>NC_134357.1:304320630-304955630 GCF_048569485.1 Anomaloglossus baeobatrachus | reverse complement strand
TTTTATCTTTATGTTTGAAGCCTGAAATGTGGCAAAAGGTTGAAAAATTCAAGGGGGCCAAATACTTTCGCAAGGCACTGTATGTAAGATGATAGTCACATCATCATCTCTGTATCCTCTCATCAAGTGCGTATAAAAGGTACCACGGGGGAGAGCCATAGAGAATAATGGATAGATCCGCCGAACGGTACCTCCTTTTTCATGATTCTCACATGTACTATCTCGAAAGATGCCAAGACCATAATGTGAGTTATACTCTTTTTTGCATTTTTTTTCTTTTCAAGGCACCATATCTATGAACATTCATTACTTGTTTGGTTCCTACTCTTTGCAACACACAGTATATTTCTATAATCGTACATGGAAAATGTAAAAAATGATGTTATAGTTTAGGAATAATGCACAGTGAGGACACAATACATGGATAATGCACACTGCTACGGTACATCTCAATACAGGGATAATGCACAGAGTGATATCACAGTGCAGGGATAATACACACAGTGATGTCACAGTACAGGGATAATACACACAGTGACGTCACCGTACAGGGATAATACACACAGTGATGTCACAGTACAGGATAATACACACAGTGATATCACAGTACAGGGACAATACACACAGTGATATCACAGTGCAGGGATAATACACACAGCGATGTCACAGTACAGGGATAATACACACAGTGATATCACAGTGCAGGGATAATACACACAGTGATATCACAGTGCAGGGATAATACACACAGTGATGTCACAGTACAGGGATAATACACACAGTGATGTCACAGTACAGGGATAATACACACAGTGACGTCACCGTACAGGGATAATACACACAGTGATGTCACAGTACAGGATAATACACACAGTGATATCACAGTGCAGGGATAATACACACAGTGATATCACAGTGCAGGGATAATACACACAGTGATGTCACAGTACAGGGATAATACACACAGTGATGTCACAGTACAGGGATAATACACACAGTGATGTCACAGTACAGGGATAATACACACAGTGACGTCACCGTACAGGGATAATACACACAGTGATGTCACAGTACGGGGATAATACACACAGTGATATCACAGTACAGGGATAATACACACAGTGATATCACAGTGCAGGGATAATACACACAGTGATGTCACAGTACAGAGATAATACACACAGTGATGTAACAGTACAGGGATAATACACACAGTGATGTCACAGTACAGGGATAATACACACAGTGATGTCACAGTACAGGGATAATACACACAGTGACGTCACCGTACAGGGATAATACACACAGTGATGTCACAGTACAGGGATAATACACACAGTGATATCACAGTACAGGGATAATACACACAGTGATATCACAGTGCAGGGATAATACACACAGTGATGTCACAGTACAGAGATAATACACACAGTGATGTAACAGTACAGGGATAATACACACAGTGATGTCACAGTACAGGGATAATACATACAGTGATCTCACAGTACAGGGATAATACATACAGTGATGTCACAGTACAGGGATAATACACACAGTGATGACACAGTACAGGGATAATATACACAGTGATGACACAATACAGGGATATTACACACAGTGATGTCACAGTACAGGGATAATACACACAGTGATGTCACAATACAGGGATATTACACACAGTGATGTCACAGTACAGAGATAATACACACAGTGATGTCACAGTACAGAGATAATACACACAGTGATGTCACAATACAGGGATAATACACACAGTGATGTCACAGTACAGGATAATATACACAGTGATGACACAATACAGGGATATTACACACAGTGATGTCACAGTACAGGGATAATACACACAGTGATGTCACAATACAGGGATATTACACACAGTGATGTCACAGTACAGAGATAATACACACAGTGATGTCACAGTACAGAGATAATACACACAGTGATGTCACAATACAGGGATAATACACACAGTGATGTCACAGTACAGGATAATACACACAGTGATATCACAGTGCAGGGATAATACACACAGTGATATCACAGTGCAGGGATAATACACACAGTGATGTCACAGTACAGGGATAATACACACAGTGATGTCACAGTACAGGGATAATACACACAGTGACGTCACCGTACAGGGATAATACACACAGTGATGTCACAGTACAGGATAATACACACAGTGATATCACAGTGCAGGGATAATACACACAGTGATATCACAGTGCAGGGATAATACACACAGTGATGTCACAGTACAGGGATAATACACACAGTGATGTCACAGTACAGGGATAATACACACAGTGACGTCACCGTACAGGGATAATACACACAGTGATGTCACAGTACAGTCATAATACACACAGTGATGTCACAGTGCAGGGATAATACACACAGTGATATCACAGTGCAGGGATAATACACACAGCGATGTCACAGTACAGGGATAATACACACAGTGATATCACAGTGCAGGGATAATACACACAGTGATATCACAGTGCAGGGATAATACACACAGTGATGTCACAGTACAGGGATAATACACACAGTGATGTCACAGTACAGGGATAATACACACAGTGACGTCACCGTACAGGGATAATACACACAGTGATGTCACAGTACAGGATAATACACACAGTGATATCACAGTGCAGGGATAATACACACAGTGATATCACAGTGCAGGGATAATACACACAGTGATGTCACAGTACAGGATAATACACACAGTGATGTCACAGTACAGGGATAATACACACAGTGATGTCACAGTACAGGGATAATACACACAGTGACGTCACAGTACAGTCATAATACACACAGTGATGTCACAGTGCAGGGATAATACACACAGTGATGTCACAGTACAGGATAATACACACAGTGATATCACAGTGCAGGGATAATACACACAGTGATATCACAGTGCAGGGATAATACACACAGTGATATCACAGTGCAGGGATAATACACACAGTGATGTCACAGTACAGGATAATACACACAG
Source organism: Anomaloglossus baeobatrachus (assembly GCF_048569485.1). Classification (NCBI taxonomy): domain Eukaryota; kingdom Metazoa; phylum Chordata; class Amphibia; order Anura; family Aromobatidae; genus Anomaloglossus; species Anomaloglossus baeobatrachus. Next base: position 304,952,593 of record NC_134357.1, on the reverse strand, counting down.
TGATATCACAGTGCAGGGATAATACACACAGTGATATCACAGTGCAGGGATAATACACACAGTGATGTCACAGTACAGGGATAATACACACAGTGATGTCACAGTACAGGGATAATACACACAGTGACGTCACCGTACAGGGATAATACACACAGTGATGTCACAGTACAGTCATAATACACACAGTGATGTCACAGTGCAGGGATAATACACACAGTGATGTCACAGTACAGGATAATACACACAGTGATATCACAGTGCAGGGATAATACACACAGTGATATCACAGTGCAGGGATAATACACACAGTGATATCACAGTGCAGGGATAATACACACAGTGATGTCACAGTACAGGATAATACACACAGTGATATCACAGTGCAGGGATAATACACACAGTGATATCACAGTGCAGGGATAATACACACAGTGATGTCACAGTACAGGGATAATACACACAGTGATGTCACAGTACAGGGATAATACACACAGTGACGTCACCGTACAGGGATAATACACACAGTGATGTCACAGTACAGTCATAATACACACAGTGATGTCACAGTACAGGATAATACACACAGTGATGTCACAGTGCAGGGATAATACACACAGTGATATCACAGTGCAGGGATAATACACACAGTGATGTCACAGTACAGGGATAATACACACAGTGATGTCACAGTACAGGGATAATACACACATTGATGTCACAGTACAGGGATAATACACACAGTGACGTCACCGTACAGGGATAATACACACAGTGATGTCACAGTACAGGGATAATACACACAGTGATGTCACAATACAGGGATATTACACACAGTGATGTCACAGTACAGAGATAATACACACAGTGATGTCACAGTACAGAGATAATACACACAGTGATGTCACAATACAGGGATAATACACACAGTGATGTCACAGTACAGGATAATACACACAGTGATATCACAGTGCAGGGATAATACACACAGTGATATCACAGTGCAGGGATAATACACACAGTGATGTCACAGTACAGGGATAATACACACAGTGATGTCACAGTACATGGATAATACACACAGTGACGTCACCGTACAGGGATAATACACACAGTGATGTCACAGTACAGGATAATACACACAGTGATATCACAGTGCAGGGATAATACACACAGTGATATCACAGTGCAGGGATAATACACACAGGGATGTCACAGTACAGGGATAATACACACAGTGATGTCACAGTACAGGGATAATACACACAGTGACGTCACCGTACAGGGATAATACACACAGTGATGTCACAGTACAGTCATAATACACACAGTGATGTCACAGTGCAGGGATAATACACACAGTGATATCACAGTGCAGGGATAATACACACAGCGATGTCACAGTACAGGGATAATACACACAGTGATATCACAGTGCAGGGATAATACACACAGTGATATCACAGTGCAGGGATAATACACACAGTGATGTCACAGTACAGGGATAATACACACAGTGACGTCACCGTACAGGGATAATACACACAGTGATGTCACAGTACAGGATAATACACACAGTGATATCACAGTGCAGGGATAATACACACAGTGATATCACAGTGCAGGGATAATACACACAGTGATATCACAGTGCAGGGATAATACACACAGTGATGTCACAGTACAGGGATAATACACACAGTGATGTCACAGTACAGGGATAATACACACAGTGACGTCACCGTACAGGGATAATACACACAGTGATGTCACAGTACAGGGATAATACACACAGTGATATCACAGTACAGGGATAATACACACAGTGATATCACAGTGCAGGGATAATACACACAGTGATGTCACAGTACAGAGATAATACACACAGTGATGTAACAGTACAGGGATAATACACACAGTGATGTCACAATACAGGGATATTACACACAGTGATGTCACAGTACAGAGATAATACACACAGTGATGTCACAGTACAGAGATAATACACACAGTGATGTCACAATACAGGGATAATACACACAGTGATGTCACAGTACAGGATAATACACACAGTGATATCACAGTGCAGGGATAATACACACAGTGATATCACAGTGCAGGGATAATACACACAGTGATGTCACAGTACAGGGATAATACACACAGTGATGTCACAGTACAGGGATAATACACACAGTGACGTCACCGTACAGGGATAATACACACAGTGATGTCACAGTACAGGATAATACACACAGTGATATCACAGTGCAGGGATAATACACACAGTGATATCACAGTGCAGGGATAATACACACAGTGATGTCACAGTACAGGGATAATACACACAGTGATGTCACAGTACAGGGATAATACACACAGTGACGTCACCGTACAGGGATAATACACACAGTGATGTCACAGTACAGTCATAATACACACAGTGATGTCACAGTGCAGGGATAATACACACAGTGATATCACAGTACAGGGATAATACACACAGTGATATCACAGTGCAGGGATAATACACACAGTGATGTCACAGTACAGAGATAATACACACAGTGATGTAACAGTACAGGGATAATACACACAGTGATGTCACAGTACAGGGATAATACATACAGTGATCTCACAGTACAGGGATAATACATACAGTGATGTCACAGTACAGGGATAATACACACAGTGATGACACAGTACAGGGATAATATACACAGTGATGACACAATACAGGGATATTACACACAGTGATGTCACAGTACAGGGATAATACACACAGTGATGTCACAATACAGGGATATTACACACAGTGATGTCACAGTACAGAGATAATACACACAGTGATGTCACAGTACAGAGATAATACACACAGTGATGTCACAATACAGGGATATTACACACAGTGATGTCACAATACAGGGATAATACACACAGTGATGTCACCGTACAGGGATAATACACACAGTGATGTCACAGTGCAGGGATAATACACACAGTGATATCACAGTACAGGGATAATACACACAGTGATATCACAGTGCAGGGATAATACACACAGTGATGTCACAGTACAGAGATAATACACACAGTGATGTCACAGTACAGGGATAATACATACAGTGATCTCACAGTACAGGGATAATACATACAGTGATGTCACAGTACAGGGATAATACACACAGTGATGACACAGTACAGGGATAATACACACAGTGATGACACAATACAGGGATATTACACACAGTGATGTCACAGTACAGGGATAATACACACAGTGATGTCACAATACAGGGATATTACACACAGTGATGTCACAGTACAGAGATAATACACACAGTGATGTCACAGTACAGAGATAATACACACAGTGATGTCACAATACAGGGATAATACACACAGTGATGTCACAATACAGGGATATTACACACAGTGATGTCACAGTACAGGGTTACACACAGTGATGTCACAATACAGAGATATTACACACAGTGATGTCACAATACAGGGATAATACACACAGTGATGTCACAGTACAGGGATAATACACACAGTGATGACACAGTACAGGCGTAATACACACAGGGATGTCACAGTACAGGGGTAATACACACAGTGATGACACAGTACAGGGATAATACACACAGTGATGTCACAGTACAGGGATAATACACACAGTGATATCACAGCACAGGGATAATACACACAGTGATGTCACAGTACAGGGATAATACACACAGTGATGTCACAGTACAGGGATAATACACACAGTGATATCACAGTACAGGGATAATACACACAGTGATGACACAGTACAGGGATAATACACACAGTGATGTCACAGTACAGGGATAATACACACAGTGATCTCACAGTACAGGGATAATACACACAGTGATGACACAGTACAGGGATAATACACACAGTGATGTCACAGTACAGGGATAATACACACAGTGATGACACAGTACAGGCGTAATACACACAGGGATGTCACAGTACAGGGGTAATACACACAGTGATGACACAGTACAGGGATAATACACACAGTGATGTCACAGTACAGGGATAATACACACAGTGATGTCACAGCACAGGGATAATACACACAGTGATGTCACAGTACAGGGATAATACACACAGTGATGTCACAGTACAGGGATAATACACACAGTGATATCACAGTACAGGGATAATACACACAGTGATGACACAGTACAGGGATAATACACACAGTGATGTCACAGTACAGGGATAATACACACAGTGATCTCACAGTACAGGGATAATACACACAGTGATGACACAGTACAGGGATAATACACACAGTGATATCACAGTACAGGGATAATACACACAGTGATGACACAGTACAGGGATAATACACACAGTGATTTCACAGTACAGGGGTAATACACAAAATAAATGATGTCACAACAGTGCAGACGGTTTTTCACAATTGAGATATCATTCACACTACCAGTTAAATGTTACATATAGTTTGGAGATGTAGGTGGGAATCTTACAGTGAGCAGCAAAATATTTATGGTTTTATTGTCATTGTTAGATCTGAACAGTTTAAATTCTGAGCTTGTACTTCAGGTTTGATGACAGAAGAGTAAAGTGCATTGTTTCTACGCTTCTTCAACACAACATGGGTTTCAATGGGAACCTGTCACACAGAAAAATTCTATTACCCTGCAGGTTACTAGCATTCTGGACCTGCCTGGCGCCTGCACATTACACTCTGCTGTTATGGGGAAATGAACTTTAATCCTCCCGGCAGTGTTTCGGTTTCAGTCAAGGGGGCGGTGTCAGCACGGGTTCAGTTACGGCTGTGTATGGAGAGCAGCGGGTGTAGCCATGCCCCAACACTGACTGATAGCAGCTCTGCATTAGAACCAGTTGTCAGTCAGTGACGGGGCCTGGTTACAGCTGCCCCAAAAAAAAACATAATGCTGGAGTTTTAAAAACAAAATTTGTTACACTGTTAACCAATCGGATTCATTTTATATTTTGATAGATCGCAGATTTCTGAATGCAGCTATACCAAATATGTAAGGTTTTTTGTTTTATTTTTAATGGGGCAAAAGGAGGGTAATTTGACCTTCTGTGGCATTTTTTCTGATTGCTTGTGCTATACACAGCAGTGCATCAGCAGAAATCACGGTCTCCTATGAATGCTAGCTCGCAGCCGGCGTTCACAGTAGGATCATGATGACAGACACAGGGGTCATCAGTTGATCCCTGGCTGTAATGACAATCCATCATCGCCCTACGATCATGTCACGGGCGCACTAAAAGGAGCGGAGAATGACTTGCTCCAGACCAGCACATGTTAAATCCTGCTGTCAGAGATTGACAGTGGGAGTTAACTTGTTAACAGCCATAGACGGATTTCCATTCCACCTGCGGCTGTTAGAGGCACATATTCCTGATCAAATCAGCTGTCATGTGTAGGGAAAGATGCAGGCTCAGCATATGAGCACGCATCAAAAGCAGGTAGACAACATATGACGTACCAGTATACCATATGTCGTGAAGAGGTTAAAAGGAATTGGTCAACAGTGTTTGTTACCCCATCTGAGAGCAGCATAATGTAGAGTCTGAGACCTGGATTCCAGCAATGTGTTACCTAGTGGGCTGTCTGCTGTTGTTTTGATAAAATCCCTAGATTATCTGCAGCAGATCTACCAGTTTTCTGAATGCTGAGCTCTGTACAACCCCACCCACACCACTGATTAGCAGCTTTCTGGTATACACAGGTAATACTGCAAGCTGCTAATCAGTGGTAGGGGCGGGGTTATACAGAGCTCATGAATATGGAGGACTGCCTAGCAGCAGGCCAAGTAGACCTCTAGTGATAATCTCCAATTGAGAAAAGTGTGATTATATTAAAACTACACTAAACAGCCCTGTGTGTGACATATAATTGGAATCAGGGTCTCTGTCTCTACGTTATGCTGGTCTCAGAATAGGTGGCAAAAGCCTGGTGACAAAAAAGTCAATTTTTCTGAAAAACTCATATGAAAATTCTTCTTACCAGCACTAGTGTTGAAATAGAAATGTTGTACGCGGGGCTCTTTTTGGCGATCTCCTAGACTGGAGGCGTGTGGCAAGCGTCTCCACTCATACCATACCGCTGCACTTCCATTGTTAACAACCTCTAGGACTGAAGAAGCTTTTTCTCCTGCAAGAGCTTCAAAAGTAATACGTGTAGAGATGCCAACCTTTTCCTACAATAGGAAGAAGGGAGAAGAATAAGCAGATTTTCTAATATACGCACTCCTAAGGTAAACAACAGGTTGTGGCATCTTTTGGCATAAAACCCATAAAGTAAAAGGCCTGGAGCAGCCCTTGGGCATTTGAGCCCTGAGACACGTTGGTGCCATTCAGCCTTAGGTGTACCAGGGTCATCAGGATCAGTTCAAGCAGCAATATTTTGGGGATACTACTGGCTGTGAAGATGCAACATAACAATGCCTCCTGGTAACTATTACAGATGGCAGCATTAATGATTTCCTGTTATCGATATCTTCTGATTGAGGATTTCAGAAATCCATGTGTTTACTACAAACACAGCCTCAGTCACTGACTCCAGCAACAACCCTGAAATACAAATGCAAGACACATGCAGAGGCAATCTATATGAATACATTCTTATAGCGAATAAGTAATCGGATTTCACAATAATAACTATATACATTACCACCTAGACCTGATTAGTCTGGTGTACTTACTTGGAAAAGCCATGCCCGACTGACAGCATAATCCTGATATTAACATGAGCATTTTGTGATCCAGCTATAAAATGAACTAGCTCATTAGTGCAAGTGTATTCTGCCTCTGCTCACCCAGCCTGGCCTTCATCTGCATCTTGTACTGAGCAGTATGAGATCTCAGCAGCAGGAGGAACACTGAGGAGCTTTCATTCAGGCTAAGGGGCACTTTGCACACTACGACATCGCAAGCCGATGGTAGCGATGCCGAGCGCGATAGTCCCCGCCCCCGTCGCATCTGCGATATCAAGGTGATAGCTGCCGTAGTGAACATTATCGCTACTGCAGCTTCACATGCACTCACCTGCCCTGCGATGTTTCTCTGGCCGGCGAACCGCCTCCTTCATAAGGGGGCGGGTCGTGAGGCGTCATAGCGACGGCAGGCGGCCAATAGAAGCGGAGGGGCGGAGATTAGACGTAAACATCCCGCCCACCTCCTTCCTTCCTCATTGCAGGCAGGACGCAGGTTGGAGATGTTCCTCGCTCCTGCAGCTTCATACACAGCGATGTGTGCTGCCGCAAGAACGAGGAACATCGTAACATTGGTCTTTCCCAATTCATGGAAATGACCGACACTACACCGATGATACGATTACGACGCTTTTGTGCTCGTTAATCGGATCAAAAATGCTTTACACACTACGATGTCGAGAGCGACGCCGGAAGTGCGTCACTTTCGATTTGACCCCACCGACATCGCACCTGCAATGTCGTAGTGTGCAAAGTGCCCCTAAGGCTGGACTCACATGAGCGTATAACTCGCATGAGTATCGGAATGCATCACCCGGCTCGGCTGGCTTCTCTGCTGACAGAAGCGGGTCAGATGCTTGTATTTCTATGCGTCTGACATGCTCCTGTCCGGAGAGTGTGCGGCTGCACCGGGTGATGCGTTCCGATACTCATACGAGTTATACGATTGTGTGAGGGCAGCCTAAGATTGTAAATCCTTATCAGAATGGCTCTATAACTTCTTTAAAAAGTTTATAACAAAGTAAACACACCAGTCTCATAAGGTCTGAGAGATCTATGTACTAATGTATGTAGTTTGTATTGTGAAATCTGGTGACATGAGCTTTTAAGGGGTTGTTTGGTTAAAAAACACTGATGACCTATTTTCAGAATAGGCCAACACCCGACAACCCACACCAGCATTTATCTCTGGTTGCTGGAAGAAAACACTGAACGGAGCTGTGCTGCTCAATTCTAATCAATGCGTAGCGGCCGTTGCTGGTTATTCTGGTTGCAGAGCAGCATCCTGTTCAATGTGACTAGCTGACCCTGGAGCTGCTAGCCACTGAAAGGTGGGGGTGCTGGGTATCAATCTCTTGTGACCAAACTATCGTTATAATTATACCACAGACATAACCAATGCAAAATCTGTGATCAGACCCCCATTTATTTATTTACTGTACTCACTTACGGTATATACAGTGCTAATCACCATTATTGGTACCCCTTCATTTGTTTCATACACTGTACAATATCTTCAGAAATAAAGGGAAATGTACCACAGTTATGTCCTCAGGACTTTTTAATTAATGGTCCAAAGTAATACAATAATAAAACATTGATTGTCAACTTACATGTGGCAATTTCAAAGAAGAAACAGAATAAACAGCATGTGCAGCAATAAAGGCCCCTAATTAATACTTGGCTGCACACACTTTGGTATTGACGGCAGCCTCCAAACATTTCTTGTAGCCAGCTATAAGCTTCTTGCACTCCTCAGCTGGTATTTTCTCCCAGTCTTCCTTTGCAGTTTGTACAAGCTTTTGAATGTTTGCAGGGTTCTTTTTTCCCAATGGCAGATTTCAGCTCACCCCAAAGATTTTCAATGGGATTGAGGTCAGAACTCATTGCTGGCCATTTTAAAACAGTCGATTTTTTTTCTTTTTCAACCATACCTGTGTACTTTTGGATGTGTGCTTTGGGTCATTGTCTTGCTGGAGAACCCATAACCTACGACTCAAATCAAGTTTTCTTACACTGGATAGGACATTTCGCTCCAATATCTCTTGATAATTCTCTGATTTCATTATCATTATCACCTGTGATACAGGCAAGTCCTGTACTGGATGCAGCAAAACAACCCCACTGCATTATGGATCCTCCACCATGCTTAACTGTTGGTAGGGTGTTCATTTCCTTAAAAGCTTCATTGCGCCGTCTGTAAACAAGCTGTTGCTTTGCATTGTCCAAAAGGTCTTTTTTTTTGTTTCATCTGTCTACAGAAAAAATTCCCAGAAGGTGTGGGGTTTGTCAAGGTACTCTTTGGCAAAGATTAGTCATTGCTTTTTAATTCTTTTCTTCAGCAATGGTTTCTTCCTTGGCTTTTGTCCATAAAGCTGTGCTTGGTTTAGTGTGTGCAGTATGGTACTTGTTGAAACCATGACCTCAGACTGTTCCAGGTTGGCCTTTAGGTCTTTAGATGTTTGACGTAGGGTTTTTTTCCATCATTTGCATCAACATTCGAAGACATCTCTTGTCAATATTCCTCTGTCCCCCCACATCTAGGGAGGTTCTTAACGGTTCCATACTTGGCAAACGTCTTTATAACATTGCGCGCTTCTGAAACTGGTATACTAAGGTCTTTGAAGATGGCCTTATACCCTTTGGAAGTCTTGTATTTATTAATAATAACAGTTGTGATGTCCTCAGACAGCCCCTTTGCCTTCCCCATTGTGCCAAAGGAACAGGGCTGACCATGTGGCTTTTGAAAACACTGAAGTCATCATTCATTGGGTAATTCATGTCCGATGGGCACCAACAATTTATCACAAGTGATTCTCATTTGTGATTTACCACAGGCGAGTCAAAATACACTGGAGTTTATTTCAGATCTTCTTAAAGTGACAGTGCATCAATTCATTCTGCAGTGTCACTTTAAGAAGATCTGAAATTAACTCTGGTGTATTATTTTATATACAACTATTTAATATTGATATGGAGAAAGCTATTGTGTCATTCTAATGCATTGGATATGTGATATTCGGTATATTGGAAGGGGTGATATATGTATAACTATCTATATGCACAGTCTAATATACCGGTGCCCAGTCCTTGAATTGCGGTGCCCATGCGCCCTGCTTGGGGAGCACACCACCCTGCTCTCCTCGGCATCCTTACACTGTGGGCAGGGAGTGCCTGGCGTTCTTGGTTACCGGGGGTGCCATGCGCTTCCTCTCACTGGATGGCCAGGGTAGACTGGTGTGGGCGTGTGCCACGCAGTGCACGTGTGCCGTTATAGCGATTCGATTGGCTGGGACACCAGGTGACAGGTCCTGGAAGATCCAATGCGGTCACATGACCGCCTATTTAGGGTCCTTGAATGGCAGCAGTCATTACACCTTCCCTGAAGAAGCTGACATCATATTGCCGCGAAACGCACGTTGGAGGGTTGTTTTCTATTACTTGCAGGAGATTTGAACATTACCTTGAATCATGGGTAAGCTTTTGGGCAAAAACACCATCTTTTGACTATTGTGATCCCTTTACTATTGCTTTAGTGTTAGACTGATTGAGTCACTATAGGGGAATTGTATACATTTAGAGCCCTGGCTTTCTGCCTTATATGGGTTCTTTAATTAATTCATTTTTTTATCCCTACCATAGTTGTAGCTACTAATTTATAGGGTTGCACATAGTCATTTTTGAGGGATACTATGCCCTTTTAGATACCCTGTATTTAATTTTCAATTTTTCCCTTGCAAGCATATGGGTGGTCATCCTTGTTTTTGACATCTAGCACCTTTTTCACTTTTTCTATTCACATGATATGAAGTTTTTATTCTTTTTTGATAAATAAAGAAACATTTTTATAATTAGCCTTTAATGCTCCTATTTATTCTCCTTATATATATGGTTTATATGGAGTGGCTTCCGTTTAGGACCTAAGATTATATACGAGATGTGTTTTGGTCAAACTCATGTGTAATATTTCCAGACATCATCATCAAATCAGCAAATACAGGTGGAATATTACAGAACATCTTTAGCACAGAACATTAATATCAAATTAGCTGATAAAAGGTAGCTCTCGGAAAGTGGAAGGGCGCCATGCATTGTGCAGGGGGTGTGAATGATATTGCAAGCTTTCTTCCATTCACTTGGCAGTGAGACAGTTCCATACCATTCCCAGCAACTACAAAATGTATAGAACGGCGCTGCTTCCAGAGCATTGTGTAGGATGGTAACAATATATCTCAGCTTGGTCATTTTTTCCTCCTTTTACTTTGTTTTTGCATGCACGTGCTACTTGTCCCCATTACAGTTAGTCCTTATTTTTGCATATACTGATATTGCTTTCCTTTCAATTCATATATAGATTGCTGTGCAATTTTCACATTGAATATCTCATATTGGGGAAGACTCTACCGGAGGAGGTAGGCTTCTTGAGATACCATCAAGGACATAAAATCTCCAAACTTTCAGGCAGCACAACAGCATGCAATCATCTGACCGACCTGCCTTAACGCTCAAGTGACGTGAACATGTGTTATAGGAATTTTAGTCTCATATTAATAGCTGAATATTAGAAATACTCATTATTCTGTATCTACTGATGTATGAAGAGGAGGAGAGTAAAGGCCCAGTCACACTAAACAACTTACCAGTGATCCCAACAACGATACAACCTGATAGGGATCGCTGGTAAGTTGCTAGGAGGTCGCTGGTGAGATGTCACACTAAGCGACGCTCCTCCGATCCCACTAGCAACCTGACCTGGCAGGGATCACTGGAGCGTCGCTACACGGGTTGCTGGTGAGCTGTCACACAGGCAGATCTCACCAGCAACCAGTGACCAGCCCCAAGCCAGCAGCGCCGCGTGGAAGCGATGCTGCGCTTGGTAATTAAGGTAAATATCGGGTAACCAACCCGATATTTACCTTGGTTACCAGCGCACACCGCTTAGCGCTGGCTCCCTGCACACCTAGCCACAGTACACATCAGGTTAATTACCCAATGTGTACTCTGCTACGTGTGCAGGCAGCAGGAGCCGGCTTCTGCGGACGCTGGTAACCACGGTAAACATCGGGTAACTAAGAAGCCCTTACCTTGGTTACCCGATATTTACCTTCGTTACCAGCGTCCGCTGCTCTCACACTGCCAGTGCCGGCTCCCTGTTCCCTGCACTCCTAGCCACAGTACACATCGGGTTAATTACCCGATGTGTACTATGGCTACATGTGCAGAGAGCAGGGAGCCGGCACTAACAGTGTGAGAGCGGCGAACGCTGGTAACGAAGGTAAATATCGGGTAACCAAGGTAAGGGCTTCTTGGTTACCCGATGTTTACCGTGGTTACCAGCGTCCGCAGAAGCCGGCTCCTGCTGCCTGCACATTCAGTTGTTGCTCTGTCGCTGTCACACACAGCGATGTGTGCTTCACAGCGGGAGAGCAACAACTAAAAAATGGTCCAGGACATTGAGCAACAACCAGCGACCTCACAGCAGGGGCCAGGTTGTTGCTGGATGTCACACACAGCAACATCGCTAGCAACATCGCTGCTACGTCACAAACGTTGTTCCTTAGCAGCGATGTTGCTAGCGATGTTGCTTAGTGTGACGTGGCCTTAAGCTATACCCACAGACTTTGTTTATCTATTCTTCTCCTGTCTAGACAATATTGAAGGAGAGGAAAGATTTATCCAAGGACAAACAATGTACTTTCTAAAGTAGATTATTGTTACAAGTTCCTTATCTGGTGGGCTGGAAATTAAGAGACATGTTTAAAGGTTAAGATGATACGTGATTTTTTTGCAGCTGTTCCTTAAAGTATTACTATAAAAAAAAACCAAAGTAATCCTAAACGGTCAGACACGCTTGTATTTTGCTCCTGGAAGGTGCTTTTGAGCTGTCTCCTCCTATATGAGAATAAAATCTTCAACGAGAGAAGATGTCTTCGGCTTCCTTGATTTATAAATAAGAAACTCTCCTGTCAAATTGGCCAGCGCTCCGCAAGGAAGTGAAAGGACCACCGGGGAAAGTCCCCATAGAGGCTGAAAGACCCAAAGCAGGGAAGGGTGCAGAGGGGCATATGCGAGTGAAATTGTGGTACAAGGGACACAATGAAACGCAGGCCAACGTACGGCCAGGGCAGGACACCCTGAGTGCCAGGATAGGACCCTGACGCCGGTATGCCGCTGTCAAATAACCACAGGAAGGCCAGTGCTAAACAGGCCTACAACAAAGGACCCATATAACTGTTTTGTTGGAAAGGCCGAGCTTCATCTTCTGCTTCATGCAAAGGCACCGTGCGATGGTGGGTGGGTGGGCAAGAGTCAAAGGACTAAACGAAAATAAGGAGTAAATTACTCCAGAAAACTGGATAAACAGCAGCGATGAATTGGGGACATTGACTAAACAGTTTTCAACAGAATTGTGATGTAAGACTGTTTGAAATGTTGCAAAATTTTGAGCAACTTGTACTTAAGCAAAACTGACCTTTTTGCCTATTTACACCAGATCCACCAACTTATTGAAAAGTGTGTGGTGGTTAGTGGGAAGCAGGAGCACGGCTAAGCACTGCCACACAAATTCATCATAATTTATACCATAAAAGTGTAATTTACTTCAGACAAGTCCTCCAGTCCCTGACTGGAGTTCATTTCTTGCGGTGCAGTGCTGTATCTGGAAGATGCACCAAATTCATTAAGAAATGCACACCTTGTAATGAATTTGACGCATCTAATTTCAGGGAACCCTTAATCAAGACTAGGGTGAAAACTCTAGTCTTGATGCATTTTATGTATATTAGAATATTTGTATACACTGATTAAGCTTCACTAAGATAAAACCTGAAATCTATGCAGTAAAGGAGCCTGGATGTCTTACTTTGCAATTACTAACATTGAATTTCATGTGTCATGTTCTTGCCCATAATGTAAAGGGTGCTTTACATGCTGCGATATTGCTAGCGATAGCTAGAGATGTCGTGCACGATAGCACCCGCCCACGTCGCTGTTTCGTCATGGGGGTGATCGCTGTCGTAGCGAACAATATTGTTACGGCAGCGTCACACGCACATACCTGCTTAGCGACGTCGCTGGAGACACTGAACAATCTCTCCTTTAAGGGGGAGGTGCGTTCGGCATCACAGCGGCGTCACTAAGCGGCCGCCCAGTAGCAGAGGAGGGCGGATATGAGCGGCCGTAACATGCCGCCCACCTCCTTCATTCCTCATTGCCGGTGGACGCAGATAAGGAGATGTTCGTCGTTCCTGCGGTGTCACACATAGCAATGTGTAATGCCACAGGAATGACGAACAACCAGCGGCATGCACCACCAACGATATTATGAAAAGGAGCGACGTGTCAACAATCAACAATTTTTGCCGTTTTTGCGATCGTTGATCGTCGCTCCTAGCTGTCACACGCTGCGATGTCGCTAACGGCGCTGGATGTGCGTCACTAACACCGTGACCCCGACGATATATCGTTAGCAATGTCGCAGCGTGTAAAGCACCCTTAAGTTTATCAATGGCTTTGTGTAATATTTTACATTACCCTGTAAGACAAAGGATTTTCTACCCAAACTGCTGGCTGACCACAGAAAAGCAGTGAGGGACCCAGGACAAAATCGGGAACGACATCTGGGAAATCGCTGAGTGGATCCCTGTAACAGACAAGTATGACAGATCCTTGTAAAAAATGTCGTGATGAACTACACATCATCTGGCCATCATTCCTGCCTCCTGCATACTCACTGGTTTTCTTTATCTTCCGTTGCCGTTTCTTGAAGCTGGTCACTTAGTGGGACGCGTTCTGCAGATACGGATGAAAATGGACGTCCTCGCCCAATCACCTCCAAACCATCTATATCCTACAAAACAGGCAGCAGAGTTTCAGTACTAGGGAATCTGCTTAAGAACTAGTTAATATATCTACCTTGGGTTAAAGGGGTTTTCCTGGCACAAAAAAACCCCAAAAATATTCTGTCACTGTAATGAGCTCTTAAAACCTGTAACCTTTATTTTTGCTCCTTGCAGTCATCCTTGTTTTTTTTATTGTTTACATCTTGAATTTCTAGCCGAATCTCCCTATGTGGAGACTTCATTTCCCAAAAGGCAGTGGTATATTTGTCCCAAAACTCAGACTCCCACCCTAGTGCCCACCCACTCCACATACTAAGTACTATCTAGAGATTCCCATACAGTCTCAAGATGGAGACCGTTTCTCCTTCATATTATTTCTCCTACTCCACCCAGTACATGCTATTCTGACACTCTTCTGCAGCCAGTAATGTTAATGTGCTTACACACAGGCTCAGTGTATTGTAGGGGAACAATGAGTTAAACAATGTATTCATGTATTATAATGGAATCTAGCACTGTGAAAGTCCAGTTCCGCCACCTCTTGCTGAAATTACGCTGCTGATAAGGTTAGTTACTCGGTGTGCGACATGCCATGTGCTGTTCCTGCCCTCCCTCCATTCCTGTGCACATCTCCAGCCACAGGCCACGCCCCCATGACATCACCAATCAGAGATCACTGCAGAGCTGCTGGCTGAGCTGTGTAAAGCACAGATGGAAATCTCTATAGTCTGTGCTTTGAGCACACTGTAGCAGAAGGAAAGGAGTTGGAGGCAACGTCCCCACCTGCACAGCTCAGGAACACAGCTGAGTTTTAACAGCAAGTAAATTATGAAGTTCCTTCATTTCTGACAGGCTTCACAATGCTTTAATAATCTCCCCTTTAAGGCCATGGTGGATAATTGGGAATCCATATAAAAAATATTAATGACTTTCTGTACTGTACCTTCATATAATGTTCCAGTGACAAGAAAGTGTAACATTTTAATACCCATTTCAGAAAATGTCTATTTTTATCAGAAAGGGATATTACAGGCAAAGTATTTTTATTTATTTTACTCACTTACAAAGCGCCATCATATTCCACAGCTTTTTTCAGATACTACAGCATTTTGCAGACATCATCATCACTGTCCCCATCGGGGCTCACAATCTGTATACTCTATCAATATGTGTTTGGAATGCAGAAGGAAACTAGACATCCTGGAGGAAACACATGAAAACATGGAGAGAAGATACAAACGCGTTACAGATGATCTTCTAGGTGGGATCTGAACCCGGACCCCAACACTGTAAGCTACAAGGCTAATCACTGTGCTCCCCTTGTTATGCAATTCCCCTCACATATATAGTTTGTATAGTTCTTATCGGCCATCTTAGTTACTACACTCTATTATAAGGACAGATTTCTAGAGCATAACTATACTACTGACATAGCCCTTCCTATTAGCTATCTTAAAGGGTATGTCTAATTACAAAGAATCCTATTATTAGAATCAAGATTTCAAGTTAAAAAAAAATTGCCTTTTTTTTTTTCTTTTTACTCCAGTAGGGGTTGTCCGACATAAACTCAAAAATTTTTGTTAAGCTAATCTGTGCTGTATTGTCATATAAATCACCCCTACATTGTTATTTTTTGTTTTCTAACTTTTGTTCCTCTTGAATTCACCCTTTATTCTCTGTAGCTCCTTGTTTACATTCAGCTCTAGCAAACATGACCACTTCCTGTGAAAAACCTCAGTCAGAGCTGACACCGCCCGCCCTCACTGTCCAGCCCCTCCTCACTGTCCAGCCTCGCCCCCTGCACACACATTCCCTGTCAGTATTCAGCCTCAACACTGACATGTTATCACTACAGCATTGCAAATAGCCCCACATCGGGCTCTGCACCGCACACCACATCGGGCTCTGCACCGCACACGCACATATGGCTCTGCACACCACACGCACACATATGGCTCTGCACCGCACACGCACATATGGCTCTGCACCACACACACGCACATCGGACTCAGCACCGCACGCGCACATCGGGCTCTGCACCGCACATATGGCTCTGCACCGCACACGCACATATGGCTCTGCACCGCACACATGGCTCTGCACCACACACATGGCTCTGCATCGCACACATGGCTCTGCACCGCACACGCACATATGGCTCTGCACCGCACACGCACATATGGCTCTGCACCGCACACATGGCTCTGCACCGCACACGCACATATGGCTATGCACCGCACACGCACATGACTCTGCACCGCACACGCACATATGGCTCTGCACCGCACACGCACATATGGCTCTGCACCGCACACGCACACATATGGCTCTGCACCGCACACGCACAAATATGGCTCTGCACCGCACACGCACACATATGGCTCTGCACCGCACACGCACACATATGGCTCTGCACTGCACACGCACATATGGCTCTGCACCGCACACGCACATGACTCTGCACCGCACACGCACACATATGGCTCTGCACCGCACACGCACACATATGGCTCTGCACCGCACATGCACACATATGGCTCTGCACCGCACACGCACACATATGGCTCTGCACCGCACACATATGGCTCTGCACCGCACACATGGCTCTGCACCGCACACGCACATATGGCTCTGCACCTCACACATATGGCTCTGCCCCGAACACACACATATGGCTCTGCACCGCACATGCACACATATGGCTCTGCACCGCACACACGCACACATATGGCTCTGCACCGCACACCCACACACACACACACACATATGGCTCTGTACCGCATGCGGCGCTCTGCACCGACCCCCCCATCCCCATCGGGAACACATTTAGGGAGTACATACTCACCCGTCCTCGGTCCCCGCTGCTCCTGCACATTCGCGCGCTGTCTGTGCTCTGGCCATATCAGCACAGTAGTGACGTCACCGCTGTGCTGAATAGAGCACATACAGCGGGACAGTGATGAGAAGCAGCGCTGTGCTCCCTCTCATCAGCACTTTCAAATGTACCCGCATCTGTGATCTGCGATGCCGGTACATTTGAATGTGTGATCATGAGTAGGGGGCCCGGTGCTGGCACTGACACCACGGCAGCCGCCGCCAGGCCCCGCCCCCAGGTCACGGACCCCACAGCAGTGCAGGGGGAGGTTGCGGGGAGAGTACGGGGTGCGGGGGAATGTGTGTGTGGGTGCAGGGAAGGGGGCGGGGCTCATCGCACTGTAGCCGCCCAGCAGGGTGGCGACATGCTGTTCCAGATTTGCATGTCAACATGGCCCTGCCCATGTTGACATGAAATGACCGGAAGCAGCAAAATCGCGGCAGGAGCGGTCACATGACCACTCTGAGCCGGGGAGAGGGGCTGACAGCAGGGCAGGTAAGTGCTCTCTATCTACTTATCTGCCCCAATGTAGCCCAATAGGGTAATAATGAAAAAAACTCAAAAGAAGCCGGATAACCCATTTAAATTTAAAAGAAAACCAGGTTTTATAGCTCCAACTAGCTTTTTTGAGGGGGCTAACTGATATTAAACAAACTAGTGAGCGGCTTTCAAGCAGAAGCCATCTGAAGAAGACAACTAAACAAGCCATCTGAAGAGATGCTTCATCTATTTGGAAATCTGATGTGGTTAACAAACTTTCAAAACACTGAATATATGCAAAGCAAGTCGTTTTTACACTAAGGTGCATATGTTCATTCTTTTTAGCACTGAGTGCTTTTTGAGGTGCAAAATTGCACACCAATCTTCCCGAAGCCCCAAATTGATTAAAGTGAACCCCCTGAGCTCCCCCTATAAATCCCAAAATACCTTTATAAATTTCCCGTCCTGCAAGTAAATTGTCCGGTCCAATGGGTGTCCTAATCTGTGCCTTCTATCCCTCCTTTCACTCTCCTCCTGTGCTGATTGACGTGGATGATGCCTCAGATGCCATCTGTCTAGATGGGCAAAATCTACATATTTCTGGCTCGCGCAGGCGCACTTCACTCTGCCCTATTACGAGCAGAGACAAAAACATAGGTGCGCCTGCATGAACTGCGAGTTCTCTGTGCAGGCGTGAGATTTTGCCTGGCAATATGGATGAAGTGGGTGACGTCATCCAGATCGCTATGCAAAATCTCACGCCTGAGCAGAGAACTTGCCATAATAGGGCAGAGCGAAGTGTGCCTGTGTGAGTCAGGAATATGTTTGCACATGAGCGAGATTTTGCCCGCCTACGTGGATGGCGTCCGAGGCGTCATCCATGTCAATCAGCACAGGAGGAGGGCGAAAGGAGGGTCAGGAGGTGCACCTTCACATTATGGGTGTCAGGACCGAGCATTCCTACATGAACAGTGTCCTGGAAAGTGGATTGGTCGTTGTGGGCCAGTTGAATGGCCATCAAGGTCTCCCGATCTGACCCCCTTAGACTTTTATCTTTGGGGTCATCTGAAGGCAATTGTCTATGCTGTGAAGATACAAGGATACAACAGATACTGGACGCCTGTGCTAGCATTTATTCTGCAGTGTTGCTATCAGTGTGTCAAGAGTGGGAGAAGAGGGTTGCATTGACAATCCAACACAATGGGCAGCACTTTGAACATATTTTATAAGTGGTCATAAAATTGTAAATAACTAATGAACGAATAAACGTTAAAGCCAAGCACGCCATTGTTTTTCCTGTGAAATTCTCAATAAGTTTGATGTGTTACATGACCCTCTTCCCATTAGAAAAAATAAAGTTTGATCCAAAATGTCCGACTTCAAAATGGCCACCATCCATCATAAAAGTTTCCCCCCTCCCATATACTAATAAGCCACAAACAGGAAGTTGATATCACCAACCAATCCTATTTTATTTAGGTTTAGCCATATAAATGGCCCACCCTGTACTTTGATGTTGTCATATCCATGTCAGGTTAACCATCATTTCATGCCGTCATAACATTTCTATTGTGTTAGTGCAGGATTCTAAATATCCTGTTTATTGCTGTTATTTTGGCACATGATGATATGAGTTTGGAAATATTGCCTATTGGCATTTTCTTTTATACCTGTTGTTTTTTTTACCAATAAAAATAGATTAGCTGTTGATAATCCCTTTTTGTCATACTTCTTTCCTCTTGTATGTTTTCACTGTTTCAGTATGCTCCTGGGACATCCCAATTTATTAAGTGGTGCACTCATTCACTTTTTGTATCATATGCTTTAGGATGACGCGCTGCTCAAGGTCATGTGACCGCTGCAGCCAATTACAAGGTCAGTATGTCTGAGTTTCTTAGTTTCTTTACATATCAAATTTTTGGGGGTCTGGAAAAAAATCTTGGTTCTCTTCTTGGAAAATCAGACAGATTCTTCCTAACTGCCAATGAATTCTTAAAGAGTTTGTCTGACAGTTAAATAAGTAAAATAACTTTGGGGGGCATGGGCTGATTAAAACTAATAAACAGTCTCTGACAGCTCCAGAAGAGGTGTCTGACCCGTTTGAAAGTCACGGCATCACTGCAGCATGTAATTGGCTGGAGCAGTCAGGTGAATAGAAGACTACATCATGGGATCACAGCAGCTGTGCTTCATTCATTACTTGGCAAATAAGGAGCGCATACTGAGCATGTGTCAATACTGACAACCAACACATGTTCAGTATAGAAGCGAATAGCCCAGACCCTGGAAATGTCATCTGTGATGACGCTTTGTTTCATCACGTCCCCCTGATGACGTTTAGTTTAGAATCCCCAGTGCATACTGGAATAAACAAACAAAATGTCATTAGATGTAAAAAAAAAAAACAAAAAAACATAGGAAATTAGAGTGGAAGAGGGAATTTTTCAATTGAAGTATATTAAAAAAAGTGCTTAGTATTTTACATTAAAAAGAGGACCACATTAACTTGTTAGGTTTCAGACAACCGTTTTAAGGAGTAAATACATTTTCATTGTTATAATTTTGTCTAGCATGGAGAATTATGAAGTTTTGTATATCATTTTATTAGGGGAACTTGGCTTCATTCTTGTAAGAAATTTGAATGTAGGTGGTTTCCAAACCCCAGTCTATTTCAATGTGTCTAGCTGCGTTGGTATCAAAACATGCAGATAGAGTACAGATGATGGCAGTGAACGGGTCACATCTGTCTCCTCTTCTCAGTATGTATCAAAACAATCTCCTGCAGCAGCTTATTCCCCAGTTAGTGAGATACAGATGCTGACTCTTTCACTGCCATCATCTGTACTCCAAATGAGTACATTCTGATATCAGTGCAGCTGAAGACAGGCAAATAAACTGGGGAAAAGCCAGGGTTTAGTAGCCACTTAAATGCACTTATATATTAAAAAAATGTTTACTCTATTCATGGATTTGCCTGTTTTTTTGTTAGTTTTTTGCTTGATTTTGGTTGAAGAAAGTAAATCCAGCTCCACGAACATATGTGCCTGTTTATTTAAGTAAGTATGGCACAGGAGACATAAGGTTAAAGCTTCATGTTAGCAGCTACGCGTTTCAGGTGTTACAGGACCCTCAATCATGATTTTGGGTGCTGTGACACCTGAAATGCGTTGAACTAACATGAAGTTTTAACCTTATGTCTCCTGTGCTATACTTACCATTATAAAGAAGTTTGTATGTCCGTGGAGCTGGATTTCCTTACTTCATCCATATTCCTCTGAGCTGTGGCAGGGCTGATCTTCCGTCCTCCAGACTAGGGGATATATAATGGTGATCCAGAACCTTTTTTTCACTTTCACGGTTTTGGTTCCATGTGGATCAGAGCTGTGTCTCGTAACGAGCAGTGATTCTGTGCGTCCATTATATGACCAAGCCATAAAGTAGGTTCCCGCTAAATAACAGCAAGCAGAGATCTTGAAAAGCATCAATAATAATTAATACAGAAAGTGTAATTGTAAACTTTTATTTGTGATCCAGGAAAGTTAGTGGCGACCCATCCACCATAATGGAGCAGCAGTCGAGCATACAAAGTCATTGGGACTGACGGAGACTTTAGAAGAAAATAAAGGCACCGGATGCTATTCGGCTAAGGATCAGTCTCCATACCGGCTGTTGGAAGCCTTATGTGTTCATGGAAACATAAAAAAAAAAAATCAATATCCTTTTCACTTATTTTTCAGAAATATGAGAAAAATAATACTATTCACCTCCCACTGAAACATATTGTATTCAGTGTGTCACGCTGCAGAAATCTGCTAAAGCTGCTGCGGAACGGATTAGTCATTTTCAGACATAATACACACAGTGGGAAAGTCTTTTAGCAAAACTGTTCTTAATGGAGCAAAATTACGGCTAATCTTAAATTCCCTTTTCAATCAGGACTTAATGCTGCTCGTGAATCAAACATTACATGGTTAATAAAAAACCTCGTGTAGTACACTGCGACCGCGTTCTTAGATGATTGTCTGGAAAATTATTACACAAGTACAAGGCATAACTATATATATATATGGACGCTGCACATGTGCCAACCATCTTACATAGGTAGTTATGCCTTCTAACTGTGTACCACATCCGATGTATATACCATTGTGTATCTTATTTAACAAATTCTCTGATGTATGTGACATTATTGTCCTGAGTTTTGCTATCTGATGGTGTATATATATATATATATATATATATACTAGAAGGTGGCCCGATTCTACGCATCGGGTATTCTAGAATTTACGTATTGTGTAGTTCATGTATGATTTTTGTTATATATATATATATATATATATATATATAGATGTTGTTGTGTGTAGTTACCAAGTGTTTGTGTAGGGCGCTGTACATGTTCTGAGTGTCGCGGGGGGTGAGAGCGGTGTTGTATGTGTGTTGCGTGTGTTGCGTTGTTTGTGGAGCGCTGTGTGTCTGTAGCGTTGTGTGTGTGGTGTGTTTTGGGGGGAGGTATGTTTTGAGCAATGTGTGTGTTGTGCAGCATGTGCGTATATTTGTGTGTGCAGCGTTGTCTGTGTGTGTGGGTGTCTGTGTAGGGCGTTGTTTGTGATTCCTAGTGTGTGTGTGTTGTTCAGTGCGCGTGTGTGTGTGTGTTGGGGGGAGGTGTGCACCTCCCATCGTGCTCCATCCCCCATGCTGCGCACCCCCCATCGTGCTGCATCCCCCATGCTGCGCACTCCCAAACGTGCTCCATCCGCCATGCTGCGCACTCCCAAACGTGCTCCATCCGCCATGCTGCGCACTCCCAAACGTGCTCCATCCGCCATGCTGCGCACTCCCAAACGTGCTCCATCCGCCATGCTGCGCACTCCCAAACGTGCTCCATCCGCCATGCTGCGCACTCCCAAACGTGGTCCATCCGCCATGCTGCGCACTCCCAAACGTGCTCCATCCGCCATGCTGCGCACTCCCAAACGTGCTCCATCCGCCATGCTGCGCACTCCCAAACGTGCTCCATCCGCCATACTGCGCACTCCCAAACGTGCTCCATCCGCCATACTGCGCACTCCCCATCGTGCACCATCCGGCATGCTGCGCACTCCCAAACGTGCTCCATCCGTCATGCTGCGCACTCCCAAACGTGCTCCATCCGTCATGCTGCGCACTCCCAAACGTGCTCCATCCGCCATGCTGCGCACTCCCAAACGTGCTCCATCCGCCATGCTGCGCACCCCCCATCATGCTCCATCCGCTTGGGAGTGCGCAGCATGCCGGATGGTGCACGATGGGGAGTGCGCAGTATGGCGGATGGAGCACGTTTGGGAGTGCGCAGTATGGCGGATGGAGCACGTTTGGGAGTGCGCAGCATGGCGGATGGACCACGTTTGGGAGTACGCAGCATGGCGGATGGACCACGTTTGGGAGTGCGCAGCATGGCGGATGGACCACGTTTGGGAGTGCGCAGCATGGCGGATGGAGCACGTTTGGGAGTGCACAGCATGGCGGATGGAGCACGTTTGGGAGTGCGCAGCATGGCGGATGGAGCATGATGGGGGGTGCGCAGCATGGCGGATGGAGCACGTTTGGGAGTGCGCAGCATGGCGGATGGAGCACTTTTGGGAGTGTGCAGCATGGCGGATAGAGCACGATGGGGAGT
This sequence comes from Anomaloglossus baeobatrachus, assembly GCF_048569485.1. Taxonomy (NCBI): domain Eukaryota; kingdom Metazoa; phylum Chordata; class Amphibia; order Anura; family Aromobatidae; genus Anomaloglossus; species Anomaloglossus baeobatrachus. The sequence continues at coordinate 304,928,992 of NC_134357.1, read as the reverse complement.
GCGCAGCATGGCGGATGGAGCACGTTTGGGAGTGCGCAGCATGGGGGATGCAGCACGATGGGGAGTGCGCAGTATGGCGGATGGAGCACGTTTGCTCAGCCTCTCTCCTTCCAGCCTCCCTCAGCATCAGCCTCCCCCTCCCAGCCTTCCCCAAGATCAGCCTCTCTGCTCCCAGCCTCCTCCAGCACGCCGTGCTCCTCTGCCGACACTCACCCACACCCGATCGCATCCACTCACCCACACAACCGATCGCATCCACTCACCCACACAACCGATCGCATCCACTCACACACACAACCGATCGCATCCACTCACACACACAACCGATCGCATCCACTCACACACACAACCGATCGCATGCACTCACACACACAACCGATCGCATCCACTCACCCACACAACCGATCGCATCCACTCACACACACAACCGATCGCATCCACTCACACACACAACCGATCGCATCCACTCACACACACAACCGATCGCATGCACTCACACACACAACCGATCGCATCCACTCACACACACAACCGATCGCATCCACTCACACACACCCGATCGCATCCACTCACACACACAGACACTGACGATATTGCACATACGCGCTGATACTCACATCATCCGGGGATATCACATGCTTCTGGCCATGTGATCCTCCGTCAGGTCCTGGAAGCTCACAGCACAATATCGCCGCCGAGAAGCAAGCGATATCCCAGGATGTTGTGAGTATTTGGATGCGATGTGATGTGTGAGGTATGTGTGAGTGTGATCTGATTTGTGTGTGTGTGCTGTTATGTTATGTATGTTCCGCAGCTGCAGGACCTTGATGTGTGGATGCGATGTGATGTGTGTGTGAGGTGTGTATGAGAGTGAGTGTGAGCCGGTGTACACTGGTAACTATGATACACATCGGGTAACTAAGGGACCTTAGTTACCCGATGTGTATAATGGTTACCAGCTTTCACGGCCTCCGTTAAGATCCCAGCATCGCAAGGTTATGTGTGGCGCTGCCGGGATCCTGACAGAGCCGGTGTAGAAGCAAGCGATATCCCAGCATGTTGTGATGTGTGAGGTGTGTGTGGATGTGATGTGTGGATGTGATGTGTGAGGTGTGTGTGAGAGTGAGTGTGATCTGATGTGTGTGTGTACTCACCTGGGAATCGGAGCCCCGTGTCAGTTAGGCCAGAGCGAGCGTGCATTGCGTGAGGGGGGCGGGGCCTGCAGAGAGCCGGGGCGAGAGGCCAATCCGTGGGGGGGGGCGGGGCCATGGCGAGCCCAGCGGCCAATCAGCTTTGTGTCACCGTAAGGACACAATTTCGGAGCATGACAGACAGACAGATAGACAGACAGATAGACAGACAGACAGACAGACAGACAGAATAAGGCAATTATATATATAGATATATATATTGCATTTTATGCACTTAGCTATTACTCCTATACATTTTCAACAGTGTGATTTTTAATGCCAGGATTATACTATTACTTATGGCACAGCGCCATCTAGTGAACGAACATTTGTTTTCATTTGTTTCATCCTTGACACCAGTACCCTTTTCTTGACACCAGTACCAATTTTTCTTCACACCAGTACCAATTTTTCTTCACACCAGTACCAATTTTTCTTCACACCAGTACCAATTTTTCTTCACACCAGTACCAATTTTTCTTCACACCAGTACCAATTTTTCTTGACACCAGTACCAACTTTTTGTAGATTTTTCCATGGCATTATACCATAATATTTGATGTACCTGTGTATGGAGCTTTGTAGACTGATATTTCTTCCTTTGATCTGCAATCTCAGTTTAATTGCTGTCTACCTGCACATTTCCTCTTCAGTTGTATCTGAGCTACGACATACACAGTGACTTGCCAAAGTATTCACCTCCTCCCCCTTCTTGGCTTTTTACCTATTTTGTCACATTACAACTTGTGCTTAAATATTTTTGTAATCTGATCTGTGTGTGATGCATCAGCACTAAATTTGGGAAGTGAAGTGAGAAAAATGTAGGTAAAACTTATATTTATGGGATAAAATAGGTAAAAATTGCCATGGGCATATGTTTTCACCCCTTTTGCTATGAAAACCCCTTAAAATTTCTGGTGCAAGTGTAGCGCCCCAAGGGGCAGATGTTTTAACCTACTCATTGCAGGGAGGGGGTGCAGATCCTCTCCGTCATCACGGAGTGGCCTGACCCAGTTCCGTTTCCCCGAGGCGTACAGAAAAGAGGGTTGGAGGGTTGTAGGGAGGCAGGATGGAGGATTGAGGTGGTAGTGATGGTTAAGAAAGTCTATTAGATGATCTAGACGCCACCTGTGGAACGAGGCCAGGGATAGGGGCCGCCGCTGCAGGGTCTCTCATCGGGGCAGATGTTGGGTGCAGCCGGGATGGTGTCGCTCCCCATAGGCGGAGCGGGATTACCCCGAGGAGGAGGACGGTGGTGATGGTGATGGTAGTCCCACGTTGGTGCCACAGCGCTGGGCGTCGGTAAAGGAGAGGCAGAGGCAGTGGCTGCGGTTCTAAGTCTTTTTACTCACAGGTAGTTCAGGCGCTGTCCCAGAGTACCGATCTCTGCCACGATGTTTTCCAGTCGATCCCGGATAGTCGGCGGTCACTGCCGGTGCCCATGAAAGTCTTTTAGTGAAGTGTCCCTCGATTGCTATCTGAATCCTGGGCCGAGCCTCCTGCTCCAAGCCACAGGCCCACAAAGAGAGAGAAACATTAGCTCCAGTTATCAGTGCTAGGTGTTATCCCAAGCTGTGCTCAGGAAGGTTCTGTCTAAAGTGTGAAGGTTGCGCCTACTTCTACCCCATGTGGTGCCCACCCCCAGTGGTAGTCCTAGCGACTGGGGAAGTCCCATGCTTTATGATGGCTCACTCCCCTGTCTGCCCTAGTGCAACCCACTGTGAGTAAGCACCTTGCTGTTGTTTGTGTGTGTTTCGTGAAGGCACCGGCAGGTTAACCCCCCTCCTGACCCGGGTTAGATATTACCCCTGAAAAGTGGTGTAATCCCTGTGGCGCCTGAAGCCCAGGGGTGCCACACAAGCAATTACCATAGTTAGAGGAAGTCACCTGTGTGCAATCTAAGGCTATGTGCGCACTAGGCGTTTTTGCCGCGTTTTTAGCGGCGTTTTTTACCGCGTTTTTGTGCTGAAAACGCAGTGACATTGCTTCCCCAGCAATGTCAATGGGTTTTCAGAAGTGCTGTCCTCACACAGCGTTTTTTTTAGCTGCGTTTTTGTGGTGACCACAAAAACGCAGCATGTCAATTATTTCTGCGTTTTCCACTGCGTTTTTCACTCATTGAATTCAATGAGATGTTAAAAACGCAATGAATAACGCATATAGCCGCGTTTCTATGACTAAAAACGCAGCTATAAACGCAAGGGGTGGGTACTACAGTGACGTGTACAGGAAGAGGATTCCTTCTGTTGGTAAACACAGAAGCAGGAATCCTCCCGGTACCGTCACCGCCGCTTCCACCTCCCGTCCTGTGCATGTCAGCTCCGTGCGGCGCCATGTCTGGGCGGGAGGTGGAGGCAGCGGCGAAAACCAAAGTGAACAGTAGAAAAAAAAAAAATGTCATATACTCACCTGTCCGCAGGGTCCCGGTGCCATGCCCGCTCCCAGCTCCTCCCGGTCCCGCCGCTCTGGCTGTGTGCAGTCTCCCCGGGGCAGGACCTTGCTTGCAGGACCTGGCGCTGATCACCTGATGCAGTCACCTGACGCATCAGCTGATCGCGGTGTCGCCGGCTTTTTTGCGCCCGGCCGGCTATCAGCTGATCCTGCCGTCAGGGGACTTCATCAGCTGATTACCGGCAGCTCCGGCAGCGATCGTATAGGATCAGACTCCTGTCCAATCGATCGCTCCAGGAGCTGCCGGTAATCAGCACAGCACATAAGTGAGTATTTTTTTTTTTTTTTTTCTACTGATGCATCAGCTGATTGTATAATCGGCTTTTATACAATCAGCTGATGTGTGATGGGATTCAGGCACTTGATCCTGACACATCATCTGATCGCTTTGCCTTCCAGCAAACCGATCAGATGATATTGGATCCGGATTGGACGGCTTGGGACCCTGACCCAGGATTACTGCGGAGGGGGGTTTATTTCAATAAAGATGGAGTCACTAATTGTGTTGTGTTTTATTTCTAATAAAAATATTTTTCTGTGTGTTGTGGTTTTTTTTTATCTGTACTAGAAATTCATGGTGGCCATGTCTAATATTGGCGTGACACCATGAATTTCGGGCTTAGGGCCAGCTGATAATATACAGCTAGCCCTAACTCCATTATTACCTGGCTAGCCACCCGGCTTCAGGGCAGCTGGAAGAGTTGGATACAGCGCCAGAAGATGGCGCTTCTATGAAAGCGCCATTTTCTGGGGTGGCTGCGGACTGCAATTCGCAGTGGGGGTGCCCAGAAAGCATGGGCACCCTGCACTGTGGATTCCAATCCCCAGCTGCCTAGTTGTACCCGGCTGGACTCAAAAATTAGGCGAAGCCCACGTCATTTTTTTTTTTTAATTATTTCATGAAATAATTAAAAAAAGGGGCTTCTCTATATTTTTGGCTCCCAGCCGGGTACAAATAGGCAGCTGGGGGTTGGGGGCAGCCCGTACCTGCCTGCTGTACCCGGCTAGCATACAAAAATATGGCGAAGCCCATGTCATTTTTTTTTTCTTTTTGGGCAAAAAACTGCATACAGTCCTGGAAGGAGGATGCTGAGCCTTGTAGTTCTGCAGCTTCTGTCTGCTCTCCTGCATACACTAGTGAATGGAGGATGCTGAGACTTGTAGTTCTGCAGCTGCTGTCTGCTCTCCTGCATACACTAGTGAATGGAGGATGCTGAGACTTGTAGTTCTGCAGCTGCTGTCTGCTCTCCTGCATACACTAGTGAATGGAGGATGCTGAGACTTGTAGTTCTGCAGCTGCTGTCTGCTCTCCTGCATACACTAGTGAATGGAGGATGCTGAGACTTGTAGTTCTGCAGCTGCTGTCTGCTCTCCTGCATACACTAGTGAATGGAGGATGCTGAGACTTGTAGTTCTGCAGCTGCTGTCTGCTCTCCTGCATACACTAGTGAATGGAGGATGCTGAGACTTGTAGTTCTGCAGCTGCTATCTGCTCTCCTGCATACACTAGTGAATGGAGGATGCTGAGACTTGTAGTTCTGCAGCTGCTGTCTGCTCTCCTGCATACACTAGTTCTGCAGCTGTCTGCTCTCCTGCATACAATGAACATTTTGAAGAAGGAAATGACATCAGACCTTTTTTTTTTTTTTTTTTCATCAACAATCTTTAATGGCATTGTGCACTGATTAAAAACGCAGTGAGTAAAAACGCAGCAAAAAACGCACCAAATCGCGGCAAAAACGCATGCGTTTTTGCCGCGTTTTTTTAGCCGCGGGTGCGTTTTTTAGACAAAAACGCACATAAAAACGCAGCGTGAAAAAAACGCCTAGTGCGCACATAGCCTAAGTGTCCCATGGTCTGTCAGTATATGTACAATTTTTCTGAAAGGCCCCAGTGGTTGTAAGAAGCAAGAAGCACCATCCACTAACCAAACAACACCATGAAGACCAAGGAGATCTCCAAACAAGTCAGGAAGAAAGTGATTGAGAAGAAAAAAAAAAGGGTTGTGTTATAAAAAACTATCCCAACCTATGATCACCTGGAGTAACATCAAATCCAATTTCATCAAAAGGAAACACAACAAACCAGCCAACAGCGGGTCACCACAAAAAGTCTCAGCCCAGGCAATGAGAGCATTAATCAGAGGTGCAGCACAGGGACCAAAGGTAACCCTCAAGGAGCTGCAGGGTTCCCAAGCAGAGACTGGAGTAAATGTCCATACGACCACAATAAGCTGTACACTCTATAGAGCTGGCCTTTATGGAGTGGCCAGAAAAAAAGCCTTTACTTACAGCCAAAAATTTGAAAGGCTCCTTTTGATTTTGCCAAAAGACATATGGGAGACTCCCCAAATGTATGGAGGAAGGTGCTATGGTCAGATGAGGTCAAAATTCAACTTTTTGGCCACCAAAGTATACACATGTCTGGCGCCAAACCAACACAGCTCAAAACCCCAAGATCACCGTCCCACAGTGAAACGTGGTGACAGCGTCATGCTGTGAGGATGGTTTTCAGTAGTAGGGACAAAGAAAGTGGTCCAAGTCAAGTGAAAGATGGATGATGAGATATAGGATATTCTTGAGCAAAACTTGTTTGTCTGGCAGTGATTGGAGACTCAGACGGAGGTTCATCTTCCAACAAGACAATGACCCAAAGCATAGTGCTAAAGTAACACTTGAGTGTTTTAAGGGAAACGTTGAAATGCCGGCTTGTGTGAATGATGTTGGACATGTTATCCATACTGGGCTGGGTTGGAGGAGGATGTCAATCGCAGCAGACAGAAAGCGTCAGACCGGAGAGCAGCGACACCCATCGGACCGGCCCACCCCCTAGGTAAGTATTATAAAAGTGATTTTTATGTTCTACAGAGCAGCTTGGGCTCTTATATACTGTATTCTGCTATGCTGTATATAAGAGCTTATTGGTGGTGGCCACAGGTTATAGTTGCCAAGTCTCGTGACAGGTTCCCTTTAATAACCAAGATGTAGAACCAAGTATTATGATTGGTGGGATCAGCACCACCAGAGCAGTCCTGCTTTCTATTTTCACTTACGGTTTTAGTGAAGCTCAGGGCCTCCATGACTGCCTTCAGTTCCTCCTTGCGGTGCTGGAGATATAAGCTTTTATCCCAGGTGCAGTGAAATGGGGGTCTTTCTGCAGAACCTAAGATGGGTAGCAAATGCCAAGAAATGTACATTTTGGCCCAGGTACAAACAAACCACACTTCATAGATAAAAAGATGACATGTCTAACTTACCGGACTCCTGCTTGATGCTACATGGCTTCCCTATGTGAGTGACAGGTGAGGGGCAACCCCGCTCGCATTGAGTAAGTGTCAGTGCCAGGCCAGTCAGATCATCACCAATAGATTCAGGAATGTTCCAGAATTCACTTCCAATGTGCTGGCCCTGTATGGAAACAAGGTAAAGCTTCCCAAATCAAGTCCCTCACCCTCTCCTCATGGTGCCCGGTACCCACCTTGCCATGCTCCAGAGGTGGGATACAGCGGTCTATTAAGTGTCTCTCCTCCTGAACTTTACGGAAATCGTCACTTACATTCATTAGAAGTTGTTCGCTAGGTTTGCCAAGTTGACCTGCCCCAGAAAACCACATATAAAAAAATTAGTGAGTCAATTAGAGAAATAAGTATTAGGCCCTGTGCGCACTAGAAAAAGGGTTTTTCTCAAGAAATTTCTTAAGAGTGAAAGATTAGCGCACCTGCGTTCAAAATACGCACCAATAACGCATGCTTTTTTTTATGCGTTTTTTACGCACTTTTGGTGTTTTTTTTTCCGCAGGTTGGTCCCTGCGTTTGTTTACCATTATCTATGGCAAAAAACCGCAGGTACCTGCAGAAAAGAAGTGACATGCTCATTCTTTTTCTCAAGAAAATCTGCAGAAAGAATTTTCTTGAGAAAAAAACGCAGTGTGTGCACAGCTATTTTTTTTTCCATAGGTTTTGCTGGGGAATGTCTGCAGAAAGGTACAACCATTTTCTCAAGAAATTTCTGCAGCAAAAACACAGCAAAAATGCGGGTAAAGGGCCTTAAAGGGGTTTTTCAGTATCAGAAAACCCCTCCGGTTGAGTCTCCACTGCTGCTCCAGGTGTTTGGCATTGTCTGCAGCACTGACCACGTCAAAAGCGCTGCAGACAATCATTGTGCTTATTGGTTCTGCGTGACTAAAGCGGGCTTTACACGCTACGATTTCGCTACAGCGATCTCGTTGGGGTCACAGATTTTGTGACGCACATCCGGCCGCTGTAGCGTGTGACTCCTAGGAGCGATTTTGGATCGTTGCAAAAACGTTCAAAATCGCTCCTCGTTGACATGGGGGTCCACTCCCAATTATCGCTGCTGTCGCAGGGGCGATGTTGTTCCTCGTTCCTGCAGCACTGCACATCGCTGTGTGTGACGCCGCAGTAACGAGGATCATCTCCTTACCTGCCTCCAGCCACAATGCGGAAGGAAGGAGGTGGGCGGGATGTTACGTCCCGCTCATCTCCGCCCCTCCGCTTTCATTGGGTGGTCTCTTAGTGACGACGCTGTGACGCCAGACGAACCGCCCCCCTTCGAAAGGAGGCGGTGCGCCGGTCACAGCGACGTCACTATGCAGGTAAGTATGTGTGACGGGGGTGCCGGATTTTGTGCGTGACGGGCAGCGATATGCCCGTTTCGCACAAACGATGGGGGTGGGTCGCATGCTAGCGATATCGGGCCGGATATCGCAGCATGTAAAGCCACCCTTATACAATCTGTAAACTGAAATCTGTGAATGTGAGACCTCCGTACATAGCTATATTATAGGATTCTGTAATAGGATCCCATAGAGGGCTTTCCTGTATAGAGGAGTACAGAGGGTTTTCCCATTCCAGAAAACAAATAGTGATATCCGCCATAAAAACAGAAGCGTGCTGCTTGGCATAGACCTAACCAACTCAAGTGTCGATGCTTGTAACGACCAATCAGAAGTCAGCTATCCTTAGAAAGCCATATACATAATATATGATACTAACGGGATAATGCGTCTAGCTGCCTCTTCCTCAGATTCATGTGGTACTGCCAGTTATTCAGAGCATTGTCCTGCTTCTGTGGATGTGTAAAAGCTTCTTTCTTACGTTGGAACTTTCCTTCTCCATCATATGTTCCAGGAATATCCAGTTGTGTGGCATCTGGTATAAGCTGGGCGACCTAAGAGTATGGAGTATCCAGGTAATCATCAATGTACTTATATATTCCTCACCACATATCCTGAGATACATAAAATATCATTTTATTTGGAGTTCCTAAAAAGTTGTCTGATTTCGACATATGCCCCCCATCACTTTTCAAAGAGTCGCAATCTTCAGGAAGATCTGGCTCTTACTAATTTCAAAGGGCACTGTGTATACTTCACTTCTGCAACATGAACTAGGTGTAGAGGCCCTGATTCTAGCAATACATTGCTTACTGGGCTACATGCTGTAGTATCGATAAAATCGGTATTCTATCTGCTGCAGATCTACCAGTTCTCTGAATGCTGAGCTCCGTATAATCCCACCCACATCACTGATTGGTAGTTTTCTAAGTACACTGTGCATAGACAGAAAGTTCCCAATCAGTGGTGGAGGCAGGGTTGCACAGAGTTCATGAATATGGAGGACTATATACCAACAAGTTTTTTAGTCCTCTAGTGATAATCTCCTGCTGATCAAAAAGTAATTTTATGAAAACTACAGCAAGCAGCCCACTAAGGCTGCTTTCACACTACGTCTTTTTAAGGCTGCTTTCACACTACGTTTTTTTAACATCCGTCATGAATGTTTTTTTAACGCAAAAACGGATCCAGTGCAAATGCGTTTTCATTTTAATGCATTTGCAATGGACTCGCGTTAACATGCGTTCACCTGCGTTTGCGTGTGTTATAGTGAGGATCCAGTGACTTGCAGTTTTTTAACTTTTTTCAAAAACGCTACTTGTAGCGTTTTTGAGCTGCGTCCAAATACTGTTTTTCACTGGATCCAGACTATACTGCACGCAAACGCATGTGAACGCTGGCATGCTGATAGACAGGATCCTGCTTGCTCTACTGAGCATGCTCAGAAACCAGCCTGGCGTGATCAGTCCCTCTCTCCCCCTCCCTCCCTCCCCCCTCGCTCTCTCTCCTTTCTCCCCCACCTGAGAGAGGAGGACGCTCGTAACCAAGGTAAATATCGGGTAACCGCGGGCTTAGTTACCCGATGTTTATCTTGGTTACGTGTGCAGGGAGCAGGCAGCCCTGCTCCTAGCAGCTGCAGACGCTCGTAACCAATGTAAATATCGGGTATCCAAGCAAGTTATCCGATGTTTACCTTGGTTACGAGCCTCCGCAGCTTTCAGATGCCGGCTCCCAGTCTTTCACGTTCAGTTCCCCTCACTCCCGATCACATGACTCCAATGCCCGCCCATAAACTTAAAGTGACAGGATCCTGCAAAATAACACATGCGTTTGCATGCGTTTTTCTTTGCAAAAACAGGATCCGCTTTTGCAGCAAAAAAACGTTCATGATGCATGCTAAAAAAACGTAGTGTGAAAGCAGCCTAAGTGACACATCCCGGGAATCAGGGTCTCTGTCTCTACAATATGCCGCTCTCAGATTAGGTGGCAAAATCCTGGTGACAGATTCCCTTTAGGCTGCTTTACACGGTACGATTTACCTGACGATATGTCGTCAGGGTCACGGTTTTCGTGACACACTTCCGTCATCGTTAACGACGTCGTTGCGTGTGACACCTACGTGTGACTCAGAACGATCGCAAATAGGGTGAAAATCGTTGATCGTTGACACGTCGTTCAGCTTCAAAATTTTGTTCGTCGTTTGGAACGCAGCAGACATATTGCTACATTTGACACCCTGCCACCGACGAACAACATCCACACGACCGCCTTGGTCAAACAATATATCGCTGAATGATGTAGTGTCGTTTGTGAGATGTATACGTGTGACCGCTACAAAACGACCTGTGAGCGATCTCGGCAAATCGTAACAATGATCTGGAAGTGTCACATCACTAGCAATATCGCTGTGTGTAAAGCAGCCTTTTAAGTGATAAATATTGTCTGCCTGTAGCTGCCATTAGAGGGTGCTCAGGAGTATATTGCATACTGCGCCATTAATAAGAATAATGCATATAAAGAATTCAGTAAGCTTGTAAAGGGTTATTTGGTGATTTAAAAGAAAGGACCATAACATGATGGAACCTCGTTATTCAGCATCACATAGGTTTTACATGAGAAAAGTGTGCACATTTTATTACTAATTTAACCCCTTTGGATGCCCATGCTCTACTGCTGATAGATGGCATTAGTAAGTCTGTTACTTTACAATGATAAATTAATTGGGCAATAATATATTTATTTATTGTTTACAGAAAACCCCTAAGTGTCGCCACTCTTACTGGCAACTATTACTTCTGCTTTAATGTCTATACTGATTTGGAAAACAGAGCAGGGGTCAGTAGAAAGATATGCAGTATTGGGAAATTAGTGATTAAAAAGTAAATTACATATACAGTATATTGATGTTATATCAGATGGTATATAGTTACAGATATGCCTAAAGGGGGCTTTACACGCTATGATATCGCTAATGCGAAGTCGTTGGGGTCACGAAATTGGTGACGCACATCCGGCCGCATTAGCGATGTCGTTGCGTGTGACACCTATGAGCGATTTTGCATCGTCGCAAACACGTACAAAATCGCTTATCGGTGACATGGGGGTCCATTCTCAAATATCGTTACTGCAGCAGTAACGAAGTTGTTCCTCATTCCTGCGGCAGCACACATCGCTCCGTGTGACACCGCAGGAACGAGGAACCTCTCCTTACCTGCCTCCTGGCCGCTATGCGAAGGAAGGAGGTAGGTGGGATGTTACGTCCCGCTCATCTTCGCCCCTCCGCTTTGATTGGGCAGTGGTTCAGTGACGCTGCTGTGACATCGCTGTGACGCTTAACGAACCGCCCCCCTAGAAAGGAGGCGGTTCGCCGGTCACAGCGACGTCGCCGGGCAGGTAACGGGGGCTTTACACGCTACGTCATCGTTAATGCGAACTCGTTGGGATCACGGAATTGGTGACACACATCCGGCCGCATTAGCGATGTTGTTGCGTGTGACACCGATGAGCAATTTTGCATTGTCGCAAAAACGTGCAAAATCGCTCATCGGTGACATGGAGGTCCATTCTCAAAAATCGTTACTGCAGCAGTAACGAAGTTGTTCCTCGTTCCTGCGGCAGCACACATCGCTCCGTGTGACACCGCAGGAACGATAAACATCTCCTTACCTGCCTCCCGGCCACAATGCGGAGGGAAGGAGGTGGGCGGGATGTTCATCCCGCTCATCTCCGCCCCTCCGCTTCTATTGGGCGGCGGTTCAGTGACGGAGCTGTGACGTCGCTGTGACGCTGAACGAACCGCCCCGTTTGAAAGGAGGCGGATCGCCGGTCACAGCGATGTCGCCGGGCAGGTAAGTAGTGTGACAGGTCTGGGCAATGTTGTGCGGCACGGGCAGCGATTTGCCCGTGTCGCACAACAGATGGGGGCGGGTACACACGCTAGCGATATCGGTACCGATATCGCAGCGTGTAAAGCGGCCTTTAGACTGATTATTTTGACCACTATCAGTCACAGTAATGAGTGAGCCTTGCTCCCCTTTTTTGAATTCCCAAGTAATGGGGCTCCCAGGCACTCGATATTTAGGGAACAGCAATACAGCCCCATTAAATGGATGGGGAGCTTCAGCCTGTGGAGGTAATGCACTTAATCTGAACATATTGGATTATGGCCATACAAAACGTGCCTGTATGTCTCCTCTTGCAGCGGCTTCTCGACTCAGCTCATGTAAGGTACCTAAAATGTTGTGCGGCAGAAGCTGACCACGTGTGTCACATAAAGGGACATCCACCCCTGAAAGAAAACACGGATCAATTCTATCATAAAAAAGGGATCTTGCAATATTTCTCTTGTACAATTTATGGACATACAAAAAAAATGTATACAGCTAAGACACTGGGTGATGGATTTAATGGTGTCCAGCCAAGTCTCTGCACATTCAGAACATCGGCCTTCCGTCACTGATCGGTAAGGGTCCACATGCTCAGCTCCCGTCCTTACTCGATATGAAGTTTCCCTGTGAATAGATCATGGGCCTATGCTGGGACCCCCAGAGATCAGCTGATATTACTGGGGAAACCTGGCAGCAACTGATCAATATTCCAGCAGGACCACAAGTGGGCAGATTTGGCATTACACAGTGCCCAATCAATTCAATGGGTTGATTGTGCAATCCAGGGAAAGGAAGGTCATCTAGAGAAAGGGATAGTCTTCACAGTAAGAACACTCCCCTCTGACCAAGAGATAAGGATCCTGACAGAGAACGCCCTCCTCCTATTAACTCCACAACAGGGTATATGGGTGTCTACTACAGCTCGGCTTCTATTGAAGTGAATGGGAGCCGAGTCACAGTCCCAAACAATGACCACTAAACAGTGTACAGGGTTGTGGGGTTACGGTCCTGTACACTGTGTACTGAAAACCTGATAACAGCTCACCCCCACCAATCTTATATTGATTACCAATCCAAATAGGTCATCAGTACAGAACTGGACAATCATTTTAAGGCAATAATGCAAATAACAATTAGATAAAATCAATTAAATTATAGGAAATATTTGGATGCCCTTATTGCAGCCTTATCTGCCACAAAGCAGAGACCGACATTGGATAAATAAATTCAGCAATAATTAAATATCAGAGTTCAGCAAATGATTGCCAGGACTTTGGTACATTGACCATGTCAGTAGTCCATCACCAGGGGATCAGAGCCCTGAGAACAGCCTCCTATCTGCTGGCATCCCTGGAGCCTCTTCTGATTAATGACATTAGAGGGCCTACTAGTGAGAAGACATGTCGAAGATGTTGCAAGGTAAGAGGCAGCTCATAGGGCTCCTGTCCACCAACTACGGACTACCAACATGGCCAATGGACTAGGGTCCTCCTCTACTGAATATGAATATTTACTGTAGGGTTCATGGGGTCTAATACACACTGTTTTTCTGTTAGAAGTTAATCTGTGTGACAACAAAGTAGAAGAATGGGAGAAACATTTTCTCATGACTGTCAGCAGCCCGTGGGCTGTGACTGCGGCATACCAGGAACATGCAGGCCTTTGCTTGTAGACCCCGGTGGCATTGGGCGAGCAACAAGAAGCCGTCTCTTCCTACTTTGCTCTTGGTCATGAGGCTTCCGAATTAGGATCTGTTTCCTTACAGGAGCTTTATGTTCTTCTTTGGGTCTTCGTGGAGGGTGAAGCTATGAAATGGAAACGGTCATTAAAATATGATCTTTTATCTGACAAAACAAATATTAGTCTCCCGAAACATTTTTTTATTTATCTTTATTCAATAAATTGCCAAAGTAGTAACACATAGGGCACTAACTATGCCAAAATAAAAAACAAATAAAACAAGACAATGTCAATCTAGACTGCCGTGAAAAATTGGAAATATCTTGATGTAGGGATTAATATGAAATTCAAGGCAATGACAACAGTTATACAATAATGAAACAATATAAAATTCCAAGATAATATAAGCCAGGTAAGATAACATAACCAAGAAAGGAGGTAAGACGAAAAAAAGAGGAAACACAAAGGAAGGGAATGTTATTCAGGCCAGAGGTCCTCTGTAATAAACTCTGTTTTCTCACTATAGGCCTCATATTCGGCTGAGGATTTAAATTTTATACCATAAAATCAAGTGATATAAAAACGATCACAGAAGTTATAGACCATAGACAAAAGTTCATAGAGGGAGATCATCAGAGTGGATTATTTTTGCAGAGCAAGGGGATCCATGCTCAAGATGTCAAAGTTACCGTATTTTTCATTTTATAAGATGCACCAGATTATAAGACGCACTCCAAATTTAGAGGAAAAAAAAAAGGTAAAAAAATATGGCGTCTGTTTTATAATCCAGTGGTATCTTACCAAAGAGGGGGGGTGGCAGCGGTGGTGGAGCGGGGGTCACAGGAGGCAAAGGCGGTGCTAGAGGTACAGCGATACTGCGGACGGTGCAGAGCGGGGCCCAGATGCTCACAGCGGGCAGCAGCGCTGTGCTGGGGCTGCGCTGCTCTGTGCTGGGGCTGCAGGCGCTGCTCTGTGCTGGGGCTGCGGACGCTGCTCTGTGCTGGGGCTGCGGACGCTGCTCTGTGCTGGGGCTGCGGACGCTGCTCTGTGCTGGGGCTGCGGACGCTGCTCTGTGCTAGGGCTGCAGATGCTGCTCTGTGCTGGGGCTGCGGAGGATGCTCTGTGCTGGGGCTGCGGGTGATGCTCTGTGCTGGGGCTGCGGACGCTGCTCTGTGCTGGGGCTGCGGACGCTGCTCTGTGCTAGGGCTGCAGATGCTGCTCTGTGCTGGGGCTGCGGAGGATGCTCTGTCCTGGGGCTGCGGGCGATGCTCTGTGCTGGGGCTGCGGACGCTGCTCTGTGCTGGGGCTGTGGATGCTGCTCTGTGCTGGGGCTGCGGACGCTGCTCTGTTATGGGCTGCGGACGATGCTCTGTGCTGGGGCTGCGGGCGATGCTCTGTGCTGGGGCTGCGGGCGATGCTCTGTGCTGGGGCTGCGGGCGATGCTCTGTGCTGGAGCTGCGTACGCTTCTCTGTGCTGGGACTGTGGACGATGCTGTGTGCTGGGACTGTGGATGATGCTCTGTGCTGGGGCTGCGGACGCTGCTCTGTGCTGGTGCTTGCTGCAGGCTTTGAGTCACGGGCCATTCTGAAGATGTCGGAAATGTGGGCTTCAAAGAAATGGTGCCCGGAGTCGGCACGTGCTGAGTTATAAGCTCATTGACAAGTCGAGATTTCATCTGCGCATGCACCACCTCTGGGCACCATTTTCTTTAAGTCCTCTGCTGGGACATCAATGGGACGTTGGTGGCTCGTGCGCAAATGAGATCTTGAGCCGAGAGTTCCATCTGAGCAATCGCCGACTCTGGGTGTCATTATTTGAAGCCCTCACCGCCGACATCTTCAGAATGGTGCATGCCTCACAGACCGTAGCCCCGTCCACTGCACAGAGCAGCGCCGCCCGCTGCAAAGAGCTGCACAGAGCAGTGTTGCTCGCCACACAGAGCCGCATAGAAGAGCGTCGCACAGAGCAGCACTACCTGCCATACAGAGCTGCACAGGGAAGTGTCGCACAGGGCAGCACCACCCGCCATACAGAGCTGCACAGGGAAGTGTCGCACAGGGCAGCACCACCCGCCATACAGAGCTGCACAGGGAAGTGTCGCACAGAGCAACGCCGCACAAAGCAGCTCCGGCACAGAGCACAGAATTGCACCTGTCTCCTGTGACGCCTCTCCACCACTCCCCCACTAAGTTACATTCGGATTTTAAGACGGACCCCTCATTTTCCTTCCAAATTTTTGGGAGGAAAATTGCGTCTTGTAATCCGAAAAGTACGATACATGCCTCAGTATAGAATGCCTATATATTTTTAGAGAAATGTCGCAGTGATGGAGAAGAACGAGGGTGGGTATCAGGTCAGACACAAGATCTGTAATCCCTTGTATCACTAGTTACACTTTTTCCAAAAATGAGTGAGGAGCCTGCAAGACCAAAAGATAACTAGCAGATCACCTCTTTATCCCCAAATCTCAAACACATGGGATTGGCATCAGGGAAAATAAATCATAGGAGAGTTGGGACTCTATACCACTGGGATAATCGTTTATAACTGGCCTCATGAAAACTAGAGCAAATCAATGCTTTATGTGTTAAAATAAAAATGTGCATCCATTGGAATTCAATAAACAAAGACCCAAGTCAGCCTCCCATGGTGATTGAAATTAAGTGGGCCCCAGGGATCACCTGTCTGCTGGGTACACAAACGGGAACCAGGGATTACCTGACTGCTGGGTACACAAACGGGAACCAGGGATTACCTGTCTGCTGGGTACACAAACGGGAACCAGGGATTACCTGACTGCTGGGTACACAAACGGGAACCAGGGATTACCTGTCTGCTGGGTGGTGAAGGGGACACGTGCGCCCCCCAGCGGCCAGCCGGTGGTGGTGGTGGTGAAGGGGGCACACAGATTGAATTGTCCCTTATATAAGCTGTGGCCACCACCAGTAAGCTCTTATATACAGCATTCTTGACTACTCTATATAAGTGTTCAGGCCGCTGTGTATAACATAAAAAAACAGCATTCATTATACTCACCTGCTGGGTGGTCAGGTCCTGTGGGCGTCGCTGGTCTCGGACCAGCGTTACCTCTCTTCCTTCCATCGCCGTCTCCCTTCCCAGCTACGTGTGGATGACGGGTCTTACGTCATCCACACAGGGGCCTCCGTTGCAATCCTGCGCATGCCCACTTTTCTCTGACCTGCTGAGGGCAAAGCAAAGTACTCTAATGTACAGGCACAGGAAAAGATCAAAGACCGCCTGCACATGCGCACTACAAAACTTTGCTCTGCCCTCAGCAGGGCAAAGAAAAGTGCACGTGCACAGGAGCACAATGGAAGCCTCTGTTTGGATGATGTAGGACATGTCATACACACAGAGTTGGGAAGGAGGACAGAGATGGAAAGAAGATAGGAGGCGTCAGATGGAGACCAGAGACACGCATTGGACCGGACCGCAGGTGAGTATTGTAAAAGGTGTTTTTTATGTTATACAGAGCAACCTGGGATCTTATATACAGTATTCTAGAATGCTGTATATAAGGACTTGCTGGTGGTGGCCACAGCTTATAAGGGACAAAAATGTGACAGGTTCCCTTTAATTTTAAAGATCGCTGTGAAGACTCAGCATTTGGCCACTTGTGTTGAGGATGAACTGGTTGTTAAATCAAGAGAAGTTAACCATTCTCTCTTCTCAGACTGATCGGAGCCTTAAGGGTACTTTACACACAACGATATCGCTAACGATATATCGTCAGGGTCACAGTGTTCGTGACGCACATCCGGCGCCGTTAGCGATATAGTTGTGTGTGACTAAAAGAAGCGACGATCAACGATCGCAAAAACGTCAAAAATCGTTGATCGTTGACACGTCGCTCCTTTTCATAATATCGTTGGTGGTGCATGCCGCTGGTTGTTCGTCGTTCCTGCGGCATCACACATCGCTATGTGTGACACCGCAGGAACGACCAACATCTCCTTACCTGTGTCCACCGGCAATGAGGAAGGAGGTGGGCGGCATGTTCTGGCCGCTCATCTCTGCCCCTGTTCTGCTATTGGGCGGCCGCTTAGTGATGCCGCTGTGACGCTGAACAAACCGCCTCCTTAAAGGAGAGATTGTTCGGTGTCTCCAGCGACGTCGCTAAGCAGGTATGTGCATGTGACACTGCCGTAGCGATATTGTTTGCTACGGCAGCGATCACCCCCCATGACGAAACAGCGACGTGGGCGGGTGCTATCGCTCACGACATCACTAGCTATCGCTAGCGATGTCGCAGCGTGTAAAGCACCCTTTACTGTCTGTATATGTATATTGCCTCAGCCTCTCTGACTACATAGTTCAGAGGAAAATTATGCAGTCGGATTGAACTTGCGACCAAGGAGAGAGCAGCCATCTCCAACCAATCCTGTAAGACCCAATACCCTGAATTGAGAACGGAGAGTTATAAAAGGGACTGGCTACTGTCACTAGAGAAATGATTCAAGATCATCTTAGCCGAGGAGCTTTGGTTCCGACTGAGGAAACACAGACTTGCTTCACTTTGAATATTCTACAGGATTTCAGCTTAGGATCTTCGGTTCCAGCTGAAGGTTTACAGAACTGCTTCCTAAGCTTACCGCTATCTCTTCAAAGTGGGTGCCCACCAATAGCAGGGTTCTGCTGGACTGTGATAGTTAGCTATGGAAGCCCTGAAGTCACAAAGACTCTAATCCCTGGCGGGCAAGCGGAAAGGTGAGACTCTGTTGCTTGTACCATCTTGTGTTCTTGCTGGGAATGTACAATATGATTTTTCCTGTGGGTGATCCAATAAAGTCTTACCAATCTGTGGTTTACTCAGCCTGTGCTGTCTGAGTAGTGTTTTGCCCACGGGAAGGAAAGCAAGCGTTCTGTGGGATGAGCCCTGGTCCATGCAGTCTTTATAAAGACAACCAGGTCAGCAGACAAGCACCCACTGAGCCTCGTATCTCCACAATCGCGCTTCTACCAAACCACATAATAGCATTCCTGGTCCATCTTGAGCAGTTCTCCCACACTGATTGTAGTAGTTTAGGGAAGTTCAGCGAGTATGTCAAGTTTACATTTCTTGGTAATAGGATCCCCAAATATTTTAAAGCTGAGTTAGCCCGCTTAAAGCTAAAGTTAGTTTTCAATGGCTCTAAGGTAGATGGAGGAATGTTAATATTCAAGGCTTCTGATTTGGAAAAGTTGATTTTAAAGTTAGATAGGTCATTGTATAAGTGGAATTCTGCCATCAGATTTGGCAGAGAGATGATCGGGTTTGTCATGAAAAAAAGCAGGTCATCTTCATAGGCTGCAATTTTGTTTGCAATCTAAAGGGTGCTTTACACGCTGCGACATCGCTACCAATATATCGTTGGGGTCACGTCATTAGTGACGCACATCTGGCGCCGGTAGCTACATCGCAGCATGTGACACCAAGGAGCAACGATCACAAAATCGTCCAAAAACGGTGATCACTGACACGTCGCTCCTTTCCTTAATATCGTTGCTGCTGCAGGTACGATGTTGTTTGTCGTTCCTGCGGCATCACACATCCCTATGTGTGACACCGCAGGAACGAGGAACATCTCCTTACCTGCCTCCACCGGCAATGAGGAAGGAAGGAGGTGGGCGGGATGTTACGTCCCGCTCATCTACGCCACTCCTCTGCTATTGGCTGGCCACTTAGTGACGTCGCGGTGACATCGCTGTGACGCCGAACGCACCTCCCCCTTGAAGGAGGGATTGTTAGGCGGTCACAGCGACGTCGCTGACAAGGTATGTGCGTGTGACGCTGCCGTAGCGATAATGTTCGCTACGGCAGCGAACACCAAATGTCACACATATGACGGGGGCGGGTGCTATCGCGCTCGACATCGCTAGCAATCGTTAGCGATGTCGCAGCGTGTAAAGCCACCCTTAGTGTATGTAAACTTTTGACTTTGCAGAAAGTAATAAAAATGCCTTAAAACATTTTCTTGTTCTTATTATTCTGGCATTTGGTAAATATAAATAATTTTGGTTTCTAAGTCACCTAAAACGGGAAAGATTTATTCTGATTTTATAACAGATAGTGAGAAAAACATGCAGATGTGTCTTTATAGAGAGAGGATGGAAACTTCTGGTTTGTACTTCTGGTCTGTACTTCTGTACATATTTATTTCATTTTTTTCTTCTTTATTTTCTGATTTTTTGTTATATTGTTCTAAAAAAAATAATTTCTTTTAACATTTTTACTTAGTTTCTATTTGGAACATTACCTTTTATTAGTCTGATTGCAAGTATAATGTATTGCAATGCACCAGCATTGCAATACATTATACCTGTGAGTATTACATGGTCTAAGAGGCCACTAGAGTCAGGTAACCCGGAGGGCGTCATTTGATCTCGGATTACAATGGCAATGACCGGTCTGATGAAGCGTGTTACTCCAAAGACGCGAAATGCGCGTTACCCTTCCTAGGGGGGTCTCCCGACCTCTGTCTTCTGCACTGCCGGCACTTTATGTTTTGATTCTTTGGTAATTAGGCTGTACTGGGTATGTTTTTGTGCTTACTATTTACCGATATTGTACTGCTCTGTGTCACTTTATCTGCTTGTGCAGCCTTCCATGTATGTTACCATGTACAAACAGTAATCTCCATAAGGTGTTTTGTGTCGGCAAACTTTCATGCCTTTTATCTTCTCCACGATACCTTTTTGTATTTAAACTATTGAACTACCTAATAAATACACTTAATATGGTACATGCATTTGCAGGAAAGCACCGTACTGGTACATCCAAAATCGGGAGAGGGTTCAACATATCCAATTGTGGAAATTAATATTCCAAGATCTATTGATTAAAATATATTTGTTTGTGGGACAAAACCCCTTTAATGAATTAGTCGCATCGTACTACAGCGAGCCCTTAACTAAGACTGGCATGCGCAGCGCCACTCTTTCTGAATCAGCCCTATAGGGCGCAGTGATGACTATGGAAGTGTGTACTCTGGTATTACTCTATGCAGTATTCTCATAAAGTCATATTACAGAGGGCTCATGGTAAGTACAGTATGTCCAGGCTTCCTTTGCTCTAAAGGCCCCGTTACACCCAACTACATCGCTAACGAGATATCGCTGGGGTCACGGAATTCGTGAGCACATCCGGCGTCATTAGCGAAATCGCTGCGTGTGACACCTACGAGCAACCGCTAATGATCCGAAAAACGGCAAAAATCGTTGATTGTTGACATGTCATTCCTTTCCCAAATATCGTTGCTCATTTTGGACGCAGGTCGTTCGTCGTTCCTGAGGCAGCACACATCGCTACGTGTGACACCCCGAGAACGACGAACAACAGCGTTCCTGCATGCTCCAGCAACGAGGTAGGAGTGACTTTTATGCGGCTGATCTCCGCCCCTCCGCTCCTATTGGCGGGCTGCTGTGTGACGTCGCTGTGACACCGCACAAACCTCCCCCTTAAAAAAGAGTTTGTTCGCCAGCCACAGCAACGTCGTTAGGAAGGTAAGTATGTGTGACGCATCCTAGCAATATTGTGCGCCACGGGCAGCGATTTGCCCGTGACGCACGCACGATGGGGGCGGATGCTGCAGTGTGTAAAGAGGCCTTTACTCTAAGCCTACAATCATCCATTGTAACAAGGACACCTTCACTCAGGACACCATTGGGGTCTCGGCTTATGGACGTCATAGAAACCGGCCGCTCAAACACTATTTATACAAATGCTTATGTGTAACAAAAAATTGAGGAACCATTGTCCATCTGTGGAGGAAGTGACAGCACAAACGAGGTCTATAGTCCTTAAGAGGAACCCGTGGCTAAATCTAATATACAGTGTTAATTACAAAATAATGCAACAAACATTACACAATACCTTAGATCAGTACGTGCATGAGAAATATAAATAATCATCATGGGATCATACCAAAATTTCACCATCAGAAGAGGTACAAAATAAAGCAATAATTGTTACAGAGGTAGCCATAATGAGGCCATAGTGTATTATCTGAAGGTTTCCCTGTACTGCTAGGATTAACCCCTGATGAGAACAGCCAAGCAGTTTTGGAAGCCCGGTGTTAGGATGACCCAGAGAAACGACCACTATTACCAGTTCCTTATTGACAGGACAGGGTCTGGGTATGGCATTTTACTCTTGCTTTTTCCACAGGTTTTTCTTCCTTCTCGTAGTAATTTACATAGTTGGCCTATTTTCAGAGAATATGAATAACACAAAATCTTTTTTCACACTCATGGTTAGTGAAGCCAATTAGTGAAGCCAATCATTGTCAAACTACGGCGTTTTCTCTTTTTAAATCATAATGACAACCAAAAACATCCAATGACCCTGATCAGAAGTTGACATACCCCAGTTCTTAATACAGTGTATTGGCCCCTTTTAACATCAATGACAGCTTGAAGTCTTTTGTGGTAGTTGTGGATAAGGCTCTTTATTTTCTCAGATGGTAATGCTGCCCATTCTTCTTGTCAAAAAGCCTCCAGTTCCTGTAAATTCCTGGACTTTCTTGCAAGAACTGAGTGCTTGAGTTCTCCCCAGAGTGGCTCAATGATATTGAGGTCAAGAGACTGAGATGGCCACTCCAGAACCTTCATTTTGTTCTACTGTAGCCAATGACAGGTCGACTTGGCCTTGTGTTTTGGATCCTTGTCATGTTGGAACATTCAAGTATGTGCCATGTATAGTTTCCGGGTTGATGAGTACAAATTTGCCTCCAGTATTTGCTGAAAATGTGCTGCATTTATCTTTCCTTCAACTTTGACCAAGCTTCCTGTGCGTTTGTAGCTCACACATCCCCACATCATCAGCGATCCACCTCTGTGCTTTACAGTAGGAATGGTGTTCCTTTCATCATAGGTCTTGT
Source organism: Anomaloglossus baeobatrachus (assembly GCF_048569485.1). Classification (NCBI taxonomy): domain Eukaryota; kingdom Metazoa; phylum Chordata; class Amphibia; order Anura; family Aromobatidae; genus Anomaloglossus; species Anomaloglossus baeobatrachus. The sequence goes on along the minus strand of NC_134357.1, from coordinate 304,906,269 downwards.
TGACACCTCTCTAAATGTAACGATTATGGTTGTGGTGACAAAGTTAGATTTTGGTCTCATCACTACAAATTACCTTGTTCCAGAAGTTTGGAGGCTTGTCTCTGTGCTATTTGGCGTATTGTAGGTGAGATGCTTTGTGGCATTTGTGCAGTAATGGCTTTCTTCTGGCGACTTGACCATGCAGCCCATTTTTCTTCAAGTGCCTCCTTATTGTGCATCTTGAAACAGCCACATCGCTAGTTTTCAGTGAGCCCTGTATTGCAGCTGATACCTGAACAATTTTCCTGGCAGTTGTGGATGAAATTTTTGTTGGTCTACCTGATCGTGGTTTGGTTTTTACAGAGCCCCTGATATTCTATTTGTTAATCACAGTTTGAACACTGCAGACTGGCATTATCAATTCCTTGGATACCTTTTTGTATCCCTTTCCTGTTTATACTGTTCAACTATCTTTTCCCGTAGATCCATTGACAATTATTTTGCTTTCCCCATGACTCACAATCCAGAAATGTCAGTAGCTGGATGAGAGATGCAAGAGTCTGTCTTGATCCCAGAAACTCACTCAGCTTTTATGCACACACCACTGATTACAAGTAAACAGGTCACAGGTGAGGATGTTACCTTTAATAACCATTCACATGCATTTGTGTCAACTTCTGTGCATGTTATTAGGTCAAAATCACCAGGGTATGTGAACTTTTGATCAGGGTCATTTGGATGTTTTAGGTTGCATTATGACTTAAAAAGACAAAAACACAGTAGTTTGACAATAAATGGTTCACCCAACCACTAACCATGAGTGGAGAAAAAGATTTTGTGTTATCATTCATATTCTCTGAAAAAAGGTCAAGAAAGCAAAAAATCTGCTGGGGTATGTAAACTTTTGAGCATAATTGTATAAAACACAAAGAAATTGTCATTTTTACAAGCCCCAAAAAATAATAACTAAATGTGCCACAAGCCTTAAAAAGCTTGAACCTCACGACAATGTGAAATGCGTTAAGGCCAGAAGGAAAAGAATGGTGTTTTTATGAGATTCTGTCCCTCCCTGAAGGCATTTTATGGTACACACGGATTGTAATGGAGCTATTCACACATCCGCTTTTCAGGGTGAGCGTTCAGTGTAGCTTTTATTGCTTCCATTTTGGGGTCTATATGACCATCTGTATCGCCTTGTATCCCACCTTTATAAGGAGAGATACCCAAAAAACGGAAATTCTGCCATTTTGATTCTTATTTTTACTGAAATAATTAGATTTTTTATAAGTTTGGACAATTACTTACATTTTGTGAAATGGGGGGTGATTTAAAGTTTAATGTTTTGAAAATAATTTTTAATTATTATTATTTATTATTATAGCGCCATTTATTCCATGGCGCTTTACAAGTGAAAGAGGGTATACGTACAACAATCATTAACAGTACAAAACAGACTGGTATAGGAGGAGAGAGGACCCTGCCCGCGAGGGCTCACAGTCTACAGGGAATTGGTGATGGTACAATAGGTGAGGACAGAGCTGGTTGCGCAGTGGTCTACTGGACTGAGGGCTATTGTAGGTTGTAGGCTTGTCGGAAGAGGTGGGTCTTGAGGTTCCTCTTGAAGCTTTCCACGGTAGGGGAGAGTCTGATATGCTGTGGTAGAGCGTTCCAGAGTATGGGGGATGCACGGGAGAAATCTTGTACGCGATTGTGGGAAGAGGAGATAAGAGAGGAGCAGAGAAGGAGATCTTGTGAGTATCTGAGGTTACGTGCGAGTAGGTACCGGGAGACTAGGTGACAGATGTAGGGAGTAGACAGATTGTGCATGGCTTTGTATGTCATGGTTAATGTTTTGAACTGGAGTCGTTGGGCGATGGGAAGCCAGTGAAGGGATTGGCAGAGTAGCGAGGCTGGGGAGTAGCGAGGGGAGAGGTGGATTAAGTGGGCCGCAGAGTTTAGGATAGATTGGAGGGGTGCAAGAGTGTTGGAAGGGAGGCCACAGAGCAGGAGGTTGCAGTAGTCGAGGCGGGAGATGATGAGGGCATGCACTAATGTTTTTGCTGATTCTTGGTTAAGGAAAGCACGGATCCGGTTGATATTTTTGAGTTGTAGTCGGCATGAGGTGAAGAGGGCTTGGTTGTGTGGCTTGAAGGATAGAGCAGAGTCGAGGGTTACTCCAAGGCAACGAGCTTGTGAGACTGGGAGAGTGAGCAACCATCGAGTTTGATGGAAAGGCTTGTTGGAGGAGATGAGTGAGGAGGAGGAAAGACAATGAATTCTGTTTTGTCCATGTTAAGTTTTAGGAATCGCGCAGATAAGGATGAAATAGCTGAGAGACATTGTGGGATTTTGATTTTACATTTATTAGTTTTTTTTAAGGAACACGAACCTGCGGTCACTTACTTCAACGATACACTACAGTACTATAATACTGCAGTTTTATGAACACGTATTGGTCTCTGATGATGTATGCATGTAATAACATGACCTTCCATACGCCCCCAGCTGCCATGCCATCCACATTCATTCTTTCAATCAATGGGTGAAGGCATCATGCCCCGTTCTAAACCTCTTAAATGCCGCAGTCACTAATGACAGTGGCACCTACGTGGTTACATTTATGTGGTCGAAGCTAGCTACGAATACCTTTTGTCCAATTAATCCATACAACTATGCCCTAAAGACTCCATTTGTGAATATAACCTGAATGTTACCTTCTCCAGATCCTCGGGTTTTATAGCCAGAGCCTGGATTTCATCAGCCTTAAGTCCGGTGCCGATGGCCGGCTCAGTCTGTTCTGGCACAGGTGAGGTGGACTGCTCAAACCCCTTCAACTTCTTCTTGTCTGAAATGTAATTAATAACGCTACATAAAACAGATTGATTTTAGCAAATAAATAAAAACTGTAGAGGTCTCCTTTCTATTTAACTACTAGGCTTTTATCAATGGTGTCCACTTTCAGAAAATTTCGGTCATCGGATGCAGTTATATAAAAATAAACTGTGCTCTACTTATCATTCCCAGGTCCAGCATGGAGTCTCAATACCGTACTTTCTCTGGTCGTGTTAGGCCTAAGCCACACGGCGAGAAAAATGGTGCGAGTGGAGTGCGATAAAACATTGCATTCCACTCGGACCAATATTAGCCTGTGTGTCAGCACCCATGAGCGATTATTTTCTCCGCCCCAATTGGACCGAGAAAACAATCGCAGCATGCTGCGAGTGTAATGCGAGACTCTTTCTCTCGCACCCATTCAAATCTATGGAGCGAGAGAAAGATCGCACTGCACTCGCGGTACACCTGTGTACAACGAGTGCAGGGCGAGAATGGCAATAGCTGGCTATGGAGGAGAGAGGGAGATAAATCCCTCCCTCCCCTCCTCAGTGCCGGCCCACCCCACACAGCTCGCACAGTCGGACCTCAGTCGCAGGGACACTCGCATGACACTCGGCTCTGCTGTACTGCCAGCGTGAGCAGTGTTATGCGAGGATCGCGCTAGTGCTCTGTGTGGCCCTGGCCTTAGTCTGTGAAAATTGGTGTCATCCGAGGGTGGTCCGATTTTTAGCACAGACCTGCATGGTCGAATGCGATACGATTCATAGATGAAAATAGTGCATGCTGTGGTTTCCTCGTCAGACTCATCTGAGGAAAAAATCAGACATGAACATGGCCCCATAGAGTAATACTGGTCCGACTGTAATCCGATGTTTTCTTGGATCTCACTTTGACTGAAAAAATGGACATGTGACCCACCCTAAAAATGATCCATATAATCCGTATATGGCTGATCTGATCTAAAGCCCGCTTTACACACTACAATGTATCTTACGATGTGTCGGCGGGGTCACATCGTAAGTGACGCACATGCGGCATTGTAAGTACATTGTAGTGTGTGACAGCTACGTGCGATTGCGATTGAACGAAAATCCATTCATCGCATACACATCGTTCATTCCTCATGAATTGAACTCTGCCTCCTGGTACCCGCAGATAGGCAGGCACATGGGCTTCAGAAAGCCCCAGATTTCATAGCCCCCCAGGATTTGGTCGTGCCATCCACATCATGCCGGGCACTGTAACCTGATGCCAATATTCCCACTGGTCGCAGAGACCCCAAGCCCTCACCCCCCCCCCCCCTGGTGGTCATCTGTGCCAAGTGCACACGTCAGATGGGTTTCTGACCACACAGGGCGCTGCCACCATGATCTCCTGGAAGGACAGGACGATCTTTATACATAAATCTTAATTACCCGGAGGAGTCTTGGAACGAGACTCTCTTTTTCCAGCTTTATTCGTCATGCTGTCCCGAAGAGGCGTCTCTATGGTAACGGTAAACAAATCCGCAGTCCCGTACACTCCCACCTAGGTGACTGGAACTACAAGTCCCGTGATCCTCTACGAAGACGCGCAGAGCGGCAGCTCCGGAGCAGCGCAGCTTTGTCCGTGTTACGTGCGCGCCCTCTAGAGGCTCCTCCAGTACTAACAAGCTGCAGTCTGCGGCCGGGCTGTGCAGAGCTGCGGTGTTACATAGGGCAGATGGTAACACCCTGCACAATCCCCGGGCCTGGCTGGTACATGGGGGAGGACTCAGCTCCAGCCCACACTGTAAGGTATTACATTACCTGGATGGAAAAGTACGGTTTGGATGTGACAGTCCAGCTGCAGTCACACGGTCTGCTCCAGACCCTCAGCATATTCCCTGCTCTCTAACCACTCTGTGACATCCAGTATACAGGTGTGGAACATGGGTGTATGGAGCAGGCAGGATGAATTCTATAGGGGGCAGGGTGTCTTCTATAGGGGGCAGGGTGTCTTCTATAGGGGGCAGGGTGTCTTCTATAGGGGGCAGGGTGTCTTCTATAGGGGGCAGGGTGTCTTCTATAGGTGTAAAGTTTTATTCTATAACAGGCAGAATATATTCTATAGGGAACATGGTGTATTCTACAGCAGCCAGATGGCAGGATGTGTTCTATAGGGTGCAGGGTGTCTTCTATAACGGTCAGCATGTATACTATAGGGGGAGAAGGTGTCTCCTACAGGGGGAAGGCTTTATATGATAGGTGGCAGTGTCTATTCTATAGGGGAGCAGGGTATCTAATATATAAAGCTGTGTATGTATGTCTGGGATTGGCATCCGCACCGTCGCAGCTACAGCCACAAAATTTTGCACACTCACACGTCTGAACCCCGAGAGCATCATAGGCTATGTTGTGAGGCGTAATTTAACCCCGCGCATTCCAATTTACCAATCAATGTTGCCCCTATCTACATAATGGGGAAAAAGTGAAACGAAAAGTGTACCCGCACCGTCACATTTACAATCACGAAATTTTGCACAGAAACCCCATGTGACCCAGGGAACGTCGTAGACTATGTTTTGACAGGAAAATTTAACCCCGCGCCTTAGTTACTCTCCAAAAAACATGCCTCCATTAAAGTAAATGGAGCCTGGAACTACAGGTTATTAGTAGAAGCTGTGATTGGTTGCTATAGGAACAAAAGACATTCATTGTATAAGAAGCTTATATGTGAGGTAATAAGATGTCGATGGGGAGACGGATAGAGAGAGACAGAGAGACAGACAGGGAAAGAGACAGATGGGGAAAGAGACAGTCAGACAGGGAAGGAGGAGACAACCAGAGAGACAGACAAAGATAGATGGGGAAAGACCCAGACCTTGATAGAGACAGATGGGGAAAGAGACAGAAATAGAGACAGACAAGGAAAGAGACAGACAGGAAAAGACACAGAGACGGGGAGACAGACCTGGGAAAGAGAAAGACCTAGAAAGAGACAGATGGGGAAAGAAACAGAGATAGAGAAAGACAAAACAAAAAAAAGAGACAAACAGACAGGCAGACAGGGAAAGAGACAGACGGAGCACATTACTTGGCCAATTTAGTTAATCTGTGTGGAATATCTGTGGTGTTGAAATATATGTTGTGAAATGCTTATATTAGCTTAGTTTTTGCCTTTTAATAATTACATTTCTATTTGTTTTGTGGTTTTTGTGAGCAGAATACATTTTTGTTAATACATTCTATTTTGTAAACAGTTATTAACGCGGGCGAAGGCGGGTAGTACAGCTAGTATTCTATAAAGTACAGGATGCATTCTATAAGCGGCAGTGTGTATTCTATAGGGAGCAGGGAATATTCTATAGCGGGCAGGGTCTATTCTATAGTGTACAGGATGTATTCTATAGGGGCAGGGTGTATTCTATAAATGTCATATACAGTGCTGGCCAAAAGTATTGGCACCCCTGCAATTCTGTCAGAGAATACTCCGTTTCTTCCTGAAAATGATTGCAATCACAAATTCTTTGGTATTATTATCTTCATTTATTTTGCTTGCAATGAAAATTCACAAAAGAGAATGAAACAAAAATCAAATCATTGATCATTTCACACAAAACTCCAAAAATGGGCCAGACAAAAGTATTGGCACCCTTAGCCTAATACTTGGTTGCACAACCTTTAGCCAAAATAACTGCGAACAACCACTTCCGGTAATCATCAATGAGTTTCTTACAATGCTCTGCTGGAATTTTAGACCATTCTTCTTTGGCAAACTGCTCCAGGTCCCTGAGATTTGAAGGGTGCCTTCTCCAAACTGCCATTTTGAGATCTCTCCACAGATGTTCTATGGGATTCAGGTCTGGACTCATTGCTGGCCACTTTAGTAGTCTCCAGTGCTTTCTATCAAACCATTTTCTAGTGCTTTTTGAAGTGTGTTTTGGGTCATTGTCCTGCTGGAAGACCCATGACCTCTGAGGGACACCCAGCTTTCTCACACTGGGCCCTACATTATGCTGCAAAATTTGTTGGTAGTCTTCAGACTTCATAATGCCATGCACACGGTCAAGCAGTCCAGTGCCAGAGGCAGCAAAGCAACCCCAAAACATCAGGGAACCTCCGCCATGTTTGACTGTAGGGACCGTGTTCTTTTCTTTGAATGCCTCTTTTTTTTCCTGTAAACTCTATGTTGATGGCTTTTCCCAAAAAGCTCTACTTTTGTCTCATCTGACCAGAGAACATTCTGACCAAAACATTTTAGACTGTCTCAGGTAAGTTTTGGCAAACTCCAGCCTGGCTTTTTTATGTCTTGGGGTAAGAAGTGGGGTCTTCCTGGGTATCTTACCATACAGTCCCTTTTCATTCAGACGCCGACGGATAGTACGGGTTGACACTGTTGTACCCTTGGACTGCAGGGCAGCTTGAACTTGTTTGGATGTTAGTCGAGGATTTTTATCCACCATCCGCACAATCTTGTGTTAAAATCTCTCGTCAATTTTTCTTTTCCTTCCACATCTAGGGAGGTTAGCCACAGTGCCATGGGCTTTAAACGTCTTGATGACACTGCGCACCGTAGACACAGGAATTTTCAGGTCTTTGGAGATGGACTTGTAGCCTTGAGATTGCTCATGCTTCCTCACAATTTGGATTCTCAAGTCCTCAGACAGTTCTTTGGTCTTCTTTCTTTTCTCCATGCTCAATGTGATACACACAAGGACACAGGACAGAGGTTGAGTCAACTTTAATCCATGTCAACTGGCTGCAAGTGTGATTTAGTTATTGCCAACAACTGTTAGGTGCCACAGGTAAGTTACAGCTGCTGTTAATTACACAAATTAGAGAAGCATCACATGATTTTTCAAACAGTGCCAATACTTTTGTCCACCCCCTTTTTTATGTTTGGTGTGGAATTATATCCAATTTGGCTTTATGACAAATTTTTTATTTTTTTTTCATTGAAGACAAATTAAATGAAGATAATAATACCAAAGAATTTGTGATTGCAATCATTTTCAAGAAGAAACTGAGTATTATCTGACAGAATTGCAGGGGTGCCAATACTTTTGGCCAGCACTGTATATCTATACTATAGGGGGACAGGGTGTCTCCTGTAGGGGGAAGGGTTTATATTATAGGTGGCAGTATGTATTCTGTAAGGGAGAAGGGTATATTCTATAGCAGGCATGGTGTATTCTATAAAGTACAGGATGTATTCTATAGGGGGCAGGGTGTATTCTATAACGGTCAGGATATATACTATAGGGGGCAGGGTGTATACTATAGGTGGCAGGGTGTATACTATAGGGGGCAGGGTGTATCCTATAAGGGAGCAGAATTTATTGTATATGGGACAGGGTGCATTCTATACAGTACAGGATGTATACTATACGGGGGCAGGGTGTATACTATAGGTGGCAGTGTGTATTCTATAGGAGGCAGGGTGTATTCTATAGGAGGCAGGGTGTATCCTATAAGGGAGCAGGATGTATTCTATAGGGGACAGGGTGTATTCTATAACGGTCAGGATATATACTATAGGGGGCAGTGTGCATACTATAGGTGGCAGTGTGTATTCTATAGGGGGCAGGGTGTATCCTATAAGGGAGCAGAATGTATTCTATAGGAGGCAGGGTGCATTCTATAACGGTCAGGATATATACTATAGGGGGGCAGGGTGTATCCTATAAGGGAGCAGAATGTATTGTGTAGGGGGCAGGGTGCATTCTATAACGGTCAGGATATATACTATAGGGGGCAGGGTGTATACTATAGGTGGCAGTGTGTATTCTATAGGGGGCAGGGTGTATCCTATAAGGGAGCAGGATGTATTCTATAGGGGGCAGGGTGTATTCTATAACAGTCAGGATATATACTATAGGGGGCAGGGTGTATACTATAGGTGGCAGGGTGTATTCTATAGGGGGCAGGGTGTATCCTATAAGGGAGCAGAATGTATTCTATAGGAGGCAGGGTGTATTCTATAACGGTCAGGATATATACTATAGAGGGGCAGGGTGTATACTATAGGTGGCAGTGTGTATTCTATAGGGGACAGGGTGTATCCTATAAGGGAGTAGCATGTATTGTATAGGGGGCAGGGTGCATTCTATAAAGTACAGGATGTATTCTGTAGAGTGTCTTTAGCCACTTCACGACCTATGGCGTACCGATACGTCATATGTCACGTCTGTCCATTAATGCGGGCATTTCACAAACTGTTTTTTATTCCAGAATGCTAATGATGTGCACGGTGACCACACGTCAGTGCACCTTCTCACCTGCTTGTTTACCATATCCTCTTCCGTGATTGACAGCTTTGACTTTACAGGAGCCTGAACTGTGGCTCGGCCATGGGTGCCCCGATCAGCTCATTAGCAGATGTGAATAAAGAGCAATTTTTGGTAAATGCAGCAATGTACTTGGACAAACATCAGGTATCACAAACAGTAATGTCACACGTAAGTTTAAAAATACCAAATTACTTTATTTTGTTATAAATATCAAATATAAACTTAGAAAAACCGGTGCAAACGTTCCCACCATAGAACTGGGGGCAGCTGGTATTTTCTACAATACACCGACAATCAAAAAGATAACGATGTCTTGAACTGTGGACTTTCAGGCTCCATATCTCACCATCCACTACAGCTTTGTGTGTTAGGCTATCTGCGCACAGTGCGTTTTTCGCGGCGTTTTTGCGCGTTTTTCGGGTGCGTTTTTGGCCTCAAAACTGCAGGACTTTGCTTCCCCAGCAAAGTCTATGAGTTTTCATTTTTGCTGTCCGCACACATCTGGTTTTTTTACCTGCGTCTTTGAGTTAAAAAAAAAAAATGGACATGTCAGTTCTTTCCTGCGTTTTTCTGCGTTTTCCGCCCATGCAATGCATTTGAAAAACGCAGCAAAACGCAGAGATCAAAAACGCAGCAAAACGCAGCCAAAAACGTACCAAATCGCAGCAAAAACGCATGCGTTTTTTGATGCGTTTTTTCGACGCAGGTGCGTTTTTGTGCATTTTTAGCGGCCAAAAACGCACAAAAACGCAGCGTCAAAAAGACGCAGTGTGCGAACCTAGCCTTAGACTACCTTCATTTTATAGGCAATCATCTTGGCTATCTCATAGATAAATTTGACGTGCAACTATTTAGCATATGATCAGTGATGCAGATTCTTGTCATGTTTCTGCATTGTTACTGTTTTGCTCTTAAAAATCTCAATTTTAATTATTATTTTGTTAGTATTTTGTAAATCCACCTTTGGCTTTCAACACTGCATGAATGCTTCTGGGCATTCTCTCAATCAGATCAATGAAGCATGTCGCACCAGATCTCAGGTCTCTTCTACATGGTCTCAATGTTGGTGCATACTGGTCGACTCACGTGTACTTTTTTGCAAAATCGAGCCAACTCTTCTTATAACAATACTGAAGTCACCTTGTTCAGGCCACCTCTCCAGACTTGTGTAACGTGCATCGTGCAGTGCTTGCACGGACATCTGTGATCTCTCTTATATGAAATATACGAGCCGCCTCCACTGCCATCTTTGTCACTGATAGACCTTGTAATGAGCAGACTTGTTGACTCCGATATTTTTCCTGGACATCCACCTCTTGGCTTTTGAACGGATGGCCAGACTTCATTTTTTATTCTTCCAAATGTCATGGCACTCGCATGATGCAGTTTGGCAATTACATTGACCGAGAGACCGGTATTGATGAGCTGGATGATGCTGTTCCTCTTTTGTTGGAAAATTTTCTTCATGGCTGCATTGATTCAAACCAGTGACATTTCACTTGGGAATCAACCTAATAACACACTGAGCTATAAGGGAATGTAAGAACAGGTTGTAATTTGTAGTATACAGGAAGAAAAAGATTTTTCCACCACGAGGAGCAAAACAGTAACAATGCAATGACCTAAGTAATCTTATGCTACATAGTTGCAAGTCAAATTTCTGTATGAGATCGCCAAGATGATTGTTTATAAAATAATGGTAGTCTCACACTCAAAGCTGTAGTGGATGGTGAGGTGGAGTCTGAAAGTCAAAAGTGCAAAACATTGTTACCCTTTTGCTCATCAGTGTATATGTAAGTAGTATATAAGGGGAATATACAGAATATTGTGTCCTGGAATTCAGCTGTGATACGATCTCTACACAGTAGTTTGTGGCAGATGAGGTCTTGTGTTTTCAGATTGGGTCCAAGAATCTTGAAACTGGTTTAACATTGGCAGCAGAAGACCATCTAATACAGCGAGTCCCCTCCAAGTGCAGCGAAGACCACTAAACAGAAGAGAGAATAGCAGAATTACTTTCTTGTACTAGATCATTAGCAGTTTTCTAATAATATTATCTGGAACATCAAAGAATGGAGAAAAATGTTACCTGTGCACCCATAAAAGTCCAACCCTACCTGTGTGTAATAAGAAGCCGATGTCAAAAAGGTCAGGGTCATTTTCCTTACTCCCAGTAGAATAAAAAACTAAAATATCTGACTGAACCTAGCGCTGATGTATATTGGGGGGTTGGGACAGACAGCTTGTATAGTACATGCATGGCTCCTGTGTATGGTCAGGTTAACAGATTTCCATTTTTATGTTACAGATGCCCCTTTCCACATTCAGTTCAGGAAACTTGAATTCTAATAACTGGATGGAATTTGAGACCCTTAAGACACTAGTGTCCAACGTTCTGTCTCCTGGAGCTCACCGTTCCACTTTCTCTGATGGTCTCCTGAAGGTTGACAGTTGGAGCCAACAGTGTTGTTGTGTCGCTGGTCTGAAAAGAGCACTCTCCCATGCTGCTAGCGAAGGCATCTTTGCATCTGTAGGATTGCAGGGGTGTGGGGACACTTAAGGCCCAGTTACACGCAACGACATCGCTAACGAGATATCGCTGGGGTCACGGAATTCGTGACGCGTATCCGGCCTCGTTAGCGACGTCATTGCGTGTGACACCTACGATCGACCGCTAACGATCCGAAAAACGACAAATCGTAGATTGTTGATGCGTCTTTCCTTTCCCAAATATCGTTGCTCATTTTGGACGCAGGTTGTTAATCGTTCCTGAGGCGGCACACATCGCTACGTGTGACACCCAGGGAACGACGAACAACAGCGTTCCTGCATCCTCCGGCAACGAGGTTGGAGTGACGTTAATGCGGCTGCTCTCCGCCCCTCCGCTTCTATTGGTGGCCCGCTGTGTGACGTCACTGTGACGTTGCACGAACCTCCCCCTTAAAAAAAGTTTGCTCGCTGGCCACAGCAACGTCGTTAGGAAGGTATGTGCGTGTGATGCGTACTAGCGATATTGTTCGCCACGGGCAGAGATTTGCCCATGACGCACACACGATGGGGGCGGGTGCGATCGCTAGCGACATCGTTGCGTGTAAAGCGGCCTTTAAGATGTCGGATCTAGCAATCCAGCCAGCATCAGACTGGCATTTGCAAACTCTTAAGCATACAACCTACAAGCGGCGTGTGCCCCTTGCCTAGGAAACCGGTGACTCCGAGATTGTAGATTGGCCGGTAACAAGCTGTACACTATAGAATTAAAATCCTTCTGTTCTTGAGAATGGAAGGCTTTTTAATAAGAAGTAAATTGCTAACTTGCTTATTTTTCCAAGCAATTACAATTTTAACCAGTTAAGAACTTGAAACAACCCTTTTAAAGAAACACTCGGATCTCATTTTTTTAATTACATCTTTGCCTTGGTTTGCATAGTACAAGTAAAATTTGCTTTTAATTTATCGTCAGTAAAGAGCCGGGTAAGAGCAAATCTGCATTGCTGAAGGCTGCTATTAAAAGGGAACCGGTCATCAGATTTGTCCCCCATAAGATGTGGTCACCACAGTAAGCTTATATATACAGCATTCTAGAATACTGTATATAAGAGCCCTGGCTGCTCTGTATAACATAAAAAACACCTTTATTATACTCACCTGCGGGACTTTCCGGTCGGATGGCCGTCGCTGGTCTTGATCCAGCGCCTCCTATCAGCTTGTGATCGCCGTCCTTGTTCCCTGCTCCTTGTGGATGACACGTCCTACATCATCCACACAGAGTCCTCCATAATGTAGGACGTGTCATCCACACAGAACAGGGAAAGAAGACAATGATAGAAATAAGAGAGTAGGCACCGGATGAAGACAAGCAACGGTCATGTTATTGGACCTGGTATACTGAATATACAGTATTCTGGAATGCTGTATACAAGAGCTTACGTGTGGTGACCACAGTTTGTAGGGTACAAATCTGTTGATAGAGTCCCTGTAAGGCTATGTGCCCACGCTACAGGATTTACCGCGGATTTTGCCGCGGATTTACCGCGGATTTGCCGAAAATCTGCAGCAGCAGCACTTCCAAGCCATTTAAATGGCATTTTGGAAATGCTGTGTCCATGCTGCGGATTTTTCCGCGGCGGATTTGCCGCGGATTTTGATCCGGAAAAATCTGCAGCATGTCAATTGTTTGGTGCAGATTTGGTGCGGATTTTTGGCTTTGAATGGGAAAAAAAAAAAAAAAAAATCCGCATCAAAATCCGCGGCAAATCCGCGGCAAATCCGCGGGTGCGGATTTGCCGCGAAAGTCGCGGATTTTCAGGCAAAAAAATCCGCAGGGACATTCTAGCGTGGGCACATAGCCTTAAGCTACGTTCACACATCAGTTTTTTTTCCATCAGGCACAATGCGGGAAAAAACGGATCTGGCACCGGATCCTTTTTATCCCCATTGATTTGTATTAGCGCCAGATTGTGCCTGATGGCCTTGCGTTGCATGCAGCTTTTGACGGATCCGATGTAATTACTCAATGCGGCAGCTGAATGGAACGTCTCATTGAACGTTTTTTGTCTCTGAAAAAAAAACGTATCTGATTTACAATGGAAGCCTATGGACGCTGGATCCAGCGCGATGCGGCAAAAAACGGATGTGGCCGCCGGATCCATTTTTTTAAACTAAGCATGCTCTAATTTAATGAAAAAAACGGATCCAGCAAAAAAACAGACGAAACTGATGCAAAAACCGGATGTGCCGGATCCGTTTTTTTGACGGATCAGGTATACCGGATCCATAAAGAAAAAAAAAGGATCAGGCGCATCCGTTTTTGCATATTCTGCGCCAGATCCGTTGCATCAGGCACATGCCGGATTGTGCCTGATGCCAAAAAACTGATGTGTGAACGTAGCCTTAGGCTGCTTTCACACATCAGTTTTTTAGCATCAGGCACGATCCGGCGAAAAAACCGATGCGACAGATCCGGCGAAAAAATGGGTCAGTTGCATCAGTTTTTTCCATCAGTTCCTTCAGTTTTTTGATGGATCCGTTGTGATACTGAGCATGCTCAGTTAAAAAAAAATGGATCCGGTGCCGTATCTGGTTTTTGCCGGCATCCATAGGCTTCCATTATAAAACACGCCATACGGTGGCGGATGCGGCATGATGCGGTTTTTGACGGAGACAAAAAACGTTCCCCTCAGCGTTACATTCGGCCGCCAGACAAGCAATTTTGCCAGATCTGGCAAAAGCCATATGGAACGCAAGGCCATCCGGCGCTAATAGAAGTCTATGGGGGAAAAAACAGATCCGGCGTCAACAGACGCCGGATCCGCTCTTTCAGGTTTTTGCCGGATTGTGCCTGATGACAAAAAACTGATGTGTGAAAGCAGCCTCATGGGAGTCTTTATATTAGTCCAATGGGAATACATACATAGAGAGACTGATTTCTGGTCCGCACAGAAGACACTATGATTCAGAGTCTGATTGTTATTCCTAAAGGAGTGGAACGAAGATGAAAACTGCGCAGTAAAACGCATTTCCCAGGGGGCTTCTTAAATCAGTGTGCCGTTACTTAAGGAAATCTTCTATATCCCAGGTTTTCTTTTCTTAGGATTTTCATACTTACTTTTGATCTAATACCAGAAGTCCATTCTTCTGTAGATACCTCAGTTCCTGTGATGCTTCAAACAAGCCATGAAGGCTGACTGCAGGGGAGAGCTTATTCCAGCGCTGTAAAATAGGGAATTATAACCAGGGAAACATATTACGAAAAGTCCTCATGCACCCTGGATAGCTGTTAGTCAAACCTTCATTCACCCGACAGTCATCTCCCCTGACTTTGCATACACAGGAATGCTCGGCCGAGCGCTCCTGTGTTGTCTATATCAGAGCCGCTGTCCGACTCCTCCGGCAGCAGATTACACAAAAGGATCGGCTTCTGAAAGTCCAATGTGCTGATCCTTTTCTACCTAACATCATTTGTCGGGAGGAGACACGGGAGGCTCCCACATACATTAGGCTGTCGGACGATCTTGCTGATAACCGTGCCATCAGCCGACTTTAGTTTAATGTATGTATGGAGAATATGTTTTTACAATACATTTCATTACTATTCAAGTCTCAACCATATTTATGTCCAACAAATACCATCCTGGCAACATCATGACTGCACATATGGCCATGTCATCCACCATAAATATGTATGCCATTGAATTTCTGACTTTAGTGTCTTTTGGTTGAATGACACTATCTCTGATCCAATCTATTCCCTTTGGTATTGAGGGAAGGCTGTAACAAAAATTGCAGGAGTAGATAAGGGGTGAATAGGGCATACTTATCAATTTATGTACACTTGACTGCCATATCAATCAAACTCCTTACCATTAGCTCACACCTACTGAGCACTACAATGCTCAGTACTCCTAAAGAGCACTTGGATGTTCGATCGGCGTGACTTGACTGAACAATCAATGGGGAGCTTGAGTATTTTTCCTGAAGAAATGATCAAGTTGCCCATTGACTTCCAGTATACTCAGGTCCTTGAGTCGCGCCCATCCGAACATCCAAGTGCTTGTTACAAGTACCGAGCACCCAAGCATGGTAGCGCTCACTCATCTCTACTCACATCGTCTATGAAGAAGGCTTCGCAGGCGAATGGCAATCTGTGACATTTATTTAGTAAAACATTACACCACAAGAAACTGTTAATGAGATGTTACAGCATCATGTTCTGCGGAATATTGCAAATGTTCCACTAAAACAGCATACGGTTCTGTGGACCATCTGTAGCCTACAATTTTGGAGCTGAATCCTATTTTTTATTATTTACTCCTGATGTCTATGAAACTTAGTTGTCCAGTGTCCATGTAAACACAATCTGTTTGGCAGCTTTACGGTTACAGTTTCCAATTCCGTCTCCGTTCTCAGCACATTGGCCTTACCTTATGCGATATTCCAGTGTCTGTCCGTAAACCCAAAACTAACAGTTCTGAAATGCTGGAAATAAGCATCAATGTGTTAATGACAATAGGCAACATCAACAAGCTGTAAGTTGTACATAAAAATGGCTGCAGTGGGTTTAAAATCCTAGAGGAACATTTTTTATATATTTTTCTGGTTTTACAATCAAAATATCCTTTGCACATGTCCTCACGATAACTTCACATCATTGACAACCCACAACAGTTACTGCTTTAAATGCTTATTCCCAACATTCAAAGCCATCACCGTTCCACAGGTTGGGAAATCCGCTGTTCTCCTGGACTGATCTTTCACTCTGAGTTCATCTGTAATATCTGTATTCAGTGAAGACAGATTTTCCCATTACTGAGATAGGAGATGACAGTTGGTGCTTGTAAATCTCTATAGAGAGGAGGAGCTGTAGGCGGACAGACATTCTGCAGCAAGTTCTACTAAAAAATAGAGCGGTGAGGGCCCAAACTGTCATCTCCTATCTCACTAATAGGGAAATCTATGTTCATTGAAGACAGATTTTACCTGTGAATTGGGAGTAGTGATCAGTGAGCACCCCCATGCTCAGGTGCTTGGTACTAGAAACAGGTTTGATGCTAGGCAGTTCTAGACCCGAGTACAGAGTATAAGGAAAGTCAATGGGAACCAGCATTTTTTGGAAGATCTTCCCATGCCCGAGCTCTCACCCGTCCGACCTGCTCTTTACAAGTACCGAGCATAGTAGTGCTCACTCATCACTAATTGGGAGTGAGATCAGTCTAGGATGTCACTTACAGGCCTCTTTCATCTTTTTGAGTGGGAGAACATGCACAATTGGTGGCTGACTAAATATTTTTTTCCCTCAGTGTAGAAATGTAGTATAGTTCTTCTGAAAAGCTATGTCACTTACGTCATGTGCAGACCAACCAGGGAGAAAAAAAGCTCATGCATAGGAGACGCGCAGACCCAAAAATAATTATATATATATATATATATATATATCACAGGGATCCTCAAAATAGTAAAGATTGATATAGAATTTTATTGAAACAATCAAGGTGACACATAAGACATACAATTAAAATCACTTAAAATACATATAAATAGAGAACCCCCACATCTCCAAGATGTGAAATATGGGGTACCGCCCTGTGTACATATGCAACAATGTATAAATCTGATCCCTAGAAAAACATATACTGGATCAATCCATAAATGTAATAACTCTTAACCATTAAGTCTATAACATAGGGACCACACCTGTGAGCTATACTGGTAGTGAGTCCAATGGGATAGCAGCTATCAATATATGACAGAACAAGGGCATGCAAGTCATACAGTAATTACAATAACCAGGCATGAATCATGCAAAAAAGAAAGGAAAATCATAAAAACCCTTGTCCAGAGATCCCAAAGATGGCTCACAATCAGGTGCCCAAGTGAAAAGCTACATCAAGCTCCCAACCAGTGAAGGGCGCTACAGAAACAAGGAGGTACCCACAATAGGGAGGGATGTGGGGGACCCCACGCGTATCGCTGTGAACAGCTTCGTCAGGGGAGAGTGTATCCCTGATTGCAATTAGAACGGGTATTTATAGAGGATCACAGTCTTAATTAATTGTAAAGTAACAACTTAATTACATACCATGAGTGGTGTGCGTATTTGAGCGTGGCAGCCGGCTGTAAACATGGAAACCGGAAGTGGGAGAGGGGGTGGTTTTAAGACCCGGACCCAGCGTTATAGCTAGAAATATGTACCATGTATCTAGCCATATAATCATATAGTCATATAGTCATCCATGCTATATATCATATGTATAGAAAGCCGGTTTTCGCAGGAGAAAATAACAGATAAATAAATACTTAAGGATCCTATGTCGGCTCCGCTGTGACCGGAAATGATGTTCCTCCTTTAGGTTACCATGGATGCAGAGAATGCTAAGGTCACCACGCATGTCAGAGCACCCGGCGCTCCAGCAAAGCTGGATGTCAGATGTTAAAGTGAAAACACCGGTCAGAGGAGAGATCTCCCATTAGTATCTGGTTACAAACAGCATCCAGGGAGGATGTGTCATACAGAAATCTGAAGACATGTAAAGTAGCAGATAAAATCCGCAGGATATATAAATAGGTCAACAAGAACTATATTATAAGATAGATAAAACGGCGATAAGGAGGCATAGCTAAATGCTACACATATGCATGTACACATTTATGTTGAATGCCAGATTACAAAGAGAATATTTTTAACCCAATAGGGGTAAAGCACAGATGTACATAATATGCCCACCAAAAGGTGGCGAATCCCCATAAGATGGCCGCTATAGGTTAATTCCTGCTCAAAACATGTGTCACAAATATGAAAGTTCGAATCCCTCTTAAACCATCAAAACAGTTAGTACCACCCAGGTGGATTTATCCTGTATCAAAGTGCCCAAAGATTATTAGTCACAAATACATGCATGTAGAGCAAAAGAACACCCGCTGAGCTGAAAATAACTACTAGTACCACCAAAAGCGGATGTATCATGTACAATATCTGTACACCCAAGGTTGGAAAAAAAAAAAAAAAAAAAAAAAAAAAAAAAAAAAAAACAGGCATTATAAAAATATGGCTGTTGTGCACACCACTGAAAATTCGGCGGATTAACTATAAATTGGGGCGACTCAGTGGGTGCAATCATAAGTAGGAATTGGGGGTATGATGTTATATGACCACAAAGAGAAAGAAGAAATGAACCCATGAGAGGAACATAATCTGTATACAAAATGCAAACAAGATGCAAACAAAATGCTATCCGATTGGGAGCATAGAGAGATTTAGAGTAAATATTGAGTAGCACAGGAGGGCAACCAGATTGATGAGCCATCCTGGTATGGGATGAAACATATGTATACACACAATTATGTACAATTGGCCTCAAAAAAGTGACAGGCTATCCATATTGCTCCAAAATGGTGTATGTGGCACAAGGTCTCATTTGACCTAGCAAAAGCAAGAAATGAGTTTTAGGTTCCGGCCAAAGTGTTCCAAGACCCATATAGATTGTAACCCCACGGGACCAGCAGGGACATCTTCATCCAATAGTGTCCATGTAGGTACACAAGTAATTGGGCAGGATGTAGGTGCCGTCCGTATATCGTTTCCTTCAAGGTAGAGAGAATCATGCAGTGGTATAACCCCTCTCAGGTAAGATGACTTGGATGAGGTTCCAATGCTTTAAAGCCACAGATGAACGCCAAGGTTACCAACCACTTGTCTCTGTTTGTATCCGCCGATATAGCCAGAAAACCAAAGTGCAGGACACACACTCAATCCAGTCCAAAGGAAACAAGAGGGAGAGAACCATTCCTAGCGTTGTAACTGCGGAGAATAACCAAAAAAGATGGAGGAGAGGGTAAGAATCAAATACGAGACTACGTATTAGCCAAGAAAACCGGTATACAGTAGCTCTTCATTGAGCCCCGATGGTGTGAGAGATTTCAGGTTAAAAATCCATCTTGCCTCAATTTGTAATAAAGGTTTCAGGAGAGACCCACCTCTTCCATTCGTAGTTATCCTCTGGAGACCTACAAAACGTAGCCCACGACAAGAACCCTGATGGTATTGAAGGAAGTGCGCAGCTACCGAAGTGAGTGTTCGTCCCTTTTTCTGATCAGACCTGGCCAAGTTGATGGTCGACATGTGTTTCTGTGCCCTTTTCCGCAGTTCTTGGGATGTTTGTCCCACATAGACCTTCTGACAAGGGCAGATAATCGCATAAATTACATTAGAGGTCTTACAATTAACATATCCATTTAGTCTGTGTGGGACAGCGTCAAGGGGATTCTGAAAAACATCTCTGACGGGTTGCATAAAGGGACACACATTACACTCACCGCATGGGTAAGATCCCCGTAGTGTAATGCCTCTGTTCAATTTCGTCGTCGGTCTCCTAAAATGGCTCCTCGTCAATAGGTCTCTGAGTCTGGGCGCTCTCCTGGCTGTGACAAAGGGCACATCACTCACAAAGGATGCGGTCTGGCAGTCAGATCTAATGATCTTCCAATGTTCCCGCAAGATCCCTCTTACCTGTTGCCAGTGGCTGTTGTAGTCAGTTATCAATCGTAACGGTTGGTCCGCCACTGGTCCTTTTCGGATGAGCAGATCTTGTTGAGACTCATGCTTGGCCCTTTGAAAGGCTGAGGAGATAACTCCCCTGGGGTAACCCCTGTGTTTCAGCCGCTTAGTCAGATCGCAGGCCTGGCTCTGAAAATCTTCATCCGTGGAGCAGTTGCGGCGTACCCGTAAAAATTGTCCCACTGGTACTCCCCTTCTTGTGTGAAAAGGGTGGAAACTGTCATAGCGCAAGAGTCCGTTTGTGGCTGTCGGCTTGCGATATAAATTCGTGATGATGTGTCCATCTTCCAATCTAATGGTCAAATCCAAAAAGGATGCTGTGGAGGATGATAAATTAGAGGTCAAAAGGATGTTATGATTATTGATGTTAAGATCATTGAGGAAGTCGTGGCAACTTTCCTCTGTACCCGTCCACAAAAAGAATACATCATCGATGTACCTCCGCCAATGCAAAACATGCTCCCTGTAGTGGTGGGAAGGATACACGTAGGTATCCTCCCACCACCCCAAGAACAAGTTTGCATAAGCCGGCGCGCATCGCGCCCCCATCGCGACTCCTGCGACCTGTTTGAAAAAGACGTTGTCGAATAGAAAATAGTTGTGTTCTAACACAAATTTACAAAGGTCAAGCAGAAAGGAGTCGTGCATCCTGTCTGAATTCGACTGTTTCCCCAAAAAATATGTCAAGGCCCCAATGCCATCCTCATGTTTAATGTTTGAATACAGTGATTCAACATCGCACGTAACTATTAAAGTCTGAGGGGGTATCGTGACACTGAGACAAAAACGGATAAAGTCAGAGGAATCCTGTATATAGGATGGTAGCTGTAATACTAGGGGCTGAAGAAAAAAGTCAATGTATGTGCCCGCCCTCTCACACAGACTTCCAACGCTTGACACAATGGGGCGGCCAGGTGGTTTAGAGGCATGCTTGTGCACCTTAGGAAGCATATAAAATGTGGGTATAACAGGATGCTCCACCCACATATATTTGCGCTCCTGGTTATTAATAATGCCAAGGCCACAAGCACCATCAAGCAGGGTTTTTAATTTTTTATGGAACACCATGGTGGGATCAGATGGCATCCTGGTATAACACTTAGCGTTGTTCAGTTGTCTAAGGGCCTCCTCTAGATATAATGAGGTAGGCCACAGAACAATGTTGCCACCCTTGTCCGCCTCCTTGATGATGAAGGAGTTGTTCTCCTTTAACTGGTGCAAGGCTGTTTTTTCGGCAGGACTTAGGTTATTCTCCGTAATGACCCTGGTAGGTAATCTCATGATATCAGTCCTGACGAGGTCGAAAAAGGTTTTAACCGCAGGTACTAGGGAGAGTGGCGGTGTGACCAGAGACTTACATCTGTGTGGAAAGGTCCTCCGACCTGTGGTACCCTCATTTTCTTGGAGCAGATCAAGAAGGTCCTGGAAAACCTGTCTGTCCGTGTCCTGCAGATGATCTAGCATGTCTGGTTTCTTGTGGATCACTCTGAGAACCAGATGTCTGCAAAACAGATATAAGTCTTTAATCAACGTGAATTTGTCCAACCTGTGCGTGGGTACAAATGTGAGCCCTTTTTGAAGTACAGAAACCTCCCCTGGTGTCAAAACATGATCAGAGAGGTTAATAATCTGCAATTGATCACCCTTGTCAGGCTCACCTGTATCTGATGGTTCTTGTTGATTGGTTCGTACCCGATCCAGTGTGTCCGCCACATCCATTAATTGCGTTTGTGTCGTTTGTAATGCTGGTAATTCACGCGGGTTTTTGGCCTGGTGACCCGCTTGGTTGGATCTCCTGCCCCTCCTGCCTCGTCTAGTCCTATGTCTGGCTCGCTGCTGGCTGAGGATAAAAAATCTTCACTCGTGTTGATATTATTCGCCATATTACCGGGCCGAGTTCTGCCATGGGTACCCTGAGTAAAAGATTTCCATCTGGAGTTGCCCCCATGTTTCCACTTATAAGCCTTATTAGCCTCGAAATCTGCCCTGTCTCTAGCCAGCTTGCTGCGCTTCCGTGCGATCAAATCCGACTCATATTTGTCTAGGGTATCTTTCATGGAGACTCGAAATGATTGTATCTGTTGTATAGTATCAAACTTATTTAATTTGTCCTCCATTTCCTTTATCTCTCTCTTGACGTTGGAAAATAGTTCCCTGTCATGCTCCAACAACATGTTAATGATTACATGGGAGCACCTCAATAGGCCCTGTTCCCATGTTTTTTGAAAATCACTACTGGGCTCCCATGCTGGGAATATTTGTACCCGTAACCCTCTAGGACAAATATTTGCCCCTAAGTATTCTTCCAGGCTTCGAATGTTCCAGTGTAATCGGATGCCTTTCTTGTGCAAAGCCAATAAATCATTGGAACATTTAGAAAAATCTGAATCAAAAGCTATCTCAGAATTCACAAGGAGGGGATTGTTGTTAAGCTGGGAGCGCCAACTCGCCTCCCGTGCCTCCCAGTCCATGATACACAACCTTCTGCCACAAGGTATTTATATATACAATATATGAAGTAACCAATAATTAATTATATTTGCGTGCTACCCAAAAGACAAGAACCCTGTAACAGGGACAAGTAATTTGAAATTGGAAAAACCTCGGGTGCACAGCCTATGGATCAATTAATGGGATGCTGCGTCCTGCATGAAAAAGCGAAGACCAACCAGGGAGAAAAAAAGCTCATGCATAGGAGACGCGCAGACCCAAAAATAATTATATATATATATATATATATATATCACAGGGATCCTCAAAATAGTAAAGATTGATATAGAATTTTATTGAAACAATCAAGGTGACACATAAGACATACAATTAAAATCACTTAAAATACATATAAATAGAGAACCCCCACATCTCCAAGATGTGAAATATGGGGTACCGCCCTGTGTACATATGCAACAATGTATAAATCTGATCCCTAGAAAAACATATACTGGATCAATCCATAAATGTAATAACTCTTAACCATTAAGTCTATAACATAGGGACCACACCTGTGAGCTATACTGGTAGTGAGTCCAATGGGATAGCAGCTATCAATATATGACAGAACAAGGGCATGCAAGTCATACAGTAATTACAATAACCAGGCATGAATCATGCAAAAAAGAAAGGAAAATCATTGATTTTCCTTTCTTTTTTGCATGATGTGGGGGTTCTCTATTTATATGTATTTTAAGTGATTTTAATTGTATGTCTTATGTGTCACCTTGATTGTTTCAATAAAATTCTATATCAATCTTTACTATTTTGAGGATCCCTGTGATATATATATATATATATATATATAATTATTTTTGGGTCTGCGCGTCTCCTATGCATGAGCTTTTTTTCTCCCTGGTTGGTCTTCGCTTTTTCATGCAGGACGCAGCATCCCATTAATTGATCCATAGGCTGTGCACCCGAGGTTTTTCCAATTTCAAATTACGTCATGTGCAGGGCATTACAGTAGCTTAAGTATTCAAGGTTACAGCCACGCATATAGGAAAAATTAGTTGCTAGTGGTCGTAACCATGGATACCTAAGCTACTGCAATGCCCTGCACATGAGGTAAGAGACATGGCTATATCAGGAGAACTATACTACATTTATAATTGGAAGCATTTGCTAATATTCTTATTATTACACCTACTACATTTTGAGATATATTCTTGGAGATGGGAATAACCCTTTAAAGGACTGAATTTGTTATGCTTTACTCTGACTTTATCTGAAAGGAAGGTAAAACTAGTTTGGAAACCAAACCACTGTACTTATGCAATTGTCTTGAGGCAGCACGGACTGTTCTTGCATTGGAAGACCTGGTCCAACCAGTGTCTCCCGATCTTAGCTAATCGCTTCGTAGGAAGGCATATATGAAGCCGTTCGCTCAGGTCGGAAGATACAGTGGTCAGGCCGAGCCTTTTGATCACGAACCAAGCAAACACTGAATGGAGCTGCCGCTGCTGGCGATGACAGATTGGGAGAAGTCCATTGTAACATGTAGGGTTACTCACAGTATATCATCTTTTACAATTTGGATTTTGCAAAAGAATCGGCTAAGATTTAACGTATAGAACAAGTAATACTCACATATCAAAGTCATTCTGCTCAGTCACTTTCCGCGTGCCGTGTCCATAGCGCCTGACTTCCTTCATCCATGGTTCTGGCTCCAGCGTCTGAATGCGAGCTTGCCTCCGTTTACCCTGACTAGTGTGGACTACAAACCTTCCATGGGCTCCTGTAAGAAGGAAACCACATTCACCAAAATCCATGACATATTCAGCTCTTTGTTTGTTTGTTTTTTGCAATTTCCATTTTGAACAAATATTCATAAGACCAGATTCACAAGCTTTTTTTTTTTTCTTTTTAAAAGGGTCTATGTTTTCAACACAAGCCTTGTCCACATAGACAACATCAAGAAGTTTCTGCCTTGTATTATACTGTCACTCTTCCATCAGCAGATCTTCGGGCTAGCAGTGTTTATAGAAGGGGTTTTTTGACTCCCCTAAAACATTAAAAGGGTTGTCCACTATTTTTACATTGATGGCCTATCCTTATGCGGGCGTCACACGTTACGATATATCTGGCGATATGTCGTCGGGGTCACGTCGTTAGTGACGCACATCCGGCAACGTCAGAGATATCGTACTGTGTGACACCTCCTAACAGTCTTAACGACTGTGAACGAGCAAAAATACTCACCTTATCGGTGCTCGTTGACACGTCGTTCATTTTCATAATCTCGTTCCTCCTTCTATCGCCGGTTGTTCGTCGCTCCCGTGGCAGCACACGTCGCTCCGTGTGACACCCCGGGAGCGACGAACACAGCTTACTTGCATCCCGCCGGCAATGCGGAAGGAAGGAGGTGGGCGGGATATTTACGTCCTGCTCATCTCCGCCCCTCCGCTTTGATTGGCCGGCTGCCGTGTGACGTCGCTGTGACGCCGAACGTCCCTCCCCCTTCAGGATGTGGATGTTCGCCGCCCACAGCGACATCACCCGGGAGGTAAGTGCGTGTGACAGGGGGTTAACGACTTTGTGCGCCACGGGCAACTAATTGCCCGTGACGCACAAATGACGGGGGCAGGTGCAATCACATATGCAATCGCACGATTTGTCGTCCCGTGTGACGCCCGCATTAGGATAGGTCATCAATATCTGATCGGCCAGGGTCCCACATCCCGCACCAGCTGTTCCTAATGCCAACAGCAGGTGGTCAGAAATGCTCAGTTCTATGGCTGTCCCACCTTCTAATACAGGCCACAGCTGGGTACTGCACATCCACTTTCTATTGATTTGAATAGGAGGCAGAGGTGCAGTACCTGGGCTGCTATCAGTTGACGGGGCAGCTCTGGAATTGAGCATTTCCGACCGCCTGCTGCTGACACTGAGAACAGCTAATCGGTGGATGTGCCAAGTGTCGGACCCTGTCCGATCAGACATTGATGACTAATCCTAAGGACAGGCCATCAATGTTAAAGTAGTGGACAACCTCTTTAAGAATTAATTGTGTGAACCCACTTAATAGGTGTCATTCCTTGACTTGAATTGGAAGAAATCATAATTGTGGTCTAAATGAGATCAGAAGTCTTTTGTTAAAAGGTAACAAATATTTTAGATCCTATTGGTACATCTTATAGCTTGCATTCTGTGAATCTTTCAGTTTGGACATTGCAGCGTGGCTTTTAGACTTGAGTTTCATTGCATTGAAACTTTGTGAAATTTTCTACCTTTTTTTTGTATTAATTTATTGTGAATTTCAAGATCTCTGCCTTGAGTCAGTGAGTACTAACCTTTATGATTTACAATTCAATGAAAATCTAGACCCAGCGCAGACATATCAGTGGGGTGGACCAATGGCGTAACTATAGTTTGACGGGCCATTGTGCAAAATTTGGACCGAGCCCCCCCCTCCACGTACACTGACACTTAGGGTACAGGATAATGACACTGACACTCGGGGTACAGGATAATGACGCTGACACTTGGCTCTTACCCTCAGCACCCAGGTTTCCCATGACCTGAAATCCCTCTATCAGCAAACAGCTTTCCCATGTTCTGATATCCATCTGGTCCTCAGCACCCAGCTTTCCCATGCTCTGCTATACATCATACCCTCAGCAGCCAGCTTTCCCATATCAGAGCATGGGAAAGCTGGGTGCTGAGAGATGTACAACAGAGCATGGGAAAGCTGGGTGCTGAGGGAAAGAGCCTTTTTCCCTCAGCACAAAACATTCCCATCCCATGCTTGTATCTTTGTCCCCCCTCGTATATAGTTCTCTAAATACTATAATGGCCCCCACATAGCCTTCCATATAGTATAAAGAGTCCCACATAACCCTTCATATATTAGAATGCACCTCCATAGTCCTCCATGTATTATAATGCATTTCCCATAGTCCTCCATGTATAATTCACCCCATAGTTCTCCATATATTATACTGCACCACAGTCCTCCATGTTTTATAAAGCACCCCCATAGTCCACCATGTATAAAGTAGCCTCCATAGTCCTCCATATATTATAATGTAGCCCCCATAGTCCTATATGTATTACAATGCAGCCCCATAAACCTTCACATTGTATTATGCAGCCCCATACTCCTCCATGTATAATGCACCCATATAGTCCATGTATAAGGTGTCCTTCATGATTATTATGCAGCCCCATAGACCTCCATGTATAATGCATCCCCATAGACCTTCATGTATAATGCAGCCTCATAGACCTCCATGTATAATGCAGCCAGCCCCTCCAGGGCCTCCATGTGTCATGCAGCCAGCTCCCCCAGGGCCTCCACATGTCATGCAGCCAGCCCCCCCCACCACCCGGGGCTTCCATGTGTCATGCAGCCAGCTTCCCCAAGGCCTCCATGTGTCCTGCAGCCAGCCCCCCCAGGGCCTCCATGTGTCCTGCAGCCAGCCCCCCCCAGGGCCTCCATGTGTCCTGCAGCCAGCCCCCCCCAGGGCCTCCATGTGTCCTGCAGCCAGCCCCCCCCCCCCAGGGCCCCCATGTGTCCTGCAGCCAGCCCCCCCAGGGCCTCCATGTGTCCTGCAGCCAGCCCCCCAGGGCCTCCATGTGTCCTGCAGCCAGCCCCCCCAGGGCTTCCATGTGTCATGCAGCCAGCTTCCCCAAGGCCTCCATGTGTCATGCAGCCAGCCTCCCCAGGACCTCCATGTGTCATGCAACCAGTCCCCCCCCAAGGCCTCCATATGTCATGTAGCTAGCCCTCCCCCCATGGCCTCCATGTGTCATGCAGCCAGCTCCCCCCCCCCCAGGACCTCCATGTGTCATGCAGCCAGCCCTCCCCCAGGGCCTCCATGTGTCATGCAGCCAGCTCCTCCAGGCCTCCATGTGTCCTGCAGCCAGCCCCCCAGGGCCTCCATGTGTCCTGCAGCCAGCCCCCCCAGGGCCTCCATGTGTCATGCAGCCAGCCCCCCCAGGGCCTCCATGTGTCCTGCAGCCAGCCCCCCAGGGCCTCCATGTGTCATGCAGCCAGCTTCCCCAAGGCCTCCATGTGTCCTGCAGCCAGCCCCCCCAGGGCCTCCATGTGTCATGCAGCCAGCCCCCCCAGGGCCTCCATGTGTCCTGCAGCCAGCCCCCCCAGGGCCTCCATGTGTCCTGCAGCCAGCCCCCCAGGGCCTCCATGTGTCCTGCAGCCAGCCCCCCCAGGGCTTCCATGTGTCATGCAGCCAGCTTCCCCAAGGGCTTCCATGTGTCATGCAGCCAGCTTCCCCAAGGCCTCCATGTGTCCTGCAGCCAGCCCCCCCAGGGCCTCCATGTATCCTGCAGCCAGCCCCCCCCAGGGCCTCCATGTGTCCTGCAGCCAGCCCCCCCCAGGGCCTCCATGTGTCCTGCAGCCAGCCCCCCCAGGGCCTCCATGTTTTATAAAGCACTCCCATAGTCCATCATGTATAAAGTAGCCTCCATAGTCCTCCATATATTATAATGTAGCCCCCATAGTCCTATATGTATTACAATGCAGCCCCATAAACCTTCACATTGTATTATGCAGCCCCATACTCCTCCATGTATAATCCACCCATATAGTACATGTATAAGGTGTCCTTCATGATTATTACGCAGCCCCATAGACCTCCATGTATAATGCATCCCCATAGACCTCCATGTATAATGCAGCCTCATAGACCTCCATGTATAATGCAGCCAGCCCCCCCAGGGCCTCCATGTGTCATTCAGCCAGCCCCCCCCCCACCCCCCGGGGCCTCCATGTGTCCATGTGTCATGCAGACAACCCCCTCACCCCCCCGGGGCCTTTATGTATCATGCAGCCAGCCCCCCCCCCCATGGCCTCCATGTATCATGCAGCCAGCCCCCCCTCCATGTGTCATGCAGCCAGCCCCCCACGGCCTCTATGTGTCATGCAGCCAGCCTCCCCAGGACCTCCATGTGTCATGCAACCAGTCCCCCCCCAGGGCCTCCATATGTCATGTAGCTAGCCCTCCCCCCATGGCCTCCATGTGTCATGCAGCCAGCTCCCCCCCAGGACCTCCATGTGTCATGCAGCCAGCCCTCCCCCAGGGCCTCCATGTGTCATGCAGCCAGCTCCTCCAGGCCTCCATGTGTCCTGCAGCCAGCCCCCCAGGGCCTCAATGTGTCCTGCAGCCAGCCCCCCCAGGGCCTCCATGTGTCATGCAGCCAGCCCCCCCAGGGCCTCCATGTGTCCTGCAGCCAGCCCCCCAGGGCCTCCATGTGTCATGCAGCCAGCTTCCCCAAGGCCTCCATGTGTCCTGCAGCCAGCCCCCCCAGGGCCTCCATGTGTCCTGCAGCCAGCCCCCCCAGGGCCTCCATGTGTCCTGCAGCCAGCCCCCCCAGGGCCTCCATGTGTCCTGCAGCCAGCCCCCCCCAGGGCCTCCATGTGTCCTGCAGCCAGCCCCCCCCCCAGGGCCTCCATGTGTCCTGCAGCCAGCCCCCCCAGGGCCTCCATGTGTCATGCAGCCAGCCCTCCCCCCCAGGGCCTCCATGTGTCCTGCAGCCAGGCCCCCCCCCAAGGACTCCATGTGTCCTGCAGCCAGGCCCCCCCCAAGGACTCCATGCGTCCCCGTGTACTCCCTGATTTATAAAAAAAAAAAAAAAAAGTAAAAAACAAGTACTCACCTCTCTTCTCCTTCCACCGCAGCTCTGTCCTAACCTCTACTTGTTTCATTGCTGCTCGTCCTCACTTCTGTCCTCGTTTCCCCCGTAGCTCCGGTCGGCATCCTCCTGTGCTCTCACTACACATAGCAGTCACATAGGAGTGACATCACCGCGCAGACACGGGGGAAGACTGATGATGCATAGAGCGGCACCGGTCGCTCTGTGCAATATCAAAGCAGTGTGCGATATCAAAGCAGAGCACGGTGACGGGATCGTAGTGACGGGAGTGCGGTGATGCCAGGCAGGGGGGCCCGGTGTCAGCGGCGGCGACCGGGTCATATAGCGGCCGCAGCGCCGCGTGGTCTGCAGCAGAACAGCGCAGCTCCTCTCTCACAGAAACGAGCCGGCTACTGATTTGCAGGGCGGCCGCGGGCCCCTAACCTCCCGCGCCTGTACGCAATAGCGACCACAGTAGTTATGCCCCTCGGGTGGAGGAAGAATGCAGAGGTCAGCTCTGAATGTATGCAGAATGGAGGGAAGGGGCAGCACAAGGTTATAAAAGGGGGCATGGCCGGGAAGGGGGAGCACTTACCTTCATGGGAAATCCAGGAAAAGCTACATAGAAACAAAACGAGTAGATTCACACAGCCGTCATCAGTCAGGTACTTTTACTAATCCCAGATTTTACCTACCTGGTCCTATACCAATGTACTGATTTCCAAGCCAGTATGAGAGGTTGTGTTTGCTCACTGCACCCTACAAAAATGAAAGTGAAATCGGGTAAAATGCAACCAAACCTATGTAAGGCTGGTTTCACACTACGTTTATTTAACATCCGTCCTTAACGTTATTTTAGCGGAAATACGGATCCTGCTTTTACAGCAAATAACGTATGCAAACGCATCTGTTATTTTGCAGGATCCTGCACTGGATGTTTAGGGGCGGGCATTGGAGTCATGTGATCGGGAGTGAGGGGAACTAGACTGGGAGCCGGCTTCTGACAGCTGCAGACGCTGGTAACCAAGGTAAACATCGGCCTTGGATACCCGATATTTATCTTGGTTACGAGTGTCTGCAGCTGCTAGGAGCAGGGCTGCCTGCACAGGTAACCAACGTAAACATCGGGTAACTAAGATAAGTGGTTACGGGATATTTACCTTGGTTACGAGTGTCCGCAGCTCTCAGGTGGGAGAGAGAGGAAGGGGAGGAAGGGGGAAAGACAGAGATAGAGAGAGAGGGTGAGGGAGGGAGGAGGAGAGACAGACAGATCACGCGAGACTGGTTCTGGGCATGCTCAGTACTTTCTGGGCATGCTCAGTACAAAAGCAGGATCCTGTCTATCAGCATGCCAGCGTTCACATGCGTTTGCGTGCTGTTTAGTCAGGATCCAGCAATTTGCAGTATTTGGACGCAGCTCAAAAACGCTACAAGTAGCGTTTTTGAATCATGTTAAAAAACTGCAAGTCACTGGATCCTCACTATAACACACGCAAACGCAGGTGAACGGATGTTAACGCGAGTCCATTGCAAATGCATTGAAATGAAAACGCATTTGCACTGGATCCGTACTTCCGCTAAAATAACGTTTTCAACGGATGTTAAAAAGACGTAGTGTGAAACCAGCCTAACCATGAAACGTTTTCTTGGGGTATGTTCACACATCACATTTTTACTGCAAAAAATAACATTTTGCCAGCAAAGTAAATCATATTTCTGAAATCGAGAGGTTTTGGTTTGGGTTTTTTTCAAAACCTGCAGTATCTCAATTCTTTCAGTGTTTTTGTAGTTTCACCTGTTTTTGCTTTTTATGGTATTACAGTGAACTCAAATCTGAGAAAATCTGCACCATTTCATAAAACGGCAAAATGATCCAAGTCTCCTCCTGTGTCTAAAAAGGCCATGCTTCATTTCATAGACCATGAGGAAAGTAGTTGTCCTTTCTAGCACAGTGAAATAATAACTTCCCACTGATGAGACTTGGATATTGAGGGCCATGCAGCAACAAAAATTAAGGCTCTGTCCACACCTCATTTTTGGTCATGTCTGAGACAAACGTCTAAGGCCCCTTTCACACATCCGCTTTTTGCCATCAGTCACAATCCGCCGAAATGTGAAAAAAATTGATCCAGTGCTGGATCCGTTTTTTTCTCATTGACTTCTATTAGCAATGGATGGCCTCACGTTAAATCCGCCGTACGACGGATCCGTCGACAACTGTGACGGAGACAACGTCGATAGGAACATTTTTTGTGTGCGTCGTAAAAAGGGACAGCAACAGATCCGTCGCTAGTTGTAATGGAAGCCTATGGGTGCAGGATCCATCGTCATCCTCTCTCTCGTCCTGAATGGGTTCATATAGGTTTTCAAAAGGAAATAACCTTTGCCATGAAAAAATTATGTCACGACGGATCCGTTTGTTTTTTTTTTCTTTTACAGGATCCGTCGCATCAGCTTTACCACAATCTAAAACGGATCTGTCGCATCAGTCACAAAATGGATTGAGACTGATTAAAAAAACTGATGTGTCAAAAAGGCCTAAAGTATTCCCTGATTTATTTCTCTAAGGTTCCTACATAGGCCACGGTATAGTCATACAGGGCCATACATCAGTTAACTCCCATTATAAAAGAAAACATGACGCACAGTAGACATTTCTTTTACTGGGTCCATTTGCACAGCACAGTAGAATACAATTCCCTATATAATGCAATCCAAGGTATGGCAATGCCTGCTAGTCGAACTTTTGCCAAAAGTATGGTGCATGGGGTGAAATTCCTGCATTGGACGTACATTTTAGTTGTCGACAACAGATGAGAACATATCCGAATTGTGGAAAAAAGTAATCTTTAAAGATGGAGGTTATCAAGTTACGACCAGACACATAATGTTCAATCTTGATTAGTGATGAGCGAGCACTACCATGCTCAGGTGCTCGGTACTCGTAACAAACAGTTAATGCTTGGATATGTGCGACTCGAGTGCCCAAGTATAATGGAAGTTATTGGGGGACTCGAAATTTTTTTCTGAGATCTTCCGGAAAAATGAGTGAGTTCCCCATTATACTCGGGTGCTCGAGTCACGTCCATCCAAACATTAATTGCTTGTTATGAGTAGTGGTATGGTAGTGCTCGCTCATCACTAATCCGGACTACTCAAATTAGTTTCATACAGAGCAGGGCTGTGGAGTCGGTAAGCCAAACCTTCGACTCCGACTCCTCAATTTCTCTTGCACCGACTCCGACATATATTGCTTATATTTAAGTGAAAAATGTATTGTAGTACATGAACATATGTCTGTGAACATCAGACATTTAATAATTTTTATGATGCAATAATCAAGATATTTGGATAGAACATAAAATATATTTATTGGAATACAACTTTAGAACACAAAAAACTAATAAATTGTAAATATGTAATACACTATATAATATACAGTAGATTACATATATATATATTGTGTGTCTGTATATGTGTCTGTAATATATATATTTATATTGTATTACATATTTACAATTTATTAGTTTTTTTGTGTTCTAAAGTTGTATTCCAATAAATATATTTCATGTTCTATCTAAATATCTTGATTATTGCATCATAAAAATGATTAAATGTCTGATGTTCACATTGTACTACAATACATTTTTCACTTAACTATAAGCATTATACTAAATGTTATTATTTAGTATGTTTTTGTTGAAAACTATTTTTTGCCACTTACAAACATACTAAATAACATTTGTGCAGTCCATGAATTTGTTGTAAGAAATAGAATTGCCTCCATCAGATCCTCCTTCGCAGATGACCTCAAATCTGACCTAATAATTTTACGGCTAGAGAACAACCTCTCTACAGTAACTTGGGTTGGAGGCAAAGTCGTAACCACATAGGCAACATCTCTAACAATTTCCGGGTATAAAGGAATTGCCTCATCCACAGTCAGTTTTGATGAACCGTTGAATTTTTCTATTTCTTTGAGAGCAAGTGAAAAATTTTACTGAAATCTGGTCAATCTGCTGCTATAGGAGACTGAGTGAAATCTTTTTCCTTGCAGCAACGCTTTGCCTGCTCCATGTCCTCCAAATACTTGTCAAAGTTAAACTCCTCATCTGATGAGGATGAAGATATGGCAGCAGTAGCACTGTCAGGACCCAAGTCCTCTTCCGCCTGGCAGTCCTGTAGCCGCTCATCCTAACTGCTACGTCAGTCAGAGCTTCTTTTCCTTTAGTAAGCTGTTGATCATCAAGCAGTATACAATGACTTGGGGCCACATAAACAGCTGCCAGAAGAATTTTATTTTCCAATAGCTGTGTCTCTCTCTGTTTCATTGAAGCAGAAATGCCATCTGCGATTAAACCACCTCTTTGGGACAGGCAAAATAGCAAGTTCTTCCACTCCCTTATGAAAATGCAAGGAGTTAATCCTCAGCTTGTAATTTTTTTTAGTCACGGTAAATGGGTGATTAAGCAATTCCTTCAATTCAGCCACCTGTGTCCATTGACCTTCATTTAAGGTTACTTGAGGGTTCACCATATCTATAAGAAACGATTTTAATTCAAGCAATCGCTCAGTTATTAAATAAGTGCTGCTTCACCGAGTGGCTTGATCAACAATTGCCCCTTTCCCAGTACGTCTCTTCAAGATGGAATCAATTTTCGGGGGTTCTGGCGGCAATAACCAACTTCTTCACTTTTCCAATTAGATTTCCAGCATGTCCGCCCAGTTTCACACATCCGGCTTTTCGCCGGTTTGGCGGATGTGGCGCACGCCAGTACAGTACGATACAGTACAGTGGCAGCACCGCAACTTCCGGGTCACATGTTCCGGTCACATGACAGCATGTGACCGGCGTTTGTCACGCTGCCACTGTGCTATATACACTGTACTGGAGTGGGCCGCATCCGCTAAACCGGCGAAAAGCCGGATGTGTGAAACCGGGGTCCCTCTTACAGACTCTCTCTTATTGCCAGATGCAGCGTGTGCACAACACAGCGCATGTGATGAATATGAAAGTGTTTTGAAGCAGCTTCAACAAGATCATCTAATTCTAAAGTATCATTTTGCTGTTCTTCTGTTGTAATATCTGTTTATTCCTCAGTTACATGAGCAGCACTGTGGCTCCATCTCACACATACTGAATCCTAAATTTTCTTCTAGCTGTTGTTCATTACTCTCATTCATCAGTTTAATTGTACTTATGTTTGAAGCATTGTTCGTTACAATGACAAGAACCTGTTCTTTTTTGAGTTCATAATCTTGCAGAACTTTTTCCACTAAGGCCTGGAGAAACTGGCTGCTGTGATGAGCTTTACTATCTTTTACTGCCAGTGACTTGCTAACAATTTCTTTCTTGTTACAAACATATCGAACATTGATGGCAAAATAATTCAGTGAAATGCAGTGACTCTGACATCCAGCAAAGGCAATGGGTGAAAAGATATGACATTCAGACACAGCGTTTTGTGAGGATCCTCACACAGAATGAGCAGTCAGTTTGTGGTGTTTTCTAATCTGCTTTTGCTATTGAAAGGTTTTTGAGCTCATAAATAATGCTTTCAAGTGATGCGTTTTTTTAAAAAGTTGATCTGCTTTTGCAGCTGACAAACGTATCCTCAAAAAACGCAGCTAAAACGCTGTGTGTGAATGTAGCCTTAGATCAGGAATAGAACAGACATTTATAGGACATTTCATAACTTTCTCAAATTCCTATGAAAAAATATTCAGCACATTCTGCATTGCACTACTGTCCCCAATTTATTATATATTTTAGGAGTCGGAGTCGGTGCATTTTATACCGACTCCGACTCCACCAAAATGAGCTCCGACTCCAACTCCACGACTCCGACTCCACAGACCTGATACAGAGTTCTAACCTCCCGTAAAACATAACAGAAATACTCACATTTCTGGCAAAATTTGATACTTCATACTGCCTGAATCCAGCTCCTTGTAGAATCCGCCTGGCATCATCATACATCTGAGCAGTAAGTTCTTGATCAGGAAAAGTAAGTTGTTCTTTCTCCTTCCATTTAAACATCATAGTTCCCCTCTCCAAAGTGAGCTGATATAGAGATACGTGGTCGTCACATTGCTCCAAGAGCCTGTGTAATGTGCTGTGCCAGGATGCCAGGCTTTGACCCGGGAGGCCAAACATTACATCCACTGAAGTCCGACCAGGGAAGATCTGGCATGCCTCCTCTATTGTGCGTTGTGCATCTGCGGCTGTGTGTGTCCTTCCAAGGAGCCGGAGGTCATCATCATCCAAGGACTTGAACCAATACACAAGTAGGACAGAAAAAGGACAAGTAGGAGAAGATGGAAAAAGACATAACCCTTTTATTATTCAGTATAGGCATGTACTTTGTTTCAAGATACATGATATGACATTACATGACATGTCATCATGATAGTGTGGCTTCTATCCTTTGCCCTAAAGACTACTGTTCCAAGTGCTTTAGGCAATGCAAAGGCAGACCAGATCTCTCACATATTACGTAGGATGCTCACGGTCTACAGGAGTTTTATTATATATTCATGCTAGCATCTTGGCTCCCATTTATAACAAGGTGATGAATACTTTGCACAATGGATCATAATGGTCACCAAGAGAAAACATTGAATTTATTAAGATATCGATGTGGGGTCAGATGGTTTTAATGCAAGAATAGCCTTGCGGTTTACTAAAGTACATAAGTTGGGAATGGACTAGAAGACCACTGTCCACTATTGTGAGAGGTCAGAAGTCTGGTCTAGATTAAGGGTGACCTTCTCATACCAATTGTCTTTTGGAGAGGTGTAAGTAATACAATCCTGATAGACAGTCAGAAGTTAAAGGGGTATTCCCATCTCCTATCCCAATATGTAGTAGGAATATTATTATTATTAATAATAATAATAATAATAATAATAGCAAATATTTCCAATTAGAAATGTAGTCTAGTTCTCCTGTTTAGCTACGTCACTTACCTCATGTTCAGGGCATGGCAGTAGCTTAGGTATCCATGGTTATGACACCCACACAGATAGTGACAATTAGTTGCTAGTGGTGATAACAATGGACCTTAGGTATCCATGTTTACAACCACACATAGAGTCACAATTAGTTGTTAGTGGTCATAACCATGGATAGCTAAGGTCCTGCAATGCCCTGAACAAGAGGTAAGCGACATAGTGAATGAGAAGAACTATACTACATTTCTAATTGGAGGCATTTTCTAATATTATTATTATTACTACACCTACTACATATTAGCATATTATCGAGAAGATGGGAAAACCCCTTTAAGTGCAGAGCTACAGTAAGCTCCAAGTCACTATTCATAGTGGTTGTCTGTCCAATTTCACCAAATAGCCACATTAGAGCCTACAAGATGATGCAAGAATATGAGCCGGTAGCAGTAGGATGTACTCACCTGTACTCCCACAGAGAGACGATTCACCCCCGCATCCCGGAACTGCTGCAGCTTGCTCTGCCCTGATGATGTGGGATTAGCCTCCAAACTGATTTCAGCATTAGGCAATAAATATGCATGCTTAGAGATCTCCTCCAACACCGCACTTATGGTGGATGGACTGGCAAGACTGGGGGTGCCCCCACCAAAAAATACCGAGGGTACTCTGTATATAGAGAAATAAACAGGTTTCTGATTTAAGCTCTTTATTCATTTATTGCAAGCCCTACAAGATTTTATGGTGCTGTTTAACCGTACAAGCATCAGAATGTTTAACCTATTACAGCTCACAATTGCTCAGCCTATACACTGAAATGCTCGAGTCATTGACTTCCCTTATACTCGGGGGCTCGAGTTGCGCCCATCTGAGCATCCAACTGCTCGTTAAGGCTACTTTCACATTTGCGTTCAGCGCAGTCCGTCACTATGGAGAATAGCGCAGTCCGTTAACGCACTGCGCTATTCTCCATAGACTTGTATGGACAACGCACTGTAATGCAAGTGTCAGCGTTGCATCCGCTGGACGACGCAGCGTCGTTATTTTGACACTGCATCGGGCGGAAGAAACGCAGCATGTAACGTTATTTTGAGCAGCGCAATCCGTAGGATTTCACTGCGCATGCTTTTTTTTTTTTTAAAATCACAAACTTTATTTTGTCTGTCGGTGGCCGAACGTCCCGAACCACCAGCATGTGAGAGTGCTCAGCTGAACACCCGGCCACCAGCATGTGAGAGCGCTCAGCTGAGCGACCGGCCGCCGGCATGTGAGAGTGCTTAGCTGAGCGACCAACCGCCGGCCTGCCCGGCCGCCGGCATGTGAGAGCGCTCAGCTGAGCGACCAGCCGCCGGCTATTGAGAGCGATCAGCTGAGCGACCGGCCGCCGGCTATTGAGAGCGATCAGCTGAGCGACCGGCCGCCGGCTATTGAGAGCGATCAGCTGAGCGACCGGCCGCCGGCTATTGAGAGCGATCAGCTGAGCGACCAGCCGCCGGCTATTGAGAGCGATCAGCTGAGCGACCAGCCGCCGGCTATTGAGAGCGATCAGCTGAGCGACCGGCCGCCGGCTATTGAGAGCGATCAGCTGAGCGACCGGCCGCCGGCTATTGAGAGCGATCAGCTGAGCGACCGGCCGCTGGCTATTGAGAGCGATCAGCTGATCGTTCACAATAGTCTGCTGCCGGTAAAACTGTAAAGAAGGAAAAAAAAAAAAAGCTTTCCGTTGTTTTGTACGATCCGTAGTATCCATTGTGCCACTATATGCAATGCATCCGTTACACAACGCAATGCTACAGAAGCCGTCCAACGCAAGTGTGAAAGTAGCCTAAGAGTACTGAGCACCCAAGCATGATAGTGCTCGCTCATCACTAGTTATCAGCTAAAATGTCTTGCACTATGATCATTTTCTTGCGGAAATGGAGGTGCGCTTTAGATAGAATATACATTGCCCCCCCAAAAAATCTCCAAATACAAGGAAATTGCATGAAAACAGTTGCTTTTGCCTAGAGGTTCCCCAAACTGCCCACCACAAGACTGTGCTTCCCTGGTGACTTGCCGCCATGTCTCACCTGCGCACTTGGCTGAGCTGGATCAGAGTGCGAGCTTCTTGCACCAGACAGGAGCGGATGGGTTCCTCATTGTCAGAGCGAGTAATATATTTGTTGAAATTGCAGTAGGTGCAGCGTTTCTCACAGTATGGCGACTAAGGGAAGAAGAGGCAGTCCGGCAGAGGTCAACAGCGCTCATCCTTATATCAATCAGGACATACGTAGTGCAAGTAAAACAATCTCTGGGCATAAGTATATAGACCACCACTGCCAACTGTGGGAAGTATTAACCCCTTCATGATGTGTGCTGTACATCACACAAAACCAGTGTTCATTAATGTGCACAGAGCTGATTGTTATGTTCTGTTTTCCAGGCGCAGCAATCTTGGCTCTGCTGTGTTCTCATTATATTAATTCAAGTCCTTCTTGGGAAAAATTATAATGTCTGTAGACTGATGTAAGTATAGCAGAGCTGTGTTGGTAATGTGTTCACTAATAAACTGTGTGTCTTAGGCTATGTGCACACGTTGCGTAACTGCATGCGTCCTGCGTCCCCAGCACAGTCTATGAAGATTATGCAGGAGCCGTGCGCACGTGGCGTATTAGAGCGCAGCGCTTCGGCTGCTACCCGAAGCGCGCGTTCTAAGAAGTGACATGTCACTTCTTTCGTGCGCTCTACCTGCAGCCCCCGCTCTGTCTATGGGAGGGGCTGCACTCAGAGCGCATGGAATCGGGTTTTTTTTTTTTTCATTACGGACTGTTTCTTCAGCGATTTGAAGCGCACGTGTGCACTTCAGATCGCTGCAGAAATTTCTGCAGGGACAAACGCTACGTGCGCACATAGCCCAACACGAGTGCAGTGTGATTTTTCTCTCGCCCCGTAGACTTGAATGGGTGCGAGTGAAATAGGACACTCACAGCATCTGCGACTGTTTTCTCGGTCTGATTAAGGCTGAGAAAATAATCACTCATGGGAGCGGGCCTATAGAGTAATACTGGTTTGAAAGGAATGCGATTTTTAAAACGCATTCCACTGACTCCGTATAACTGAACGTGTGTGCTAGGCCTTAAAGTAAACATGATAGCTGATACACGTTGCCAAATCTTTGGGCCGCAGCTACCAGGCCCCGGCTCTATGATCGGGCAGCGTGCACCAGGCCCCGGCTCTATGATCGGGCAGCGTGCACCAGGCCCCGGCTCTATGATCGGGCAGAGTGCACCAGGCCCCGGCTCTATGATCGGGCAGCGTGCACCAGGCCCCGGCTCTATGATCGGGCAGCGTGCACCAGGCCCCGGCTCTATGATCGGGCAGCGTGCACCAGGCCCCGGCTCTATGATCGGGCAGCGTGCACCAGGCCCCGGCTCTATGATCGGGCAGCGTGCACCAGGCCCCGGCTCTATGATCGGGCAGCGTGCACCAGGCCCCGGCTCTATGATCGGGCAGCGTGCACCAGGCCCCGGCTCTATGATCGGGCAGCGTGCACCAGGCCCCGGCTCTATGATCGGGCAGCGTGTACCAGGCCCCGGCTCTATGATCGGGCAGCGTGCACCAGTCCCCGGCTGTATGATCGAGCAGCGTGTACCAGGCCCCGGCTGTATGATCGAGCAGCATGTATCAGGCCCCGGCTGTATGATCGAGCAGCGTGTACCAGGCCCCGGCTGTATGATCAGAGCTGCTGTATGATCAGAGCTGCAGCATCTCAGAGAAAAACAGACTTTAAAGGCCACCAGAGACTCACAAATAGCAGGTGGGGAGAAGCTGCCAGGGTCTGTTTATCAGTGACCGGCAGGTCTCTCTCTATGCAGGCATTCAGGAGGAGCCCTGTCACTCCGGGGTCCCTGGCGGTTTTTAAAGTATATTTCCTTTGAAATACTACAGCATCACACTGTCAAAAGGCTGAAATGTTACCACCAGCATCTGATATGTGCTGACCTTGATGGGGATAGCAAGTTGAATTTAAGTTTGGCTGGAAATGTGCAGGACAATGAGATATTATCACACAAATAATATCACTATTATGTCAATGCCAACTAAAACATAAAGCCCCATGCCATGATGAAAATACCCAAAAGATCCTGTTAGTCTGTAGGGTGCCACCAGCTGTAAAGTTTGGTTATTATGCTGCAGTAATAGAGCAGAACAACTGAAAGGGAACCTGTCAGGTACAATATCCACCTAGAACGACGAGCAGTTCTGGGTGCATATAATTATTCCCTGCCTAACCGTCCCTGTATACACTAGCATAGATAAAGGGATCTTTAGAAAAATATAAAAAATATATGCTAATGAGCGCGGGGACTAGTCCCCTGGGTGTTAGACCCCTTGGCTAGTCGGCCCCCTTAGCATGTAAGCACGCACCTGTGGGCGTACCAACATGGTAATGAATGTGCAGCGTCAGAGGCGTGCTTACATGCTAAGGGGGACGACTAGCCAAGGGGTCTAACACCCAGGGGACTAGTCTCTGCGCTCATTAGCATATCATATGGGATCTTGAGAAATACTTTTTCTTCTTTATCTATGCTAGTGTATACAGGGACGGTTAGCCCGGGATTAGCAATATACACCCAGGACTGCTCGTGGTTCTAGGTGCATACTGCACCTGACAGGTTCCCTTGAAATGAGCCATATCATATCAATGGTTGTGAATCAGGTGTTGAGCGAAACAAAATAGCACACCCCTTTTTTTATCCACATATATTTGGCCAAGTCTTGTTAATTTTACAGCACACCAAGTAGTCCTCTAATGATAATCTACTGCTGATTAAACTGTGATTTTATCAAAACTACACTAAGCAGCCCAGTAAGTGACACAGAGCTGGCATCAGGATCTCTGCCCCTACATTATGCTGCTCTCAGATTAGGTGGCAAAACCTGGTGACAGATTCCCTTTAGTTATTTATTAAAATAATTAAAAAAAAAAAAAAAAGCCACATGCGCTTCCTCATAATTTGATGCACAGCCAAGATAATGCATACACTAGGGGCTGCAGCCTGTAGCCATATGCTTTATCTGTGCTGGCTATCTATATGGGGGACTCTACGTCATTTTGTTTTTTTTTTTTTTTTTACACCCCACTTTCGGGAGCTAGTGTGAGGGCAACCAACCAATCACAGACGCCTGCACAGACGATGGGCGGAGAAAGGAGGACTGCAACCAATCACAGACGCTGGCACAGAGGGTGGATGGGGAAGCAGTGCATATTCATAAGGGTTAATGAGCGGAACAGGAAGCTTGATTGCGAGCCCCAATGGGGACAGTGTTGCCAATGTATGTAAAGCGCTGTGGAATTAACAGCGCTATATAAATGAATAAAATATTATTATTATTAGTGTAATTCTATTGCTTTAATGATCACGTCAGGTTTTTTTTCCCACTGCACTTCCCAATCACAGTAATGCCAGTAGCAAAGATGGCGACGGTATTAAGGGGGCTTTACACGGTAGCGATATCGCTAGCAATTTGTAGCGATAGCGAGCGTGTAAGTACCCGCCCCCGTCGCGCATGCGATTGTTTGTGATCGCTGCCGTAGCGAACATTATCGCTACGGCAGCGTCACACATACTTACCTGGTCGGCGGTGTCGCTGTGACTGCCGAACAATCCCTCCTTCAAGGGGGAGGGACGTTCGGCATCACAGCGACGTCACCGCAACGTCACTAAGCGGCCGGCCAATCAAAGCGGAGGGGCGGAGATGAGCAGGACGTAACATCCCGCCCACCTCCTTCCTTCCGCATTGGGGCCGGCGGCAGGTAAGGAGACGTTCCTCGCTCCTGCGGTGTCACACATAGCGATGTGTGCTGCCGCATGAGCGATGAACCACCTGGATAAACAACCCTTACCGATTTTTGGTTTTGGAACGACCTCTCCATGGTGAATGATTTTCACCATTTTTGAGGTCGCTTAAGGTCGCTGGTCAGTGTCACACGCTGCGATATCGTTAATGACGCCGGATGTGCGTCACTAACAACGTGACCCCGACGACAAAACATTAACGATATCGGAGCGTGTAAAGCCCCCTTTAGTGTGATTGGCGCAAATCCTAGCATTTTTAGTGGCTGAAAAACAGGTGTCAAACATGCGGAGAGGGGACTCGAAAGTCATGGGGCGAATATCAAAATACTCGTTGAGTAACGGATATCGCAAAAACCTACATATTAGTGCGAGTAACAAATAGTGCTGAGTATATTCACTCGTCACTATTATTGGCCCATTTAAATGGGCCATTATTCAGGAAGACATTTTAAGAACACTCATGTAAATGGGCCATAATTCAGTGGCTACAGGTCAGCCGCACACACAGTGGTGATTGTTTGCTGGGACCTGTAGTTCCACAATCTACAGAGCAGAGTACAGAAGTTACAATAAGCGGCCTGTGTTCCTGAAAATGCCAGGGCTAATTTCAGTCCCAGTCCGGCCCTGACACCATGCACTGACTGTGGCAGCCACTCACATGCACATAGATGGCCGCCGCCTCCTCTGTACACAGCTTCTCCACACCACACACGTCCCGGCTGTGACACCTGCTGCTGCCGATCACCTTCCTCACCACGGCCGCCAAAGACGCACAGGACCGCAGCGAGGAAAGTGCCATCCACAATGTCAGACTTCCGGCCTGCCCCCTGCTGGAGGCTACGAGTCATAGCACCGGTCAGTGAGGGAAAGATCCCTGCAAATGTGACGTGTGTGTATCTCTAACCTCTGCACATGTATTGTGTAATGTAAGCCATAAACACTGCTTATGTATAGTGTATAAAATCCATAACCACTGCACATGTATATTACCCACTGCACATGTATATTGTATATAATCCATAACCACTGCATATGTATATTACCCCACTGAACATGTATATTGTATGTAATTCATAACCTCTGCACATGTATTGTGTAATGTAAGCCATAAACACTGCTTATGTATAGTGTATAAAATCCATAACCACTGCATATGTATATTACCCCACTGCACATGTATATTGTATGTAATCCACTGCACATGTATATTGTATAATCCACTGCACATGTATATTGTATGTAATCCACTGCACATGTATATTGTATAATCCACTGCACATGTATATTGTATGTAATCCATAACCTCTGCACATGTATATTGTGTAATATAATCCATAAACACTACTTATGTATAGTGTATATAATCCATAACCACTGCACATGTATATTACCCACTGCACATGTATATTGTACGTAATCCACTGCACATGTATATTGTATATCATCCATAACCACTGCACATGTATATTGTATGTAATCCATAACCACTGCACATGTATTATATTGTATATAATCCATTACCTCTGCACATGTATATTGTATGTAATCCACTGCACAACAGGGCCGTAACTGCCACGGTCGCAGAGGTCGCCATTGCAACCGGGCCCGGGAGGTTATGGACCCGTGGTCGCATTGCAGATCAGCAGCCAGCTCCTTTCTGTGAGAGAGGAGCTGCGCTGATCTGTTGCAGACCACGCGGCCGCTATATGACTCGCTGCCGCCACTGACACCGGGGCCCCCTGCCCGGTGTCAGCGGCATCAGGGCCCCCTCCCCCGTCGTCGCGCACATCAATGATAAAGCATAGAGCCGCCTGTGCCGCTCCATGCATCATCATTCTCCTCCCGTGCCTGTGCGGTGACGTCACTCCTGTGCTGTGCTGAGAGCAGTGCACAGAGCACAGGATGGGAGGATGCTGACAGGAGCAGCGGGGGAACGGAGGAATAAGGTGAGGACAGGAGTGGTGGTACGAGGAGGGAGGTGTGTACTTGTTGTTGGGTTTTTTTATATAAATTAGTGAGTACACAGTGGCCAGAGGCCTGGGGGGGCTGCATTATACA
This sequence comes from Anomaloglossus baeobatrachus, assembly GCF_048569485.1. Taxonomy (NCBI): domain Eukaryota; kingdom Metazoa; phylum Chordata; class Amphibia; order Anura; family Aromobatidae; genus Anomaloglossus; species Anomaloglossus baeobatrachus. The sequence continues at coordinate 304,862,222 of NC_134357.1, read as the reverse complement.
TGGAGGCCTGGGGGGGCTGGCTGCATTATTATACATGGAGGCCTGGGGGGGCTGCATTATACATGGAGGCCTTGGGGGGCTGCATTATACATGGAGGCCTGGGGGGGCTGGCTGCATTATTATACATGGAGGCCTGGGGGGGCTGCATTATACATGGAGGCCTTGGGGGGCTGCATTATACATGGAGGCCTGGGGGGGCTGGCTGCATTACTATACATGGAGGTCTGGGGAGGCTGGCTGCATTATTATACATGGAGGCCTGGGGAGGCTGGCTGCATTATTATACATGGAGGTATAGGGGGCTGCATTATATATAGAGGTCTATGGGGCTGCATAATAAACACGAAGGACACCTTATACATGGACTATAGGGGTGTATTATACATGGAGGTCGAGGGGAAGCATTTTACAATATAAAGGACACCATATACATGGACTAGGGGTGCATTATATATTTGTGGAGTATGGGGCTTCTTAATACAAAATGAAGGACACCTTATACATGGACTATAGGGGTGCATTATACAGTTAGGTCCAGAAATATTTGGACAGTGACACAATTTTCGCGAGTTGGGCTCTGCATGCCACCACATTGGATTTGAAATGAAACCTCTACAACAGAATTCAAGTGCAGATTGTAACGTTTAATTTGAAGGTTTGAACAAAAATATCTGATAGAAATTGTAGGAATTGTACACATTTCTTTACAAACACTCCACATTCTAGGAGGTCAAAAGTAATTGGACAAATAAACCAAACCCAAACAAAATATTTTTATTTTCAATATTTTGTTGCGAATCCTTTGGAGGCAATCACTGCCTTAAGTCTGGAACCCATGGACATCACCAAACGCTGGGTTTCCTCCTTCTTAATGCTTTGCCAGGCCTTTACAGACGCAGGCTTCAGGTCTTGCTTGTTTGTGGGTCTTTCCGTCTTAAGTCTGGATTTGAGCAAGTGAAATGCATGCTCAATTGGGTTAAGATCTGGTGATTGACTTGGCCATTGCAGAATGTTCCACTTTTTTGCACTCTTGAACTCCTGAGTAGCTTTGGCTGTATGCTTGGGGTCATTGTCCATCTGTACTATGAAGCGCCGTCCGATCAACTTTGCGGCATTTGGCTGAATCTGGGCTGAAAGTATATCCCGGTACACTTCAGAATTCATCCAGCTACTCTTGTCTGCTGTTATGTCATCAATAAACACAAGTGACCCAGTGCCATTGAAAGCCATGCATGCCCATGCCATCACGTTGCCTCCACCATGTTTTACAGAGGATGTGGTGTGCCTTGGATCATGTGCCGTTCCCTTTCTTCTCCAAACTTTTTTCTTCCCATCATTCTGGTACAGGTTGATCTTTGTCTCATCTGTCCATAGAATACTTTTCCAGAACTGAGCTGGCTTCATGAGGTGTTTTTCAGCAAATTTAACTCTGGCCTGTCTATTTTTGGAATTGATGAATGGTTTGCATCTAGATGTGAACCCTTTGTATTTACTTTCATGGAGTCTTCTCTTTACTGTTGACTTAGAGACAGATACACCTACTTTACTGAGAGTGTTCTGGACTTCAGTTGATGTTGTGAACGGGTTCTTCTTCACCAAAGAAAGTATGCGGCGATCATCCACCACTGTTGTCATCCGTGGACGCCCAGGCCTTTTTGAGTTCCCAAGCTCACCAGTCAATTCCTTTTTTCTCAGAATGTACCCGACTGTTGATTTTGCTACTCCAAGCATGTCTGCTATCTCTCTGATGGATTTTTTTCTTTTTTTTCAGCCTCAGGATGTTCTGCTTCACCTCAATTAGGAGTTCCTTAGACCGCATGTTGTCTGGTCACAGCAACAACTTCCAAATGCAAAACCACACACCTGTAATCAACCCCAGACCTTTTAACTACTTCATTGATTACAGGTTAACGAGGGAGACGCCTTCAGAGTTAATTGCAGCCCTTAGAGTCCCTTGTCCAATTACTTTTGGTCCCTTGAAAAAGAGGAGGCTATGCATTACAGAGCTATGATTCCTAAACCCTTTCTCCGATTTGGATGTGAAAACTCTCATATTGCAGCTGGGAGTGTGCACTTTCAGCCCATATTATATATATAATTGTATTTCTGAACATGTTTTTGTAAACAGCTAAAATAACAAAACTTGTGTCACTGTCCAAATATTTCTGGACCTAACTGTACATGGAGGTGTATAGGGCTGCATTATAATATATGGGGACTATGGAGCCTACCTTATACATGGACTATAGCGATGCATTATAAAACATGGAGGACTATGTGGAGCAATATAAAAATGGAGGACTATGTGGTGCAGTATAATATATGGAGAACTATGGGGTGAATTATAATACATGGAGAACTATGGGAAAATGCATTATAATAATTGGAGGGCTACTTTATACATGGAGGACTATGGGGGTGCATTATAATATATGGAGGACTATGTGGTGCAGTATAATATATGGAGAACTATGGGGTGAATTATAATACATGGAGAACTATGGGAAAATGCATTATAATAATTGGAGGGCTACTTTATACATGGAGGACTATGGGGGTGCATTATAATATATGGAGGACTATGTGGTGCAGTATAATATATGGAGGACTATGGGGTGAATTATAATACACGGAGAACTATGGGAAATGCATTATAATACATGGAGGAGGACTATGGAGGTGCATTCTAATATATGAAGGGTTATGTGGGACCCTTTATACTATATGGAAGGCTATGCTGGGGCCATTATTGTATTTGGAGAACTATATACAAGGGGGGGACAAAGATCAAGCAGGGGATGGGAACATTTTGTGCTGAGGGAAAAAGGCTCTTTCCCTCAGCACCCAGCTTTCCCATGCTCTGCTATACATCTTCTCTCAGCACCCAGCTTTCCCATGCTCTGATACGGCGCATATGTAGCACCCACAGGGCAAGGGATTAACTTTACTGCCGTGCCAGTGATGTTGGGTCTGGGGATGGGGATGTCATGGGTGGCCCTGCCCGGCTCCGTGGCCCCGAGGCGTACAATAAAAGAGGCTGAGAATGGAGGATAGGATGATGGGGATAATTGTCTCATAACACCACCTGTGGTATGCGGCCAGGGATTAGCCGCCTCTGAGGGTGATGTCCTCCGGGGCTGATGGTGTCGCAGCAAAGATGGTTCTGCTCCCCACAGGTGGAGTTGGCCCCGGGAAGGATGATGAGGGTTGTAGTGGTGGCCGTTGACGCCGAAGCGCGGGGCGATGGCAATAAGAGACTGAGTCAGCTGCTGCAGTTCCAGGTCTTTTTACTCACAGTTCAAGTGCAGCCTCAGGGTATCGGTCTCTGCCGTGATGGGCTCAAGCCGATCCCGGATCCGGAGGAGTACGGTAGTCCGTGAGCCCTTCCTTCTTGCACTTTTTAAAGATGAACCCCCGTGGTCTGAAGCTACTTGGGGATCCCGGTCCTTGTAGTTTTAGCTCCCGTCCCATGTGCAGATGACGCGGGTCCGCAGTCGTGTCAGACTCTTTGATCACGACCCCGGAGCCTATCTGCCACTCTGCTACGGGAACTGGTGGCGGCCAGAGGGACGTACAATCCCCTGTCCTGAAGATTCTGGTGATCCAACTTAAAGTCTGTTCCACCCTAGGGCTCTGCACCCTGCTCAGCGCCGGTCCCGAGGGAGCAATGAAGCGCTCCCCTCGGCGACCAAATTGTCTCCTATGTTTCACAGGAGCTACCGAGAAACCCGTCTGCTTCTTTCCTCTCCTGCTGTAGAACTCCTTACTGAGGTGCAGTACCCTGTGGCGACTCAAGCTTCAGGGGCGCCACACATACACAGATGACACACTGATCCAATAGACTGAAGCCAATAGTACTATTTTTTTACGTACATGTTTTATCATGGATATGTGAATAACGCCTAAGAGTAATTTTGTTGGTGTGACGTAGCGCCCGCGGATTCTGCAGAGGCTGGGGGTTGTAGTCACACCACTGACCAGCTCACTTCATGAAAAAGGGATAATGTGTGTAGAGGTGGTAGAAGGATGCCAGCTCCCAGGGGTCCTGAAGAGTTTACCTCTAAGTTAGGCTCCAGTCCCGATAAAAGAGAAGCAGACTCCCGGTTTTCATCCAACATCTGCGCTTTAATAACTTAGAAACACTTTCTTTTCCAGAGGAAAGGAATAATTTCTTCACCGGACCATATATTTCCACACTATTCTCATTACCCCGGCAGTCAGAGAGTTCCACCGGCCTCTTGGATTACCAGCCCTTCTCCCTGAGGATTTGGATATTCTGGTCATGCTGATCCCCACTTTCTGGAGCTCTTCAGCAATACTACATGGTGGCGGCCCCTAGGTCTTGACCCCACAATTTCTGCGTCCGTGTCTTTCCACACTAGTCCACAAGCCACAGGAGCGACCTTCTACACATCAGGATCCAATCTCTCTCCCAGTCAGTGTCTACAGCCTCTCCTCTCTCTTGTTCTTCTTTACTACTCACTAGTGATGTGACGGTCGGGAACGATCCGACACAAAGATCCGGTTCCCTGCTGTGACTGACAGGAGCTGGATCCCCAGTAAGAGTCACTGAATTCTCCAAACGGCTCTCACTGGGTGTAAAACTCCGGTGTTCAGGGGACGAAACCCCACCCACTCATCAATCCAATTGGTCTGTTGTAAGTGGGCAGGGTTTAGCCATAGGGGCGTGGTTTCAGCGGCGTTACTATAATCTTAAATATGCGGTCACCTGCAGTGAGCACATATTTCATAGGGAGCCAAGAACGATCCAAAAGATCCGTCTCTTTTTGGTGAGCGGAGCCATGGGAACCGGATCACCAAAAAGAGCCGGACTGCCCATGACTACTACTCACTCCTAAACTACACCTCCTCCTTTTTCTACTCTCTGCTGGGCTCATCCACTTCCCCCCAACAGAACTATGGGGGTACTGGGCCACCTTGTGATGGATGGCGAAACTACACCCCAACCCAGCCATTACATACTGTTAATTATCCGGTACCCTGTCTATCCCGTGCACCTATGAAGCCAGGTCGTCGGGGTGGTTAATGTTGCTCCTGTCACCCCCTTACAGGTGGACCACGGCTATTTACCTCCAGTGTTACATCAGGTGTTTACGTTTATGTGGAGCAGGTACCTAGCTTACAGCAAGATCCAGAGCTACGTTGGGCTAGGCAGTCCGTAAGGTCAGACAGAGGTCCAATGGCTGCCTAGGAGTGCCAGTCGTGGCAGGCGGTACAGCTGGCCTAGACCTAGTGGGTGGCAGCTGATACCCCAGACCCCAGCTCATGTAATGCTATATAAGGCTTTCCTTATGATGCATATTGGCTAATTTGGTTATGTTTAATAAAAGTACGTAGAGCCACAATATTTGAAATCAAGTAGTTGCCAAATTGTTTTTCATTTGGGAATGGTGGTGGGGGAAGTGAAAATAGGAGTAGGAGGGGAACACGTTATGTGACGGCGTACATCTCAGGTTGTCACTTTGCTTGGGTATTATGGTAAGTTCTGTGAATTCAACATACTGTACATTTATAACTTCAAAATTCTCAAAAGGGAAGTATCAAGAATAGAAATTCCTGTCCGTCATTTAACGACTCAGCCATTTGCATGTTTTTTGGGGCGGTGTCTGGGTTTTCCAGAAGGAACTTGTCTGTGTATATTAGAGGAACTAAGGGCAAGAGGATAAGCATTATGCGAAGGATTATGCGACTGACTACAATGAAGGTGAGTAGCTTGACACTTTATCCAAGCATCTACATTGTACTATGCCATGCTAGAGATAATGATATGCAAAATACTATTTCCAGGATCCCTGGGAATCCCTGGAGAAAATGCCTGTATATATTCTTGGAAATAAGAGTTGGATCACGTGGATCATATTTACACATGGTGAGTAGTAGGACATTGTATCTGAACACCTGAAGTATGCCACATAATGGTACAAATGGGGGCACTGTGCTCATGGGGACTATGCGATACTGATGATTGATATTTCAGATGGCTGAGTCACTGGCTTGAACTATGTGTTCCCTAATGCTACTACCGTGTTTTTCCAAATTTAAGACAATGTCTTATACTTTTTTGCCCCAAAAAAAGCACTAGGGCTTATTTCTGGAGTAGGTCTTATTCTTGGAGAAATATGATTGGAGGTAAGTTTACCCCCTCTTCCCAGGAGACTCATACTTACTAGACGCTGGATGGCTGCGTGGCTCCAAGGTCCTCCCTGTAATCTCAGGCAGGCCCTCCCAGCAGGTATGCTGTATGCCGTCCTCTCCTGCTTCTGGCTAACACACTCACATACATCAGATTGCGTACACACACTCATACTCATACTCATAGACACACACAATCACCGATCAGATCGCGCACACACTCACTAGTCATTCACCACATCTGGCAGTATAGAATGCCTCTGGCCTCAGGGAAAGATGGGAGGAAGTTACACATTGCAGGTCCTTTAAGCATTCCATCCGCAGCCGCAGGTCCTTGCGTTCCACCGCATTGCATTTCAGGATTCTGCTGGCCAGAAGACATTGGTATCGCTGGATGTGGTGAGTGTGTGTGTGCCATCTGATGGGTGATTGTGTGTGATCTGATGTGTGCGGGGGTGAGATCTGATGTGTGTGGGTGTGCGATCCAGTGCAGGTCCTTCCGCTTGGTATCTGGTGAGAAAGATTGTCCGCTTTCTATAATGAAGTATACTATAGTATCTGTAACTTTTTTTGCTGCATTGACACTTCATTATTGAACGTGATTAGGGCTTATTTTCAGGGTTGAGCTCATATGTAAGCCTTGCTCCGAAAATGCTGAAGATGCCTGCTAGTGCTTTATGGGGGAGGTCTTTTTTCTCTTGCATTGCATTTGGCCTCATGTAACACAATGCTGCAGATCAGATATGCAAATGTTTCCTCAGCCCTAATCGGACTGACGAAAAAAATAGCAGCATTCTGCAATTGCCTGCAAGTCTCGGATCATTCACACCCATACAAGTCTATGAGTGTAAGTGAAACATTGGACTGCACTCAGATGACATCCAAGTGCAGTGCGATATACGCACAGGCTGACCATGGAGACGATGGAGAGAATACGCTCTACCTCTCCTTCGCAGCTGTGATCTGATCGCAAGACACTCAGCTCACGCTTGCAGCAGAGCAGAAGCCGAGGGTCATTAGCATATTTCATCCGATGCTCTCGCATCACATGCCATTCGTTAATGTGACTCCAGCCTAATAAAGATGTTGTATGCACATACCCTAAAATATTTATTTGACCAAGACATTCCCAAAGTGCAGATGTTCCTTTTTTGTTTTTTTTTGCTTCTCTTACTGTATATTAGGCGCCTTTCCGTCAGAATCTGTCTGAAAATAATGTCGCTGTGTGCATTCCAAAAGGAGCGATTCTTGAAGTGGTTTCTGAAAAATCCTTAGCTTTTGAATGCTTCAAATAACTTTAAAACTTACAGGAACCTTAACTGTTTATTGATCATCCTATCTCCCAAGAAGTAAACTAAATTTTTTTCTTCTGCAAAAATCCAATCCCACACAGCTCCATTAGCAGAAAAAGTTAGGCTCTTAAGCGGGCTTTACACGTTGCGATCTCGATAGCGAGATCGCAAGCGATCGTACCCGCCCCCGTCGATTGTGTGACACAGGCAAATCGCTGCCCGTGCCGCACAACCTTGCTTACTCCCGTCACACGGACTTACCTGCCCTGCGACGTCGCTCTGGCCGGCGATCCGCCTCCTTTCTAAGGGGGAGGTTCGTGCGGCGTCACAGCGACGTCACACGGCAGGCGTCCAATAGAAACAGAGGGGCGGAGATAAGCGGGACGTAACATCCCGCCCACCTCCTTCCTTCCGCATTGCCGGTGGAGGCAGGTAAGGAGATGTTCCTCGCTCCTGCGGTGTCACACATAGCGATGTGTGGTACCGCAGGAACGACGAACAACATCCGTACCTGCAGCAGCAACGACATTAAAGAAGTGAACGACGTGTCAACGAGCAACGATTTTTCATGTTTTTGTGCTCGTTGATCGTTGCTCATCGGTGTTACACGCTGCGATGTCGGTAACTGCGCCGGATGTGCCGTCACTAACGACGTGACCCCGACGATATATCGTTACCGATATTGCAGCATGTAAAGCACCCTTTAGAATATGGTGTGACAAAACAAATTATTTTATTATTTATTCCCTATCCACAATTGTTTGCAGGGCAATTGCCCCCATTTTGCTTTTTTTTGCAGCCCCTAGCCCTTACTACAATAATTTTCGAGTTCTCATTGACTTATATGGGGTTCGGGGTCAAATTCGGGTAAAGTTAACTAAAGTCTGGTTGAACCCAGTAAATTTTCCACAACTAGCGATGAGCAGACCTGTGAGGTTTTGCTGGTGAAAACACTGTACTTTGAGCGAAATTGTTTAATTGAATGTGAAAACCATAGCACCTGACCATTTTGGTTCTTGGCCTCAACTTGAATTGACTCTGTTTCACTGTTTTGTTCTTGACTCTTTTACATTTCTTATTTTCAGAAGTGTCTGGATGTCAATCAATGGGAAGCAACTACTTCCATGGGTAGACCTCCTTCGTGTGGACACTATGAAGATTAAGACAAGGAAGTGTACATTTTAGTGATCTGGTGGAACTCTAGTGTTGACCATGAAGCAAGGACTTTGGTACAGTGTGTGGTGTCCGCCTCATACTTAGCCGTCATGGTTGGGAATGTGGCATCCTTACACTCCCGTGAAAATGACCAGGATGATTTATCATTTGTTATTCACCAAGCTTGTTATTTCTTATCAGTAAATCATTTCCGGCATTCAGTTTGTGTTTTATGTCATATTGTTCGGAGTATAGAAATTAAAAAAAAAAAAGTTAACGGCATTAACGTTTCCTGACTTCACCATTCATTTTGACTTTAACCTGTTAGGATAGTGATACCCAATCTTTCCAGGCTTCACCATTCAATTTGACTTTAACATGTTAGGGCAGTGATACCCAACTTTTTTATCTTTACAACCACATAGTTCTTAGAAAGGCTCACGAGCCACATATAGCATCCTCTCCTCATCCCAGAAGTGACATCTAGCTCACGCTTCCCATACAATAGTGACACCAAGAGCACCATTATTGGAATAATGGCGGCCAAAGCTTCCCTGCAGAAATCACTCCAAGTCAGTATACTTGAATCCAGTGGTTCCCACCTTACACCCATTTGGTATTCTTTCATCTAGCATTATCATCACACTTCTGCTCCAAGTTCATGCACCCACTCTATGTACAGCTTAGCAATTACTTAAAAGTGGTTGTCCTCTACTTGGCCAACCACTTCTCAATCAGTTTGTCTCCCTCAAGTAAATTAATAACACCTATACCGACCTCTGGTGGCAATACCTTTCCAGCAGTGTTGGCACTGGCTCTCAATCCCTGTGGCCAATTCTCAGATATCCAGATCAAGTGAGAGTGCAGCCACAGCTCTTCTGCCTCTGGATAACAATTACACCCAAAGCAGGGGACATTGAAGCAGCCGCTGATTGGCCACAGGGAATCACATGACAACAATGTTACTTAAAGGGAACCTGTCAGCAGAAATTTCCCCTAAAACCTAAAAGCTTCCCCCTCTGCAGCTCCTGGGCTGCATTCTAGAAAGGTCCCTGTTATTATTGTGCCCCCTTTCTGACCAAAATACAGAGTTTATAAAGTGGTACTTTTTTAGATTTGGATTCTGTAAATGTGACACGAGGGCGGGCTGTCTGGCGTCCGTTATTCTGCCTCCTGCAGCTTTAGGCCGTCCCCATTGCTGATTTCCATAGCTGTGGACGCCGCCCAGTGCTCCACAGGTCCCCGCGCATGCCCAGTGCCCATCTCTCGTGGATGAGCACTGTGCCCAGTGTCACCGCTGGTGACGTGCGCGCAGGCTTTAGATTATAGGCGGTGCTGTGATGTTTATTACCAAGCAACCGCCCATAATCGCGGGACCGCGCTTTCCCCCTCGGCGTCCTTCGTTCTGCGCAAGCGCGGTGCTGCTGACCCCACGTCACCTCCTTCCCATCTATTTCCTGCCTCAGGGCAAGATGCCTTCAATCTCTGAGCTCTTGGGTAAAGTTCATAAAGAGACTATCCTCCACAGGTTAATTATCAAGGCGCCTGAAGCTCTTCCCCGATCTAGGGTCATGTACCCCGCCGTGCTCGGTACCGGTCAGTTCTTTTGGGGTCTTGATGCCAACAGTCCTCCTAGACTATGTCCGTCGCACCCTCTCCAATGTCACTGCCATCGGTGCCCGCCTCCTGTAGTCCCGGACCACCATCTGCAACCCAACCTGTCGCCTCCCTGGGAACTACAACTCCCCAGCTCCTCACTGTTTGAGGGCTAAAGGCTGCTTTACACCAGACAATCTATCGTGTGATAGATCGTCGGGGTCACGGTTCTTGTGACGCACATCCGGCATCGCTGGCGATGCCGGCCTGTGTGGCACCTCCTAGCGACGCAGTATCGCTCACAAATCGTGAGTCGTGTACTGCTCGCTAGGTTCCATAATATCGTTTAATTTAGTAGTTCATCGTTTCCGGGGTAGCACACGCCGCTCCGTGTGACACCCCGGGAACGATGAACAGCAGCTCACCTGCATCACGCGGCCGCAGCCGGCTATGTGAAGGAAGGAGGTGGACAGGATATTTACATCCCGCTCATCTCCGCCCCTCCGCTTCCATTGGCCGGCGGCCGTTTGACGTCGCTGTGATGCCGAACGTCCCTCCCACTCCAGGAAGTGGATGTTCGCCGCCCACAGCGAGGTCGCACGAGAGGTAAGTATGTGTTACGGGGGTTACTGACTTTGTGCGACACGGGCAGCGATTTGCCCGTGACGCAAAAAGGACGGGGGCGGGTACGATCGATTGTGAAATTGCACAATCGGTCGTACTGTGTAAAGCAGCCTTAACACTCAACATCCCTGTCTCTCCTCCCACCAGTCTACCTGACCCCTAGGTGTGTGGCCCTGCTCCAACTTGACCAACCCACTGGTGTGTCTGTACAGGTCATGGTGTGAGGTGTGGTTGGGATTTGTAGTTCGGATGTTAGTAACGCCGTTGTTGGGAAACTGGAACCATGGGGGGTATGCTCTGCACCCTGGATGCAGTTCCCTGTAGCACCCGGATGCATTCAGGGGTGCTACATTCCCCCTTGGTTAAACGTAGCTCGTCTCCGATATATAACTATAACTAGAAAATATAACAGGTTAAATACTCTTCCCACACAGGGGAGGCAAAACACTTTAAATGTTACAAACTCTCAGAGTTTAACTTGAGAACAACTGGGAACGCTACTGGTTGTAGCGGTAGTCAGTAGCTCATCCTACTCTGCTGCAGCTCCTTCCTGCGACAGTCCATTCCCATTGTCCCTTTCCCTTCAACCCGCCACCCAAAACACCTGAACCCCTGTTGCCACCGCTAGCCCTGGTGTCACACCATCCCGAGTTCATTGCTGTGTCCGTGGTGACTGTATTGAAGTCCTGATGGTCCAGGAGATGAAACTGGTAGGCACACGAGTTGCAACTATATACAAAGAGCACAAGTTCGTGCTGGCTGCTGCCAGTCCTGCAGCCAAGGTCCAGATTTAACTTTATAATCATCAGAAAATCAGGTGACTTTCCCGGTTAATTATTACCTTCAACATTTTTGATTATGCAGATTTTCAACCATTAAAGCATCATAACAATATAACATTTTTAACGAGGTAGCCGGGTTCCACTACCATTCCTCTCTGAATCTAAGTGGGGGCTGCCCAAAATCAACACGGGTTGACCTCCTCAACTCCAGACTGTCCTCTATCCCCTGTGGTGTGGCAATTTCTGCTACATGTTCCTCACTACTGGTAGCAAGTGTTGCTGGTAAGAGCCTACGTGTTCGTGGTAGAGGTATGGGTACTACTCTAGGTGCGGAAATGGGTGCAGTGTCAACAAGCCTCACCTGCTCTGGTTTTTCCACGGGTTGTGGGAATGTTAGTACAGGGATAATCACTGCTCCATTGTGCATAGGCCAATCTTCTGGGAAATCACCTAGGATGGTATGGATGGTTTTCTTTTTCCTCTCCACGACTTTGGGTTGAGGTGGTCTCTCTTCTTGGACTCTTAGGGGCTCTGGGCACTTCTTCAAGTGATCCCTGGACATTGCAGATGTTGTCTTTCCTTGATCTTTACTGATAAGACAAGTCTTCTGATTGTCAAAGTTAGGGGGTTGCACTACGTAGGGCTCCTTTTCCCACTGGTCATCCAACTTGTGTAGTTTCCTCCTTATCTTCAATACTACTTCACCTGGTGAAAAGGGGGTAGCCTTTGCTTGTTTGTTGAAGCTCTTTTCTTGTTTCTCTCTACTTTGGTTCAAATTCTGTGCATCATACTCTTGGATTTGCTTGTATTGATTCTGGCGTTTTGAGTCCCACTCTGTAGCTGGTGAGGTGGTTTCAGGAGTTTCAACTTCCATCTCCAAGTCTACTGGCAACCTTCCAGTTCTGAATCGCATGAGGTAGGCAGGGGTACATTTGGTTTATCTCACAGGAATACTATTATACATATCAATGAGATCTGGCAGTTTTTCAGGCCACAGGTTCTGCTCCTCGAGTGGTAAAGTCCTCAGCAGATTGATGACTAGATGGTTCATCTTCTGACACATCCCATTTGTTTACGCATGATAGGGGGTAGTACGTATCTTCTTACATCCGTACAGGCTGCAAAATTTCTTGAAGATCTCGGCTTCAAAGGTAGGACCTTGATCTGTGAGAACTTGATCCGGATAACCATGTGGTCTACAGAAATGTGCTTGGAAGGCCTTTGCCACTGTGCTGGCAGTTAGATCTTTAACAGGTACCACCACCAGGAATCTTGAATAGTGATCCATCATCGTGAGTGCATAGATGTAACCATTCCTGATTGGTGTGAGCTTGACGTGGTTCAGAGCGACGAGTTCCAACGGCTGATTGGTGACTATTGGTTGTAGTGCTACTCTCTAACTGGTGCCATCTTTTCTCCTTTATACACAAGGGCCACAGTTTCTACACCATTCTTCAATGGCGATTCTCATTCCGACCCAGTAAAACCGACTCTTCAGCAGCACCTCCCACTTCTTCCAACCAAAATGTCCAGCTCTATCGTGGTACGCCTCTAGGACCACTGGCACATACGATCGGGGTATCACTATCTGGCATAACCTCTCATGTGTCTTGGGATTAAGGAGACTTGTGCACAGCTTGTGTCGCGGGCGAGGAGGGGACGCTGCGCTCACCACGCTCGGGTCCGGCGCTGCTGCTGCTCGGTGGCTCGAGTGGTGGGCCGGATCCAGGGACTCGAGCGGCGCTCCTCGCCCGTGAGTGAAAGGGGAGATAGTTTTTTGGGATTTGGGAAGTCGGTCCGTGACGCCACCCACGGTTGTGGTGAGGTTGGGACACCACCGCTGCTCTGGACGGGGATCCCGGGAGCGATGACGGAGCAGCCGAGATGTTTCTCTCCCCTCCGTGGGTAGGGGGTTTTTGTGGTCCCAAGGCCCGATGATGGTGACTGGAAAGTGGATGACGGGGTTTGGCGAGGTGCAGGGTTGCGGGGGGGGCAGCGCAGTGCCAGACGGCACAGTAGTACTCACTCAGCCAATGACGTACACGGAGTCTCTGGTGAAACAAACGGCTGGATGGACGGGTCCCGCAGGCGGCTGCGGTGGTCACTCCCGGTAGGTTGGCGGTGACTACCTCTCCCTGCACCTGTAGTGTGTTTTCGGCCCCGATGGCTTCCCACCGGTAGCCCGCTCCCCAGCGGTGTGTTTGCCAGAGGAGCCCCTTTTTGCCCGCAAGCTCTGGCCCTGGGAACTCTAGCTGTGGCGGTAGCTGTATTTCCCTTCACGGTTGAGCGGTTGCCTTCAGTCAGGTCTTTGCTGCTGGGAAACCCCGGAGGTTCCCATCGCTGACGGATTTGACCGGTTTAACGGTGACTCCAAGCCTGGTCGGGGTCCGTAGGCCCTGCCGAATGGTGCTGGCTTCTCTTCGCTCCCCGGTTCGGAACCGGCGGGCCACCGCCCGTCCCCGGTCCTTACGGTTAGGCGTCAATCGGCCTCTCCTGCAGACGGTCACCACCGTCTGCCAACCTTGCTCTTAGGTGCCCGGGCCACGTACCTGGACACGGTCAGTCTGCTCCACTACCACTTCACTCCTCTCCTCTCACTTTCCCTCACCGTACCCAACTGCCTTCTTCCTGCCTCCAGGACTGTGAACTCCTCAGTGGGTGGGGCCAACCGACTGGCTCCACCCCACCTGGTGTGGACATCAGCCCCTGGAGGGAGGCAACAAGGATTTGTGTGTGTGACTGATGTGCCTAACCGGGGTGTGGGGTGTGTTGTTGCAGTACCTGTGACGTCCTGGCTTGTCCAGGGCACCACATTCCCCCTTGGTTAAACGCAGACCGTCCGCGGGCTGCCCGTCCATCACCGGTTTTATTTATTTATTTATTTTTTTCAAAACTGTAAAAGATAGAAAAACACGTAAAAACATCAACATAAGCATTACTTTATAAATCTTCCCTTACGGGAGGCACTTTCTTAAACGTTGCTAACGGTAGTCAATTTTATTAACGGTAACGGCTTCCGCTCTCCCCCCGCCCAAACAACCTGGCCCTGATGCTGCCCCTAAGAAGTGGGCAGCACCCCTTGCCCCAGTCCATCACCAGGCTGCCCGAGCGGGTACGGTCCCTTTCAGGGGACCCACGTCCATAGGGGACCCCCGGAGAATCGCCACCGGTTACGGTAGTGTCGGGCCTGGGCCATCCCTTTCCTCCAGACCCATCCTCCCAAATCAGCCTCTCCGGAGGCGGTCACGGAATAAAGCAAATATTATTTACATGCCACAAGTTTGTGGTTGCCCTGCCAGTTCTCGGGCTTGTCCATAAGCAGTTTCTTACGCAAACGGTGCATAAAGTCCCTACAGGGACTAGTTGCCGGCAACGGCCGGTTTAATCACGGTTGCAAATCAGATAAACTTCGGTTGATTGCTTTTCTTATCATTTGGTTACTTATTCATTTATTCACTTAACAACGGTACTGGTGGTCCCAACGGGGACAACTTACAGCGGAGGATCACTGCCGTCACTGCTCACTTTCATCCTCTTCACCCGGCCCCGGGTGGAAAATCACGGGTACCAGCCCCTCCAGTGCATAGCAGGCGCGATGGGGAAGGGCCACCCGGTATCCATTATTTCCGCTCCGTGGGATGTAAGCAGCCTCCATGCCACACAAGGCGACGACTCCCTCGTCCTCCGAGACAGGTTCGGTGTCAGGCCCGGAGTCACTATCGTCCGTTCCTGCACAAGGCGGGTTGCCGCCAGCTGCCGCAGTCTCCGGGCTCGCCACCCTTTCTACTGCTGCTACAGGGGGCTGCAAGCTCGACGGACCAGCAGCGGCGGGGTGCGCAGGCAGGGAAGACGGAGGCAGGATGGGGGCCAGGGGAAGACCGGGCCCCCCCTGCCGCAGTGGCCGGTCCCTCCGGAACATAGGGGCATGGGTTATTCGCCAGCTCCTCCATCACGGCCTCCATCCCGTACACCCGGGCGACCGCAGCTAGCTCCTCCACCTCCGCGGTCCACTGCTCCATCAGCAGACATATCTGACTCTGGTAACGTCGGCAGACCCCTGCCACGCGGGCCCTGATCCATGCCGCTGTTCCGGGCACCGACTCCAGGACCTCTGCGCGGTTGGGCGGGAAGGTCATGTCGGCAGCGGTATCTTCCAGGAACCGAAATCTTGCAGAGTCCTGGCGTCCCTGCTTCCACAGCTGCGGTTCACATGCGGCAGGACGCCATCCGTCCCCCCTTGGTTTCTTTCCGGCACCTCCTCTTCAGGGGCAGAGCTTCGGCTTTCGCGCCTACACTGCTCGGGAAGACGCTCGAGCGGGGAACTTTTCGCGCCCAAGATGGCGGCTTCGGAAAATTTTCGGCCGGACACCTCCGGCGGGACACAAGGCGCACTTCTACCAGGCGGTAGAACGGTAAGATCCTGTTCGTGACGCCAAGTTGTCGCGGGCGGGGAGGGGACGCTGCGCTCACCACGCTCGGGTCCGGCGCTGCTGGCTCGAGCGGTGGGCCGGATCCGGGGACTCGAGCGGCGCTCCTCGCCCATGAGTGAAAGGGGAGATAGTTTTTTGGGGTTTGGGAAGTCGGTCCGTGACGCCACCCACGGTTGTGGTGAGGTTGGGACACCACCGCTGCTCTGGACGGGGATCCCGGGAGCGATGACAGGGAGCAGCCGAGATGTTTCTCTCCCCTCCGTGGGTAGGGGGTTTTGGTGGTCCCGGGGCCCGATGATGGTGACTGGAAAGTGGATGACGGGGTTTGGCGAGGTGCAGGGTTGCGGGGGGGGCAGCGCCGTGCCAGACGGCATGGTAGTACTCACTCAGCCAATGACGTACAAGGAGTCTCTGGTAAAACAAACGGCTGGATGGACGGGTCCCGCAGGCGGCTGCGGTGGTCACTCCCGGTAGGTTGGCGGTGACTACCTCTCCCTGCACCTGTAGTGTGTTTTCGGCCCCGGTGGCTTCCCACCGGTAGCCCGCTCCCCAGCGGTGTGTTTGCCAGAGGAGCCCCTTTTTGCCCGCAGGCTCTGGCCCTGGGAACTCTAGCTGTGGCGGTAGCTGTATTTCCCTTCACGGTTGAGCGGTTGCCTTCAGTCAGGTCTGTGCTGCTGGGAAACCCCGGAGGTTCCCGTCGCTGACGGATTTGACCGGTTTAACGGCGACTCCAAGCCTGGTCGGGGTCCGTAGGCCGTGCCGAATGGTGCTGGCCTCTCTTCGCTCCCCGGTTCGGTACCGGCGGGCCACCGCCCGTCCCCGGTCCTTACGGTTATGCGTCAATCGGCCTCTCCTGCAGACTGTCACCACAGTCTGCCAACCTTGCTCTTAGGTGCCTGGGCCACGTACCCGGACACGGTCAGTCTGCTCCACTACCACTTCACTCCTCTCCTCTCTCTTTCCCTCACCGTACCCAACTGCCTTCTTCCTGCCTCCAAGACTGTGAACTCCTCAGAAGGTGGGGCCAACCGCCTGGCTCCACCCCACCTGGTGTGGACATCAGCCCCTGGAGGGAGGCAACAAGGATTTGCGTGTGTGACTGATGTGCCTAACCGGGGTGTGGGGTGTGTTGTTGCAGTACCTGTGACGTCCTGGCTTGTCCAGGGCGCCACACTTGCCTCGATGCAGATACAATCGGCTTTATTCCTTCCACAATTTCTGTGCTTCCTCCGGGGCAGTTGGTTCCAGACTCAAATCAGCTTGGGATATCAGTGCCTTGATCAGTCCAACGGCAGGATCATTATCTTGCGCTTCTTGCCAACCATGATTGGGTAGTGGATTGAAGATTGCTTCCTGCTGACTGCTGTGAGATTGAGGCTTTTCCAGGCTGTCAGGTCGATGGAAAGCGGGTAATTCAATCTCCTCCAGGTCATCTTCATCTCTCCCATCATCATGCAAATCAGGCATTCTAGACAACACATCAGCATTGGCATTCTTGCGACCGGCTCTGTACTTTATAGTGAAATCGTAGTTCGCCAGCCGTGCTACCCAACGTTGCTCCAGTGCTCCAAGCTTTGCCGTGTCCAAGTGGGTCAAGGGGTTATTGTCTGTGTACATAGTGAATTTTGCAGAAGCCAGGTAGTGTTTGAATCTCTCTGTCACGGCCCAGACAAGTGCCATGAACTCCAGCTTGAAAGAACTAATTCTCAGGATTCCTCTCTGTTGGACGGAGTTTTCTGCTTGCGGGCGCAATCACCTTCTCCTTGCTATTCTGCACCTGAGACAAGACAGCCCCTAACCCCACGTTGCTGGCATCCGTGTACAGCACAAAAGGGAGACCGTAGTCAGGATATGCTAGGATCTCATCTCCTGTCAGTGCTGACTTCATCCGTCTGAAGGAATCTTCCTGTTCCTTACCCCACGGGAGTGGAGGGCCAGAAGTCTTGCCATGCTTTGGTTGTCCAACCAGGAGATCTTGAAGGGGGGGCCGCCATATTGGTGTAGCCTTTCACAAACCTTTGATAATACCCCATCAGACCTAGGAACTGCCGCACCTCTTTGACGGTATTGGGCCTTGGCCAGTTCTGGATAGCCGTGATCTTCTTGGTATCCAGCGCCACGCCCTTGGTGCTAACCACATGTCCCAAGTATTGGACCATCGGTTTTAGCAAGGGGCACTTAGATGGGTTTAGCTTCATCCAATACCTGGATAGGGCTTCGAATACTTCCACCAGTTGTTCCAGATGCTGTGTGTATGTTTTGGAATACACAATTACCTCATTCAGTTAAAGCAGGACAGTTTCGAAGTTGCAGTGGCCCAAGCAGTATTCCATGAGTCTCTGAAACGTTCCCTATGCATTGTGTGACACCCTGGACTATCCAGGTCGTCCCAGGTAGTCACACACACAACATCACACCCCTTCCAGTTAGGTAACAGCAGTCAAACACAGAAAACCTTGTCACCACCCTCCAGGTTTGATGTCCACACCAGGGGGAGGTGGTGCCAGGCGGTTGGCTCCACCCACCGAGGAGTTCACAGGCTTGGAGGCGGGAACCTAGAGAGTCAAGTTCAGAGAGTTGAAAGAGGAGTTCTGGAAGTGAAGGAGGGAGGTTGTGTCCACAAGCAGACCTGTGCTCAGGCCTGCCAAAGACTACTCCGGTGGCTGGGATGGAGCCCAGTCACCACTGGCAAGGAGGCAGATGGTAGTGGCCACCTGCAGGAGACCGGGAATACGACCGGTGGAACCGTAAGGGACCGGGACAGGGTAGTGGCCCGCCGGAACCGAACCGGGGAGCCAACTGGATACCGGAGCACCACGCAGGGTACTCAGACCCCGAACTAGGCTATAAGCCACCACCATAGTCAAATCAACTGATTGCAGTCTGGACCTCAGGGGCTCATTCCCACCTAAGTCCCGATTGAAGGCAACAGCCCAACCATTCCGGATAAGTGCCACCGCCAAAGGCCAGAGATCCAAAGGGCCAGCGTCTGCGGGCAAACGGGCTCCTACGACACTTATACGCCGGGGAGCGGACTACCGGTGCCCAGGCACAGGAGTCAAGATACACACACACAGGTGCAGGAGAAACGCGGACATTACCAACCTAACAGGAAAAGCTGCAGCCGGCTGCGGGCCCCGTTCATCACTCCATTTGGTTTACCAGCGACTCCAGTGTCTTGTATCAGAGTGAGTACACCAGTGCCCTCAGGCACCGCACTGCAACACTGCACCCTGCACCCGAGCCCTCGCCAACCGGGCCCCGGGACCAACATCCCCTACCCACGGAGGAGTCAACACCTAGCTGCGCCACTACACCGCTCCCGGGAGTCCCCGTACCTTCACCGCAGCGGTGGTGTCCACAATCACCACAACCAATGGGTGGTATCACGAACTATCAACCCAAAACCAAACTCCCGCATCCCCCGCGCGTAGCGCCAAGCCCCCTTGCAGAACGACGTGACCCCCGGGTCCATGAGAGGCTCAAGCCACCACCCGTAGAACGCGAGCACGGATCCGAGCGGCTCAGCGACCGCAGCCGAGGCCGCGGGGCGGTACAATTGCACAGCCCGAATAGCATGCTATTGAACTCGCATAATCCTATCGCAGTGGCAAAGGCAGTCTTCTCACGGTCCTCTTCGGCAACAGACACCTACCAATAGCCGCTGGTGAGATCAAGGGTCAAGAAGTAATTTGCAGATTTCAATGCAGCCAGTGATTCTTCAATACGGGGGAGTGGGTAGGCGTCCTTATGGGTGATTTTTTTTTTTTTTTTTTTTTTTTTTTTTTTAGAGTGGAGCGTGACAACTTTATTAGACTAAATGACAAAGTTTAAAAATAATGTCTCCACCCCAATAATTTAGGTCAAAAGAAAAGTAGCATGATGATAACAGTCCAGTTTGAGAGGGGGTGTTAAGACTTTGCTTAATCCTGATGTTGTATGGATGTGAAGCAGCAGCAAGTTGTTATGACAGATGAACCAACTTCTGTTAACATTTTTCAATTTCCAGCCCATCCTTGAAAAAGGTCAAAAACGGTGTTGCTCCATCCTCACGGAAATCTAGGAGAGCCACCATGCCTTCTGGATTCATAGATTCTCCTGTAAAAAACTGATAATTTTTAAAGTTTCCAAGGATGTCTTTGATTTTTCCTGCAGCACCAGTCATAAAAGGCTTTACTCTGGTTGGATTACTTTCCTCAAGTTTGGCTTTGATGGCTTTCATATAGTCTTTGATATACTGTTTGTACGAATCCTTTGTGAAGGAAATTTCCGCAAGATTGTGGTTTAATACTACATCAACCCCACTGACTTTAGATGATTCTGTTAATTCGTCCGGGCAATCTGCAGACGCATTGCCACCAATCAAGGATTCATCGATCTGACCTTCATACCTGATGACCATCGTTCCATCTACCTCAATACACAGACCATCAGCACTTTCTTTGTATATGTAGATGTCAGAGAACAATGCATCTCCGGTGAGAATATCCTTGTAGATAATTATGGTGGCGGCGGCCTTGGCGCTGGCGTCCCGGAGGGGTCTGCGGGAACCTCTGTGTCGGCGTAGGGTGGGGAGGAAACAGGCCTTATGGGTGATTTTATTGATTTGCTTGTAGTCCACGCACATTCTCATAGTGCCGTCCTTCTTCTTAACCAGAACCAGTGGAGCTGCCCAGTGGTTACAACTATCCCTGATGACACCTGCCTCCTTCATAGTCCTCAACATCTCCTTGGCACATTGGTAATGAGCAGGTGGTATAGGTCTGTACCTTTCCTTAATGGGTGGGTGAGCGCCTGTGGGTATGTGATGTTGCACTCCTTTCACCCTCCCGAAGTCTAATGGATGTTTGCTAAAGACTTGTTCGTACTCCTGTATAACACACTATGAAGAAAAAGACATGGATTGCACATCCCAAAAAATACAATGATCTAAAGCCGCTAGGCAAAAAATTAAATAGAACATGAGGTTCTTTGTTACCATTCTGATCAGATTGTATTAAGCCCACAGCCATGTCACGGCGAACATGAGTGGGTCCCTATTCTAAACCTTGTACTGCGGCACTGTGCACTAACCACTGCTGCAGCGACAAAGTGCCAGCAGGGCAGGTGACCTGGTGTCTCACAGCACCCATGCTGCAAGACGAAGCCCCCAAGGCTCCAGGCCGCACCGCCCCACTGACACGACACCACCACAACAGCGACCACCACACTGTACCAGCACACAGTGAGAGGCAGTGGGCTTAATACAATCTGATCAGAATGGTAACAAAGAACCTCATGTTCTATTTAATTTTTTGCCTAGCGGCTTTAGATCATTTTATTTTTTGGGATGTGTGATCCATGTCTTTTTTCTTCATAGTGTGTTGTTCATACTCCGGCACTACCCTGTAAACCCCTTGTTTCTGATGTGGAGGCGTGGAGTCAGTACCTACATGTAACTCCTGACACCATTTCTCTGGCTGACTTTGGGAGTTGTCACTGGCTGACTGAGCTGGTGTACTTGGGGAGTCTACTGCCTGGATGAAATCTGTATCTACTGTGAACAATTTGGCAATGGTGGCATATCTGGGCAACTTAACCTCCTCTCCCTGCAATTCAACACTTGCACGGGCACTCTTCCCTTACGGACATCAACCACTCCTCTGGCTGTCAAGACTGTGGGCCAGTGTTCTCAGGCAGGGACTCCACCACTGCCTGATAATCCTGTCCACAGGAACCTACAGCTGCCCTGCACCATATCATCATCTCACTCCGCAGGGGCACTACAAGGGGAGCTACATCCATCACCCACATGCCACCAATCTCTCCACCAGACAAATTTACCTGTTGCCACTGCAGGAGTGCTCGTATTTCCCGTTGCAGGACCCGCTGTTGCCATGCTCCTCCATTTTCAGAGACCTGTCGAAGTAAAAACAGTACTTCCCCCATACAATTCTAAATGACATTTCTTCCCAAAATCATTTTAGGGTTCCGGTCACTAGGGTCATTCTGTACTACTATGAGTTCTTGATGCTCTAACTCCACTTGGCCCACCTTAAAGGGGTTATCCGGCTTCTTTTGACTTTTTTTCATTATTACACTATTGGGCTACATTGGGGCAGGTAAGTAGATAGAGACCACTTACCTGCCCCGCTGTCAGCCCCTCTCCCCCGGCTCAGAGTGGTCATGTGACCGCTCCTGCCGCGATTTTGCTGCTTCCGGTCATTTCATGTCTACATGGGCAGGGCCATGTTGACATGCAAATCTGGAACAGCATGTCGCCTCCCTGCTGGGCTGTACAGTGCGTGGAGTAACCGCCCCCGTTCCCTGCACCCTCCCACACATTCCCCTGCACCCCGTACTCTGCCCACAACCTCCCACACACTCCTTAGCCTCCCTCCCCCGCCTCCTGTGCCCAGCTACGTGCGCCCTGAATTCCAGCCGATTCAGTGTCCAGTTCAATAAGGCAAGGAACACTTGCTGTCAGATACACTGTCACGCTGTGTCCCCAGCGCTTTATCATGTTTACTGCCTGACGCCCTGGGAACTGTTCCCCCCCCCCCCCCGTGCGCGCTGTCTGTGTCATCATGGGTCATCTGTGTATGTGCATCAGTCTGTGTCCCGCGCCAGCCCCGCGGATGCCCGCACTTCTCACGCCGCGGGGCTGGCAGGGAGCGGGACACTGACTGCTAAAGATGGTATCACACACAGCGACAACGACGTCGCTGCTACGTCACCATTTTCTGTGACGTTGCAGCGACGTCCCGTCGCTGTCGCTGTGTGTGACATCCAGCAACGAGCTGGCCCCTGCTGTGAGGTCGCCGCTCGTTGCTGAATGTCCAGCTTCATTTTTTGGTCGTCGCTCTCCCGCTGTGATGCACAGATCGCTGTGTGTGACAGCGAGAGAGTGACGAAATGAAGCGAGCAGGCAGCAGGAGCCGGCAGCTGCGGTAAGCTGTAACCAAGGTAAACATCGGGTAACCAAGGTGGTTACCCGATATTTACCTTCGTTACCAGCCTCCGCTGGTCTCACGCTGCCAGTGCCGGCTCCTGCTGTCTGCACATGTAGCTGCAGTACACATCGTGTAATTAACCCGATGTGTACTGTAGCTAGGAGAGCAGGGAGCCAGCGCTAAGCAGTGTGCGCGGCTCCCTGCTCTCTGCACTGTGACATGTAGCTGCACTACACATCGGGTTAATTAACTCGATGTGTACTGTAGCTAGGAGAGCAAGGAGCCAGCGCTCAGTGTGCGCGGCTCCCTGCTCTCTGCACATGTAGCTGCAGTACACATCGTGTAATTAACCCGATGTGTACTGTAGCTAGGAGAGCAGGGAGCCAGCGCTAAGCTGTGTGCGCGGCTCCCTGCTCTCTGCACTGTGACATGTAGCTGCAGTACACATCGGGTTAATTAACCCGATGTGTACTGTAGCTAGGAGAGCAGGGAGCCAGCGCTCAGTGTGCGCGGCTCCCTGCTCTCTGCACATGTAGCTGCAGGTTAGATTAGATGAGATAATTACCTGCTGTGACGATCTCCTGCCTCCTGACGTCACCGCGGTCACTGCCTTCTCTGCCCGTCTCGCGGGCGGCCCGAGACTGTCACTAGCAGTGACGTCACAGGCTCTCGCGATACTGCGTAGAACGCGGCGGGCATAGAAGTCAGTGACAGCGCTGACGTCAGGAGAGCAGGAGATCGTTACTGCAGGTAATGATCTCATCTAACCTCCTGATGGCAGCGCTCGGCATCCCCTGCAGTGACCTGGACTGAGCTATTGATGTTAGCTCAGGTCACTGCACGGCTCTCCCAGCCAATGGGGAACATTTTGTTCTTCATTGACTGGGAGTCTCATTGACTATGGTATGGATCGCCGTGCGACCCCCTTATTGGATTACGCCGGACCCGGATTGGATTGTTCTTGTCAATAAATTGTTGAAAGAGGGAATGTGGGGAGTGTTTTTTCAAATAAAACTTTTTTTGTTGTCTATTTTTTATTTCTTACTGACTGGGTTGGTGATGTTGGGTATCTGATAGACGCCTGACCTCACCAACCCCAGGGCTTGATGCCAGGTGACATTACACATCTGGCATCAACCCCATATATTACCCCGTTTGCCAACGCACCAGGGCGCGGGATGAGCTGGGGTGAAGCACAAGGATTGGCGCATCTAATGGATGCGCCACTTCTGGGGCAGCTGTAGCCTGCTATTTTTAGGCTGGGGAGTGTCCAATAACGGTGAACCTCCCTAGTCTGAGAATACCAGACCACAGCTGTCGGCTTTACCTTGGCTAGTGATGCAATTTGGGGGGGACCCCACGTTTTTTGTTTTAAATTATTTATTTAATTTTAAATAGCGTGGGGTGCCCTCTGTTTTGGATTACCAGCCAAGGTGAAGCTGCCAGCTGTGGTCTGCAGGCTGCAGCCGTCTGCTTTACCCTAGCTGGCTACAAAAGATAGGGGGGACCTCACGTCTTTTAATTATTTATTTATTGGCTAAATACAAGGCTAAGCACCCTTTAGTGCCACATGAAAGGCACTACAGGGTGCCAGCTTAGACTATGCGGGGGGGTAGGACATTATATTGGTCTTTCTCATCTATTATCTATCCCTCTATCTATCCCTTGATTCATTCATCCATCCCTCTATTTATCCCTCTAGCTATCTGTCTCTATCTATCCCTCTATCTATCTAGCTGCTTCCGTTTTTTAGCAGTATGAAAAAAATAGGAAGGTACGCAGATGACACACGGACCATATACAGAACGGAACGGATGCCACACAGTTGCATCCGTGAAAAAACATGACCATTTTTTTGCAGACCGCAAAAACGGGGCAGTCCTGTGAATGTAGCCTAATCAAGAGGCTTATGAGGGTGATGTATTTAATTACAAAAAACTGTTTTTTCTTGGTGTATGTGTTTATTTACTGTCACTTACAGATTACTAAGAAGGGGGGGGTGTCTCATAGACCCTGACGATTAATATCTGGCTTAGAGGCAGCTGTGGGCTGTGATTAACTTCATATTAGCCTGATTGCCACCGCCCCAGAGCAACCAGGAAGAGCCAGGTAAAGTGCTGGGATTGTCACATCTAATGGATGTGACAATCCTGAGTGGCTGCAGGCTGCTATTTTTAGGCACGGGGCGGCTCAATAAATAGGTGTCTCCCCAGCCTGACAATACCAGCCCCCAGCTTTTGTGGTTTATCATGCCTGGGTACCAAAATTCGGGGTAACTGAATTTCGTTTATTTTTAAATTTATTTTTGTAAATCAAGAAAAAAGCCACATGCAGTTCCTCTTATTTGGATACACAGCCAAGATAAGCGCACGGCTTGGGGCTGCATACTGTAGCCATATGCTTTTTCTGTTCTTGGTGTCATAATATGAGAGAAAAACACAGTGAAAAATTTTATGCGTTTTATACCACAATAATGATCCGCAGAGTTGAAATGCTTTCCCGCTCATCAACCGTCTTGGCGCCCGTGATTGGTTGTAGGCAGATGCTGTCACATACGCTAAGGGTGCGTCTGACTGCAACCAATCACAGGAGACAGGACAGCCGGAGGACGGGGAAAGCAGTGCATATGAATGAGCAGTAATTAGCGGCCCAGCAAGTGAAGGAGAAGCCACGGGAGCAGTGTACAGCTGCAACGGAGCCTCGGTCAGTATGAAGCACTTTCTTCTTTTTTTTTTTTACTTTACTATTAATTTTTAATTTCACAAGTGCCTGATCCTGATCACACATCCGGAATCCAGGTCCTGGTTCTGCCTAACAATAGCCTCTGATACTCTGAAAAGAGGGCTGTTTACCCCTACGCTGACTGATAGAACGAGTTTTTTCAGTAGCTACTCTGAAAAGATGACGCAAAGTTTCGTGAACCTCTATTTTCAACAACCCACAAAGTACAGTTTCATCAACACAGTATGATAGCCCCGACACAACCCACCACATTTTATAATGGCTCACACACAGAATAATGCACTTCACATAGACATCCAAATAATATAATGTCCCGCCCTCATACAGCCCAGCAAACTATATTTTGGCCCCTACACAGATCAAAACAGTATAATGGCTGCCCCACCTAATGATTAAAAAAATTACTCATCTCTCCCCATTCTCCCGCTGCTCCAATCTTCGCAGCAGGTGTCCTGAATGTTCGGCACTGGTCTGCAGAGGGTGCGTTGAAGTGACATCATTGTGCCCTCTGCACTGAGACATCAAAGCTCATAAGCACAGGGAGAATAATGGAGGAGGGAGCCGTCAGATCATTGTTTTCAATTATATTGGCATTTATCGTTCAGTTGAACGTGCAATACAGGACGGAGGAGGTTCCAGTGCAGGCCCTGGAACTGGCCCCCTGACTCACAGGTCCCTTAGTAGCAACGTGGTCTGCCGCCATGAGCGGTACACAACTGTATATATCTTTCAATTTTAAATAAATATTATATATATATATATATAATCTAATATATAAAGCTGAGTGTGTGTGTGTGTGAGTCCGCTAAAGGAATCCGCACTATCTCATTTACAATAACGTTTTTTTGCACAGATGACCCATGTGACCCAGGGAACGTCGTAGACTACGGTTTCACAGGAAAATTTAACCCTGCGGTTTACAGTTACTCTCCAAAAAACATGACTCCATTAAAGTGAATGGAGCCTGGAACTACAGTTTATTAATCTCAGCTGTGATTGGTTACTATAGTAACAAAAGACAGTGTTAGTATAAGAGGTAATAAGATGTCAGTGGGGAGACGGATAGAGAGAGACAGACAGGGAAAGAAAAGAGACGGAAAGCTAGAGACAGACAGAGACAGACGGTGAACGAGACAGACGGTGAACGAGACAGACGGTGAACGAGACAGTGCGGAAATGAAAGCCACCTCACAGACCTGCATCATGCTAGTAGTGACATAGGCATGCTGTGATGTATGACAGCATGACCAAAATATCATGGAGCCCAAGGAAAAAATAGTGGTCAAGATTTTTCACAAAAATCTGCAGTAACTATATTTTATTGTAGATGATGATGATTATTATTATTATCGCACTATTTCTTGCTTGCTGCTACACAGTGTGAATCCTCACATCACATGCAGCAGACACAGTTGTCGACAGTCAGAATGAATGGTCATGTGACCACTCGTATGCAATCTGCACACTCTACATTCGGAGCCCAATGTGTCAAATCATATAGTGACACATAGAGGGATAAGCCTGGAGAATCTATGTGCATATATATATACACATAACTATATGACACAAACCACGCACACACACACATGTACCATACATACATGGCGTATATATCTACTATAGACTCACATTGGGTGCTATATATAGTCTGCCTTAGGCCCGTTTCACACGTCAGTGAAAAACAGTGACGTTTTTCACTGGCGTGTAAAACACGCACATGTCCCTGTGTGTCGCCCTGGGCAAGCCAGGGGACACAGGTCATCACACCACCACACCCTACATCCCAGTTAGGAACACCAAAGCTAACCAGAAATCCTTGTTGCCTTCCTCCAGAGGCTGATGATTCACACCAGGGGGTGGGCCAGGCGGTTGGCTCCGCCCACCGAGGAGTTCACAGCTCTGGAGGCGGGAGAAACCAAGCAGATTAGCCCAGGCAGGGCTCGAGTGAAGTCAGCTCAGGGACGAGCTTGAGTAAACAGCAAGTTTAGCCCAGGCAGGGCTTGAGTGAGGAGTTAAGTGGAGGAGTAAACAAGTAGTGAAAGTAGAAAGAAGTAAAGTGGTAAAGGAGGAAAGCAAGAGTGGTGACAGAGAGAAAGCCTGAAGTAGTCCAGCTGTGTGCAGGACAGGTCAGCAAGGTCAGCAACGGCGGTGACTGTCTGGAGGGGGACCGTTTGGAAGTTCCTGGAAGGACCACGGACGGGTAGCGGCCCGGCGGTCTGGAGCAGTGTTCCGAAGGACAGTCAGCACCAGGGCAGGGGCCGCTCGGACCCTGGCAAGGCTAGGAGTCGCCATAATTTGCCAAATCCGTCAGTGAAGGGGACGTAGATCCCCCAACAACCAAGTCCCGATTGAAGGCAACAGCCCAACCAGAGTAGGAGAGACACCGCCACCGCCAAGGCACCAGTCTCTCAGGGCCAGCGCCTGCGGGCAAAGAGTAGAGCTCCTCCGGTCCAGCTTGAAGCCGGGGAGCGGGTTACCGGTGGGAACCCATCGCTACCAACACAGAACAAAGGTGCAAGGAAAAGGGACATCACCGTCACCTACTGGGAGAGCAAGTGCAGCCGTCCGTGGGAACCGTCTAACCAGCCGTGTGGTTTACCGTAAAACTGTGTCAACGTCTCAGGCTGAGTGAGTACCACAGTGCCGCAAGGCACAGCGCTGCCCCCGTGTCCCTGCGCCCACCAGGCCCTGCACCTCCCTCACCATCCCCGGGCCCCGGGATCACCAACCCCTACCCACGGAGGGGCAACACAACACCTGGCTGCTCCGCATCACCATCCCCGGGATCCCCATACTGAGCAGCGGTGGTGAAATCACCACAACCGTGGGTGGCGTCACGGACAATAATCATCCCCACACCCAACAACCCCCTTTCACTCACGGGCGAGGAGTGCCGCTCAAGAACCCCCGGGATCCGGCCCACAGCTCGAGCCACCACTGAGCAGCAGCCGCCGGACCCGAGCAGAAGGGGTGAGCGTAGTGTGCTGACACCCTCCTCCCCGCCCGCGACACCTGCGTGTGCCGTCATTCACGGCACACGTGGATTGTCTAAGTGCAATCCGGGCTCCGTTATCCGTGGCCCGTGATTGCACTTAGTAATCAACTCACCTGCGCCCGCTCCCGCTCTCCATGGTGCTGATCGCTCCCGCGGTGCAGCATCCGGCCGGCGCTGACCCCCGCAGCAGCTGCTTCCGGGTCGGCTGTGTCGCGCATCATGAATATGCGCGACAATAATGAGCCGGCTCAGAAGCAGCAAGCTGCACAGGCTGCAGAGGACATCGCTGGACGCCGGGTGAGTTAAAATGTTTTTTATTTTAAAAGCACGTTTTTTTCTGGCACGTGTTTCACGGACCACACCACTGCGTGGTCCGTGGAACATCAGTGATGCCAGAAAAAAATGGACATGTCTCCGTGCAGCAATCACGCACACGCGGGTACGCTGCACGGAGACACGTGCAGTGACAAATCACTGACGTGTGAGCAGACCCATTCATTATAATGGGTCTGCGTATGTCAGTGATTCTGGTACGTTTTAAAAAAAGCACAAACGTACCAGAATCACTGACGTGTGAAAGGGGCCTTACACAGTATTCATTTATCTATAAGGGGTGAGGAACATGTAACAACTCTTTCTGTTACCATTGTGGATGGGATGTGAGCTGATTGCTGTGTCACAGATGAGAGAAGCTGGATCTCTGCTCTGTCACATGCTGCTGAGAGGTCAGGTGCCGGGCAGAATACTGACAGCCATTGAATGTGCAGAGGGAGGGCAGGGGGCGTTTCTGGACACTGAGGCCGGGCAGGGGGCATTTCTGGACACTGAGGCCGGGCAGGGGGCGTTTCTGGACACTGAGGCCGGGCAGGGGGCGTTTCTGGACACTGAGGCCGGGCAGGGGGCGTTTCTGGACACTGAGGCCGGGCAGGGGGCGTTTCTGGACACTGAGGCCGGGCAGGGGGCGTTTCTGGACACTGAGGCCGGGCAGGGGGCGTTTCTGGACACTGAGGCCGGGCAGGGGGCGTTTCTGGACACTGAGGCCGGGCAGGGGGCGTTTCTGGACACTGAGGCCGGGCAGGGGGCGTTTCTGGACACTGAGGCCGGGCAGGGGGCGTTTCTGGACACTGAGGCCGGGCAGGGGGCGTTTCTGGACACTGAGGCCAGGCAGGGGGCGTTTCTGGACACTGAGGCCGGGCAGGGGCGTTTCTGGACACTGAGGCCGGGCAGGGGGCGTTTCTGGACACTGAGGCCGGGCAGGGGGCGTTTCTGGACACTGAGGCTGGGCGGTGCCAGCTCTGACTGAGGTTTGGCAACCAAGAATACAGGAAATTGTCATGTTTGTTGGAGCTGAATGTAAACAAAGTGCTGCAGAGAATAAAGGGTGAATTCAAGAGGAACAAAAGTTAGAAAACTAAAAATAACAATGTAGGGGTGATTTATATGACAATACAGCACAGATTAGCTTACAATTTTTTTTGGAGTGTATGTCGGATAACTCCTTTAATGGTCCCATTGACGGCATAGATGGTAAGGCCGTGATCTGGCGGGGTGAGTTCATCATCTGACCAGAATTTCTTGTACAGTGTATAGGGTATTGTTGTTACCTGAGAGCTGGTATCAAGGAGTGCAGAGGTCGGGATCCCATCCAGGGTGAGGGAAACGATGGCCCTGCCTCCCACATACCACTCCCGCCAGTCCGCTGGGCCTTGTTGGTTTATTCCTGGGGATTGGCCCTTGGCCCCAGGGGTTGCCTGTTTGAAGGACAGTACCGGGCATAATGGCCAGTCTTATTACATTTATAACAAATAAGCTGTCCATACCGGTCGCTGTTCCTTCCTCTGTATGTCGAAGTTCTTCCTCTCATCCAGGGAACATCCTCCAGGCAGTCAGCGAGCTGGATCTTCTCCACCGGCTTGGTCTTTGGCTGGAGTTGCATATGTGCCGCCCCCGTGCCGGCAGCCTGCCGCTGCTCGGGTCCGGGCCTTCCGGTTGCTGGCTCGAGGGTCTCCGGACCCGGGTGATCCCGCGGACACTCCGAATGAATAGGGTTTGGGGGTGGTGGATGTAGGACATATATGTATGGGCTGGGCCTTACTAGGTTCGTGACGCCACCCACGGTATGTGGTGAGTTTGGACACCACTGCTGCAGTTACGGGGCACCCGGGGGAAATGTTGTGCAGCAAGTTGTTAACCCCTCTGTGGGCAAGGATGGTGGCCCAGGGAACCATTGGAGTTGGTGGTGCAGGGAGACGGGCGACCGCGGGGTACTGGTGTACTCACTATTAAGAAAACACGCGAGTCTCTGGTAAACCAAGGTGATGGTGGTCGGTGCCCGCAGCCGGCTGCGTTCTGGTTCCCCCAGCCGGCTAGTGGTCTCTGTCTTCCTCCTGCACTTTAGTGTAATGGTGGACTGCCTGTGCTTGCAACTTCAGGAGTCTGCTCCCGGCTGGATGTGGCCTAAGGAGCCCTTGCCCGCAGACGCTGGCCCGTGGGATCTCTGAACCCTGGTGGTGGCCTGTTATCCCCCTCGGTGGGCTGTTGCCTTCAATCGGGACTTTGGGTGGGACAGGACCTCTAGTGCTGGCCGCAATCAGTTAATTAACCAGTTCCAGTCGCTTCTGGACCTAGCTTCAGGATCTGAGTACCCCCCTGTGTGCTCCGGTTTCCGGGTCGGTTCCCCGGGTCGGTAGCGGCGGGCCACTACCCTGTCCCGGTCCACCTCAGTTCCACCGAGCAGTCTTCCCGGATCCTGCAGACGGAGACCGCCATCTGCCTCCTAGCCAAAGGCACCAGGGCTCCTACTCTGGCACCTGTCAGTTTGCTTCAGGCCTCAGACACAGGCCTGACCTCCACTCTCCTTGAACTCTCAAACTGCACTGTCAGTACTTCACTGACTTTCCCCACCCCGGGCTGTCTAGACTCCTTGGTGGGCGTCTTCCAACCACCTGGTTCCGCCCCCTGGTGTGTCCATCTAGCCCTAAGGGGGATGACTAGGGTTTTAAGGTTGGCTGATGTCACCTGTGAGGGAAGGGTGTTGTGGGGGGCCCTATTTGTGACTACCTGGCCCGGCCAAGGCGTCACACTTTGCCTTTAGGATTCTGGCGACGTCATTGCTCAGCTGCTGCACCTGTGAAGACAAATCACTGGGGACACCCAGAAGCGCTGCCGGAGGTTTTGGCTTTGGCAATGCTAAGGCAGAAGGCTGCACCTTTAGAAGAGAGGTGCCGGCTTGCCATGACGGTGGGAAAGAGTCACTAGCCTCTGGAGGTTGCAAAGCCTTGAAGGCCCGGTCCTTCAAAACGGCAAAGTCCGGTGCAGGATGTTCCAAGGCCCACAGCATTTGCTGCTGCAGACTTCCACTGACCCCAGACCATGCAGGAACTGCTCGACAAGCATCTTATTCCCCTCCTGCTCCCTGATGGTACTGGCGAGTTTCAAAGGCTGCAGCGCTGCTTGCAATCTTAAGGCAAAGTCTCTAATGCTGTCCCTGGGGCGCTGTTTGCAACTGTAAAATCTCATCCTCAGCTCAGCCTCAGGGCGGGTCTCAAAAGCAACTTTTAGTTTCTCAAAGATGGCGGCTACCGAGGCCCGGTCCTAATCTATCCGTCTCTATCACCAGCTCGGCTGCGCCTGTTAACTGCCCGAGTACCACAGACACTCGCTGCCAGCCAGTCATTGCATACATATCCAGGACAGTGCAGATCATTCTCTTGAATCCCTGCAGGGCATCAGGTTGGCCATCGTACTAGAGCAGCCACGCGGCACCCAGCACATAGGGTAAGGTGATCGTCATTATTGGGGCGGCCACTTCAGCTTCAGGTGCTCCCGCTTGAGTGGCCGGAGCGGCTCCTGCTGTGTCCGCGTTACCTTGATCTAGCAGGGGAAGCGCTACGACGCTACCATCATCCGGCGCCGACATCTTGTTGCTCCCCCTTGGTTCTCGTCACCAACCACTCGGTACCTTCCGGGTCCGGCCACTACCGGTTTTTGGCCGCGCTTTCAGAACGAGGGGCGGGGCTTCGGTTTTGCGCCCTTTTTGCTGGGGATGATGGCGCAGTTGTTGTTTTTGGCGCCAAAGATGGCGGGCAAGACGACGGCAAGGTAATTTTACAGTCACTTTTCAGATTTGAGCAGTTCTGTAAGGCACACGTCACCCAGGTTAGCCAGGAATTCGAGGTGTGCCACCTCTGCAGCAGTCGAACTGCTCGGATCCAGGGTTGTTGTGGCTCGAGGGTCTCCGGATCCGGGAGCTTGCGGCCACTCGAATGTAAGGGGGTATTTACAGGGGATAAATGTTCGTGACGCCACCTGTGGGTTGCGGTATTGGGAGTACTGCCGCTGCCGAAGGGAGTACCGGGGCAGATGGTGTGGGGCAGCAAGGTGTCAGTCCCTCCGCAGGTCGGTAAGGCCCCGGTCAGTGGGGGGGATTTAGTGAGTGGGCGGCTTGG
Organism: Anomaloglossus baeobatrachus; assembly: GCF_048569485.1. Lineage (NCBI taxonomy): Eukaryota > Metazoa > Chordata > Amphibia > Anura > Aromobatidae > Anomaloglossus > Anomaloglossus baeobatrachus. The sequence continues at coordinate 304,829,073 of NC_134357.1, read as the reverse complement.
CCTTGGGAAAGCAGAGTGCAAGGTTAAAGTTACTCACTGCGGTAGTCTTGGTGCTGGATTAGGCGGAATAAGCAGACGCTCACACAGATGGTAAACCAAAGTCTCTAGGTACCGTAGTCTTTGCGGGGGGAGCCCATCCAGGTCCCGCTTCTACCGGTGTCACTTTGTAAATCCGGAGCCCTGCCTTTGTGCACAAATTGGTTGACCGTTGTGGCCTCTTGGCTTGAAGCTTTCTGGGCCCGCTCACTATGTGTAGTGTAGCGGTCCTCTTGCTGGCTGGCACTTGGGATTTTAGTGGGTTTTGTACTTTGGAGAACCCTATCCCCTGCGTTGTGCTGATGCCTTCAAACTCTGAGCTCTTGGGGAAAGTTCATAAAGAGACTATCCTCCACAGGTTAATTATCAAGGTGTCTGAAGCTCTTCCCTGATCTAGGGTCCTGTACCCCGCCGTGCTCGATACCGGTCAGTTCCTTTGGGGTGTTGATGCCGACAGTCCTCCTAGACTATGTTCGTTGCACCCTCTCCAATGTCACTGCCACCGGTCCCCGACTCCTGTGGTCCCGGACCAACATCTGCAACCCAACCTGTCGCCTCCCTGAGAGCTACAACACCCCAGCTCCTAACTCTTTGAGGGCTAACACCAACAACCCTGTCTCTCCTCCCACCAGTTTACCTGACCCCTAGGTGTGTGGCCCTGCTCCAACTTGACCAACCCACTGGTGTGTCTGTACAGGTCATGGTGTGAGGTGTGGTTGGGATTTGTAGTGCGGATGTTAGTGACACCGTTATTGGGAACCTGGAACCATTCGGGGTAGGCTCTGCACCCCGGAGGACAGGATGCAGTTCCCTGTAACACCCTGATGCATTCACGTGCACTACATATATACACCCATACGTGCTCATCGAAGATACGTGTGTGTGTGTGCCCCCAGCCCCCCCTCTAGTAATCTGTGTGTGTGTGCCCCCAGCCCTTCTTCTTATGTGTGTGTGTCCCCAGCCCCTCATATGGTGGGAATGTGCCCCCAGCCCCTCTTGTGTTGTGTGTGTGTGTGTGCGTATATATATCTTACAATCCCCATCACAAGAGGGGCTGGGGGCACACATCCATCACAAGAGAGGCTGGGGCACATACACACATCACAAAAGAAGATGGGGGGACACACACAAACACACACATAACAAGAGAGGATGGGGGAACACACACATCACAAGAGGGGCTTGGGGCACATACAGACACACATCACAACAGGGGTTGGGGGCACACACACACATCACAAGAGGGGCTGAGGGCACACACACACATCACAAAAGGGGCTCTGGCCCCACACACACACACACACACACACACATCAAAAGAGGGGCCAGGGCGCACACACATCACAAAAGGGGCTGGGGGCACACATCCATCACAAGAGAGGCTGGGGCACATACACACATCACAAGAGAAGATGGGGCAAACACACACACACACATCACAAGAGGGGCTCGGAGCACACACACACACACACACATACACACACACACACACACACACATTACAAGAGGGGCTGAGGCACACACAGATACACATCACAAGAGGGGCTGGGGGCACACACATCACAAGAGGGGCTTGGGCACACACACATCACAAGAGGGGCTGGGAGCACACACCCATCACAAGAGGAGCTGAGAGCACAGACACATCACAAAAGGGGTTCTAGCCACACACACACACACACACACACATCAAAAGAGGGGCCAGGGCACACACATCACAAGAGGGGTTGGGGAAACACACACACACACACAACACAAGAGGGGCTGGGGGCACACACACACACACCACAAGAGGGGCTGGGGGTACACAGATTCACAAACACATCACAAGAAGGGCTGGGACACGACATCTTAAGAGTGGCTTGGAGCACACACACACATCGCAAGAGGGGCTGAAGGAACACACAGACATCACCAGAGGAGCTGCGGCACACACACATCACAAGAGGAGCTGGGGCACACACACATCACAAGAGGTGCTGGGGCATACACATTACAAAAGGGGCTGGGGGCACACACATACATTAAAAGAGAGGCTGGGAGCACACATACACACATCACAAGACGGTCTGAGGTACACACACATTACAAGAGGGCCTGGGGGCACACACACACGGACACACACACATTACAAAAGGACCTGGGGGCACACTTATACATCACAATAGGGGCTGTGGGCACACACACATCACAAGACGGGCTGGGGCAAACACACACACACATCACAAGAGGGGCTGGGGGCACACATAGCCACACAAATGTCATAAGAACGGCTGGGGGCACACACATCACAAGAAGGGGTGGGGGCACACACATCTCAACAGGGACTGAAAGAACACACACACATCCCAAGAGGAGCTGCAGCACACACACATCACAAGAGGAGCTGGGGGCACACACACATCACAAGAGAGGCTGGGAGCACACACACATCACAAGAGGGGCTGGGGCACACACACACATTACAAGAGGGCCTGGGGGCACACACACACACATTAAAAGAAAGGCTGGGAGCACACACATCACAAGAGGGGCTGGGGGCACACACACATTTCACAAGAGGGGCTGGGGGCACACATACACACATCACAAGAGGGGCTGGGGTCACACACCCATCATAAGAGAGGCTGGGGGAACACACATCACTAGAGGGGCTTGGGGCATAAACACACATCACAAGAGGGGCTGAGACAAACACACACAAATCACAAGAGGGGATGGGGTCACACACATACATCACATGAGGGACTGGGGCAAACACACACACACACACACACACATTACAAAAGGGGCTGGGGGCACACACACACACATTAAAAGAGAGGCTGGGAGCACACACATATCACAAGAGGGGCTGGGACACACATCACAAGAGGGGCTGGGGGCATACACACATCACAAGGGGGGCTGAGGCACACACACATTACAAGAGGGCCTGGGGGTACACACACATGGACACACACACACATTACAAAAGTGGCTGGGGGCACACACATACATCACAATAGGAGCTGTGGGCACACACACAACATAAGAGGGGCTAGGGCAAACACACACACACACACATCCCAAGAGGGCCTGGGGGCACACACACATCACAAGAGGGGCTGGGGGCACACACATCCACACAAACGTCATAAGAAGGGCTGGGGGCACACACATTACAAGAAAAAGTGGGGCACACACACATCACAAGAGGAGCTGGGGCACACACACAGACACACAAACATTACAAGAGGGGCTGGGGGCACACACACACACACACATTAAAAGAGAGGCTGGGAACACAAACACATTACAAGAGGGGCTGGAGGCACACACACACACACACACACACACACACACATTAAAAGAGAGGCTGGGAACACAAACACATCACAAGAGGGGCTGGGGGCACACACACATTTCACAAGAGGGGCTAAGGCACACATACACACATCACAAGAGGGGCTGGGGGCACACACCCATCACAAGAGGGGCTGGGGCATACCCATCCAAACACACATCACAAGAGGGGCTGGGAGCACACACATCCACACAAACGTCACAAGAAGGGCTGAGGCACACACACATCACAAGGGGGGCTGGGGCACACACACATCACAAGAGGGGCTGGAGGAACACGCACACATCACAAGAGGGGCTGGGGGCACACACACATCACAAGAGGGGCTGTGGTCACACACACATCACAAGAGGGGCTGGGGCACACACACATCACAAGAGGGGCTGTGGTCACACTCTCATCACAAGAGGGGCTGGGGCACATACACATCCCAAGAGGGGCTGGGGTCACACACTCATCACAAGAGGGGCTGAGGGCACATACACACAACACAAGATGGGCTGGGGGCATACACACATCAGAAGAGGGGCTGGGGGCACACACACATCACAAGAGGGGCTGGGGCACACCCATCCAAACACACATCACAAGAGGGGCTGGGAGCACACATATCCACACAAACGTCACAAGAAGGGCTGGGGCACACACACATCACAAGAGGGGCTGGGGCACACACATCACAAGAGGGGCTGGAGGCACACGCACACATCACAAGAGGGGCTGGGGGCACACACACATCACAAGAGGGGCTGTGGTCACACTCTCATCATAAGAGGGGCTGGGGCATATACACATCACAAGAGGGGCTGAGGGCACATACACACATCAGGTAGACTGTTTTTTTTAAAATAAGTCCACCGCTCTTTACATTATCATAGAAGGAAAATTGTCCCAAACGGGAACACTCACCATGCACCTCCTCCATATGAAATTTCAGTTTAAATGTGCCGCGCTCCAAGACCATAGGCAGCGCCATTTTATATCACGCGCACCTGCGCAGTACACCCTATTCAAGCAAGTGACGCACACACCGGAGACACGTAATACCGGAAGTTCGTACGTCATCTCCCACAGCCGACACATCATCCGATAGTGCCGGTGACTACATCCGGTGACGCTCCATCCGGACTGTGGAACGCAAACCGAACAACACATCATATTGATCACATCTGCATCCCACCAGGGCTTGTGTTCCATCCATTGAAACATACCAATAAATAGGTACAAGACCCATCCATAAACATTTTATAGTCTAACCCGTAACGGTATACAGACCTCTTCATATTACAAACATACACCAAAAGTTACAGTGATATTACGGCGATAGAAAACCCCCTCTCCTCCTACAGAAACAGTCATACTCCACATGTTCAAAAAATTCAGGAAGAAAAACCTCTTCCATCATACTCACCACATAGAGTACCATGAAGCTGGGCCAAAGGAAAGAAGATGGTAGAAAAAAACCTAAAGATGTATTGCTATTGCTCCCATCCCAGCGCGGCACATTTAAACTGAAATTTCATACGGAGGACGTGCATGTCTGCGTCCGGTAATGGGCGGTCAGTATGATCTAGGACCAGGATCCAAAGGATTTATTTGTCCGGCAATAAATGTCTATTGAGACTGATTGCCTTTATGAATATGGAAAACTCTGATTATTAATAAACTTCCCTGAAGATTCAATGAAACGCGTCGGAAGTAGGTTGCTTTCTATTGAAGTAAACCGAAGTAATGAGCATATTGGATGCAGGTTTACTAATTTAATGAAGCCCGCCTGGATGTGGTGAGACCTTTCCTTTTTTGCTACAGTAGGACCCCCACGGTTGGATGAGGGTGGTTTCCTGAACTTTAAGTGGTATGTTTGGATCTCATTTTCCATGACCACTCCAAGGTCCATTATATGAGTGGGCTAAATTTATGTTTGGAGTGGAGTGGGTCCTCGATGACCACTATATGCATGGATTCAATCTGTGTCGCGTGCACTGGGGTCGATCTCTGAATGGCCTGAGTCAGATGCTGTATGTTTTTTGCATTGATCATACATGACGGTATTGACTCATATAAGGCTGGGATCGTACTCCAGATGTGTGTTATTTTCTTTTAACATAAATCACGATTACCAGTGACCCTGTTCACTTTTTATTTAAGGTCATTAATAAATGTTAAGTTTTATATTAGTGTCTCCGAGGAGATTTTTGTATTTTCAACCTTGTTGCTATATTTATTTTATTCACATACACACATCACAAGATGGGCTGGGGGCACACATCCATCATAAGATAGGCTGGGGCAAACACACACACATCACAAGAAGGGCTGGGGACACACAGACACACATCACAAGAGGGGCTGGGGGCACACACATCCACACAAACGTCATAAGAAGGGCTGGGGGCACACACATCACAAGAAAAAGTGGGGCACACACATCTCAAGAGTTGCAGCACACACACATCACAAGAGGAGCTGAGGGCACACACACTTCACAAGAGAGGCTGGGAGCACACACACATCACAAAAGGGGCTGGGGCGCACACACACACACACACACACACACACAGACATTACAAGAGGGGCTGGGGGCACACACACATGGACACACACATTATAAAAGGTGCTGGGGGCACACACACATCAAAAGAAGGACTGGGGGCACACACATACATCACAAAAGGGGCTGTGGGCACACACACACAACACAAGAGGGGCTGGGGCAAACACACACATACATCACAAGAGGGCCTGGGGGCACACACCCATCACAAGAGGGGCTGGGGACACACAGACACACATCACAAGAGGGGCTGGGGGCACACACATCCACACAAACGTCATAAGAAGGGCTGGGGGTCACACACATCACAAGAAGGGGTGGGGGCACACACATCTCAAGAGGGGCTGAAGGAACATACACACATCACAAGAGGAGTTGCGGCACACACACATCACAAGAGGAGCTGGGGGCACACACACATCACAAGAGGAGCTGGGGGCACACACACATCACAAGAGGGGCTGGGGCACACACACACACATTACAAGAGGGGCTGGGGGCACACACACACACAGACACATTAAAAGAGAGGCTGGGAACACAAACACATCACAAGAGGGGCTGGGGGCACACACACATTTCACAAAAGGGGCTGGGGGCACACATACACACATCACAAGAGGGGCTGGGGGCACACACACACACATCACAAGAGGGACTGGGAGGGCACACACAGATCACAAGAGGAGCAGCGGCACACACCCATCACAAGAGGGGCTTGGGCAAACACACACACCTCACAAGAGGGGCTGGGGACACACAGACACAAATCACAAGAGGGGCTGCGGGCACATACATTACAAGAGAGGCTGGGGGCACACACACATTACAAGAGGGCTTGGGGGCACACACACACACATCACAAAGGGTGAGGGGGCACAGACACATCACAACAGGGATGGGGGCACACACACATTACAAGATGAGCTGGGGGCACACACACATCAGAAAAGGGGTTGGAGGCACACACACATCACAAGAAGGGCGGGGGCGCACACACATCAAAAGGCGGGCTTGGGGCGCACACATTTTAGAAGAGAGACTGGGGGTACACACATCCACACACAGATAACAAGCGGGGCTGGGGCACACACATTCAAACACCCTTCACAAGAGTGGCTGGGAATCTCAGAAATCCACACAAACGTCATAAGAAGGGCTGGGGCACACACACATCACAAGAGGGGCTGGGGCACACACACATCACAAGAGGGGCTGAGGTACACACACATTACAAGAGGGCCTGGGGGAACACACACACACGGACACACACACATTACAAAAAAGGGGCGGCGGGCACACACATTAGATCACAATAGGGGCTGTGGTCACACACACATCACAATAGGGACTGTGGTCACACACACACATTACAAGAGGGCCTGGGGGCGCACACACATTAAATGAGAGGCTGGGAGCACACACATCACAAGAGGGGCTGGAGGCACACACACATTTCACAAGAGGGGCTGGGGGCACACATACACACATCACAAAAGGGGCTGGGGTCACACACCCATCACAAGAGGGGCTGGGGGAACACATATCACTAGAGGGGCTTGGAACACAATCACACATCACAAGAGGGGCTGGGGCAAACACACACAAATCACAAGAGAGGATGGGATCACACACACACATCACAAGAGGGACTGGGGCAAACACACACACATTACAAAATCAGCTGGGGGCACACACAAACATCAAAAGAGGGACTGGGGGCACACATATATCACAAGAGGAGCTGCGGTACACACACATCACAAGAGGACCTGGGGGCACACACACATCACAAGAGAGGCTGGGAGTGCGCACACACACACACACACACATTACAAAAGGGGCTGGGGGCACACACACACACATTAAAAGAGAGGCTGGGAGCACACACACATCACAAGAGGGGCTGGGGCACACATACACACATCACAAGAGGGGCTGGGGGCACACACACACATCACAAGAGGGACTGGGAGGGCACACACAGATCAGAAGAGGGGCAGCGGCACACACACATCACAAGAGGGGCTTGGGCAAACACACACACCTCACAAGAGGGGCTGGGGACACACAGACACACATGACAAGAGGGGCTGCGGGCACATACATTACAAGAGAGGCTGGGGGCACACACACATTACAAGAGGGCTTGGGGGCACACACACACATCACAAGAGGGGCAGGGGGCACACACACATCACAACAGGGATGGGGGCACACACACATTACAAGATGAGCTGGGGGCACACACACATCAGAAAAGGGGTTGGAGGCACACACACATCACAACAGGGGCTGGGAGCACACACACATCACAAGAAGGGCAGGGGCGCACACACATCAAAAGGCGGGCTTGGGGCACACACATTTTAGAAGAGAGACTGGGGGTACACACATCCACACACAGATAACAAGCGGGGCTGGGGCACACACATTCAAACACCCATCACAAGAGTGGCTGGGATCACAGACATCCACACAAACGTCATAAGAAGGGCTGGGCACACACACATCACAAGAGGGGCTGGGGCACACACACATCACAAGAGGGGCTGAGGTACACACACATTACAAGAGGGCCTGGGGGAACACACACACACGGACACACACACATTACAAAAGGGGCTGCGGGCACACACATTAGATCACAATAGGGCCTGTGGTCACACACACATCACAATAGGGACTGTGGTCACACACACATTACAAGAGGGCCTGGGGGCACACACACATTAAATGAGAGACTGGGAGCACACACATCACAAGAGGGGCTGGAGGCACACACACATCACAAAAGGGGCTGGGGTCACACACCCATCACAAGAGGGGCTGGGGGAACACACATCACTAGAGGGGCTTGGAACACAAACACACATCACAAGAGGGGCTGGGGCAAACACACACAAATCACAAGAGGGGATGGGATCACACACACACATCACATGAGGGACTGGGGCAAACACACACACATTACAAAATCGACTGGGGGCACACATACATCACAAGAGGAGCTGCGGTACACACACATCACAAGAGGACCTGGGGGCACACACACATCACAAGAGAGGCTGGGAGCACACACACACACATTAAAAGAGAGGCTGGGAGCACACACACATCACAAGAGGGGCTGAAGGCACACACATACATCACAATAGGAGCTGTGGGCACACACACAACATAAGAGGGGCTAGGGCAAACACACACACACACACATCCCAAGAGGGCCTGGGGGCACACACACATCACAAGAAGGGCTGGGGACACACAGACACACATCACAAGAGGGGCTGGGAGTGCGCACACACACACACACACACATTACAAAAGGGGCTGGGGGCACACACACACACACATTAAAAGAGAGGCTGGGAGCACACACACATCACAAGAGGGGCTGGGGCACTCATACACACATCACAAGAGGGGCTGAAGGCACACACATACATCACAATAGGAGCTGTGGGCACACACACATTACAAAATCAGCTGGGGGCACACACAAACATCAAAAGAGGGACTGGGGGCACACACACATCACCAGAGGGGCTGAAGGATCACACACATCACAAGAGGAGCTGCGGTACACACACATCACAAGAGGAGCTGGGGGCACACACACATCACAAGAGAGGCTGGGAGTGCACACACACACACACATTACAAAAGGAGCTGGGGGCACACACACACACACACATTAAAAGAGAGGCTGGGAGCACACACACATCACAAGAGGGGCTGGGGCACACATACACACATCACAAGAGGGGCTGAAGGCAAACACATACATCACAATAGGAGCTGTGGGCACACACACAACATAAGAGGGGCTAGGGCAAACACACACACACATCCCAAGATGGCCTGGGGGCACACACACATCACAAGAAGGGCTGGGGACACACAGACACACATCACAAGAGGGGCTGGGGGCACACACATCCACACAAACGTCATAAGAAGGGCTGGGGGCACACACGTCACAAGAAAAAGTGGGGCACACACAGAGTTGCGGCACACACATATCACAAGAGGAGCTGGGGGCACACACACATCACAAGAGGATCTGGGGCACACACACAGACACACAAACATTACAAGAGGGGCTGGGGGCACACACACACACACACATTAAAAGAGAGGCTGGGAACACAAACACATCACAAGAGGAGCTGGGGGCACACACACATTTCACAAGAGGGGCTGGGGCACACATACACACATCACAAGAGGGGCTGGGGGCACACACCCATCACAAGAGGGGCTGGGGCACACCCATTCACACAAATGTCACAAGAAGGGCTGAGGCACACACACATCACAAGGGGGGCTGGGGCACACACAAATCACAAGAGGGGCTGGAGGCACACGCACACATCACAAGAGGGGCTGGGGGCACACACACATCACAAGAGGGGCTGGGGGTACACACATCACAAGAGGGGCTGGGGCACACACACATCACAAGAGGGGCTGTGGTCACACTCTCATCACAAGAGGGGCTGGGGCACATACACATACCAAGAGGGGCTGGGGTCACACACTCCTCACAAGAGGGGCTGAGGGCACATACACACAACACAAGATGGGCTGGGGGCATACACACATCACAAGAGGGGCTGGGAGCATACACATCCACACAAACGTCACAAGAAGGACTTGGGCACAAGCGGATACATATTTAAACTTGGAGACAGTTCAATCTCCTGGTCTAGTAGAAAACAAGTATCTGTTGCTTTGTCATCTACAGAAGCTGAGTATGTGTCCGCAGCCTACGCAATTCAAGAGATCATTTGGCTAAGACAACTGATGGATGATCTTGGTAAACCGTTAACTCAGCCAACGGTGATATATGAGGACAACCAAGGATGCATTAAACTTGCATGCAGTGAAAAGATCAGTGCTAGAACTAAGCATATTGACGTCAGATATCATCATCTACGTGATTTGATAGATCGTGGCATAATTCAGTTTGTTTATTGTGAGACTGATAAAATGATAGCTGACATTTTGACCAAGCCATTGCCACGACCTAGGTTCCAAGGATTGAAAACCACTATGGGACTAACAGAATAAGTAGTTGTTGAGTGGGGGTGTTGGCCTAATGCATATTTATCTGTATGTATTACAACAACTATTGTTTGTTTAATATGATGTGATTTTATGTCTGCATGCATATTATTCAGATGTTAACAAAGTTAAAAAAAAAAAAAAAAAAGGGCCTCATTCACAGACAGGATGTTCCTTCTTCTTCTCCCAGTGTGTTCATTCTAGTGTGGAGCTGGAAGCTGAAGGTCACAGCAGATTTCTCTCTCCCTCTCCCAGAAACCAGACTGATCCTATTCTCATGTTGTAAGCTGGATGTTCTTAATTCTCAATAAATGAACATTCTCTGTTGCTCTCTGTGGACATCACGCTGATTAAGGCTAGTTTCACACTTGCGTTCAGCGCATTCCGTCACTATGGAGAATAGCGCAGTCCGTTAACGCACTGCGCTATTCTCCATAGACTTGTATGGATGACGCACTGTAACGCAAGTGTCTGCGTTGCATCCGCTGAATGACGCAGCGTCGTTATTTTGACGCTGCGTCGGGCGGATGGAACGCTGCATGTAGCGTTTTTCTGCGCTTGGCGGAGTGTCAAAAAAACGCAACCTGCAGGAATCCGTTTGGCGTCCGTTGTTTTTATAATGGACGCCTATGGTGGCGGATTCCGTTAGAATGCGTCATTTGACAGATTCCGTTAATGCATCCGTCTTTACACAACTGCGCATGCTCAGATGTGTAAAGTCAAGGAAAAAAACCTATAACGGATTGCGTTATTTTGTACAATCCGTAGCATCCATTGTGCCACTATATGCAACGCATCTGTTGCATGCGTCACACAACGCAATGCTACGGATCCCGTCCAGCGCAAGTGTGAAACTAGCCTAACCCGCTGCTAACAAATACCAATACTGAACATGTGCACGAGGCCTTACACATACTGAGGTAAATACCAATACTGAACATGTGCACAAGGCCTTACACATACTGAGGTAAAAACTCACCAATACTGAACATGTGCACGAGGGCTGAGGCTAGTTTCACACTTGCGTTGGCAGGACTCCGTCAGGCCAGTAGCTGCGTTAAAACGACGCATCCGTCAACCAACGGATCTTCAACGGACCCACTGATGCGTTATTTTACTGGAATACGTTAACGCATTCCAGTAAAATAACGGATCCGTTACGTCCGTTGCATCTGTTATGCATCCGTTATCCGTCAAAAAAACGGAATCCGTCGGGATCCGTGTTTGTGCAAATTGGATAATTAAGGGGCGTTCCTCATGAAATTTGCATTTTCCAGTGTATATATATGGGAGGAGGCACAGTCTATCTAAAGCCCGCTTTACACGCTTCAATATATCTCACAATCCGTCGTTGGGGTCAAGTTGTAAGTGACGCACATCCGGCATAGTTTGTGAGGTATCTGCGTGTGACATCTACGTGCGATCAGGATTGAATGCAAAACCGTTGATCGCAAACACATCGTATCTTTGTCTAGAATTGAGCGTTTTGTTGCACGAACCTAGTGAATTGTAACATGTGACATCCCTCATACGATTTTGGTGTCTGAGGCTATGTGCGCAGGTGTGCGCTCTGCACCGCAGCTTAAAAAAGGTCCGCTTCAGAGCGCAGCTGAAAAGCTGCGTTCTGAAGCGCCTCACAATGTCTGTCATTCACTAATCTCTGTCAGTCGGTCACTATCTCTGTCCCTCACTCTCTGTCCCTGTCAGTCTATCCCCCTCTCTCATATACTCACCGATCCCCGATCCCCGGCGCTGCACGGCGTTCACACTGCTCCGGCGGATTTTACTGTTTTGAAAAAGCCGGCCGCCCATTAAACAATCTCGTATTCCCTGCTATCCCCGCCCACCGGCACCTATGATTGGTTTCAGTGAGACACGCCCCCACGCTGAGTGACAGGTGTTACACTGCACCCAATCACAGCAGCCGGTGGGCGTGTCTATACTGTGTAGTGAAATAAATAATTAAATAATTAAAAAAAACGGCGTGCGGTCCCCCCCAATTTTAAAACCAGCCAGATAAAGCCAGACGGCTGAAGGCTGGTATTCTCAGGATGGGGAGCTCCACGTTATGGGGAGCCCCCCAGCCTAACAATATCAGCCAGCAGCCGCCCAGAATTGCCGCATACATTAGATGCGACAGTTCTGGGACTGTACCCGGCTCTTCCCGATTTGCCCTGGTACGTTGGTAAATCGGGGTAATAAGGAGTTATTGGCAGCCCATAGCTGCCAATAAGTCCTAGATTAATCATGTCAGGCGTCTATGAGACACCTTCCATGATTAATCTGTAAATTACAGTAAATAAACACACACACCCGAAAAAATCCTTTATTAGAAATAAAAAACACAAACATATACCCTGGTTAACCACTTTAATCAGCCCAAAAAACCCCTCCATGTCCGGCGTAATCCAGGATGGTCCAGCGTCGCTTCCAGCGCTGCTGCATGGAGGTGACCGGAGCTGCAGAATACACCGCCGCTCCTGTCACCTCCACGCAGCTAATGAAGGCAATAGCGCGATCAGCTGAGCTGTCACTGAGGTTACCCGCTGTCACTGGATCCAGCGGTGGATGCAGCGGTGGCCGCAGGTAACCTCAGTGACAGCTCAGCTGATCGCGCTACTCACCTCAGTTGCTGCGTGGAGGTGAGAGGAGCGGCGGTGAGTAGCACGATCAGCTGAGCTGTCACTGAGGTTACCCGCGGCCACCGCTGCATCCACCGCTGGATCCAGGGTGGGGAAAGCAGGGAATACGAGATTGTTTAATGGGTGGCCGGCTTTTTCAAAACAGTAAAATCCGCCGGAGCAGTGTGAATGCCGTGCAGCGCCGGGGATCGGGTATCGGTGAGTATATGAGAGAGGGCTCCTAAACTCAGGAGTTTAGCGGTCACCGGTGAGTCTTCACTGGTGACCGCTAATCAGGACGCGACACAGACAGAGCCGCAGCATGACAATGAAGTCGGGTGAGGTTCACCCGAGTTCATTCTGACAGTGCGGCTCTGTCTGTGTCTGCTGTCATCTGCCATTCAGCTCTGCTACATGGCTGTCTGTGTCTGCTGTTAGCGGCCATGTAGCAGAGCTGAATGGCAGATGACATAGTAAAAACGCATCTCTACACATTACACACGCTTGGCAAGTCAATAAATAAAAAAAAAAAAAAAGGTGCCCAATGCATACGTCACAGAACACATGATCTAAAGGATCGCACACAAAATTGATCAATTTAACATAGACTACTAACGCACGTGTGACAGCAAATGAACGACCTACGTGCAATCTCATAAGATCCCGTATGCAACCTGGGCGTGTCACATCGCAAATGCGATTGTACAACTAATTGCAACGTGTAAAGCAGGCTTAAGACAGCCCAGAGAAGGAGAGAAATGGATGTCATAATGGGGAAGATCGTCCAAGCCTATATCGAATATTCCTATCAAGCAAATGTCTTGGCGTATCGATTTTCCGTAGAACAACAGCAACGTCATCTTCAACATAGAAGGTGCTGCTATTGGGTTCACCTCATTAATGAAAGCAGGATTTTCCGTGGTGTCTTCCACACTCTGTACCTTGAATTGAGAAGGGTACTTTGACTTTCGGAAGGGTGAGCTGAACTACTTTTTCTATTTTCTGTATTTGAATTGAGAAGGCACCCTGAAAAATTTGTCAACTATGTGCGCATGCCTTTTAATCGTCTGTTGGAGCGGGTGGATCCTTTTATCAAGCGCAAAGACACATTTTTCTGTAAGGCAATTAGTCCTGCCGAGCGCCTCCTCATTATGTGGCGCCCCTGACCTGGTCAGGCACCACTGAGTACTGCACCCATGCTGGGGACAGTACAATACAGGTAATCCAGAAGGCTGACCGGGGTGTGGAACACAGGCGCATAGTGATCAGCTCTCACACATGTACCCATGAGAGGACCCCTGGGGATCCCAGGAGGGGGAAAAGCCTTGACCTTCACTGGAATAGTGGAGGGGGCTAAAAGCCTCCATCTCCTCTCAAGGGGTGTGGTAAGAGAGTCTGGTTGCTAGGTGGCGTAGGCAAGAACAGGAGAGGAGGGGCAGTGAGTCAGTTAGAGCTGAACTCCATAGGGCTCAGTGAGGAGCAGACCTGTGGGGCTGTTGCTGTCTAACAGCGCCCGCGCAGTGGCTACTGACGGGGGAGAACGGTCAACTAGGAGTGCTACCCGAAATCCATCTTCAGCTAGAGAGAGAGCAACGGAGTGGGAAGTAAGGAGACTGCTAGAGAGTACCAGGCCCAAACGGGCGGCAGATCCCGAAGCGGAGATAGATTCAGCTTTCTTTTGCTAAACCTGCCGGTGTGGGGCTCTCAAAGCCCACGCCACAACACCACAAAAAGCCGCAGCCACGTAGCCACAGTTAGGGCCCATAGCTCACAGGAGGCAAGAAGCTGGAGTGATCTGGCCCAGGCAACAAGCACACGGCAAACGAAGGGGAGTGAGGCTTCAGCAACTTCCCTGGGTGACCCCCATAGGGACTCAAAGTCGGGGTCACCCCAAACCACCAAGGGCTAAGGAAGGCGAGTTAGTAGTCACCCTCACAAGTCAGCCTGAAGGACACCTGGTTCCCGCCTGGTTCATCCCAGCTACGCCCGGGTTACTCACCCTGCCACCTGAAGTGAGTAAAAACCCTGAAAGACATTCTGCCTGTGTGGAGTTATTCTGCGCCTTGTAGTTCTACACATCTACACAGGGCCCTGGGGCTTGCCTCACTCTCAGGAGGCTACTACAACTGGCTGCACCCACCATCAGCCCCAGGCATCCCTTAACCTGCAGTGGCGGTCCCCCACTGACCGCAAATCTGAGAGTGGCGTCACGACAAACTACAAAGAAGGTTTCCTACCTGTGACCAGACAGATCCAGCTGAGTGGAGTCCCTGAAGGTAATGCACCGACACAACACCTGTGGGGCTTCACATCTGGCGTCACGAACAGGATAAGGACTAGACCTGTTGAGACAGGTGACCATGTGCCTGGGCGGTCCGCTTGAAAAATTGGAAGCGCCGCCATATTGCCACCATGAAAAGCGCGCTGAAAAACAACAGCAGCCCGCGCCGGAAGAAGTTACCGCCCACGAAGAGGTGTGGCTACCCAGAGATCCCCTGCAGAGTTCTGACCTCGCTTGTGAAGAGAGCGGAAGCGTCCAGAGACGTCGGGACAGAAAGGGAGCCAGAAGCCTGCTGCTGGGAGAGGAGCTGCTGAAAGAGGCAGAGCGGAAACTGAACAGCTTGCTATTAGAGGCAACGGCGAGTCCACAGCTGGAGAGTCGTGCAGAAGAGGGCGCAGAAGAAATGGCGTCTGACCGCAGAAATCCAGAACCGGGCTCCGCTGCCTGGTGGTATCGGGAGCTGGCCCAGTTCTGCGACCGACTGGAGACCCGGGTTGTGGAGCAGATCCGGGAAGAACGAATGGAAATGCTGGAGATGACCGCGGCGGTTCGGGCCTATGAAAGGAGAGCCGCGCGCCGAGTGCCAGACAGGACGGCGATGACGCAGACCCCGATGCTGCCACCGGTGGGTGAGTCGAGTGATGCCCCGGCCAGCGCCAGTGCCCCGACCCCTGCTGCCACGCCCGCGGTCCCCGAAGAGGCGTCCGGTGCGGCGACGCTGAAGCAGGCCGCAGCCACGCCAGGTGCGGCCTTCCAAGTCCCAGCGGCCGCAGCGATGCCCTGCTCGGCCCACCAAGACCCGGTCCCTGCAGCAACGCCCAGTCCGGCCCGCAAAGAACCGGCTGCCACCGCGACCCTCATCCGCGCCGCAGGCGTAACGCTGACCCAGGCCGCCGCCCTGCTAGGCCCGGCCCGCCGAGACCCCACCGCCGCAGCAACGCTCGTCCGCGCCGCAAGTGAGGTGCTGAACCAGGCCGCAGCCACGCCAGGCGCGGCCCGCCAAGCCCCGGCCGCCACAGCGATGCCCTGCTCGGCCCACCAAGACCCGGTCCCTGCAGCGACGCCCAGCCCAGCCTGCACCGATTCCATCGCGACAGCGACGCCAATCCAGGCCGCCGCCAAACAGGGCGCGGCCCGCCAAGACCAGGCCGCCGCCATGCCGGGCGCGGCCCGCCAAGACCAGGCCGCCGCCATGCCGGGCGCGGCCCGCCAAGACCAGGCCGCCGCCATACAGGGCGCGGCCCGCCAAGACCAGGCCGCCGCCATACAGGGCGCGGCCCGCAAAGAGATTGCATCACCATTTACCCCGGCCTGCAAGGCCAGAGCAGACACCGCTCCCCAGTCCAAAGAGGTCCCTGCTAGGAAGTCCCTGATAGGAGAGGACCCCGAATACTGGAAGCTGAAGGCTGACCTAGAGGCCCAGTTCCCACAAGAGATGGTGGATCGGTATCTGCTCCCTCCGCACACCCCCAAGAGGGTTCCGGCAACCCCTGCAGCAACCACGCCAAAGAGTCCCCCGCGTGGGCCTGCTGAAGAAAGCCCATCCCCAGCACTGCCACCAAAGGAGTGCCAAGAAGAACTAAGGGGGAGAGGAGGCCAGGAAGCTGAGGAGCTGACTCCGGAGCCACCGGCAGTGGAGCAATACTCAGAGCCGGAGATGTTACCCTATTCCCGTTGGGATGAGGAGGACTTGACACCGTCTGCTGATGAAGACCAGCCCAGAAACCTCACCTGGGGCCCTGCAGGCATTGAGGTAACAGCCCAGCAGAACCCAGCCCGCAAGACCAGGCGTCGCAACAGAACAACGCTGTCCCCTGCACCACAGTCTCCAGAGCAGAGAGAAGTCACAGCCAGAGACCTACAGGAGAAAAGGTTCCTGAGAAGAGCCAAAGCCCAGGTCAGAGGACCCCTTTGCAGAGGAGTAGTGGAGGATTTCAATTTGAGAAGTGGATATGGATTCATTGTAGCACCTGGTGTGAAGGAAGGGATATTTGTCAACCGAAGAGATGTGAGCGCTCATCTGCCTAGAGGACACCCTGGCAGAAACCTAAAGATGGGGGATTCAGTACAGTTTACCATGCATCAAGGCGAAAGAGGACTGTACGCGCTTGACGTAGCACTATGTACCAGCAAACCTTACAGCCACCCCATGCTACAGGAAAGAGAAACAGATACAGGAAAGGAAACAGATGAAGATAGAGAAAGCAGAGACAAGGAACCTGCAGATGAGACAACAACAGATGAAGAAAGAGGCCAAGAAAGCAGCAGGTGCCGCAGCCCAACAGGCCAAAGCCCTGGTATGGAGGAGTAAAGGAAAGTAAGAAGTTCAGCAGTTAGAAAGTTAAAGTTTTGAAAAGTTTGTTTTGCAACGTTTACGTTTAAGCATGTGCCCACAAAAACTATTGTGAGAAAACCATAAACCTTAAGGCTATGAACTGGCTATAGCCACAAACTCTCGCAGTGTAAATAGTTACACCAGAGGGCACCACCGCCACCAGAGTCAGCCTGTTTAGGGGCTTGGCTCGTCTGCAACCAGGAGGAGCCCGTCCGTATATAGGGCCTTGGCTCACCTGCGACCAGAGAGCATGCCTGTTTATGGGGCCTGGCTCTCCACCACAAAGAGGGTACCTGGTCAGCACCAACTGTGGAGGCCGCCTCTACATCCTGCCAGAAGAGGCTGAAGGCGCGGATCCACCAGGCCAGGTATACCCTGAAACCACCAGCCCATGTAAGCCGCCTCTACATCCTGCCAGAAGTGGCTGAAGCCGCGGCCAACGTGAAAGGGTTTTGGGTGGGTTAACGGACTTGTGGGTGGAGGGTGGTGATGTATGGTACCTGGTGCTTTTAAAAATGTTTTACATGTTTTAATGTTTTATGCATTTTAAAAATGTTGTCTTGCAGCCCGAGGACGTGCTGGTGATAACTAAGGGGGAATGTGGCGCCCCTGACCTGGTCAGGCACCACTGAGTACTGCACCCATGCTGGGGACAGTACAATACAGGTAATCCAGAAGGCTGACCGGGGTGTGGAACACAGGCGCATAGTGATCAGCTCTCACACATGTACCCATGAGAGGACCCCTGGGGATCCCAGGAGGGGGAAAAGCCTTGACCTTCACTGGAATAGTGGAGGGGGCTAAAAGCCTCCATCTCCTCTCAAGGGGTGTGGTAAGAGAGTCTGGTTGCTAGGTGGCGTAGGCAAGAACAGGAGAGGAGGGGCAGTGAGTCAGTTAGAGCTGAACTCCATAGGGCTCAGTGAGGAGCAGACCTGTGGGGCTGTTGCTGTCTAACAGCGCCCGCGCAGTGGCTACTGACGGGGGAGAACGGTCAACTAGGAGTGCTACCCGAAATCCATCTTCAGCTAGAGAGAGAGCAACGGAGTGGGAAGTAAGGAGACTGCTAGAGAGTACCAGGCCCAAACGGGCGGCAGATCCCGAAGCGGAGATAGATTCAGCTTTCTTTTGCTAAACCTGCCGGTGTGGGGCTCTCAAAGCCCACGCCACAACACCACAAAAAGCCGCAGCCACGTAGCCACAGTTAGGGCCCATAGCTCACAGGAGGCAAGAAGCTGGAGTGATCTGGCCCAGGCAACAAGCACACGGCAAACGAAGGGGAGTGAGGCTTCAGCAACTTCCCTGGGTGACCCCCATAGGGACTCAAAGTCGGGGTCACCCCAAACCACCAAGGGCTAAGGAAGGCGAGTTAGTAGTCACCCTCACAAGTCAGCCTGAAGGACACCTGGTTCCCGCCTGGTTCATCCCAGCTACGCCCGGGTTACTCACCCTGCCACCTGAAGTGAGTAAAAACCCTGAAAGACATTCTGCCTGTGTGGAGTTATTCTGCGCCTTGTAGTTCTACACATCTACACAGGGCCCTGGGGCTTGCCTCACTCTCAGGAGGCTACTACAACTGGCTGCACCCACCATCAGCCCCAGGCATCCCTTAACCTGCAGTGGCGGTCCCCCACTGACCGCAAATCTGAGAGTGGCGTCACGACAAACTACAAAGAAGGTTTCCTACCTGTGACCAGACAGATCCAGCTGAGTGGAGTCCCTGAAGGTAATGCACCGACACAACACCTGTGGGGCTTCACAATTACTTTGAGGTAAGCATGTGGTACACAAAATGTAATGTAATTATTTTCCATGTATGATTGATTATTAATTTTTCTTTTGTTCTTTTACAGATTTCTTGCTACTGGAGAATCATACTCCTCCTTACACTTTCAATTCCGAGTGGGGATTTCTACAATTTCTGGAATCGTCAACTCCACATGCCAGGCTTTGTGGGAATGTTTGAAAGATGAATATATTCCTCACGCCACAGAACAGCAATGGATGGATACAGCTGAGAAATTCTACGAAATATGCAACTTCCCTAATTGCTGCGGTGCCGTGGACGGCAAGCATGTCAGGATTCTTAAGCCACAAAGCACTGGATCTGAGTACTACAATTATAAAAAAAAAAATTTCTGTTGTGCTAATGGCAATTGCCGATGCACATTATACATTTTTGGCCGTGGACATTGGGGCATTTGGCCGAGCAAATGATTCACAAGTTTTAAAAAATTCGGCAATTGGCCGAAATCTTTATGGAGGACATTTTGCTTTCCCGCAACCAAGACCGCTTCCCCAAAGTGAAGGACCACCACTCCTCTTTGTATGTTTGGGGGATGAAGCCTTTCAATTGTCCCAAAACTTATTAAAACCATACTCAAGTCGTGGGTTAACACATGAAAAAAAAATATTTAATTATCGTTTAAGTCGAGCAAGGCGCATGGTCGAATGTGCTTTTGGGATCTTAACCGCTCGATGGAGGATCTTGACAACTGCAATAAATGTTAAAGTAGAAACTGTTGACGAAATCATCAAAGCCTGTGTCATATTACATAACTTTTTGTTGTCCAATGGCGTTCCTCCACTGGAAGAAGAAATGACAAATTGTTCCTTAACACAATACAGCAACGTATCTTTCCGCACCACCAGAGAAGTCTTGCGTATTCGTGACGAGTTTGCGGCATATTTTGTGTCGGATATCGGTCGGTTGGAGTGGCAGGATAGAATGGTTTGATGTACTTAGATTTTAATCCGTGTTTGAGAATGTATATTTTGTTATTTTGTGTTAGTTAGAATTAAATCCGTGTCTGAGAATGTTTATTTATTTTGTGTTATTTAGATTTTAATCCGTGTCTGAGAATGTTTATTTTGTTATTTGTTGTTATTTAGATTTTAATCCGTGTCTGATGTTTATTTTTTTATTTTGTGTTAGTTAGATTGTAATCCGTGTCTGAGAATGTTTTTGGTTATTTTCATTGTGTTTATAGTGTACATTTTCCTAAAAGTTCTTACAAATATGATATAAATATTGCATTGAAAATTTGATATTGGTTAATTTTTTTTTTTTTTTTAAATAAGATTTTTTAAAACACAAAGTTGGTTTCAGTTTTTTATTACTATGACTGAAACTAAAACCAGTAGAACTCCAGCCAAGTTCATACAGTGAAAGTGTGACACCCGGGCAAACCTGGTAGTCATAGATGACTGTACCCCCCTGTACAGGAATCGCCTTCCTCCTTGTGAATTCACACCACACATCACATCTGCCACAAACGTCGTTATGCTATACTATCCCCGTGTCACCACAACTCCCACTGGGCCCTGAACTACACCTCCTCTACCCGTGTAGTGGCATGCATCTTGCTATCCCACAACATCGGCACCAGGCACTGTATGTGTACCATTATCCCATTTTTAATATATATTACATTTAAATAACGAAAAATTTAAATAAAAACAAACACAATGTAAAAGAAAAAATAATGATTTATTAAACATAAATGTGTGGTGCAGGGCATACAGTTTTGCTGTCCCACATCAGAAGGGCAGTGAGCCCCATAGGGGTGAACAGGCCCATGACGATTGGGAGGGTGCAGGGTAGTAAGGAGTTAAAGGTTTTGGTTAGGATGGGGGAAGTAGATGGGGGCATATGATTGGTGGATGGTACTGGAGGAGGGAATGGAGGAGAGCAAGGAAGGGGTGGGGGTGTAGTAGGAGGTATAAAGGGGGTGTAAAAATATGTTACCTCCCCTTTCGTCGCCGTGAACTTTGTGCCCCAGGACGTCCGTGCTGCATCCTCCTGCGATGGCTGACCTGGCCGCTTTGATGGAGATGGTGCGCGGGGCGTCGGAGGTCCTTGGGGTGGACGTGCTGCGGGAGCAGCTGACGGCAGTCTGCGGTGCTGGAGCAGTGTTGCCTGCTGCCCCGGCGCCCGGGCCTATTCTACGTGCTCGGCGGGCGCGGCCGCCGGAGCGCTACTCCCCCAGCGGGGGGGGGGAGCAGGAGATCAAGGAGCCCCTTTGGGGACCCTCCGGGGCAAGGGAGCTCCGCATCTGCCTCTGTGGTGCTGCCGGCCGCCGGGAGGAATCCTCGCCGGAGATCCTGCGGGTCGGAGGTGGGCGGAGCTTCGGCGAGGCCTACTTCCGGTCCGCGGCCTGCGAGGCCCGGACCAGAGTAGCGGCAGCCCCCGGTGATGTGCGGGCCGGGGGTGGAGCCCAGCGTCACGGATCTGCGGAGGAGACTCCCTGCAGGCAGCAGGGGAGGAACTCAAGACGCGCAGCGGAGGTGGAGCGCAGCGGCAGCCAGAGACGAGCGGGGGAGGTGTACGGTGGCCCGGAGGGCCTGATGCGGTCCCGGATTACGGTCCCCCCCAGCGAGGATCGGGCTGGGGGGGGTTCCCAGCGTCTGTCAGGAGCAGCACGGCCTTCCTGCAGCCGGCAGGGAGGGAGCCCACTGAGCGGGGAGGATGTAGCGGCGGCGCAGCCGTCACACAAGAGACCGGCAGGGATGGACGGCGGTAAGGCGCCACGTCGCGCAAAAAGAACGAGATCCAGCAGGAGACGCCCGGAGGCGCGGGGTGCGGTGACCGTGGGGGTCGACGGCCGCCAGGTGCGGGCTGTCCCCTCGCTGGTCCCCCCTGTGGCCTGCAGCGGCAGTTCGGACTCCGGAGAGGAAGAAGGGTCGATGGCAGTGGCAGGTCGGACGGAGCGGCAGCAGGAAGATCGTGGCACGGCTGTGCCGACTTCGGTTAAACGGCAGCCTGGTGAGCGGACGACAGAAATGTTTAATGCTGTGGGTAGTGCGGGCGGGGGTTCCTCCGCGGGAAGCGTTACGCAGGGGGCGAGTGCGGTCGGACAGTCTGGTTTACCGGGCCCGGAGTTTTGGGGGCAGCTTTTGGGGGTGTTGCAGGGGTTGTCGGCGGAACGGGTTAGTCGGATTGGGCCTGGGGCTCCGGTGGGGGCGTGGGTGGGCCCCTCGGAGGTGGTGCTAACAGAGGCGCCGGTGCGCGAGGTTGCGGCGCGGGACCCTGCTTCGGCGGTAGGTGCGGGACAGGCGGTCGGTGGGGCGGCTGACGTGGGTGCGAGTAAGGAGGCGGAAAAGGAAAAGGAGGATGAGGTTGTGTGGTTGGATAATAGGGCGCGGAGTGAAATTTATGTGTGTTTTGAAAGTCAGTTAGGGGTCCATTTGAAAAAGGAGGTGAGGGAAAAGATTTGGAAAGGGGAGTATGTGGAAATTTTTTCCCTGCTTCCCTTGGAGAAGTTTAATTTGGATAAAGTGAAACCCAGTGATACAAAAAAGGAGAAAGAGGATGAAGAAAAACGAAGGTATAGGTTGATCCCGAGGACGTTTACTAACTGGCTACAGGCCTTTGCGATCTTAGCCAGCGTGATCGGGGAAAAGGAGCCGGAGCATTGTTCCGCCCTATTTGGATATATGGACGCGATAGGGGAGGCGTATAGAGTGTACGGCGGTTTAGGGTGGTTAAGATATGACGAGCAGTTCCGGCAACGGAAGCCTCTGCGGCCTGGTGTCCAGTGGGGTCACAAAGATATTTCTTTGTGGATGCGGTTAATGACGGCTCCGGCTCAGCCCTTTCGAGGGGGTGCCGGGAGCCCGGGTGCGAGCGGCGGGTCCCCGGCTGGACAGAAAAAGGGGGCTTGTAGGCAATATAACGAGGGACAGTTTAAGTTCGGGGCCTCATGTCGGTTCAAACATGAGTGTTCCGGATGTGGAGGTTCCCACTCCTTGGCCAGGTGCTTCAAGAAAGGAAAGGGAAAGGCGGGGGAGGGGTCTGGAAAAAGGGAGGACGCCAGTGAGGGTAGAGGCGATGCTTCCCTATTTAAATAGATACCCGGATGTTCGGGCGGCAGAGTTGTTGGCACGTGGTTTTACGGAGGGTTTATGGATTCCGTTTGAATCTGAGGTGCCGGTGTTTCGCCCGGGGAATTTGAGGTCCGCGAAAGAGCATCCGGAGGTGGTGAAGGAAAAGCTGCAAAAGGAGGTGGAGTTGGGGAGGATGGCGGGCCCATTCCAGGACTCGCCATTCTCCAACTTACGGATTTCCCACCTTGGGGTGGTACCTAAGAAGGAGCCGAAATTTGTTTCATCATTTATCGTATCCGGCGGGACTGTCGGTGAATGATGCGATATCACCAGAGTTGTCGGCGGTATGTTATGTATCGTTCGATAAGGCCTTGGAGTTGGTAAGGGTTGCGGGGCGGGGGTCCTGATGGCAAAGGCGGATGTAGAAGCAGCTTTTCGTTTACTCCCGGTGCATCCAGAGAGCCTTCATCTCTTAGGGTGTATGTGGGATGGTGATTACTATGTGGATCGCTGCCTGCCGATGGGCTGTTCCATTTCGTGTGCTTATTTTGAGGCATTCAGTACTTTTGTGGAATGGGTAGTCAAGGATGTGGCAGGAGTTCATTCAGTGATTCACTATTTGGATGATTTCTTTTGCGTTGGTCCGGCGGGCTCTTCGGTTTGCTCCTTGTTGTTATTTACGTTAGAGCGGATCGCGCGGAGCCTAGGTATTCCGTTGGCAAAAGAAAAAACGGAAGGGCCGGTGACGGCTCTATGTTTCTTAGGTATCGAAATTGATACACTGGCGATGGAATGCCGGTTGCCGGAGGGGAAGCTTATGGATTTGAAGGCGTCGGTGCGTTTTTTGTCTCAGGCCAAGAAGGTGCGGTTGCGGGATTTGCAGTCAGTGCTCGGGAAATTGAATTTCGCTTGTCGCATTATGCCGATGGGGCGGATATTTAATAGGAGACTGGCGAGCGCAACCGCGGGGGTGAAAGCTCCAAATCACTTTGTCAGAGTGACCAAAGTGATGAAGGGGGATTTGTTGGTTTGGGAGGAGTTCTTGGACCGGTACAACGGTCGGACCCTTTGGATGAGCGAGGCATTGTCCAATAGCCAGCTGGAATTGTATACTGATGTGGCTGGCGCGACAGGTTTTGGAGCAATTTTTCAGACGCGCTGGTGTGTGGGAAAGTGGCCATGGCTTTGGGTGGAAACAGGTTTGGTAAAGAATTTGGCGCTGCTGGAATTGTTTCCCATTATTGTGGCGGTGGAGTTGTGGGGCCCCGTTTTTTCCGGAAGAGGGGTTTGCATGCATTGTGACAACATGGCGGTGGTGCATTCCATTAATGCACTGTCGACAAAATCCCCACCGGTTGTGGGGTATTTAAGGCATCTGGTGTTGCGTTGCTTGGAGTTAAACATTTGCGTGGTGGCTCGGCATGTGCCAGGGGTTCGAAACGAGGTGGCTGACGCGCTATCACGGTTTCATTTTTGCAGGTTCAGGACACTGGTGCCGGGAGCGGACGCGGATGGAGAACCTTGCCCGGAATGGCTGTGGGGCCTGGCATCGGTATAGCATTTGAAGGAATTAGGAGATCGGTGGCTGAGGCTACTTGGTGCCGATATCAGGCGGTGTGGAAGGAATGGGCAGAGTTGGAAAGTGGGGACTTCATGGAGTCGGGTTACAAGGGCCGAGTGTTGGGGGTCCTGATGTTAATTAGTGGGGACTTTTCGGCAGGTCGGTCCATTTCGGTGATTGGTTACAAGTTGGCGGCGTTGGTCTTCTTGTTTCAGATGCAAGGGGTTCGGGACTCGACTAAGGATTTTCTGGTGCGGCAGGCAATGAAGTGTTTTCGCAAAGGGGCCCAGTCGCGTGACATGAGGCGGCCGGTGTCATTGCCATTGTTGGTTCGTTTAGTGGGGTGTTTAGGGGAGTTGTGTTCCTCTCCTTATGAGCGGGTGTTGTTTTCGGTAGCTTTTGTATTGGCGTTTTTTGGGGCCTTTCGCATTGGTGAATTGGTCAGCCTGACTAAGCAAGCGATGGGTGGTTTGCTGATGGAGGATGTAATGCTGGGGGAGGATAGAGTGGAATGTCGGCTTCGTTTTTCAAAGACGGATCAGAGGGGCCGGGGGCGCTTAGTACTGTTGTTTGCTTTACCGGGGCACCAGTTGTGCCCGGTGGTACAAGTTTCAGAGTTTTTAAGGGTGCACGGTGGTTACCCCGGCGTTTTCCTTAGGCATGCGGATGGATTGGCTTTGTCGCGTTACCAATTCAATGCGGTGCTGAAGATGGCTTTAGCACGGGTGGGGGAGGAGCCAAGTGAGTACGGGTCTCACTCCTTCCGGATTGGGGCGGCAACGGAAGCCGCTAGGTGGGGTTTGAGTGAGGATTGTATCCGGCGGATTGGGAGGTGGGAGTCTTCCAGGTTTCGCTTGTACATCAGGCCTCACTTGGTCAGGTGATGGTTCGAGGGTGGGGGATTCCTTGTTTGCGTTTTGATTCTGGTATGTGATAATTTTCTTGTTTTGTTGCTGTTTTATTCGTGGTCTTTGTATTTTGTAGGTCCATGCCTTGTGTGGATCCTCGGGCACTCCTATGTGTATTGCGGAGCGTTGCGGGCGGATGTTCGTCGCGACGGTCGGCAGCTTGGAGTGGCGGTGACAGAAGCCCGAGTAAAGTGGCTTGGAATTCGGGGCATGACCTGGGGTAGAGTGCGCCCCGAGGTGGCTTATTATTGCCGCATGGATCGAGACCCGGATGTGTTGATTTTACATGTGGGGGGAATGATTTGGGAGTAAGGTCGGCAAGAGAATTAAAAAGGGACATAAAGCTGGACCTGTTACATTTGTGGAGGGCGTTCCTGGGCATTGTTATTGTGTGGTCGAATATTATAGCTCGGTCGCAGTGGCGTTTTGGTAGGTCGGTGGACCGTATCAACAGGGCTCGGAGCAAATTAAACCGGGCAATTGGCAGGTTTGTGGCGCGGAATGGTGGTTTGGTGGTGCGGCACAGAGAACTGGAGGAGTCCACGGAACAGTACCTAAGGCGAGATGGGGTCCATCTCACGGACGTGGGTTTAGATTTGTGGATGTTGGGATTGAGGGATGGTCTGGAGCAAGCGCTGGGGGTGTGGAGGGCCCGGGCCAAGTAAGGTGTCACGTGGCCGGTCTGTGGCGGGGTGATAGGTCCGTCTGAGAGGTTGGGAGTACCGATAGTCGGTTTGTTGGTACGAAGTCGCTCAAGGGGAGTGGCTTCGGATTGGATGGGAACTTGTGGGCGGAGGTCCTGCAGGTTCTGGGTGGGGGTAATTAACGATGGAACGTTATTACCCCTCACCTCGGCCGGTTGGTCACGGCCGGGGTGTTAAGAATGATGGTTTCCCTCTCGGATGGATCTATCAGTGGGTTTGGTTATAAGGGGGGTATATACAGTTAGGTCCAGAAATATTTGGACAGTGACACAAGTTTTGTTATTTTAGCTGTTTACAAAAACATGTTCAGAAATACAATTATATATATAATATGGGCTGAAAGTGCACACTCCCAGCTGCAATATGAGAGTTTTCACATCCAAATCGGAGAAAGGGTTTAGGAATCATAGCTCTGTAATGCATAGCCTCCTCTTTTTCAAGGGACCAAAAGTAATTGGACAAGGGACTCTAAGGGCTGCAATTAACTCTGAAGGCGTCTCTCTCGTTAACCTGTAATGAATGAAGTAGTTAAAAGGTCTGGGGTTGATTACAGGTGTGTGGTTTTGCATTTGGAAGCTGTTGCTGAGACCAGACAACATGCGGTCTAAGGAAATCTCAATTGAGGTGAAGCAGAACATCCTGAGGCTGAAAAAAAAGAAAAAATCCATCAGAGAGATAGCAGACATGCTTGGAGTAGCAAAATCAACAGTCGGGTACATTCTGAGAAAAAAGGAATTGACTGGTGAGCTTGGAAACTCAAAAAGGCCTGGGCGTCCACGGATGACAACAGTGGTGGATGATCGCCGCATACTTTCTTTGGTGAAGAAGAACCCGTTCACAACATCAACTGAAGTCCAGAACACTCTCAGTGAAGTAGGTGTATTTGTCTCTAAGTCAACAGTAAAGAGAAGACTCCATGAAAGTAAATACAAAGGGTTCACATCTAGATGCAAACCATTCATCAATTCCAAAAATAGACAGGCCAGAGTTAAATTTGCTGAAAAACACCTCATGAAGCCAGCTCAGTTCTGGAAAAGTATTCTATGGACAGATGAGACAAAGATCAACCTGTACCAGAATGATGGGAAGAAAAAAGTTTGGAGAAGAAAGGAAACGGCACATGATCCAAGGCACACCACATCCTCTGTAAAACATGGTGGAGGCAACGTGATGGCATGGGCATGCATGGCTTTCAATGGCACTGGGTCACTTGTGTTTATTGATGACATAACAGCAGACAAGAGTAGCCGGATGAATTCTGAAGTGTACCGGGATATACTTTCAGCCCAGATTCAGCCAAATGCCGCAAAGTTGATCGGACGGCGCTTCATAGTACAGATGGACAATGACCCCAAGCATACAGCCAAAGCTACCCAGGAGTTCATGAGTGCAAAAAAGTGGAACATTCTGCAATGGCCAAGTCAATCACCAGATCTTAACCCAATTGAGCATGCATTTCACTTGCTCAAATCCAGGCTTAAGACGGAAAGACCCACAAACAAGCAAGACCTGAAGGCTGCGGCTGTAAAGGCCTGGCAAAGCATTAAGAAGGAGGAAACCCAGCGTTTGGTGATGTCCATGGGTTCCAGACTTAAGGCAGTGATTGCCTCCAAAGGATTCGCAACAAAATATTGAAAATAAAAATATTTTGTTTGGTTTTGGTTTATTTGTCCAATTACTTTTGACCTCCTAAAATGTGGAGTGTTTGTAAAGAAATGTGTACAATTCCTACAATTTCTATCAGATATTTTTGTTCAAACCTTCAAATTAAACGTTACAATCTGCACTTGAATTCTGTTGTAGAGATTTCATTTCAAATCCAATGTGGTGGCATGCAGAGCCCAACTCGTGAAAATTGTGTCACTGTCCAAATATTTCTGGACCTAACTGTATGTATAAGGTTATGTTTAACAATGGGTGGCATGTTTGAGCCACGAGTTTGGTATACATATATACGGTTAAAATAAAGCTGTGGCCATTCCTGCAATAAAGTCGTGGTTATCGTCTTTATTTAAGTAAATATGGTACAGGGGGTGTGGAACCTGGTAACCTGCCTATCCCTTATAGATGCGTCAAGTAGCAGGCACTGTAATTTTTATTAAAATATGATTAATAAGTATACACTATAAAATTTAAAAAACAAAACAAAAAACTACAAATTTTGGTAATGTGGGGTGGAGACATCGCTGGAACCGCTCGCAGGATTGTTCCCTCCAACAGTTGGGGTATGAAGTGTTGATTGGGTAGGTGAAGGTTGGGCCAGAGGTAATGGTGAGGGTGTAGAAAAACTAAGAGAAGTGGTTGGTAGAAAAGGGCTTGAAAGACAAGATAGTTGAGGGCTGGGAGATGGGTGAGAGCTGGTAGATGGGTGAGGTATTGGAGTTGTTTGAGGGGTGGTATAAGGCTGAGTGTTAGAAAATTGAAAGGTGGAGGTTGGAAAACATGTTGGGGTTCAGAAGGAGGAAGAAGAATGATGGAACTGGTTAGGAAGTGCAGGAGACAGTGCGGTTGGGGATGGAGTTGTGGAAGTGTTGTCGTGTGGGCTTGAAAATGGAGACGGGGAATAAAGGCATCAGAAAAAAAAAAAAGAAAAAAGAAAAAAAAAACAAACACTCACATTGCTGCGACCACCGCCATGCCGACGACGACTCTGGGAGCAGCGAGGAGGACCTCTAATGTTCGGAACCTCGACCTGAAAAAAAAAAACATTAACTAATGCAATACAATAGCTAATTGTAGGTAGGTAGTGACGGTACCTCCATAGCTAACGTAGCTACGGTACCTACGTAGTTACGGTGACTACGCGTCGCTATGTGTGTAGTTAGGGTAGCTATGTGTCACTAGGTATGTAGTTATGGTAGGTATGTAGTTAGGGTAGGTATTTGTTGGTAGGTATAGTATGTAGGCATGTATAAAGCTATGTGAGGTATGCATGTATGTAGGTAGTAGATATGTCGCATTATTTGTGATGTCAATCAAGTGGATATACTTACATCCTGCGAGCTCTCTCCATGCATATCTGCACCCCTTGCGCGGACGTTTCCTCCAACCTCTGGTGTGCGGCGACTGCCGCTGCTGCTGCTGCCTCCTCTGCTGTAGTTTCCTCCTAAAAAGGTATTTAATTTTAATTACCTGGAATAGGTCAGAGCTTTGTGGGCTTGTAACGGGGTGCCAGGGGTGCTTCGGGGGTTGTAGTCGTGGCCCCTTTGTATGCCCGGCTAACCCCCGGCTCCGCCGTCACTATTGGGACAGGAGATTGCTTGGTGGGGCAGAGTGTGGTGGTACAGAAACCGCTGTCAGATGAATAAAGACTTTGCAGATGAAGATCAGCTGAATCAGAAGGCATGTTTATTGCACACATCTTCACAACAGTGGCAGCAATCTGATAGCGTCGTTTCACAACTTCTGCTGGGGGAAAACCTCTTCTTGTCGTCTCCTCTCGTGGGGATGTGCCCGGCTACTCTACTTCACCTGGGCTCCCACTCCGGCTACCGCAGACTTGACCCACTCAACTCTGTTTCACCATAGAGGACACTTTCTCTTTCCCTTTTCTTCGTTAGCTGTTCACCTGGTTCCCACACCCTGCCCCCGCTGCTCCTTCTCTCCTGTCCCGGACTCAACTGCCTCAAACTCCCACTCTCTTCCTTACAGCACTTTTTCACTCTCCCCTTTAAGCTGCCGGCTCCTCCCCTCTCCTGCACTGTTTCTATGGGGACAGCCGTCCCACCCGGCCACTAGGGGAAACCCATCTATACAGTAAAAATACAATTAATCAATAACATTAATATTAACAGCTTTATCTACCCCAGCGTGGGGTATCTTCAGGGGGGGAAACTGCGCCTCCTTGTAAGGGGTCCGTCCACCCCTTACATTCCTCCCCTCTTTTTGCCTTAGCCTCCCTGGAAAACACAAGCTTAGCAGCAAGGCAACCTTTAATAAAACTTTAAAACCTTCAAGAACACATAAACAATCACTGAGCGCACGAGTTCTGCGCCCGGAGTCCCTCCAAGGGAGCTCCCGGTCTTTGTAGGCAGTTTGCCCGGAGGCCTCCAACAGGCACTCCCGGTCTTTGCTGGTCTTCTGCCCGGAGGCTTTCACAGCACTCCCGGTCTTTGCAGGCAGGGGAGCACGGATAATAAAAGTCTCCTTCAACATCACAGAGGGAGTCCTTGCACAGTCCGGCATCAGGCTCCTTCCGGGCTCGGTAACTTAAACGTGGTTACAAACTTTAAACCTTCACCGGTTCTTCAACAATACCGGTTCTTAGCACAGATACGTCCCTCACCTCCGGTCGCTGGGATTCACACGGGGTGGTAAGCTCGTAGCCATTCGGCCCGCTGGGCCTTCACATAATCGGAAAGGGACTGACCTGGCAAGCGGCGCAGCCTCCGGAACGGTTCGTAGTTAACCGGTGTCTCCGATTCTTCTGGCTCTGGCTTTGGCCCCTCGGCTCCCGGCGGAGGTGACGGGGTAGCTGGACGGGACGGCTGTGGACTTCCGACGACGACCACCAGATGTGTCACCATACTTTGATGAATTGTCAATACCGCCGGCGTCTCCTTTTCCGGCTCAGCCATCAGTCCTGTACTGACTCCTGGCGATACTGCAAGTCTCAGCCAGCACCGGTCTCTGTTGCGTACGTCTCCGGTACTGACACTCCTCCCATTCAATCTCTTGTTGCCATTGTGCGGCCTCCTGGGCAGTGGGCATCCGGGTCACTCCCATGGCAAATAGGCCCCGGCATCCAACTTCTCTCCGGAACTTTACTTTCTCTCCCGGGTACAGTGTATGGAGGCGTTGAGGTAATCCTTCAATGTCCAAATTGACCCGGTTATAGAAAAAATTATCCCCGGCCTCGTCATCTTCAATGAACCTGTAGCCTTCAGCCTGATTGAACTTGACCACGGTGCCAACGGTACACTGCCGCTCAAACTCGTCGCTAAGGGGACCGGCCATCATCTCACGGGCCACGGTCTCGGCCAGCAACCTCTCTTGCACCGGGTCGGTTTCAGGGGGCAGGGACTGTCGACGGGTCAGGGGCGCCGGTTTCACCGGCTCCCAGAAAAATCCCCACTCGTCTTCCTCTAACTCCGGGGCATGCTGCTCCCCCGGGGTCGGAACTGCTGTGTGGGCTGGAGGTCCCACCTCCGAACTCTGGAGGGGTGTTTCCAGGGTTTCGCTTCCCGGCTGTAGTTGTGTTTTGTAGGTGGCCCGGACTTCCGTGGTTGTTTCGCCAGTCACGGCGTCGCATGAAGTGACCCACGTTACTTTTGCGAGCCGCTCCGGACCTCCTGGCACAGCCGGTAGTCTAACAGTAAGCGCCTCTTCGGCTGCAGTCTGCCTCGGGCGTCCTCTTCCCAGGCTGGTTGCCACCAGCGTGTCCGCTGCAGCTCGCTGCTTTATCTGAGTCTCCATCTCGCTCCTAATCGGTTGCTGAGTTGGCGTCTCTTGCAGCTCTTTCAGTAATGGCGCCGGGGACAGTGGAGATGCTGGGGAAGGTGGAGGCGGGCCTTCTTTTCCCGCTCTTGTATACACTCCACCCCCAGTCTCGCACATCAAATCGACCCAGCACAGGCGACACCTCTTTTTTTCTGTAACGCCGCCCTTTTCACATGTCTTCAGCAACATCTTGGGGCCAGCACCTCCCCTCTTTGGGCGGCGCACTCTGTACTTCTTTTTCTTCGCCGGCCAGCTCAGGGTTCTTCGTTTGGCGCCAATTCTTCGCGCGCTCGCTGTATTCGTGAAGACGGCGGCCATTTTACTACCGTCCTGTGCCTGGTCCAACGCCTTAGGCACCACTTGGTCTTCACATTCAGGGATCGGGACCCCCTGCAGATAATCCGGATCCTGCCGACTACGCCACATGTAACGGGGTGCCAGGGGTGCTTCGGGGGTTGTAGTCGTGGCCCCTTTGTATGCCCGGCTAACCCCCGGCTCCGCCGTCACTATTGGGACAGGAGACTGCTTGGTGGGGCAGAGTGTGGTGGTACAGAAACCGCTGTCAGATGAATAAAGACTTTGCAGACGAAGATCAGCTGAATCAGAAGGCATGTTTATTGCACACATCTTCACAACAGTGGCAGCAATCTGATAGCGTCGTTTCACAACTTCTGCTGGGGGAAAACCTCTTCTTGTCGTCTCCTCTCGTGGGGATGTGCCCGGCTACTCTACTTCACCTGGGTTCCCACTCCGGCTACCGCAGACTTGACCCACCCAACTCTGTTTCACCATAGAGGACACTTTCTCTTTCCCTTTTCTTCGTTAGCTGTTCACCTGGTTCCCACACCCTGCCCCCGCTGCTCCTTCTCTCCTGTCCCGGACTCAACTGCCTCAAACTCCCACTCTCTTCCTTACAGCACTTTTTCACCCTCCCCCTTAAGCTGCCGGCTCCTCCTCTCTCCTGCACTGTTTCTATGGGGACAGCCGTCCCACCCGGCCACTAGGGGAAACCCATCTATACAGTAAAAATACAATTAATCAAAAACATTAATATTAACAGCTTTATCTACCCCAGCGTGGGGTATCTTCAGGGGGGGAAACTGCGCCTCCTTGTAAGGGGTCCGTCCACCCCTTACAGGCTTGGTTCTGAAGACATTGTCCAAGATCTATTTGGGGGGAAAATAAAAATTATTTAGCACAAAAAAGAATTTAGAAAAGTGGTTGCTATTAACACTCAAAGTATACTTACATGTTTTTTATCGAATTCAAAATTTTAAATCACAGACCACAAGTCTGAGGATTCAACCGCGTATGAAAGAGCTTCTCCAAGGTGGCGTAGAATCTTTTCTTTGATTTAACCTATATTTAGGGAAATAAAAAAAAAAAAAGTAAAAAAAAAAAGAAAAATAAAAGGTGGGGGTGAGGTGGTTTGGTGGGGTAGGTTTGATGGTGAGGGTGTTGTGTGGTTAAATTTTAAAAAAGGAAAAAAAAAGCTTGAAGTTTTAAAAAAAATTTTTACAAAAAAAAAAAAAAAAAATGCAAAAAAAATAAATTTAAGCCAGTGACAGTAACTGGCATATTCTACCTTCAATAGTGCCGTTAGCATGATAAAAAAAAACACACCTATGTATAGTTATTTCGCTCAACCACAGAAAATTAAAGTTTAAATTGCATCTCTTTACCAAAATCCATTAAACATAGGCTAAACAAGAGATAAAATGATGTGAAATAATGCAACAAACACTGCTTTTGAAAAACTTTGTTTTTTTTTTTCTTTTTATTTTTTTTAAAAGGTAAATTAACTCTTTATTGATCAAAAGAAAAAAGCAATACAAAGAGGGGGAGGGGTTGGGGCCTTAGGGTGGTGGTGGTGGCGGCTGAGGGTGGTGGGGGTGGGGTGGCTGAGGGTGGTGGGGTCAGGAAGGTTGTCGGCTTTTCTCACCAATGGAATCCCTCATCCGTCCGTCCACAAGATGAGTAGTCGCTCCAGGCAGGGCTCCAGGCAGGGCTCCAGGCAGGGCTCCAGGCAGGGCTCCAGGCAGGGCTCCAGGCAGGGCTCCAGGCAGGGCTCCAGGCAGGGCTCCAGGCAGGGCGTTTGGAGTGATGATTATTCAGGATCTTGATCTTGCTGCTTCTTGTCACCTTCTGAAGATTGCCTGCCTCTGAGATGTTTATTTATACCCCATCACTAATTGGGAGCAAACAAGATAATTGCCATAGCAAACAAACCCTGCAGGATTCCGTTAACGGATTCCGCCTCTTAACGCAGAGCGCAGGAATCCGCTAACATAGGACAACATTAGACACCTTGACGGATTCCAATGGAATCCGTCATGGTGCGATATTTTAACGATCAAAAAAAGTTACATGCTGCGTTCATTCCGCTCGACGCAGCGTCAAAATAACGACGCTGCGTCGTGCAGCGGTTGCAACGCAGACACTTGCGTTACAGTGCGTCATCCAAACAACTCTATGGAGAATAGCGCAGTCCGTTAACGGACTGTACTATTCTCCATAGTGACGGAATGCGCTGAACGCTAGTGTGAAAGTACTCTAAGCCTTGTGCACATGTTCAGTATTGGTGAGGTTTTTCTTTACCTCAGTATGTGTAAGGCCTCGTGCACATGTGTCGCCCTGGGCAAGCCAGGGGATACAGGTCACACACCACCACACCCTACATCCCAGCTAGGAACACCACAGCTAACCGAAAATCCTTGTTGCCTTCCTCCAGAGGCTGATGATTCACACCAGGGGGTGGGCCAGGCGGTTGGCTCCGCCCACCGAGGAGGACACAGCTCTGGAGGCGGGAGAAACCAGGCAGTCCAGTGAGGGACACGAAGGAGAAAAGAAGAGTCAGCTCAGGGACGAGCTTGAGTAAACAACTAAGTGAAAGTAGTGAAAGTAGAAAAGTGGTAAAGGAGGAAAGCAAGTGAGGTGACAAGAAAGAAGGAAAGCCTGAAGGGTCCAGCTTTGTGTAGGACCAGGTCAGCAAGGTCAGCAACGGCGGTGACTGTCTGGAGGGGGACCGTTTGGAAGTTCCTGGAAGGACCCCGTTGGCTGTGTGCCCGGCGGTCTGGAGCAGTGTTCCGAAGGACAGTCAGCACCAGGGCAGGGGCCTCTCGGACCCCGGCAAGGCTTGGAGTCGCCACAATTTGCCGAATCCGTCAGTGAAGGGGACGTAGATCCCCCAACAACCAAGTCCCGATTGAAGGCAACAGCCCAGCCAGTATAGAGGAGACACCGCCACCGCCAAGGCACCTGTTTCTTAGGGCCAGTGCCTGCGGGCAAAGAGTAGAGCTCCCCCGGTCCAGCTTGAAGCCGGGGAGCGGGTTACCGGTGGGGACCCATCGCAACCAACAAGTACACCAAGGTGCAAGGAAAAGGGACATCACCGTCACCTACTGGGAGAGCAAGTGCAGCCGTCCGTGGGACCGTCTATCCAGCCGTTTGGTTTACCGTAAAAACTGTGTCACGTCTCAGGCTGAGTGAGTACCACAGTGCCACAAGGCACAGCGCTGCCCCCGCGTCCCTGCGCCCACCAGGCCCTGCACCTCCCTCACCATCACCGGGCCCCGGGACCACCAACCCCTACCCACGGAGGGGCAACACAACACCTGGCTGCTCCGCATCACCATCCCCGGGAGCCCCGTATAGAGCAGCGGTGGTGAAATCACCACAACCGTGGGTGGCGTCACGGACAATAATCATCCCCACACCCAACAACCCCCTTTCACTCACGGGCGAGGAGTGCCGCTCGAGAAACCCCCGGGATCCGGCCCACCGCTCGAGCCACCACTGAGCAGCAGCCGCCGGACCCGAGCAGAAGGGGGTGAGCGTAGTGTGCTGACACCCTCCTCCCCGCCTGCGAAAACTTGGCGTCACGAACAGGATCTTACCGCTCTGCCGCCTGGTAGAGGTGCGCCTTGTTACCGCCGGAGGTATCCGGCAGAAAAATTTCAGAAGCCGCCATCTTGGCGCGAAAAGTTCCCGCTCGAGCGTCTTCTCGAGTAGTGAAGGCGCGAAGGCCAAAACCCCGCCCCGGGAGAGGAGGGGCCGGAAAGAGCTAAGGGGGACGCGATGGCGGCTGGCCGCATGTGAGCGCGGCTGTGGAAGCAGGGACGCCAGGACCCTGCGGCCATTTATTGGTTCCTGGAAGAGGCCGCTGCTAAAGATGCTGAGTCCGACCAACAACACCGTGGTCCCCGCGCCCGGCATGGCGGCGTGGGTGGAAGTCCGGACCGCCCAGCTAAGCAGCCGTCTGCAGGTCCGCATGTAGCTCCTCCTGGAGGAGTGGGAGGCCGACATGGTGGAAATGGTGGCTGCTACGTGGAGATGTGAGGTGGAGGAAGATTTGGAGGAACGGGTAAGAGACCCACGTCCCTGTATTCCCGAGGGATCGGCCGCTGCGGCTGAGGGGCCCGGCCTACACCCGTTCACCCTGCTGCCTCTCCCGCTACCCGCGTTAGCTGCTGCTGTCCCGCCACTAGGCCCGCTACCACCACCACCGGTAGCGGTACCCTGCCAATCCGCCCCGGCGGACCGACCTGCAGCAGAAGCTCATGACCACCCTGAACTGCTTCTATGGAAGAAGCCAAAGGCTGAGCCTGTCAGCAAAGATGCACCGGAGGCACGGCGGGGATGCAGCTGCCAGGAGGCAGAGGAGGCCATGTCACAGCGGGGTCCCTCATTACTGAAGGTGCCGGTCGTAGCCGACACGGAGGGACTCTGGCTGGGTCCGTCCCCCGCACACGCTGAACCGGAGCAAACAGAAAGTACTCCCGGCTGGGAGCGGCGGCAACAG
The DNA here is from genome assembly GCF_048569485.1 of Anomaloglossus baeobatrachus. NCBI lineage: Eukaryota > Metazoa > Chordata > Amphibia > Anura > Aromobatidae > Anomaloglossus > Anomaloglossus baeobatrachus. The sequence goes on along the minus strand of NC_134357.1, from coordinate 304,791,594 downwards.
CAGCTGCGCAGGGAGATCGATGCCCGAGAGGGGTGTAGAGCGGATGTGCATGCCCGCATGAATATGGAAGATCGCCTGCAGCGAGCTACCATTGGGGTCCAGAGCGGTGCACCATGTGAAGGTGGCACTAGAGCCCCACGATTGAGGATGGACTGCTAAGCCGGCGGTCCTCCGCCTAAAAGTTGTCCCCGTTGGGACCACCAGTCAGCATGTTTACAAGTTTGTTTAAAAGTTGGAAAAATGATAAAAAATGATGATTACCGAGTACCTCACCTGATTTGCTTAGTGATTTGCAACCGGCTGGAGCCGGCACCGTTGTCCCCGTGGGGACCGTTTAAAGTTTTGCATGGGAACTATCCATGGACAAGCCCGTGAACTTGCAGGGCAACCACAAACGTTAGTGGCTTGTAAATATGTTGTTTACCTTTACCGTTGTCCGCAATGCCGCCTCCGGAGAGGCAGGTTGGAGGGAGGGCCCTGAGCAGAGCAGGCTAGGGCCCAGCCACCAAAGGAACCGGTGGCTACCCTCTGGAGGGAAGGACAGATCCCGCTCGGGTACCGTGTGCTGGACTGTGGGTCAAGGGGTGCTGCCTGGGTTTTAGGGGCAGCATCAGGGCCAGGTTACTTGGGTGGGAGAGAGCGGAAACCATAACCGTAAACCGTTTGCAACGTTAAAAGAAATGTGCCTCCCGTCTTGTGAAGAGTTATTATTAAAAATGTAAATATGTTATATTATTATTATGTTATCTTTTTCAGAAAAATAAAACCGGTGTTGGACGGCAGCCCGCGGACGGTCTGCATTTTGCTAAGGGGGAATGTGTCGCCCTGGGCAAGCCAGGGGACACAGGTCACACACCACCACACCCTACATTCCAGCTAGGAACACCACAGCTAACCGAAAATCCTTGTTGCCTTCCTCCAGAGGCTGATGATTCACACCAGGGGGTGGGCCAGGCGGTTGGCTCCGCCCACCGAGGAGGACACAGCTCTGGAGGCGGGAGAAACCAGGCAGTCCAGTGAGGGACACGAAGGAGAAAAGAAGAGTCAGCTCAGGGACGAGCTTGAGTAAACAACTAAGTGAAAGTAGTGAAAGTAGAAAAGTGGTAAAGGAGGAAAGCAAGTGAGGTGACAAGAAAGAAGGAAAGCCTGAAGGGTCCAGCTTTGTGTAGGACCAGGTCAGCAAGGTCAGCAACGGCGGTGACTGTCTGGAGGGGGACCGTTTGGAAGTTCCTGGAAGGACCCCGTTGGCTGTGTGCCCGGCGGTCTGGAGCAGTGTTCCGAAGGACAGTCAGCACCAGGGCAGGGGCCTCTCGGACCCCGGCAAGGCTTGGAGTCGCCACAATTTGCCGAATCCGTCAGTGAAGGGGACGTAGATCCCCCAACAACCAAGTCCCGATTGAAGGCAACAGCCCAGCCAGTATAGAGGAGACACCGCCACCGCCAAGGCACCTGTCTCTTAGGGCCAGCGCCTGCGGGCAAAGAGTAGAGCTCCCCCGGTCCAGCTTGAAGCCGGGGAGCGGGTTACCGGTGGGGACCCATCGCAACCAACAAGTACACCAAGGTGCAAGGAAAAGGGACATCACCGTCACCTACTGGGAGAGCAAGTGCAGCCGTCCGTGGGACCGTCTATCCAGCCGTTTGGTTTACCGTAAAAACTGTGTCACGTCTCAGGCTGAGTGAGTACCACAGTGCCGCAAGGCACAGCGCTGCCCCCGCGTCCCTGCGCCCACCAGGCCCTGAACCTCCCTCACCATCACCGGGCCCCGGGACCACCAACCCCTACCCACGGAGGGGCAACACAACACCTGGCTGCTCCGCATCACCATCCCCGGGAGCCCCGTATAGAGCAGCGGTGGTGAAATCACCACAACCGTGGGTGGCGTCACGGACAATAATCATCCCCACACCCAACAACCCCCTTTCACTCACGGGCGAGGAGTGCCGCTCGAGAAACCCCCGGGATCCGGCCCACCGCTCGAGCCACCACTGAGCAGCAGCCGCCGGACCCGAGCAGAAGGGGGTGAGCGTAGTGTGCTGACACCCTCCTCCCCGCCCGCGACACACACACTGAGAATTTGAGTATTTTATTTCAGTATTTGTTAAACTATGTTCACACAGGGAGTTTATGCTCAGTGTTTTCATTATTTATTTGGGCAATAGTCTTGTTTATATATTAAAGTTGGACTGTTCAATACTAGGCCTTAGTGTTTTTGGTTTTTTTTTAAACTGAAGGGTATATTTATTAGATTAGTGGATGTTTTTTACATTATACTTTCGTCAACTATTTTTCAGAAATTATCTGTTTCAGGTGTTTGACACATGACCTGTCACATGACCATGGGTTAGGGATGGGGGGCCCACAGGTCCTGAACAGCTCGGGGCCCTGGTTACCCTTAATCTGCCCCTGCATGTGACTCATTACTGTTACAAGGGCTTAGGTGTGAATGGGGGGCAGGGGTGTTACATTTGGTGTTATCTCTCACACACACTCTCATACTCGTCACTTGATGTTCAACATGGCTCCTCATGGCAAATAATTCTCTCAGGATCTGAAAAAAGGAATCGCTGCTCTACATAAAGATTGCCGAGGCTATAAGAAGATTGTCACAACCCTGACACTGAGCTGCAGCATGGTGGCCAAGACCATACAGCGGTATAACCAGACAGGATCCACTCAGAACAGGCCTCATCATGCTCAACCACAGCTGAGTGCATGAGCTCAGCATCTTAGCCAGAGGTTGTCTGTTCAAAATAGACGTGAGTGCTGCCAGCATTGCTGCAGAGGTAACATGGGTGGGGGTCCGCCTGTCAGTGTGTAACGGGGTGCCAGGGGTGCCTCCGGGGTTGTAGTCGTGGCACTTGCTATCAGGCTTACCCCTGGCTCCGCCGTCACTTTGGGGACAGGAGATGTCTTGGTGGGGCAGAGTGTGGTGGTGCAGATGTCGTCCGACGTATAAACACTCTCCAGGCATGCTTTGTTGCAAATAAAAGACATTCTTTATTTTCACAAAATAAACCGGCAGTTGCAGATGACTTCACGTTGTTCTTCCTTAGCTGGGGAAAAAGCCTGCCCTGACGTTCTCTCCAGTGGGGATGTGCCCGGCTACTCTTCTTCACCCGGCTCCCACTATGGCTACACACAAACCGGACCTACACCAGTCTGCTTCGCTCTCGAGATACCGTCCTCTCCTGTTCTCTCCGGCTTCCCAATTCTTCCAGCTCCCACACTCTGCCCCGGCTCTGCTCTCCTTCTCCTGTCCCGGACACACTGCCTTCTCCCTCGCACTTTTACTAACACTACTCCTCCCTCCCCTTGCTTCTGCCGGCTCCTCCTCTCCACTGTGGTGACATCCGTCCCACCTGGCCACTAGGGGGACCCACTAACACAATACAATAATAATAAAAACATTTTTATTAATAACAGCATTCCGGGTAAACTATGCTTCCTTTGTAAGGGGTCTGTCCACCCCTTACAAGTGCTCAGACCATAGACCGCACACTGCAGAGGTTACAGGGGTGGGGGTCCACCTGTCAATGCTCAGACCATACACCACACACTACAGAGGTTACAAGGGTGGGGAGGTCCACCTGACAGTGCTCAGACCATACAACACACACTGCAGAGGTTACGGGGGTGGGAGGGTCCGCCTGTCAGTGCTCAGACCATACAACGCACACTGCAGAGGTTACAGGGGTGGGAGGTCCACCTGTCAGTGCTTAGACCATACGCTGCACACTGCAGAGTGTATAGGGGTGGGAGGATATGCCTGTCAGTGCTCAGACCATATGCCGCACACTGCAGAGGTTACAGGGGTGAGGGGGTCCGCCTGTCAGGGCTCAGACCATATGCTGCACACTACAGAGGTTACGGGGGTGGAAGGGTCCGCCTGTCAGTGCTCAGACCATACAACGCACACTGTAGAGGTTACAGGGGTGGGAGGTCCACCTGTCAGTGCTCAGCCCATACAACGCACACTGGAGAAGTTACAGGGGTGGGAGTGTCCACCTGTCAGTGTTGAGACCACACCACACAGACTGCATCACATTGATCTGCATGGCTGTAGTCCCAGAAGGAAGCTTCTTTTAAAGATGATGCACAAGAAAGCCGCAGTTTACTGAAGACAAGCAGACCAATGACATGCATTACTGGAGCTCTCCTGTTGTCTGATAAGACCAAAATAAACTTATTCCTTTCAGATGGTGTCAAAGTGTGTGGCGGCTCCAGGTGAGGAATACAGTGACACATTGGTGGACAAAGACAGAAAAGGGCTCCTGTGCAAGAACAATATATGGGCCCATTGCAGTCTAAGAGCTCATTATTATGGACAATTCCACCTGCTTAGTCACACATGCTGCACCAATGATATATTCACCCCTGCTAAGACAAGTGTGTCCTGCCTACAGTCAGGAATGGTGGTAGAGGTTCATGGTTTAAGGCTGCATGAGTGCTGCGGGCTGTGTGGGCTACAGATCATTGAGGGAGCCATGAATGTCAACATGTCCTGTGACATCCTGAAGCACAGCAGGATCCCCTCCCTTCATATTCCAACATGATAATGACCCCCAAGACCCCCACTGCCTCGCTACAGAAAATGAGGGTAAAGGTGCTGGACCGGCCGAACGTCTCTAGACCTAAACCCTATGGAGCATCTGTGGGGCCTCATCAAACAAAAGGTGGAGGAGACATCTACCAGCTCCGTGATGTCATCATCGAAGAGGATCCAGAGGCTCCTTTGAAGCTCTAGTGCCCTCGAGGCCCAAGAAAGAAAAGGCTGTACTGGAAAATAATGGTGGTCACACATGCTATTCACACCAAGGGCACAATTTAGCCATGTTCACTCAGGGGTGTACTCACTTTTGGTTCCAGCGGTTTGGACATTAATGGCTGTGCGTGGAGTTATTTAGAGACCAAATTTACACGGTTATACAAGCTGCACACTGACACTGTACATTGTATCACAGGGTCAGATCTTCAGTGCTGTCCCAGGAAAAGATATAATAAAGTATTTACAAAAATGTAAAGGGTGTACTCACTTTTGTGACATACTGTCCATTACATTACAGATCCTCCTGTATTATACTCCAGAGCTGCTCTCACTATTCTGCTAGTGCAGTCACTGTGGACATACATTACTGATCTTGAGTTACCTCCTGTATTATACTCCAGAGCTGCACTCACTATTCTTCTGGTGCAGTCACTGTGTACATTCATTACTGATCCTGAGTTACTTCCTGTATTATACTCCAGAGTTGAACTCACTATTCTGCTGGTGCAGTTGTGACGCCCTGGGCAAGCCAGGGGTCACAGTTTATCACACCACCACACCCTACACCCCAGCTAGGCACACCAGCTAACCCAAAAATCCTTGTTGCCTTCCTCCAGAGGCTGATGTTCACACTAGGGGGTGGGCCAGGCGGTTGGCTCCGCCCACCGAGGAGTTCACAGCTCTGGAGGCGGGAAGAACCAGGCAGATCAGTTAGGGAGGTGAAGGAGTAAACATGGAGAACAGTTAAGGAAGTGAAAGTAGAAGGAAGTGAAGTGGTAGAGGAGCAAAGGAGAAAACTGGAGTAAAGGAGTAAAAGTGACAGTAAGAAAGCCTGAAGCTGGTCCGGGTGTGTGCCCCGGACTGAGACAGCAAGGTCAGCAGACGGCGGTGATTGTCCGCAGGGGTGACTGCTCGGGAGTTCCTGGAAGGACCGCGGACGGGTGGTGACCTGGCGGTCTGGAGCAGTGTACAAAGGACAGTCAGCACCAGGGCAGGGGCCTCTCGGACCCTGGCAAGGCTAGGAGTCGCCATAATTTGCCAAATCCGTCAGTGAAGGGGACGTCTGTCTCCCAACAACCAAGTCCCGATTGAAGGCAACAGTCCAACCAGTAAAGTAGAGACACCGCCACCGCCAGGGCACCAGTTTCTAAGGGCCAGCGCCTGCGGGCAAAGAGTAGAGCTCCTCCGGTCCAGCTTGAAGCCGGGGAGCGGGTTACCGGTGGGAACCCATCGAGACCATCAACAACATTAGGTGCAGGAAAAGGGACATCACCGTCACCTACTGGGGAAAGCAAGTGCAGCCGTCTGTGGGAACCGTCTTTCCAGCCGTGTGTTTTACCGAGAACTGTGTCAACGTCTCAGGCTGAGTGAGTACCACAGTGCCGCAAGGCACAGCGCTGCCCCCGCGTCCCTGCGCCCACCAAGCCCTGCATCTCCCACCTCATCACTGGGCCCCGGGATCACCAACCCCTACCCACGGAGGGGCAACACAACAACTTGCTGCTTCACACCATCACTCCCGGGATCCCCACACAGAGCAGCGGTGGTGTCAACAACTCACCACAACCGTGGGTGGCGTCACGGACAATAACCAATCCCTACACCAAAAATCCCCTTTCACTCACGGGCGAGGAGCGCCGCTCGAGAACCCCCGGGATCCGGCCCACCGCTCGAGCCACCACTGAGCAGCCGCAGCTGGACCCGAGCAGGGGGGTGAGCGCAGTGCTGACACCCTCCTCCCCGCCCGCGACAACTTGGCGTCACGAACAGGATCTTACCGCTCTGCCGTCTAGTAGAGGTGCGCCTTGTTACCGCCGGAGGTGTCCGGTAGAAAAATTTCAGAAGCCGCCATCTTTGGCGCGAAAAGTTCCCGCTCGAGCGTCTTCTCGAGTAGCAGAGGCGCGAAGGCCAAAACCCCGCCCCGAGAGAGGAGGGGCCGGAAAGAGCTAAGGGGGACGGAAACAAGATGTGTGCGCCCGCTGGAGGAGCGGCGGTCGCAGCCGCAGTGGCACCCGCGGATGGGAATGGGCCTGCCCAGGCACCGGTTGCGCTCACGGGAGGGGCCGCGGCCCCCGCGCTCGCTCAGGTGATGCCGTTCTCCTTGCCCTATGCGCCCGGAGCTGCCTGGCTACCGCAGTATGACGGGAAACCTGATGCTTTACAGGTCTTCCGGAAAAAGCTTAACCCGTTGCTAGAACTGTACCCCCTGACCGATAAGCAACGTGCGGCGGTAGTGCTGGGCCAGTTAACCGGCACGGCTGAGCAGGAGGCGGAGACCTGGGCCGAGGGGGACCGGCTCTCTGTAGCCACCATCTTTGAGAAGCTACAGACTGCCTTTGAGACCCGGACTGAAGCTGAGCTGAGGATGCAGTTTTACCAGTGCCGGCAACGGGCTGTGGATAGCATTCGGGACAATGCTTTACGTCTGCAGACCGCCCTCCGCACGCCAAAACGGGTGAATCCTATCAATGAGGCCGATAGCAACAAGATGTTACTAGAGCAATTTGTGCAGGGGATGAGATCCCCTGAGGATCGCAAGCAACTCCGGCTGTGGGCCCTGGAACACCCTGATGTGGACTTTGCTGTGTTAAAGGAACGGGCCATTAAAGCACTACAGCCCCCAGCTGCAGAAGTCCGGGAACCCGCCCCGTGGCCCGTCGAGACGGCCCCCGTTGTGGCGGCCCCTGCCCTACCAACCTCTCCAATACCTGCAGCCCCAAGCAGCACAGTGGAAGAACTGGCAGCCCAGGTCCGTCGCATGGACGGAGACCTCGCCAAGATCCTTGCTGCACTACAACCTCTGACCAGATCTCAGCCTCCAGCACAGATACAGCTTGCTGACAGCCCCGAGGATGTTCCCTGGATGCAGCGGAGAAGTGCTAATAACCCGCGGAGCAGACCTCCAATCTGCTACAAGTGCCGTAAGCCTGGTCATTACTTCCGACAGTGCCCGTTAAACGAGCAACCCCTGGGGCCCCGGGCCAATCCTCAGGAGTAGAACATCGTGGCCCCCCGGACTGGCGGGACCGATATATCGGGGCCCGCCCCATCATCCCCGTGGCTGTGGACGGCATACCAGTGATGGCTCTCTTGGACACTGGATCACAGGTAACCACCATACCATACACGTTGTACCAGCGGTATTGGGGAATAGACAAGCTGGCACCCCCAGATAATAGTATAACGCTAATTGCTGCTAATGGACTCCCATTGACCCAGGTGGGGTATAAACAGGTGGCTATGACAGTGGGGCAAGCTGAACTGCAACACCAGGGTATGATTGTGATCATGAATGAACCCAGTGATCATAACCCGAAGATAGTGCTGGGAACCAATGTGATGGAGCACTGCATGGCTGATGTGTTGACCCTATTGCAACAGCTAGCCGCCACAGCGGCGGGGAGCCGGCAGAGAGCTGTGCAGCGTGAGATCCGAGCTCTGATGTACCGCCAGCATGTAAGCTCAACAGGAGGGGAGATTGGTGGAGTGAGAGTGATGGATGTTGCTCCATTGACTGTGCCCCCTCGGAGTGAGATGATGATTTGGTGTAGGGCAGCAGTAGGGCCTCAGGGGCGTGACTACCCTGCTATGATGGAGCCCATGCCCTCCGAGCACTGGCCCACTGTAATGGCCGCCCGAGGGGTGGTGGAAGTAAAGAAGGGGAGAGTGTCTGTGAGGGTGTTGAACTGTGGAGAGGAAGAAGTCAGGCTTCCCCGGTATGCCACCATTGCCAAGCTGCTCACCCTGGATCCCCACACCATCACCGAAGCCAGTCCCTCAGTCTCCCCACCTAACACCAGCACTTCCCCGCCTCAAGGGGTGGTAAAGGAGTGGCATCAACAGCTACACGTGGGTACTGACGATACTCCTACACACCACAAAGCAGGGGTGTACAGGGTGGTGCAGGAGTATGAACAGGTTTTCAGTAAACATCCACTAGACTTTGGGCAGATCAAAGGGGTCCAACACCACATCCCCACCGGTGAACACCCCCCTATCAAAGAGAGGTACAGGCCTATTCCCCCTGCACATTACCAGTGTGCCAAAGACATGTTGAGGAATATGAAGGAGGCAGGGGTTATTCGGGACAGCTGTAGTCCCTGGGCCGCTCCGTTGATACTGGTCAAGAAGAAGGATGGTACCATGCGGATGTGTGTGGACTACCGGAAGATTAATCAGATAACCCATAAAGATGCCTACCCACTGCCTCGTATTGAAGAGTCTTTGGCCGCACTGAGAACTGCAAATTACTTCTCTACCCTTGACCTCACCAGCAGGTACTGGCAGGTGGCCGTGGCCCCGGAAGACCGGGAGAAAACCGCCTTCAGCACTCCGATGGGGCTCTGTGAATTCAATAGTATGCCATTCGGGCTGTGCAACGCCCCAGGAACCTTCCAACGGCTGATGGAGTGCTGTCTGGGACACCTAAACTTCGAGACCATCCTATTGTACTTGGATGACGTGATTGTTTACTCCCAGACGTATGAAACCCATCTGGAGCACCTGGCCGAGGTGTTCGCGTCCCTTGCCAAATACGGGATGAAATTGAAGCTTTCTAAGTGTCACCTGCTGAAACCCAGAGTGCAATACCTGGGGCACGTGGTAAGTGCAGAAGGTGTCGGTTTCTAAGGGCCAGCGCCTGCGGGCAAAGAGTAGAGCTCCTCTGGTCCAGCTTGAAGCCGGGGAGCGGGTTACCGGTGGGAACCCATCGAGACCATCAACAACATTAGGTGCAGGAAAAGGGACATCACCGTCACCTACTGGGGAAAGCAAGTGCAGCCGTCCGTGGGAACCGTCTTTCCAGCCGTGTGTTTTACCGAGAACTGTGTCAACGTCTAAGGCTGAGTGAGTACCACAGTGCCGCAAGGCACAGCGCTGCCCCCGCGTCCCTGCGCCCACCAAGCCCTGCATCTCCTACCTCATCACTGGGCCCCGGGATCACCAACCCCTACCCACGGAGGGGCAACACAACAACTTGCTGCTTCACACCATCACTCCCGGGATCCCCACATAGAGCAGCGGTGGTGTCAACAACTCACCACAACCGTGGGTGGCGTCACGGACAATAACCAATCCCTACACCCAAAATCCCCTTTCACTCACGGGCGAGGAGCGCCGCTCGAGAACCCCCGGGATCCGGCCCACCGCTCGAGCCACCACTGAGCAGCCGCAGCCGGACCCGAGCAGGGGGGTGAGCGCAGTGCTGACACCCTTCTCCCCGCCCGCGACACAGTCACTGTGGACATACATTACTGATCCTGAGTTACTTCCTGTATTATACTCCAGAGCTGCACTCACTATTCTGCTGGTGCAGTCACTGTGTACATACATTACTGATCCTGAGTTACCTCTTGTATTATATTCCAGAGCTGTTCTTCTGTGTGTGGGCGACACATACAAGTCACCATTTGAAGACCTGCTCTTCATAGCCTGTTGTAGACAGCCACGAGCCTCACATCGCAGGCCTGGGATCCGCAGGTTGGAGCCCCCTGGTCTACAGGAATAGTTAGGAGCGCAGGGAGCTTTCGTGCGGCCTCTTATTCTCAGTAGTGATGGGGATCGGGAGTTTGAGCCTCCACCAGTTACACTTCTATGGATGATCTACTAGACAAGTAATGTTCACCATGAAGACCAGCCCTGCCCGTGTGTTACTGTGTAATATGGAGGTCATGCAGCAGTCCTCCGCTTCACACCTCCTAATACTGGAAAGACATTGATAAGCGGAGCTCTCATGTGGTTTCTGGCCATTTCTGCCTGTAATAACATCTAATCTTTGGTGGGTTTTGTAGCAGAAACTCGGGGTCTGATGGGATGAATCCGATTATTATCAGGCAGGAGCCATGAACTCGAAGTCTGAGGGAAGAAAATCATGGCCGATCATAAAACCTGTGATCAGTATATACAATATATTATGCGGCATCTACTCTATATACAGAACATGGGTATGGCAGCTGGGAACAAGCGGAGGGTAAATATATAAAAGACTAACTCTATTACTATACTGCACCCCAAATATCCTGGGGTCACCACCTTCCATACTAAATATAGTCAGGATGAAGGAGACTCGTACACACGGCCGGTTATAATAATAATAATATAATTTATTCACTTATATGGCGCTATTAATTTCGCAGTGCTTTACATACATTGGGAATATTGTAAGGTCCCTATCAATATGTCTTTGGAGTATGGGAGGAAACCGGAGACCCCGGAGGAAACCCACGCAAACACGAGGAGAACATACAAACTCCTTGGAGATGGTGTCCTTGGTGGGATTTGAATCCAGGACCACAGCTCTGCAAGACTGCAGTGCTAACCACTGAGCCACCATAAGATTGCAGTGCTAACCACTGAGCCACCGTGCCGCCCATGTGCTGGATAATGGCAGCATGTGCCGTAGATGGTGGTGGACGCAGCAGAAGAGTCACTTACTCTGTGATTACATCTGACTGCGGAAAGTAACGAGAAGAGAGACCTCGTACCGAGGAGCGTCATCTGCTCCTGACATGGCGGCCGCCACATCATTGACTTGTCATAGTCGTCTTCCCCAGCCGTACCCCATCTTCATTGTGGGGGCATAGCGGGCCCCCCGCTCTGGAGCAGTGATCTGTAGAAAAAGGAAACAGAACTGGTCATGGAGCAGCCGAATATTACATATCAGAGAGGGGCACACGATTTACTCCCGGTCACTACCAGTTATTATATTCATCTTACCTGGAAAATATTTGGGTCCATGGGTCCCGCGTTTTGGGGGTTGCTCTTGTTCTTGTTCACACCCCTGTGTACAAAATAACAGAAAACACTTTATAATTCTGCATAAATTAATCTCATGGTATTTATTTCCAGGATAATCTTCACCCTTGTGTCGGCACAATGTGGCGTCATGGCCGCTGTTATTATCAGCTAAATATAAAAAATAGCAACAAAAAGAGGACAATGTCCTCCAAAAATTAAGTATTACTCACAGCAAGTTGGGCTGTAGTGTGTACATCGCCCAGGCCAAAAGCTAATGCTCTACCAGGATACAGCTAAACCCCCACTAATGTGGAAGCGTCACAGGTGCAGGAGAAGCAGATCACACACACACCTCCATGGAATGGAGGGGAGGCGAATGCTAGATGATAAAACTGCACACAAGTGGCTTGCATAGAGCGCTGTTCACATGCAGATGGCACAGTCACAAACCCGCAGCCTATTAGGTGACGCCCTTCTATTAGATCAGGCGGGCTGCCAAGCCGTACCCCACTGTGTATCATGCACGGACAGACACTCTACATTGCAAGGCCCAACAGAAAGGGGCCTGGCTGTATCCTGTACAAACAAAAAAATATGAGGTTTTTGTTGGTATTTATGGCCATAAAACGTAAGCCTACACCCTCGTCACGGGACCTCATGTCTGTAGGTCCCTACACTAAATATAAAAAATAGCAACAAAAAGAGTTGGCAGCCCGCCTGATCTAATAGAAGGGCGTCACCTAATAGGCTGCGGGTTTGTGACTGTGCCATCTGCATGTGAACAGCGCTCTATGCAAGCCACTTGTGTGCAGTTTTATCATCTAGCATTCGCCTCCCCTCCATTCCATGGAGGTGTGTGTGTGACCTGCTTCTCCTGCACCTGTGACGCTTCCACATTAGTGGGGGTTTAGCTGTATCCTGGTAGAGCATTAGCTTTTGGCCTGGGCGATGTACACACTGCAGCCCAACTTGATGTGAGTAATACTTAATTTTTGGAGGACATTGTCCTCTTTTTGTTGCTATTTTTTATATTTAGTGTAGGGACCTACAGACATGAGGTCCCGTGACGAGGGTGTAGGCTTACGTTTTATTGCCTTAAATACCAACAAAAACCTCATATTTTTTTGTTTGTACAGGATACAGCCAGGCCCCTTTCTGTTGGGCCTTGCAATGTAGAGTGTCTGTCCGTGCATGATACACAGTGGGGTACGGCTTGGCAGCCCGCCTGATCTAATAGAAGGGCGTCACCTAATAGGCTGCGGGTTTGTGACTGTGCCATCTGCATGTGAACAGCGCTCTATGCAAGTCACCAGTGTGCAGTTTTATCATCTAGCATTCGCCTCCCCTCCATTCCATGGAGGTGTGTGTGTGATCTGCTTCTCCTGCACCTGTGACGCTTCCACATTAGTGGGGGTTTAGCTGTATCCTGGTAGAGCATTAGCTTTTGGCCTGGGCGATGTTATTATCAGCTCCTGACATTAATCACATTACACACTGAGGATCTTACCTTATGTGAGGTTTTGTGGTCGCACGATGTGACCTGTCTCTGGTCGGGAGTCACCGCTGAGACGAGGAGAGGGTTGGACTCTGCGCCTCGCTTTGTCCATTACAGATTCTGGTGAAACAGAAAACAAAAATATATTTATAGAGAAAGTGACAGAACATCAGTATACAATGAGGATTCAAAGAGACAGAGACTTCAACATATCTGACAGGAAACCTGTTCTTACACATAGCAACCAATCACAACACAGCTTTCATTCTACCAGAGATGTTTAAGGTCTTTACATGAATGTAACACCCAGTGGCGAAACTACAGTTTGATGGGCCCTGATTCAAAATTTGGCCCTGCCCCCCCCCCCAGGTTTCCTATGTTCTGCTATGCATCTTTCCCTCACAACTCGGCTTTGCCATGCTCTGTTATACATCTTTCCCTCGACACCCTGCTTTTCCATGTTCTGCTATACATCTCTCCCTCAGCTGCCAGCTTTCCTATGATATCAGAGCATTGGAAAGCTGGGTTCTGAGAGAAAGATGTATAGCAGAGCATGGAAAGCTGGGTTCTGAAAGAAAGATGTATAGCAGAGCATGGAAAGCTGAGTGAGGAGGGTTGAAGTCTCTTTCCCTCAGCAACCAGCTTTCCCATCCGATGCTTGTATCTTTGTTTGCCATCCTCATATATGTGTCCACATCCTGTTATTATATGGCCCCATCATGGTATTATAGGGCCCCATCCTGGTATTATATGGCACCACATCCTGGTATTGCATGGCCCCCATCCTGATATTACATGACCCTCATCCTGGTATTACTTGGCCCCCATCCTGGTATGATATGACCCCCCCATCTTGGTATTATATGGCCCCCATCCTAGTATTACGTGGCCCCATCCTGGTATTATATGGCCCTCATCCTGTTATTTCATGGCACTCATCCTGGTATTACATGGCCCCCATCATGGTATTAGATGGCCCCCATCCTGGTATTATGTGGCCCCATCCTGATATATTATGGCACCCATTCTGGTATTACATGGCCCTCATCCTAATGTAATATAGTTCTGCCCCTGATGTGACACCTGTCCTCTGATTGTCCCTATGTTCACAGCAAAGGAATCTTACTGGAAAGTTATATATAATGAGAGGATATGACAATACAAATTATTAATCCTGTAAGAAGGAACTTACGTGATTTAGTGTTTGCTGAGGGCGTCCATTGTGATCAATCTCTGGGCCTCCATGACAGTGAATTTACTCTTTGTCCTCTTTTTCTAATACAAAATAAAAACAATGACGATCAGACGCCCCCAATAATGGCAGCACCCCCCCTCCCCAGCCACCATATTTCTACATTTGCTATATATAGGCATAATGGAAATTCCATGGTTACTTAAGGTGGCTTTACACACTGCAACATCGCAAACGACATCGCTGTAACGTCACCGGTTTTGAGACGTAATAGCGACCTCCCCAGCGACATTGCAGTGTGTGAAACACATCAGCGACCTGGCCCCTGCTGTGAAGTTGCTGATCGCTACAAATCGTTCAGGACCATTCTTTGGTCCTTTTTTTCCCGCTGTGCAGCAAAGTCTCAGTGTGTAAAGGGGACTTAAAACACTGGAAACGAGTGATGTGTCACAATATCTGTCAATCACTATTCTCTGTCAGTCGGTCTCTCCCTCTCGGTCTCTATTCTCTCTCTGTCGGTCCGTCACTATCTCTGTCCCTCTCTCACAGTCTGTTGGTCATTTTCCCCTCCTCTCTCATACTCACCGATCCCCGGCGCGGCGCTGCACGGCATTCACACTGCTGTGGCGGCTTTTCCTCTTTTGAAAAAGCCGGCCGCTCATTAAACAATTTCGTATTCCCTGCTTTCCCCGCCCACAGGCGCCTATGATTGGTTGCAGTGAGACACGCCCCCACTCTGAGTAACAGGTGTCTCACTGCACCAAGTCACAGCAGCCGGTGGGCGGGTCTATACTGTGCAGTGAAATAAATAATTAAATAATTAAAAAAAACGGCGTGCGGTCCCCCCAATTTTAATACCAGCCAGATAAAGCCATACGGCTGAAGGCTGGTATTCTCAGGATGGGGAGCTCCACGTTATGGGGAGCCCCCCAGCCTAACAATATCAGTCAGCAGTCGCCCAGAATTGCCGCATACATTATATGCGACAGTTCTGGGACTGTAGCCGGCTCTTCCCGATTTGCCCTGGTGCGTTGGCAAATCGGGGTAATAAAGGAGTTATTGGCAGCCCATAGCTGCTAATAAGTCCTAGATTAATCATGTCAGGCGTCTCCCCGAGAAACCTTCCATGATTAATCTGTAAATTACAGTAAATAAACACACACACCCGAACAATCCTTTATTAGAAATAACAAACACAAACACATTCCCTCATCACCAATTTAATAAGCCCCAAAAAGCCCTCCTTGTCCGGCGTAATCCACGGACCTCCAGCGTCGCTTCCAGCTCAGCTGCATGCAGGTGACAGGAGCAGCAGAATACACCGCCGCTCCTGTCACCTCCACGCAGCTAATGAAGACAGCCGCACGATCAGCTGAGCTGTCACTGAGGTTACCCGCTGTCACTAGATCCAGCAGTGGATGCAGCGGTGGCCGTGGGTAACCTCAGTGACAGCTCAGCTGATTGCGCTACTCACCGCCGCTCCGGTCAGCTCCACGCAGCAACTGAGGTGAGTAGCGCGATCAGCTGAGCTGTCACTGAGGTTACCCGCGGCCACCGCTGCATCCACCGCTGGATCCAGGTAACCTCAGTGGCAGCTCAGCTGATCGCGCTATTGCCTTCATTAGCTGCGTGGAGGTGACAGGAGCGGCGGTGTATTCTGCAGCTCCAGTCACCTCCATGCAGCAAAGCTGGATGCGACACTGGAGGTCCGTGGATTACGCCGGACAAGGAGGGCTTTTTGGGGCTTATTAAATTGGTGATGAGGGAATGTGTTTGTTATTTCTAATAAAGGATTGTTCGGGTGTGTGTGTTTATTTACTGTAATTTACAGATTAATCATGGAAGGTTTCTCGGGGAGACGCCTGACATGATTAATCTAGGACTTATTAGCAGCTATGGGCTGCCAATAACTCCTTATTACCCCGATTTGCCAACGCACCAGGGCAAATCGGGAAGAGCCGGGTACAGTCCCAGAACTGTCGCATATAATGTATGCGGCAATTCTGGGCGGCTGCTGACTGATATTGTTAGGCTGGGGGGCTCCCCATAACGTGGAGCTCCCCATCCTGAGAATACCAGCCTTCAGCCGTATGGCTTTATCTGGCTGGTATTAAAATTGGGGGGACCGCACGCCGTTTTTTTAAATTATTTAATTTTTTATTTCACTGCACAGTATAGACACGCCCACCGGCTGCTGTGATTGGGTGCAGTGAGACACCTGTCACTCAGCGTGGGGGCGTGTTTCACTGCAACCAATCATAGGCGCCGGTGGGCGGGGAAAGTAGGGAATACAAAATTGTTTAATGAGCGGCCGGCTTTTTCAAAAGAGGAAAAGCCGCCGCAGCAGTGTGAATGCCGTGCAGCGCCACGCCGGGGATCGGGGATCGGTGAGTATGAGAGAGGAGGGGAAAATGACCGACAGACTGTGAGAGAGGGACAGAGATAGTAACGGACCGACAGAGAGAGAATAGAGACTGAGAGGGAGATACCGACTGATAGAGAATAGAGATTGACAGACATTGTGACACATCACTCGTTTCCAGTGTTTGACTAGCTAGGTCGTTCTGCAGGTCCGGATCGCTGTTGCGTCGTTGGCCAGGTTTGCCTGTTTGACAGCTCACCAGAGACTCACCAGAGACTTTGTAGCGATCCCTGGCAGGTTGGGATCGCTGGTGGGATCGCTGAGAATCTCAGTGTGTAAAGGGGCCTTTACCTGTGCAGGCTGGTCTGTAGGCCCAGGGTCGTGGTCAGTTGAAGGTCAAGGCAGTCATTGACTCTACATGTCGTTTATAGACATGGAGTCACTTCTGATAGACTCTACATGTTGTTTATAGACATGGAGTCACTTCTAATAGACTACATGTCGTTTATAGACATGGAGTCATTCTCAACCTTTTTTGGAAATTCGCTGATCCTGCCGTTCTGCAGGCAGGATAGTAGATGAGCTCTGATCTCCTGATGCTGGAACTGAGCTGTGGGGTCACCGCCATCTGCCAGAAACTCGTAGGCAAAAGCTGTAGCAAACACCCCGCAGTCATAGCAGTTTTTCTGCTGGTCCACATTGAGAAAGCTCAGATGTTTCAGGGGCTCATCGACCACTTCATCGTACATGTTGATAATCTGCTGACGGATGGAAGGCGACAGTTTTCTTCTATTGATGCTGTTGGCCACCAAGATTTTGCCATTTTTGAAGCAAGTAGTCAGCCAGTGCCCCCTCTCCTCATCGTAGTGGATTTGTACGGCATTCTTCAGTACGCTGCACCCTGGCACTAAAAGAACCGCCGGGGGCTGCAGGCCATCAAAACCCTCAAACTGATGCTGCAGAAGCTCCTGGGCCATGCCGATGATGTTGTCATCCAGCATGCCCGCCGGGCCTTTGCTATTCAGGATGGATAATTGCGCTGGAGACAGGTTGTCCTCCTGACTCTTGAAATCAGGCATCTCCACTGGTGGGATCTCCACTGGTGGGGTCTCCTCTGGTGGGGTCTCCTCTGGTGGGGTCTCCAAATCGTACTGAGAAAAAAAATCGCAGCATGCTGCTTTTTTGCGAGTTTCTACTGCGAGTCTCTCCAATGCAAGTCTATGGGAGCGTGTAAAAAATCGGATGTCACGGGACGGCACTCACACCATCCCAGTGACATCCGATTTTCTAAATACATTTCTCGCATGTTTCTTAAAACACTGGAAACGAGTGATGTCTCACAATGTCTGTCAATCACTATTCTCTGTCAGTCGGTCTCTCCCTCTCTATTCTCTCTCTGTCGGTCGGTCACTATCTCTGTCCCTCTCTCTCTGTCCATGTCGGTCTATCCCTCTCCCCCCCTCTCTCATACTCACTGATCCCCGATCACCAGCGCGGCGCTGCACGGCGTTCACACTGCTCCGGTGGCTTCTCCTCTTTTGAAGAAGCCGATCGCTCATTATTCAATCTTGTATTCCCTGCTTTACCCGCCCACCGGCACCTATGATTGGTTGCAGTCAGACATGCCCCCACGCTGAGTGACAGCTGTCTCACTGTAACCAATCACAGCAGCCGGTGGGCGTGTCTATGCTGAGCAGTAAAATAAATAAATAATTGAAAAAAACGGCGTGCGTTCCCCCCCAATTTTAATACCAGCCAGATAAAGCCATATGGCTGAAGGCTGGTATTCTCAGGATGGGGAGCTCCACGTTATGGGGAGCCCCCCAGCCTAACAATATCAGTCAGCAGCCGCCCAGAATTGCCGCATACATTAGATGCGACAGTTCTGGGACTGTACCCGGCTCTTCACAAATTGCCCTGGTGCGTTGGCAATCGGGGTAATAAGGAGTTAATGGCAGCCCATAGCTGCCACTAAATCCTAGATTAATCATTGCAGGCGTCTATGAGACACCTCAATGATTAACCTGTAAATTAAAGTAAATAAACACACACAGTGAAAAAATCCTTTATTTGAAATAAACAATAACAAAGACCCTCGTTCACCACTTTATTAAGTACGCAAAAAACCCATCCTTGTCCGACGTAATCTACGGAGGTCTCTCGTTGCTTCCAGCTCTGCTACATGAAGGTGACAGGAGCTGCAGAAGACACCGCCGCTACTGTCACCTGCACGCAGCAACTTAAGTGAGTATCGCGATCAGCTGATGATGTCGGTCAGGTTACTCGCAGCCACCGCTGGATCCTCCAACAGTGACAGCAAGTCGCCCGAGTGATAGCGATGAAGTCACAGGTGAGTTGCTGTCACGGGGGGGAAGATCCAGCTGGCCGCGGGTAACCTGAGTGACGGCAGCGCTAATCGCGCTGCTCAGTTCAGTCACTCAGGGGATTAGCGGTCACCGGTGAGTCCTTCACAGACAGAGCCGCGGCATGACAATGAAGTCGGGTGCAGTTCATCCGAGTTAATTCTGATCGTTAAGTCTGTGTCTGCTGTCATCTGCCATTCAGCTCTGCTACATGGCTCTGTCTGTGACTGCTGTCAGCGGCCATGTAGAAGAGCTGAATGGCAGATGACAGCTGCTGAGAAAAAAAAGGAACACACACGGATCACACACACATTGCACACGCACTGCAATCATGAGGAAAATCTCAGGATCACAGTGCAGTTGCATTGCACTCTGACCTAACGTGAACTAAAATCAGCCGAGTTTTTTTTCAGCCAACTCGGACCGATTTTACTCGCATAGATGTGTTTCCAGCCTTAGAAGAACGATATTGACGGAGAGAAGACACGAGATAAATGGGAAAAACATTTCTGTAAAGGAAAACTCATCTATTTAGATGCAGAAATTTTTCTAAAAAATCTGTAACAATTGTAAAAATAAAATGTTCATTTTTCTCTTCCACTTTCAGTTGATTTTGATAGAAATATTTTACGTTTGTTTTTTGTTGGGATTTTTTATGAATTTATATATTTTGTATTACCAGTCTATCGGTGATCTTTGTTACCTTGAACCAATGGAGGTTGTTGGATTTCCACCTCCTGCACTGAGAACACAGCATGATTGACAACACACAGCCATTAAGGTATAAACTGCTGGCAACAATAGTGAGTACATCCTTAAGTGAAAATGGCCAAATTGTGCTCAATTATCAATTTTCCCTCCCCGGTGTCATGGGACTCATTACTGTTACAAGGGCTCAAGTGTGAATGGGGGCCGGGGTGTTACATTTGGTGTTCTCTCTCACACACTTTCCCATACCGGCCACTGAAAGATCAGCATGGCTCCTCATGGCAGAGAATTCTCTGAGGACCTGAATAAAAGAATTGTTGCATTCCATAAAGATGGCCGAGGCTATAAGAAGATCGCCACCACCGTGAACCTGAGCTGCAGCACGGTGGCCAAGACCATACAGCGGAATAACCAGACAGGATCCACTCAGAACAGGCCTCACCATGGCCGACCACAGAAGCTGAAGGCATGACCTCAGCGTCATATCCAGAGGTCGTCTGTTCAGAATAGACGTATCAGTGCTGCCAGCATTGGTGCAGAGGTTACATGGATGGGGGGTCCATCTGTCAGAACTCAGACCATACGCCGCACACTGCAGAAGACACAGGTGGGGGTCCACCTGTCAGTGCTAAGACCATACACCGCACACTGCAGAGGTTAATGAGGTGGGGGTGTCCACCTGTCAGTGTTGAGACCATACCCCACAGACTGCATCACATTGATCTGCATGGCTGTCATCCCAGAAGAAAGCCTCTTCTAAAGATTTTGCACAAGAAAGCCGCAGTTTACTGAAGACAAGCAGACCAATTACATGCATTACTGGAACTCTCCTGTCTGATGAGACCAAAATAAACTTATTCCATTCAGATGGTGTCAATGTGTGTGGCGGCTCCAGGTGAGGAATACAGTGACACATTGGTGGACAAAGACAGAAAAGGGCTCCTGTGCAAGAACAATATATGGGCCCATTGCAGTCCAAGAACACATTATTGTGCACAATTCCACCTGCTTGGTCGCACATGCTGCACCAATGATATCTTCACCCCTGCTAAGACAAGTGTGTCCTGCCTACAGTCAGGAATGGTGGTAGAGGTTCATGGTTTGAGGCTGCAGGAGTGCTGCGGGCTGTGGGGGTACAGATCATTGAGGGAGCCATGTATGTCAACATGTCCTGTGACATCCTGAAGCAGAGCAAGATCCCCTCCCTTCATATTCCAACATGATAATGACCCCAAACACCTCCAAGACCCCCACTGCCTCGCTACAGAAAGTGAGGGTAAAGGTGCTGGACTGGCCGAACGTCTCCAGACCTAAACCCTATGGAGCATCTGTGGGGCCTCATCAAACAAAAGGTGGAGGAGACATCTACTAGCTCTGTAATGTCATCATGGAAGAGGATCCAGAGGCTCCTGTGAAGCTCTAGTGCCCTCCATGCGCAAGCTGGAAACTAATGGTGGTCACACATGCTATTAACACCAAGGGCACAATTTAGCAATTTTCATTCGGGTGTACTCACTTTAAATTCTAGCGGTTTGGACATTAATGGCTGTGCGTGGAGTTATTTAGAGGAGACCAAATTTACACTGTTATACAAGCTGCACACTGACACTGTACATTGTATCACAGGGTGAGATGTATAGTGCTGTCCCATGAAAAGATATCATAAAATATTTACAAAAATTTGAGGGGTGTACTCACTTTTGTGACATACTGTACATTACGTTACAGATCCTCCTGTATTATACCCCAGAGCTGCACTGACTATTCTGTGAAGTCACTGTGTACATACATTACATTACTGATCCTCAGTTACCTCCTGTATTATACTCCAGAGCTGCACTCACTATTCTGCTGGTGCAGTCACTGTGTATGTACAGGCCTGAGAGGGGCCCAGCCGCTTCTCCGCTGCTCGGGCCGAGCCGCTCGAGGTCCGGGCTCGGGTTGTCGGTGGCACGAGCGCCTCTGGACCGGGGGCCACGTTGCTCTGTTAAGGGGAGGCAGTGGGGTGTTGGTGGTGTGGGACGAGGCATGCAGCCGGGGATAGCCGCGCTGTCGTCTAACGGGTCGTGACGCCACCCACGGGTCGTGGTGACGGGATGCACCACCGCTGCGGCTGGAGTGAAGGCGGGCTCATCTCGGATCGGTGTTGCGGCCACAGCCTAGATGTTAGCCCCTCCGTGGGTAGGGGCGGTATGTCCCGAGGCACGGTGGGGGACTGGAGCGCTGATGTTGTTGTCGGGGTGCAGGGTGCCGTGCTGCGGTGCAGTGTCGTGCCCGGATGGCACTGGTGTACTCACGATTAATTCACACTCAGAGTCACTGGTAAATCAAAGTTCGGGTATGGTCGGATCCCGCAGCCGGCTGTTCGTGTCCCCTGTGAGGTTGACGGTGGCCCCTTTCCCTTGCACCTCTTGTGGTTTTTCGGCTCCCCTGCCTGGACAGTGGTAGCCCGCTCCCCGGCGTTGAGCTGCCGGATGAACCCTCGGTTGCCCGCAGGCGCCGGCCCGTCGGATGTTTGGCCCTTGGCGGTGGCACTCACCTGGTATCGGTGGGCTTTTGCCTTCTTTCGGGACTTTGGGTGTGGATGAACCCTTGAGGTCCAGCCAGCAATCAGTCAATTTGCCTAAACTCAGTGGCTTCTAAGCTAGGATGGGGTCTGAGTACCCGGTTTCTGGTGCTTCGGTACACGGTTGACTCCCCGGTTCAGGGCCGGCGGGCTCCAACCCTGGCCCGGTGCCTATGGTTCTGCCGGTTGCTGTACCAGTACTCCTGCAGGCGGCCCCCACCGTCTGCCTGCCTGACGTTTCAAGGGTCCCAGGCTCCTACCCGGGTCCCTGACAGCTCTGCTCCTCTACACCTCCTGTCACTGTCCACTCTACAATTCATCTAACTGTTTGTATTTCCTGCCTCAGGACAGTAGTCTCCTCGGTGGGCGTGCCTTTCCGCCTGACTCCGCCTACCTGGTGTGCTCTACTGGCCCTGAGGGAGGCATCAGGTCTCCCTTTCGGGCGACGTGTATGTCCTCACAGGGGGTGGGTGTGTGTGTGTGTGTGTGTGTGGTAGGTGTTATTACCTGTGAAACCTGGGGTCCAGGGCGTCACATGTACATACATTACATTACTGATCCTGAGTTACCTCCTGTATTATATTCCAGAGCTGCACTCACTATTCTGCTGGTGCAGTCACTGTGTACATACATTATGTGTCGCCCAGGGGTCGGGGGTACTCAGATCTGGACCAAGGGGTCGCTTCTGAAGGTATCACGGTGGCGTGACCCGGTCTGTGATCCCAGGCACCACAACAAAAGGGGCATTATATACAGGGGAGATTTTGTAGTCTATGTTCCGTGACGCCATCCGTGGTGTGCGGTGAGGTAATGGAGCACCGCCGCTACCGGTCACAGGATCCCGGGGATGGTAATGGGCAGCAAGGTGGTGATTTTCCCTCCACAGGTAGGGTGTTGATGTCCCGGGTCCCCGGTGTGATGGATTGGGGGGTAACGGGTACAGTCCACGGTTTGGACCGGGTGGTGCAGTAGTACTCACAGGATAAGGCAATAACTAACATGAGTCCAAGAATTAACCAAGTTGCTGGTAACTGGTGCCCACGGCCGCTGTGAGGACGGGTCCCACACCCGTGTGTGTAATTCGGGTGTTTTTCTCCTGCCTGGTGTCTGTGTCTGCTCCATACACAGGAAGCAGCTGGCCTATTCCTGAGGCCCTCACTGCCACTTCTCCTAGCCCCACACAGGGGCTGCTTCCAGACCTCTCTCCTCCTGCAGACTGACTGAAACTAGACTCTGCTCTCCCCAAGCTCCTCTCCCCCTCCCCTTTTCCTGAGGAGGGGGCGAGTGGGGCATGATTGGCTGGTGTGTATTGGTGTGGGAAACTCCCCAAGGAAGAGTGAGATCTGCACCAAAAAGATGGATGCAGACCTCTGTGACACCCTGGTTTTGCCAGGGCGGCACAATTACATTACTGATCTTGAGTTACCTCCTGTATTATACTCCAGAGCTGCTCTTCTGTGTTGGGCAACACATGCAAATCACCATTTGAAGACCTGCTCTTCATTGCCTGTTGTAGACAGCCACGAGCCCCATATCACAGGCCTGGGAGCCGCAGGTTGGAGCCCCCTGGTCTACGGGAATAGTTAGGAGCGCAGGGAGCTTTCGTGGCCTCTTATTCTCAGCAGTGATGGGGATCGGGAATTTGGGCCTCCACCAGTTACACTTCTATGGATAATCTACCAGACAGGTAATGTTCACCATGAAGACCAGCCCTGCCCGTGTGTTACTGTGTAATATGGAGGTCATGCAGTAGTCCTCCACTTCACACCTCCTAAGGCCCTGTGCGCACTGGAAAACGGAATTTTCTTAAGAAAATTCCGCAGAGTCTGAAAGATTACCGCACCCGCGGTAAAAAACCGCGGCAAACCACACCCGAAAACAGCATGCGGTTTGCCGCGGTATTACCGCGGTTTTGCCGCGTGCGAGTTGGTACATGTGTTTTAATGCATTCAATGCAATAAAGCACATTAAAAAAAAAAAAAAGAAAGTAATTTCCTTCTGAGATAGATAGATAGAAGAATAGATAGATAGAGGGATAGATAGAGGGATAGACAGAGTCCCTGTGAGCACACGCTGCATTTCTCCCGAGCGGTAATGTGTGTTCACATTACCGGCCGTGGGAAATTCCCTGTGATTACCTCTCTGCAGTCTGTCTCATTGTGAGGCTGCATTCAGTATGTGTCAGTCGCGGCTGGATGCAAGCATCGCAGGACGTGGATTATGCCGGACCTGTGGATTACGCCGGAGCTGTGTGTTTTGGGGGGGTTAATAAAGGGGTGAAAGGGGCTTTTTTGTGTTTTATTTAAAATAAAGGATTTTTCGGTGTGTGTGTTTTTTTCACTTTACTTACGGGTTGATCATGTCAGCTGTCACATAGACGCTGCCATGATCAAGCCTGGACTTAGTGGCGGCGATCCGCTGCCATTAACTCGTTATATTACCCTGATTGCCACCGCATCACGGCAACAGGAAGAGCCGGGGACACTCCGGGACTGTCGCATAATGGATGCGACAGTCCCGGGGCAGCTGCGGGCTGATATTTTCGGCTGCGGGAGGGGGATGGGCAGTAACCCTGCTCCTCGCCCTCCCCAGCCTGAGAATACCGGGCCGCCGCTGTGTGCTTACCTCGGATGTACGGTAAAAATACAGCAGAGCTCATGTGTTTTTTTTCTATATGTGTGACGCCCTGGACCCCAGGGGTCACAGGTAATAACACCTACCACATACACACACACCCCCACCCCCCTGTGAGGACACACACAGTCACCCAAAAGGGAGACCTGATGCCTTCCTCAGGGCCAGTAGAGCACACCAGCTGGGCGGAGTCAGGCGGAAAGACACGCCCACCGAGGAGACTACTGGCCTGAGGCAGGAAGTTCAAACAGTTAAGTTTTGGACAGAGAGAGTGAAGTGGTAGAGGAGCAGAGCTGTCAGGGACTCGGGTAGGAGCTTGGGATCCCTTGGAAAACATCAGACAGGCAGACGGTGGTGGCGTCTGCAGGAGTACCGGTACAGCAACCGGCGGAACCGTAGGGACCGGGTCTGGGTTGGAGCCCGCTGGCCCTGAACCGGGGAGTCAACCGTGTACCGGAGCACCAGAAGAAGGGTACTCAGACCCCGGCCTAGCTTAGAAGCCACTGAGTATAGGCCAATTGACTGATTGCTGGCTGGACCTCACGGGTTCATCCACACCCAAAGTCCCGAAAGAAGGCAAAAGCCCACCGATTCTGGGTGAGTGCCACCGCCAAGGGCCAAACACCCAACGGGCCAGCGCCTGCGGGCAACGAGGGCTCCTCCGGTAGCTCAGCACCGGGGAGTGGGCTACCACTGCTCAGGCAGGGGAGCCGAACAAACCACAGAGGTGCACGGGAAAGGGGCCACCATCAACCTCACAGGGGACACGAGCAGCCGGCTGCGGGACCCGACCATACCCAAACTTTGGTTTACCAGTGACTCAGTGTGAATTAATCGTGAGTACACCAGTGCCATCCGGGCACGACACTGCACCGCAGCACGGCTCCCTGCACCCCGACAACACCAACGTTCCAGTCTCCCCCAAACCACCGGGCCCCGGGACACACCGCCCCTACCCATGGAGGGGCTAACATCTAGGTTGTGGCTGCAACACCGATCCCGGACCAGCCCGCCTTCACTCCAGCCGCAGCGGTGGTGCACCCCATCACCACGACCCGTGGGTGGCGTTACACGACCCGACGGGCGACAGCGCAGCCCTCCCCGGCTGCGCGCCTCGTCCCACACCACCACCACACCGACTCCCCCTTAACAGAGTGACGTGGCCCCCGATCTGGAGGCGCTCGTGCCACCGACAACCCGAGCCCGGACCTCGAGCGGTTCGGGCCCAGCAGCGGAGAAGCGGCCGGGCCCCTCTCAGGGCGGTACACATCTACTCTTCTGGCGTCACAAGCAGGATTCAGACAGTCCACTTACCTGTGGAAAGTGCGCCTTAGAAGTTTCCGTCAGCGGCGTCCTGCCGAAAAAGTGTAAAAAAAAAAAAGTCCTGCCATCTTGGCGCGAAAGTTTCCCGCTCGAGTCGTCTTCCCCGAGCAGTGAAGGCGCGAAAGTGAAGCCCCGCCCCCGAAGGAGGAGTGCGAAGAGAAAACCAAGGGGGAAGCGGGCGAGAAGGCTGCCTGATGTAACCGAGAAGATAAAAAGGCAGGGACTCTAGGACCCTGCATCCGTTCTGTTCCTGGACCCAGACTGTGCAGCATGGCGACTCCCGTCCAGCGTCCCGATACCCCGGAGCCCGGGCAAGGAACGGCGGCGTGGGTGAAGGCCCGGACAGAGGAAATGTGTCGCAGCCTCCAGCACCAGGTAAGCTTCCTGGTGGAGCACTGGGCGGCGGAGATGGGAGAGATAGTGGCTGCCGTGCGGGCCCGTGAAAGGATGATGGTGTTGGCAGGGTGGGGAGGCGACCAACGTCCCTATGCCCTTGAGGGGTCAGCCATCGTGGCTGAGGGACTCGGTCTGCTGCTGCCCGCCATACCGCCTCCTCCATTGCCCGCAGCGGTTGTCGCTGCCCCTCCACCCGTATCCCCACCCCTAACACCAGTGGCGGAGTACGTCCCGGGCGCTCATGGGAAGCTGCTTGAGGAGGCTGGCCTGGACCTGCAATGGAACCCGGCCGCGCTGTGCCTGTTGCCCGAGGGGACCCGTTACCGGTCAGCACCTGATTCCAAGGCGATGCCGGATGTCCCGGAAGTGACTGCGCCCAAAAGTGCCCAGGCTCCAGCAACCCACCCGGCCAAGAAGACCCAGAAGGCCAGGCAAGCTGCTCCAGGGTCGCGGGCCTCGGCTGAGGTTCCGCGGGGAGGCACCTGCAAGGCAGCAGAGCCGGCCGCGACACAGCGGCGCTCCCCTACGAGGGTGCCAATCGTGGTCGACACCGGGGAGTGCCGGCTGGGCCAGACTCCCACAGCAATCGACCCTGGGCGTGCAGGTGCCCCGTACTGGGAGCGACAGCCCAGCCAATTGAGCCAAGAGATAGTGGCTAGGGAAAAGAGGAGAGAAGAGGTGCTGGCCCGTACCATCGAGGGGAAGGAGCACCTGAGGAGCGCTGACTTCTGGGGGCGGGGCCCCACCTACCAGGGCCAGGTCCGGCGATTTAACAAGGACAAAGGCTGCGGGTTCCTGTACGACCCCGAATTAGACGGAGAAGTGTTCTTTTCCCAGCGGGATGTGAATGCCCATCTCCCGTTCGGGCACCCAGACCGTGACCTCCTGCCCAGCGATCTGGCGCACTACACCCGGCACCGAGGGGAGAGGGGCTGGTTTGCCCTAGATGTCCGGAATGGCAGACAGCCCCTTCCTCCACCGTACAGCTCCGAAGTGGAGGTTGAAGAAGAGTTCCCCACTGTGGAGTAAGATGGTAGCCCATTAGCTACAAAGAGACCCATCCCCGTTGGGACTTGTGTTTGAAACCCTGTTTTACACCTTGTTGCGTCCACTGCTCATGGACAAGGCCGTGGACTTGCCGGCCACCCAAAAACTTTTGGACTTGTAAATATTGCCCTATCTGCCCCCTTTAACATGCCTTCCCATTCCATTAGCCTCCGGAGAGGCAGATTGGAGGAAGGACCCGCAGCAGAGCAGGCTGGGGTCCGGTCACCACTGGGACCGGCGACCATCCTCCGGGGAGCCCTTGAGCAACTGCTGGGTGCGCGCACTGTACCCGTTCCCGCCTGGGGGATCTGGCCATGTTCCTGTTTCCGGACTGGGGAAAAGGGGTGCTGCCCATTTCTTAGGGTCAGCATCAAGGCTAGGTTGTTTGGGTGGGAAAGGCGGAAGGACATGAACCCGTTCCGTTAATAAAGTTATGCAACATTAAAGCAAAATGCCTCCCGTTATGGGAAGACCTTCAGTAACTATAGTTTGTGTAAATGTTATTATAATTGTAAGTGTTTTCCCGTTTTTCCCGTTTTACAGTTAAAATGCAGGAGTACCGGTACAGCAACCGGCGGAACCGTAGGGACCGGGTCTGGGTTGGAGCCCGACGGCCCTGAACCGGGGAGTCAACTGTGTACCGGAGCACCAGAAGAAGGGTACTCAAACCCCGTCCTAGCTTAGAAGCCACTGAGTATAGGCAAATTGACTGATTGCTGGCTGGACCTCACGGGTTCATTTACACCCAAAGTCCCGAAAGAAGGCAAAAGCCCACCGATTCCGGGTGAACGCTACCGCCAAGGGCCAAAGACCCAAGGGGCCAGCGCCTGCGGGCAACGAGGGCTCCTCCGGTAGCTCAACACCGGGGAGCGGGCTACCACTGCTCAGGCAGGGGAGCCGAACAAACCACAAACAGAGGTGCACGGGAAAGGGGCCACCATCAACCTCACAGGGGACACGAGCAGCCGGCTGCGGGACCCGACCATACCCGAACTTTGGTTTACCAGTGACTCGGAGTGTGAATTAATCGTGAGTACACCAGTGCCATCCGGGCACGACACTGCACCGCAGCACAGCCCCCTGCACCCCGACAACAACACCAACGTTCAAGTCTCCCCCAAACCACCGGGCCCCGGGACACACCGCCCTTACCCACGGAGGGGCTAACATCTAGGCAGCGGCCGCAACACCGATCCTGGACCAGCCCACCTTCACTCCAGCCGCAGCGGTGGTGCACCCCGTCACCTTGACCCGTGGGTGGCGTCACGACCCAACGGGCGACAGCGCAGCCCTCCCCGGCTATGCGCCTCGTCCCACAAAACCACCACACCGACTCCCACTTAACAGAGTGATGTGGCCCCCGGTCCGGAGGCGCTCGTGCCACCGACAACCCGAGCCCGGACCTCGAGCGGCTCGGCCCGAGCAGTGGAGAAGCGGCCGGGCCCCTCTCAGGACGGTACATATGTCCGTTTGATTTGTATGTGTATTCTATATATCTGTGTCAGTGCGATCTGTGTGTCTTATATGTCTGTGTCTGACATGTGTGTGTTCTATGTCTGTGTGTGAGTGTGACGTATGTGTGTTTACTCTGCTCCGCTTCCTCTTCCTGTCATAATGACATCACTTCCCTGCAAACTGCAGGCAGCGATGTACATTACCGCAGGTAAACCGCAAAATACTGGAGGGAATAACGCAGGAAAACGCAATGAACCGCACAGAATTTGCTGCCTGTGTTATTCTCTGCGGGATTTCACGATTACATGGCAGTCAATGGAGTGAAATCCCGCAGCGATGTGCGGAAAAGAAGTGACATGCAATTGTTTTTGCTGCGGGAATCCCGCAGCAAAACATGCAGCTGTCAAAATCCGCATAGTGCACACAGCATTTTTTTTTCCCATAGGTTTTGCTGGTGAATCACTGCAGAGATGTTATGAACATAACATGCAGCAAAACCGCATGAAATCCGCGGCAAAAACCGGCAAGTGCACACAGGGCCTAAGGCTGTTTACTTTGAGATAAACAGAATCCTTATGCTGGTGACACTACTGATCTCTAGTGCGGAGGAAAGCAAAAGTACTGAAGAAGACAAGCAGTAAAGCATTGTGGGCATGAAGCAGAGGTTTCAGATTTTGTTCTCTACTTTTTTTCTGTCCTAATCTTCTTTTTTTTGTCAATGATATTTAATAAAGTCTTGTGTCAAAGGCAATAATAGTGCAGAGAATGTTTGCTTTATTTTGTCACGCTTTAGTTTTTCTCTTTTGTTATCTGAATATAATTACCAGCAGTCGGGAGCGTCGTGAACACTACTGCTACAGATATTTTAGCGCAATTTTTGTGCCATTTTGCAAAATGTGAAACTTTTCGCACTGAAAGTCACAGAAAAATTACAAAAAAATCAAGACCATTTTGACTTTATGTAAAATTCATGCACTCCGTGCGCAATTTTGGAACCCCCCCCCCAGAAAGGAATACCACAAGATAAAAAAAGAATATTGACTTAAAAAAACTTAAATGATATAGCAGACTCTTATTACTAAATCTTAATCCAGGTTTGTCAGCATCAACACAGGTGTACTGCAATAGAAAAAAAATTGTCTCATTCATTTATATGTAAAAAAAACGACTTGCTGTTCACATGTTCAGGCTTCTTAACGTCTTTTAAACACTTAAAGCTTTCGGCCCTGTGCGCACGCTGCGGATTTACCGCGGATTTTGCCACGGATTTGCTGCAGAAAATGTGTCTAACATTGCTGCAGTCATTTCCCAGCAAATTCTATGGGTTTGAAAAAATGCTGTGCGCACACTGCGTTTTTTTATACTTGCGGATTTACCTGCGGATTTTCCGCTGCGAAATTAATGAGCATGTCACTTCTTTTCCGCACCTGCGGTTTTTGCCATAGATAATGGTAAAAATCTGCAGAGACCAACTTGCGGAAAATCCGGAGGAAATGCGTGGCAAATCTGCACAAAATCCGAGGCAAACCGCGATAAAACCGCATGCGGATTTCGTTGCAGTTTTGGTGTAGTTTTTTACCGCGGGTGTGGGATTCTTTAAGCGGGTCCTTTTTTTTCTTAAGAAAAAGGCACTTTCTAGTGCACACATAGCCTTCAAGTGCTTAAAAGAAGGAATTTGACCATTCTTCAGGAGTTTTCCGCTAGGAAGATGCTCAATAGTTTACAATATACCGTAAGTCAGCGCTCCGGTGTTTCAGAGTAAATATGGGTAGAAGAGCCCTCACCACTTTAATTGATTGACAGATTTTTCCCATTTATGTGCTTGGCAAGAGGCCTGTCAATTAACTGCAATGGGGCTGGGAAAAGCTGTCCGACTTTTCAAACTATATTTTCTCTGAAATTCCAGCGCGTCATAGAAAAATGTATCTGGCTGCAATTAAGTAAACAGGCTCCGATTCATGCTGGCCAAACTGAATCGAATGACAGGATCCCTTTAAAAACAGGTACCTTAAAATCAGTCCACACATTGAATCACATATGCCTATTCCAACCCCTCCATGCACACTATAACAACCATCAGCATGATACGACTGCCATTCGATAACCCTTTACTAATCGGCGATCGTTTAATGACCTGTTTATACAGATAGACCTCAGTAAACGATGCGCACTGACTAGTCTGTAGTAGATCTGTATTAGGTCGCTCAGTGCACATAGGCTCACCAGTACAAAGCCTGTTTAAGGGACAATGCATCGCCGAAAAGAATGATCTTTTCCACTGCACAAGAGATCATTTCACCTGAGGAATAAGTGTTTTGCTTGTTTTGTTCTACAGGTGATCGGCAGACAATCTACACTGCAAAATAATCATGAAACAAGCGGTTTGAAGAACTCTCGTTCATAATTATCTTTCAGTGTAAAGGCAGCTTCAGGCATCATTCACATGTCTATGTTTAAACAGTAACAAGAAAAAATGGTCCCTGGGTCATTAGTAAAAGCGGACTTGTCGCCATGTGTTTTGCATGGGCACATGGGTCGTGAAAAATCACGTACATGTAATAGCGCCATAGAATATAATGGGTACATGTTCTGTCCGTGAAAAAAATGATAGAACACTGTGCCACATGGAGGTCTGAATGAGGCCTAAGGGTACGTGCACACGATTAGTGTTCACAGCATTTTGGACGCAGCATGTTTCAGCTGCGTCCAAAACACTGCGTTCTTCAGTACAAGCACAGTGAATTGGATTTCTAGAAATCCCGTGCCCACTGTCCTTGTTTTTTTCTGCAGCACTGACCTGCGGTGCGTCTTTCCGAGCTGCAGCATGTCAATTGTTTGCAGCGAAGCCACAAGCGTCCTCCGCAAGAAGAACAGAAGCGAGAGACCGCAACTGCCCAAGCACCGGATCATGCACCCCGGCAGCTGCATTCTCCTGCGGTGGAGACTCGCAGACCCGCCAAGTCCAGGACACAGCAGGTCCTGATTGAGGGCACGTACCCTAACAGTGTGAACATACATAATTGTATTTATAATATTGATTGCATGGCCTTGTTAGCTGATCCTCCCCATTTGCACAGCAGGAGCCGAGTGTCATGCTAGTATCCCTGCGACTGCGGTCCGATTGTGCGATCGGACCTCAGCTGCAGGGGGCGGGCTGGTTCTGAGGAGGGGCGGGCCAGCGCTGAGGAGGGGCGGGCCGGCACGGAGGAGGGGAGGGAGGGATTTATCTCCCTCTCTCCTCCGTAACCGGCTATTGCGATTCTCGCTCTGAACACGCGGTACACCGGTGTATCGCGAGGGCAGTGCGATATTTCTCTCGCCCCATTCACTTGAGAGAAAAAAGTCTCGCATTACAATCGCAACATGCTGCGATTGTTTTCTTGGTCCGATTAGGGCTTAGAAAATAATCGCTCATGTGCGCTGACACACAGGCTAGAATTGGTCCGAGTGGAATGCGATGTTTTATCGCACTCCACTCGCACCGATTTTCTCGCCGTGTGGCTTAGGCCTTAGGTCTATTACAGAATATACATACAGAAATCACAAATTAGAAGAAATGCTTTGTCAATGAAGCAGTGGCAAAAGAAAGATTCTTTAAAAAATAGAGAGACTGTGCAAACTAATCATTAAGAAATACATTTGATCACGATCATAGAGTAAAAAAGTACAGACAACATTATTCCAAGGTTTCACATTCAAGCAGAACATTTATTAAAGACTATACAAATCATTAAAAACGTTCTAAAAATACAGTTAATTATTACCGATTGCTGCCAGAAACAGATGGCTGTTCCTTCTTCGTTTGCCATCTCACTGGTATTTGACTTCCAGTCCAATAAAAATTTGACCTAATGCCAATAATAAGTCTATGGCAGGAAAAGGTATGTCTTTTTCCACAGTAGGCAGCAAGGGAATTTTCCTCTGTTTTGTGCATTTTGGAATTAGAAGTGTTAAATCATTTTCAGATGTCATTTGTGCAGCTTGAAGCCTACAGCATATTTTAAAGGATAATGCACCTTGCCCAAATCATAGTGCCACTGGCTTGCATCACTGGATTAAAGCGTTTTTGGTGATCTTGCATTTTCTGTATAAGGCACTTAGTTGTACTTAAAGGGATTGTCACTTGACGCCACTCAGATCACTAGGTGGACCAAAGTCTTGCTTCTCTAACCCCTTCCCTTTAGCTTTAAATACAAGGGAACACACATCTGGCCATTTAGGGTAACTAAAACAGTAGCAGTAATAAATGGATGTGCCATGTCTCCTAGAGCAAGAGGTTCATAGATATACAACGCTCGAAAACCCCATCATGAGACAAGCTACATTTCTCAACATTGAAATTGTGACACCAAAAATCAAAAGTTGTGGATATATGGAGTATGGAGATCCCAGAATGGATAGATGTGTTAGTGATATGCAAATGATCACAAAATGGAAACCAAATTTTCAAAATATCTCAATTTATTCAGTATTGAGCATGATCACCATGGGCAGAAATTCACACACGTAGGTGCCTTGAAATCAGTGAGATTATTAATGGTTCTCTAAGGATTGTTCTGCCACAGTGCACTCGGGCACACTCATCCTAAAGATCTTCTGCTGCCAGCTACTTCTGCAATAGCTAACCAATGACGTCCCATTAGGAATTGGAGACAAGTCCAGAGACTTTGTGTAGGACCTTGCAGCGCATTTAGGCCATGCAAGTAGCTCACAGCGGTACATGCAACATACAGCCTGTGTTGTCATGCTGATGAATGGCCCCAGGGACACTGGAGAAATGGCCATGACCAAATCAATGTAATGCCGAATTTTTAGTGCACCTGGAATGAAGACTAGAGTGGTCCAGCTACTGTACATTATGCTGCCCACATCATCATTCCAGGAGTAGAACAGGTGTGATGTTCCCATTTGAAAGCCTCTTTACTGCATTGTACACAAGGTCACCAGGTGGAGATCAGAGACTGGAATGGATGTATATCCTCTTTTGTGAGAAGTCCTGCTTTCTCTTGGAGGTAATGATAGTCAAAGATTGGTTTGTAGACCTTGTGGGCGATGCCATAAAGAAATTTTCACAAAGGAGCATAATACTAGTCCTACTCTTGAGATTGTGTGGCCTGAAATGTACTAACATGGTCTACTATAACACCCATACTGGTGCCCCTGAACTGTCTTCCCCCCATTCCCAGTGGGGACGCTGGCTCTCTCACCTTCACGGCTGCCCAGCGGTGGCTGCCCCGTCCCCGATCTATGCTGCTGTGTCCCGTGGCATGTGCACGCTGCACAAGCTTCCTGGGAATAGCCTAGAGTGCGTGCATGGACACTCCCCTTTTCTTAAAGGGCCAGTATACCGTGCACAGTAAATGGCTCTCAGCTCGGCTGAGAGGCATCAGGCATTTAAGGCACCTTCCTTTTAAGGAATTTTGTTTGGAAACAGAACTTTTCAGCTCACCTCCCATATACTTGTAAAGGAGTAAATCACATGGATCCAGCACGGAACTCCTCGGGTGCAGAGAGCTCACAACTAGGAAAGAACTCGTTGCCCGGGCACTTCCTTAAGAGGAATTAGGAAAGAATACAAAATCCAGCGGATCCGGGTATGGGTAAATTCATTAAAACTCACTGTTTATTGATCTATTAAAAATATAATTTCAGGTCACAAGTGTTCCACAGAGTTACAGATCGAGTCATCCGACGCGTTTCGACATAACTTGTAGTTGTACTGTCTTATTCATGGATTCATTCATGTCGAAACGCGTCGGTGACTCGATCTGTAACTCTGTGGAACATTTGTGACCTGAAATTATATTTTTAATGGATCAATAAACAGTGAGTTTTAATGAATTTACCCATACCCGGATCCGCTGGATTTTGTATTCTTTCCTAATTCCTCTTAAGGAAGTGCCCGGGCAATGAGTTCTATAAGTTACTAGTTCTCAGGTTCATTGTGCTGCTGCTGCTGCTGTCATTGTACGGTGGGTTGATTTGTATCTGTGTTTTAGTGGATTACAAGTCCACTGCTGCAAATATTCATGCCTGCCACCTGCCACGATATCTGCTGCCGCTGCTGCAAGTGTCAATGCTGGCCGCCTACCATGATATCCGTTGCTGCAAGTAACCATATCGGCCACTGATACTGCATCCATTCTAGCTGATTCCATGACACCGGCTGCTGCTGTTTCTACAACCAAAAACTGTATTGTATCTGTGGCGCCAGCTACCGAGGTGCCAGTGATCCCCTGGTGCTGTCCTCTGTCGGCTATCTAACAGCATGTGTGCCTATCGCCGCAGGAGAGGAGATGCTGCATGGGTGACTTCACCAGAGTCCTCCCATGACTAAGTAAATATTCAAACCCTAAAAAGTGAGTTCAGTTTTCAGAGTTCGGAGACCCTTTTATTTGGACCTCAGCACTGTTATTTTGCCAAGCTCTTTTTAAGCAGGTTCCTCTTTGGTAATACCGCCAGGGACTGACATTAAACACGTTAGATGATACTTCCATGCAGCAAATAGAAACAGACAGGTATGTCTTTTCTCAACTGTGCTATGTAGCAATGTAAGATGCTCTGATGGTCCTCCCAGTCATTGCTTAGAAGTTAAATAGTAACACTAAAATAAGGTTACACACTGACATGATGCATTCATGGTCAGCGCAAATAAGGATGTGAGACCAAGTGAAAAGCTCATAATAGGGGACACAAAATACCATAGCATAAGATATACAGTAATTTAGGAATAATGAGGTGAAACTTCAATGTAACAAAAGAAAACTAGAAAAACACTAAAGCAGAGACATGAGCTGAGACTTGTAGTGTTATTATAAACAGTATAGTAATGAGGATAGCAAACAAAAACAAACAAACAAAAAACAATATGATGTGACAAGTAATCTAATATATAAAGCTGAATGTGTGTGTGTGTGTGTATGTATGTGTGTATGTCCGGGATTGGCATCTGCACCGTCGCAGCTACAGCCACAAAATTTTGCACACTCACACATCTGGACCCCGAGAGCGTCATAGGCTATGTTCTGAGGCGAAATTTTAACCCCGCGCGTTCCAATTTACCAATCAATTTTGCCCCTATCTACATAATGGGGAAAAAGTGAACCGAAAAGTGTATCCGCACCGTCGCATTTAGGCTATGTGCGCACGTTGCGTAAAAACATGCAGTTACGCTGCGCTTTGTAGCGCAGCGTAACTGCATGCGTCCTGCGGCCCCTGCACAGTCTATGGAGATTGTGCAGGGGCCGTGCGCACGTGGCGTCTAAGAGCGCAGCGCTTCGGCTACTGCCGAAGCGCTGCGCAAAAAGAAGTGACATGTCACTTCTTTCCTGCGCTTTGCCGGCAGCTCCTGCTCTGTCTATGGCAGGAGCTGCAGGCAGAGCGCATGGAATCGGCGCTCACTACGGACATTTCTGCAGCGATCTAAAGCGCACATGTGCTCTTCAGATCGCTGCAGAAATTTCTGCAGGGCTTGTACGCAACGTGCGCACATAGCCTTACAATCACGAAATTTTGCACAGACACCTCATGTGACCCAGGGAACGTCGTAGACTATGTTTTGACAGGAAAATTTAACCCCGTGCTTTACAGTTACTCTCCAAAAAACATGCCTCCATTAAAGTAAATGGAGCCTGGAACTACAGGTTATTAGTAGGAGCTGTGATTGGTTGCTATAGGAACAAAAGACATTCATAGTATAAGAAGCTTATATGTGAGGTAATAAGATGTCGATGGGGAGACAGATAGAGAGAGACAGACACAGAGACAGACCGGGGAAAGAGACAGACCGGGGAAAGAGACAGACCGGGGAAAGAGAAAGAGACAGACCGGGGAAAGAGACAGACCGGGGAAAGAGACAGACCGGGGAAAGAGACAGACCGGGGAAGAACAGACCGGGGGAAAGAGACAGACCGGGGAAAGAGACAGACCGGGGAAAGAATCAAAGAGATAGAGACAGACAAAAAAAAGAGACAGAAAGAGACAGGCAGGCGGGGAAAGAGACAGACCTAGAAAGAGCTTAGTTTTTGCCTTTTAATAATTACATTTCTATTTGTTTTGTGTTTTTTGTGAGCAGAATACATTTTTGTTAATACATTCTATTTTGTTAACAACAGTTATTAATCCGGGCTAAGACAAGTAGTACAGCTAGTAGAGTAATATTGTTGGAAGGAGAAACAGCAACAACAAAAAGGAAGATAACTAAAATGTATATGCTAAATTAAAATGCTGGGAGTTATGGTATTATACTGTATATACTAATGAGATCCAAATGCTACAACGGAGACTGATAAAAACAAAAGTATACAGTAGTTTAAAAGTTTGACTTGAGGTTTTGTTGCAGCCAATGGCACAGGTAACATTTCACGAGTAGAGGGAAGAATGGATTCAATGAAATTTCAACAAATCCTTGATGCAAACACAACATCATCTGTAAAAAATCTGACATGGATAAGAGGATGGCTTCTACTAATGGATCATGATCCTAAACACACTTCAAAATCCAAAATATAATGCCTCAAAAGGCGCAAGCTGAAGCTTTTGAAATGTCCCTCACTATCCTCTGATCTGAACATCATTGAAAATCTGTGGCTAGACCTCAAAAGAGCAGTGCATGTAAGACTACCCAGAAATCTCCCAGAAGGGGAAGACTTTTCCAAAAAAGAATGGATGAAAATCCCTCAAACAAGAATTGAAAGACTGTTGGCTGGCTATAAAAAGCGTTTACAAGCTGTGATACTTGGCAAAGGGGGTGCTACTAGGTACTAATCATGCAGGGGGTCCAAACTTACCCATTTTCCTTTTTTGTTATATTTTGAACTTTTAAATTTTAAAATTATTATTTTTGCCTAAAATATAAAGGAAATATGTCATCTTTAATTTGATACCTTTTTAGAGATCATTTCATCTTCATCATGCTTAACTGTTCACAATAACAGTAATTTTGACCAGAGGTGCCCACGTTTTATATGCCACTGTATATATAAACAATATCAGTTGTGTGAATCTAACCCACTTCCAGATTATTTCTATGGTCCATAGATTTGCACGGGCAGCAAATTGAGGCAGCAAGAGCAATACATGGGGCACAATAAAGGTTAATAGAACCTTCAAATATCCTGTTGCCTCAAGTTGGAGCCTGTGAAAATCTATGGACCACAGAAATACTTCATTTGGAATTGGGTTAGATCCACACAATTTATATTCTGAGAGATTGGACATAACTGGACGGTATCTTTGTGCTGTAGGAATTATAGTGCTACATCAAAGGATAAGGTGACAAAATAGCAATCGCTAAAATGCTGCCTAAAGGTACTGTCACACTTACCGACGCTCCAGCGATCCAACCAGCGATCTCATCTGGCAGGGATCGCTGGAGCGTTGCTACATGGTCGCTGGTGAGATGTCAAACAGGCAGATCTCCACAGCGATCAGAGATCAGCCACCAGCGACCCGTGTAACGACGCTGTGCTTGGTAACCATAGTGCACATCGGGTTACTAAGCAAAGCGCTTTGCTTAGTATCCCGATGTGTACCTTGGCTACGTGTGCAGGGAGCAGGGAGCCGGCTTCTAGAAGCTGCGGACACTGGTAACCAAGGTAAATATCGGATAACCAGCACAGCCTTTGCTTGGTTACCCGATGTGTACCTTGGTTACCAGCGTCCGCAGAAGCCGGCTCCCTGCTCCCTGCACATTCAGATCGTTGCTCTCTCGCTGTCAAACACAGCGATGTGTGCTTCACAGCGGGAGAGCAACGACCAAAAAATGGCCCAGGACATTCAGCAACGACCGGCGACCTCACTGCAGGGGCCAGGTCGTTGCTGGATGTCACACACAGCGACATCGCTAGCAAGATCGCTGTTGCGTCACGAAAACCGTGATTCAGCAGCGATGTCGCTAGCGATGTCGCTTAGTGAGACATGGCCTTAATAGGAAGGATGAGATGGTAAAAGTAATGTGTATTGATAAGGACAAGGCTAAAAAACAATTGCTGGGACTTGGGATGCTGCTTGAAGAAACAATCAGTAACTAGAACATATCGGAAGGCTGTCTCATATACCTCATTGTGCCCATTGGGTGCAAACAAGTCTCAGCTCATGTCCCTGCTTATAGTGTACTTCTATTTTTCTTTTTCACATTATTCCTAGATTATATCTTACACTATGTTATTTGTGTCATCTGATGTGAGCTTTTCACTTGGTCCCACTTTTCTTATTTGCACTGACCCGTTAATCCATGATGTCAGTGTATTACCTTATTTTAGTGCTCTTATTTTAACACTGTATATGTATATTATTATATTCCTACTTTAGATTGCCCACCACCATGTGTCAGCATTATGTATTATGTACTTGACCCTTGACCCCATGATGTCAGTGTATGACTCTTTTCCCTCTTTTTTGGCCATTTAAACCCAGTCTGTTGTACTGCTAGCATATATGCCTGGCCTGAGGAAGACATCTGTCCAATGTTGAAATACTTAGCAGCGCTATTATCACCCTCAGTTTTATTTTAATGTTACTATTTATCTGGAATATGGCGGTTCCTGGACTGGACGATTACCTGGGGCAGCTGCAGCTGATTGCTTCCATCTCTGGATATGAATCAGGGTTGTACCTGGTATATGACCATCCGTCCGAGGTTACTGGACTACCATAAATTAATTTTAGTCAATAAATCTTGGATTAATATGTCTCACAAATAATCTTAGTTATGTGTTCCTGCTATGTACTGTGTAATGGCTGTGTCTGACCGTACAGGGACATGGTCTGATCATACTACAACTCCTGGGCGGAGGAGAAAGTAAAAAAGTATACAGACATTACAGGAAGGGATCATAGCTGATTCCTTTTGTGAGGTAAAACATTTCCCTGCCTGTTTTTTTAAAATGTGTTTTACCTAAAAGAAAGAATTATTTGCGATCCCATGCTGTAATGTCTGTATACTTCCTCCCTGGCCCAGAAGATGAAGAATGATCAGACCATGCCCCTGTATAGTCAGACACAGCAATTACACAGTACTTAGCAGAGTCAGATATATAAGATTATTTGTGGGACTTATTATTATTCCAAGATTTATTAATTAACATTAACTTTGTTCGCGGGAAAACCCCTTTAACTAATGT
Source organism: Anomaloglossus baeobatrachus (assembly GCF_048569485.1). Taxonomy (NCBI): domain Eukaryota; kingdom Metazoa; phylum Chordata; class Amphibia; order Anura; family Aromobatidae; genus Anomaloglossus; species Anomaloglossus baeobatrachus. The sequence goes on along the minus strand of NC_134357.1, from coordinate 304,751,429 downwards.
AAAATATTTTCTATTTCATGGTTAATCTTTGCTGTTAAAAGGCTTGTCCACTGAAACCAAGTTATCACCTATGCGCAAGAGAGGATTATATGATGATAGGTGGGTATAGGACCACTGGGACCCGCACCAATCAGCAGAACTGGGAATTTTTATACTCAACATGGCATTATAAAATGGAGGGGCAGAACAGATGCCTAACTATTGTTCCGTTCATTTCCTACGGGTCTACTGGAAGAAGCTTTGTGCGGCTTGGATACCAGTTCCTTCTGCAGATCCATTCAGGTCCCAAAGGTCAGACCCCCACCGATTCATAAGTTATAATCTACCTAGTGGACAGGTGATAACTTATTTTCCCTGGACAACCCCTTTAAGGCCCTGTGCGCACACTGCGTTTTTTGCTGTGTTTTTGCAGCGTTTTTGGTGCAGAATTGGTGCAGTTTGTGTTCATAAACTTTATGTAGTCCTTCCCCAGCAAAGTCTATGAGAAATCCAAAATGCTGTGCGGACGTTGCTTCTTTTTTCCTTACAGCTTTCGCTGCAGAATTTCTGCAGCAAAAATAAGCAGCATGTCACTTCCTTTCTGCAGGTCCCTGTGTTATTTATGGCATTGCTTATGGTTAAAAGGCATAAAAAACCCGCAGGGACATAACGCACCCATGCGTTTTTTGGGTGCGTTTTTTTCGGCCAGAGGTGCAGTATTCTGCCAGAGGGTGCGATTTTTGCTGAAGAAATGAATCTGCAGTGTGCGCACAGGGCCTAAGATTGGTTTCAGTCTGTTACTACCTGCTATTACAGAGCTATAAGGCTATGTTCACACACTGCGTTTTTTACCTGCGTTTTGGGTCCGTTTTTGCTGCAGAAATTTCTTGAGAAATTCTTGTAACCTTTCTGCAGACATTCCCCAGCAAAACCTATGGCAAAAAAAATTAGCTGTGCGCACACTGCGTTTTTTTCTTAAGAAAATTCTTTCAGTAGATTTTCTTAAGAAAAAGAATGAGCATGTCACTTCTTTTCTGCAGCTAACTGCGTTATTTGCCATAGATAATTGGCACAATAACGCAGGGAGCAACCAGCGGTAAAAACGCACTGAAAACGCGGCAAAAACGCAGGTGCGTTTTTTAACGCAGGTGCACTAATCCTTCACTCTTAAGAAATTTCTTAAGAAATTTCTTAAGAAAAATCATTTTTCTAGTGTGAACATAGCCTAAGGGTGATTCACATGACCTATTTCTGCTGCAATCATTCTTGTATAAAAAACCCCAAACAAATGTCCACACAAAGTGACTAAAGACTCGAGTTAAGAATACACAGCAGTGTCTTAAAAACCACAAGCTGGTCTATTTCTAAATTTCTAAAAGAATTCAACTGGACATGGGAAAGCATAACATCCAAAACTGCTTGCAAAAACACCGTTCAAGTAATGAAATCACATATTTTTTCTAAAGACGCAATTCTAAAAACATTTCTGTACTAATCCACTAGGGCGAAAAGTGGCAACACTAATACAGGTACATGTGAATAATGCTGTAACAGATTTATGAGTGCCCACTTTTCCAGTCGCTGGAGTGCCAATGATGAGACATTTAAAGGGAACCTGTCATCAGAAATTTAGCTTGAAACCTAAACGTTTCCCCCTCTGCAGCTCCTGGGCTGCATTCTAGTAATGTTCCTGTTGTTCTTGTGCCCCCTTTCTGACCAAAATAAAGACTTTATAAAATGGTACCTTTTTGTATTCAGATCTTGATAATGGTACACGGGGACGGGCTCTCTGGTGGCCGTTAGTCTGCCTCCTGTCGCTTTAGGCCATCCCCCATCGCGCCATTCCATACTTCAGGACGCCGCCCACTGCGCCCGAGGTGCCGCGCACGTGAGGACCGCTGGTCACGTGTGTTGCAGGCACGAGATTATGGGCGGTGCTGAGATTGCATCGCAAGTGCCCGCCCATTATCTCGTGCCCGCCCTTTCCCCTCTGCCTTCAGCGTTCCGCGCAAGCGCTGGCCAGATGACCTAACGTCACCTCTCGTAACCGGTGGTGTTCTGCTCCGCTCCTCCCATCTATTTCCTGCTGCAGGGTAAGATGGGAAAGAGGTGACATCGGGTCATCTGGCCAGCGCTTGCGCAGAACGCTGGTGACAGAGGGGACAGCGTGGCCACGAGATGATGGGCGGGCACTTGCGATGCAATCTCAGCGCCGCCCATAACCTTGTGCCTGCGCACACGTGACCAGCGGTCCTCGCGTGCACGGCACCTCGGGCGCAGTGGGCGGCGTTCTGAGATATGAAATGGAGTGATGGGGGATGGCCTAAAGCGGCAGGAGGCAGACTAACGGCCACCAGAGAGCCCGCCCCCGTGTACCATTATCAAGATTTCAATACAAAAAGGTACCACTTTATAAAGTCTTTATTTTGGTCAGAAAGGGGGCACAAGAACAGGAACATTGCTAGAATGCAGCCCAGGAGCTGCAGAGGGGGAAACGTTTAGGTTTCAAGCTAAATTTCTGATGACAGGTTCCCTTTAAGGTATGTCCTAATAAAATGCTACATACTGTATGTCCCCAGTGAGAACGTCCAATGCTCCTGGCAAAACTGATGCACTGTGTAATGCCACATGCAGGGACGCCAAGGAGGGAAACCTTGTATTTCCCCTTTGCCAAGAGTGTTCCTTTAAAAGGACTGTCAGCAGCTTTCTGCAGTGTTGCAAGTGTTAAAACAGAGACTTCAGCCCTGCATCTGTTATCTCACAGGCTTTTTTTGTTTACCTGCAATGTTAAGGCCCCGTCACACTAAGCAACATCGCTAGCAACATCGCTGGTAACGAACAACTTTTGTGACGTTGCTAGCGATGTTGCTGTGTGTGACATCCAGCAACAACCTGGCCCCTGCTGTGAGGTCGTTGGTTGTTGCTGAATGTCCTGGGCCATTTTTTAGTTGTTGCTGTCCTGCTGTGAAGCACAGATCGCTGTGTGTGACAGCGAGACAGCAACAACTAATGTGCAGTGAGCAGGGAGCCAGCTTCTGCTGAGGCTGGTAACTAATGTAAACATCGGGTAACCAAGAAGCCCTGTCCTTGGTTACCCGATATTTACCTTTGATACCAGCCTCCCCCGCTCTCACTGTCAGTGCCGGCTCCTGCTCTGTGCACATGTAGCTAGCTGCACACATCAGGTAATTAACCCGATGTGTGCTGTAACTAGGAGAGCAAGGAGCCAGCACTAAGCAGTGTGCGCTGCTCCCTGCTCTGTGCACATTTAGCTGCAGCACACATCAGGCAATTAACCTGATGTGTGCTGTAACTAGGAGAGCAAGGAGCCAGCGCTCAGTGTGCGCTGCTCCCTGCTCTGTGCACATTTAGCTGCAGCACACATCGGGTTAATTAACCTGATGTGTGCTGTAACTAGGAGACTGGGGGCTGGTCACTGGTTGCTGGTGAGCTCACCAGCAACTCGTGTAGCCACGCTCCAGCGATCCCTGCCAGGTCAGGTTGCTGGTGGGATCGCTGGAGCGTCGCAGTGTGACAGCTCACCAGCAACCTCCTAGCAACTTACCAGCGATCCCTATCGTTGTTGGGATCGCTGGTAAGTTGCTTAGTGTGACTGGACCTTTAGCTTAAACATGTTATCTTTATCATTAGTGGGTCTCAGCAGGTGTGAGTTGTAGTCGAATCCACCCCCTCTGTGATTAGCAGCTTCTGTATATGGAAATGTACACTGAAAGTCTGGTGTGGGCAAGGGCAGCTCTCAATGCTCTGCTACATGCAAAATCCAAAATCTTTCACTGTGTCAGAACGGCTGCAGCCACTAATCTAAGTGATACATCATTGAACTCAGGGCCTCTTTGCCTACACCATGCTGCTTTCAGATGAGGTAGCAAAAACCTGCTGACAGATTCCCTTTAACTAAAGTATAAAATTACAAGGCAAACAATAATCTGTAATTTTGTATGTATTAAACTACATGATACCTGTTTAAAAAACATGGGTTTAACCTTTTGATTGGGTTTGTGATGTTCAATGTCGAAAATCAAATAGAAAATATCTGTTTAAAAAAAATTGAGATAAAAGGCTTCGAGGGAATTATTACTATTCAGTCCCCTTCAGACTATGGGCTGTAATATTTATCTAGCTTCACACGGCTACAATCTTACTATACTGCTGCTTTACATCTAGTCACAGTAATTGCGGCTTTATGTGTAAATTAAGTCTGGGCTAATGGACGACACTACTAACTTTTCATAGCCGAGCACCTGATCCAGTCCATATTCTACTTTCTACAAGCCTACAAAAAGAGTGTAAAAGAAAAAATATAGCATGATATGAGTGTGGTCATAGTAAGCATCTATAGGGGAAGACAGCGGGAGAAGTGGTCGGCTACGTGTGGCTCGAGAGTTCAGCTTCTTTTCCAATCCTCATTTTAGCTGTTTCTCCATTATTTCTTTCAGTTTAAACTTTTGGACCTAAAAATAAAAGCAGAGAAAATAGAAAAACCATTACCATATATATAAAAAGGGCAACTGAAGGAGCGCTCTTGTTAAAACTGATATGTGTTATACCTAGTGCAGGACGTAAGTGCCATCACAGGTCGTACACAAATCATATGGGTTTGCTCACACCACCGTATAACACAGACGAGTGTTATGCAATGTTTTATCGAATAGCACTTGCTCCAATGTTATATACTATGGGGCAGTGCCAACCAGCGTTTTTCTTCTCATGCCAATTCGGCATGAGAACAAAATCGCAGCGAGTCTCCGATCACGCACACCCATTCAAGTCTTTGAGTGTGTGTGAAACACTGGACTCGCACTCCAATATACGGCGAGACAAGCCATGGAGAAGATGGAGAAATGAATCTCTCCATCTTCTACACACCAGTAATCTGACTCTCACATGCAACAGAATAGGATCACAGTGAATGACACTCTGATCACGCTTATAGCAAAGTTTCAGCCAAGTGTCATTAGCATATCACATCCACTTCTCTCACATCGGATGCAATACACTCATGTGACCCTGGCCTAATGGGTAGGCATAGTCAGTTTTGCCTGGAGTGCTCCTTGTTGGAGTCACACATATGTAGATTTTTAGCTGAATTGCATATAAAAAGAACAAAAAGTATAAAGAAAGTAATTTTTTCTTCATTATATCCACTTTTTTGTTTGCCTCAAAAACTGCAAATGTGAATGCAACTACTGTATACAGTTCAACTATCTTTTCCCCGTTGATAAATCTTTTGCTTTCCCCATGACTCACAATCCAGAAGCGTTATTGGCTGGATGGAAGATGCAAGAGTCTGTCTGGATCCCAGAAAGTCACTCAGCTTTTATGCACACACCACTGATTACAGCAATCAGGTCACAGGTGAGGATGTTACCTTCATTAGCCATTCATATCCATTTGTGTCAACTTCTGTGCATGTTATCAGGCCAAAATCACCAGGGTATGTGAACTTTTGATCAGGGTCATTTGGCTGTTTTTGGTTGTCATTATGACTTAAAAAGAGAACACACAGTAGTTTGACAATAAATGGCTTCACCCGACCACTAACCATGAGTGGAAAAAAAAAACCTGTGTTATCACTCATATTCTCTGAAAAAAGGCCAAGGAAGCAAAAAATCTGCCCTGGTATGTAAACTTTTGAGCACAACTGTATATACTGGAAGGTTGTGACTGAAAAATACTTTCACCTATGGGAAAAGAACATAAGGACGGAGCTGTGAACGCAACACAAGATATAGTCACTGACGGGAGCAGATACCATTGTAAGGTTATGTGCACATAATGTCTATTAGATGACAGTGTTTCTACACCGTTTTTGCTGTAGGCCAGCGGTGTTTTTCCTGAAGAGTCTTCCTTGATGTTTTTTTGCGTTGATTTTGGCATATTTGCCACTGGATTTTTTTTTATTTAATATATAACACAGTAGTGGCTTCCAAATGGGATTCTCCTGAAGAATAGACAGGTCACTTCTTTAAGCCGATTCGCAGCTTTTGCAATCTGAAGCAGTTAGAAAAAAAGTTAGAAAAACAGAACATTTGCACAGCAAGTCATTTTCACATTGCTGTACATATGTTCATTATGTTTGCTATCTTTTTAGCACTTCTAAATCCACCTGAGAAAGATGTTGTGTGCACATGCCCTGAAGGAGCTTTTTGGCCATGACAACCCGCATCAATATGCTCTATGAGGGTGCGACCACACTTTGCTTTTTACCTGCTTTTTCAACTGCAGCGTTTAATGCCAAAATGGTTGTGTTCTGCTTTTCAAGCAAAGTCTATGGGAATTTGGGTTTCTAGACCGCACTATGCAGTTCAAACTACAGCCTTTTTCTGGCAGAAATTTGGGCAAAAACTCAGCTTTGCAGTGCAAAACCCAAATGCCAAAAACAATTAACATGTCAATTGTTTTTGCCATTTGGGTTTTGAACTGCAAAGCTGAGTTTTTGCCCAAATTTCTGCCACAAAAAGGCAGCAGTTTGAACTGCATAGTGCGGACAAGAAACCCAAATTCCCATAGACTTTGCTTGAAAAGCAGAACACATCCATTTTGGCATTAAATGCTGCAGTTGAAAAAGCAGCAAAAAAGCAGGTAAAAAGCAAAGTGCGGTCGCACCCTTAAGCTACATGGACATCATAGGCAGGGGATCCTGACTACGAATGCTTCTTTTTGAGCCAAAATGAAGAGTTGCTTTACAACACCAACGCAAACTCTGACAGATCTGGCATATCCATACATTGTGTTGTCCGCCATATTTTTAGATGGAAAGATATATTATTTCTGCAGTGGTTTTCCTTGACAATAATTAATAGAGGTGATATATGACAGACCATTCATTTAAAAAAAGGTTGTCTTCATGAAACGACTCCACTAAAAAAGTTGTCCAGCTTTACTCTAGGTGACTGCAGACTTGGAAGTCCTCACAGCCCATGTATTCCATGCTGTGGAACACAGGTATGTGATTGCATACTTCCGGCCACATTCCGAATAGTCGTATGCAGCTTCATTCAATTCATTTGCAATAAGTGATTCTGTGAGCGTCTAGTCGACACTTGACCGTATGTATTCAAATCACATACTTGAGGTCACTTCGTCAGCCAAGAGAATACTCACAGTGTGGAGTGCGAATGCTGTGATGAGTCACAAGTTTGCTGTCACTTAAGGTACCGTCACACTAAGCAACATCGCTAGCAACATCGCTGCTGAGGCACGACTTGCTAGCGATGTTGCTGTGTGTGACATCCAGCAACAACCTGGCCCCTGCTGTGAGGTCGCCGGTTGTTGCTGAATGTCCTGGACCATTTTTTAGTTGTTGCTATCCCGCTGTGAAGCACACATCACTGTGTGTGACAGCGACAGAGCAACAACTAAATGTGCAGTGAGCAGGGAGCCGGAGCCTGCTTCTGCAGACGCTGGTAACCACAGTAAACATCGGGTAACCAAGAAGCCCTTCCCTTGATTACCCGATATTTACCTTAGTTACCAGCGTCCGCCGCTCTCAGCTGTCAGTGCCGGCTCCTGCTCCCTGCACACGTAGCCGGAGTACACATCGGGTAATTAACCCGATGTGTACTGTGGCTAGGCGTGCAGGGAACAGGGAGCTGGCACTGACAGCTGAGAGCGGCGGACGCTGGTAACGAAGGTAAATATCGGGTAACCAAGGGAAGGGCTTCTTGGTTACCCGATGTTTACCGTGGTTACCAGCGTCCGCAGAAGCCGGCTCCCTGCACACATAGCAGAGTATACATCGGGTAATTAACCCGATGTGTACTGTGGCTAGGTGTGCAGGGAGCCAGCGCTAAGCGGTGTGCGCTGGTAACCAAGGTAAATATCGGGTTGGTTACCCGATATTTACCTTAGTTACCAAGCATAGCATGCTTCCACGTGTAGCGACGCTCCAGCGATCCCTGCCAGGTCAGGTTGCTGGTGGTATCACTGGAGCGTCGCTAAGTGTGACATCTCACCAGCGACCTCCTAGCAACTTACCAGCGATCCCTATCAGGTTGTATCGTTGTTGGGATCGCTGGTAAGTTGTTTAGTGTGACTGGGCCTTAAGGCCAGACAAACCCTTTAAAGGCTTCTTAAACCCAAACAACAGCAGTTGTTACGAGGGGAAGCAGAGTTTTTTCACAGATTTTCCCACGGCATATACCAGCCTTTCAAATAAATAGGCAATCATGGTGTAAAAGGGCACATTGGGTCTGTAGGAATTGTATTGTAGTGTGCATGCGGTCTTTGACCTTCCCTCACACTTGCGCATTATAGTACTTTGTGCTGCCCTCAGCAGGACAGATCAAAGTGCGCCTGCACAGGACCGCAATGCTGGCCTGTGTGGATGACGTAGGACGCGTAATCCACATGGGGCTGAGAAGAAGGAGGCCGGCACTTACAGCAGAGAAGAGGAGTTGGACCGCAGAGGAGAGGTATTTCAATCTTTTTCTTGTCTTATGGCTTTTGCTGTGCAAAGTGCCGACTGGTGCCGACTACATAACGCCACTAGCATCCACCATGTATGTATCAGTAAAGATAGTTGCAGAATCCAGCTCAAAACGTACAAAGTCCCTTTATACAGTATATAGTGCATATTAACAACATCAACGTGTTTAGAGTGCAAATAGCAATTTTAGCCATGATCATGACTAAGAGTGCTGTTTGCACTTGAAACGCGTTGATGTTTGCCGTTAACATGCACTATATGTAAACAAGAAATAAAGAAACCTTGTATGGTTTGAGCTGGATTCTCAAGCTATCGTTACTGATTTGAAGCCATGGTGGGGCTGGATCCGAGACTCCATACAGAGGATGAATAGACACAGTGGAGAGCTGGACTTTTTTTCTCTTTCACATGAATTTCGCTTTCACATGTGGGCTCAGCTCCTGAGCCCGCTCCATATACCTGCACCAGATATGTGACTTACATGTCAACTACATCTGTATATATCTGCAAAAAAAAATGACGGTTTAATTTTAGAGCCAGGCAATTCATATTGTACCAACTTACCTTTCCAGAAACGGTAAGCGGATAGTCATTTACAAAAACGATGTAACGAGGAATCTTAAAATGAGAGATCTGTTGAGTAGAAAATAATAAAGCAGATCGATTATAAATAGTTTGCTTGACAAAACTGTCTGTATGTGTTATAAACCAATGCAACCACAGTTAAGACTTGTTTATGTGGTATTATTACAGGAGACATGCAGTGATAGCAAACATATTATAGAGGAATGGTCACTTGCCATAAATATGTCTGGGATTTTTTTACTAAGTGTAAATGATCTTCTGAATCTGGTGGTTATTTTCTTATTTTGCTCTCCTTTGTTCCTGGGATATTCCCTTTCTTCCTTGTATAGAAACCTAATCTTGTTAGCTAAATGGATGTAGCTTTCAATTCTTCTCAGTGGATGTCTTTTTGAGGATTACACACTCTAAAGGTACCGTCACACATAACGAGATCGCTAGCGAGATCGCAGCTGAGTCACGGTTTCTGTGACGCAGTAGCGATCCTGTTAGCGATCTCGTTACGTGTGACACCTACCAGCGATCAGGCCCCTGCTGTGAGATCTCTAGTCGTTGCAGAATGGTCCAGGCCATTTTCTTCAAAGGTGATGTCTTGCTGGGCAGGACGCATCGCTGTGTTTGACACTGTGTGACAGGGCCACAGTGACTGCTGAGATCGTTATACAGGTCGCTACTGCGACCTGTATCGTTCCTGCATCGTTGGTAAGGTCTGACCGTGACATCTCACCTGCGACCTCCCAGCGACTTACCAGTGATCCCTATCAGGTCGCATAGTTTTCGGGATCGCTGGTAAGTCGTTGTGTGTGACTGGGCCTTTAGCTAACAAGACTAGATTTATATACAAAAAAGTGGGCTATATCTTAATATAAAAATATAAAAAAATAACGCAAAACTCAGGGGAATAGCTGCATTTTGAGCAGATAAAACAATTATAAATTAATAGCAAGTGGCAGGTCCACTCTATAGGGGTTGTCCAATTCCTTTTAATTTAAAAAAAAAAGAAACAAAAAAAAAAACCAAAAACAAACAACAATATACTCTCCTACATTGCAGAGAAGCAGATCACGTGGTCTTAAAGAAAAAAAGGGAAGTGGAACAATTCCTTTTTTATTTATTTTATTCACTTATCGCACCATTTTGTATACAGCGCTTTACAGACATTATCGTTATCCCCATTGAGGCTCACACTCTAAATTCCCTATCAGTAGGTGTGTATCAGTATCAGTATGTCAAATGTTCAGAGATCACTGTATTCGCTAATAGCTTCTTGTAACACTCATACTGGCGTCCCCACACTGTCCTGCCACTCTCCCCCAGCGGGAATGCTAGCTCTCTCTCCTTCCCGGCTGCCCATCCCCGGTCCATGCTACTGTCTTCCAGAGCCTGCGCATGCCGCACAGGCCCATAGGGTGTGTGCGCGGCCATGCTCCTTTTCTTAAAGGGCCAGTACGCCTGACACGGAAGTGCCTCTCAGTTCAGCTGAGAGGCTTCAGGTATTTAAGGCACCTTCCCCTTAAGGGAGGTGCCTGGGCAACAGGTTCTATACGTTTCTAGTTCTCAGGTCTATGCTGCTGCTGCTGTAATTGTGCTGTAGTTGATTCGTATCTGTGTTTCAGTGCATTACAAGCCCACTGCAGCAACTTTGCCTTCCTCTGGATCAACATGTTAGGCTATGGGTTGAACTAGATGGACTTAGAGTCTCCCTTCAACCTTAAAAACCATGAAACTTATCCACACTGGCCGCCTACCACGATATCTGCTGCCGCAAGTATCCACATTGGCCGCTATTACCGCATCCATCAATTCATCCCGGCCAAATCCACAAAACAGGCTGCTGCTGCTGTTTCAATAATCAGAGACTGTCAGTGTTCGTACCCTAGGGCCAACTGTCGCAGCATCAGTCATCCTGAGTGGCACCCGGTCTCACACCTGCAGCACAACACCCTCACCATCAAAGGCTCTGGGGAAAAACAGGTGTCAAGCCCCTTTGGGTTTTCTGTCTCCAGTGGCTCAGTGGGTCTGCTAATCCCTTGCTCTCTGCGAGCATTACACTCCTATTGCCCAAACCGGTTAGCAGTCCTGCCCCTAAAGAGGGCATCCTTTTACACTGGTAGAGCTGCTTTGGAAAATCGAGGTGCCTAAATATTTATCCATCTAAATGTTTCCCAATCACTGATCACAATATGAAGTAATATAGTGTAGTATAAGAATCTGTACATTTCTGCCGCCACACATAAGAACATACAAAAACGTTTCCTCTGCTCACCTTTCCTTTACAGTATTGTTTGATCTCTTCTGCAGAGCAATTTACATTATGATGGACTCTGATGGCAGCACATATCTCCTCTCCCATCCTTTCATCTTTTATTCCAACCACCTACAACACAATAATTAAAATTGTTAAAAATTTCAATCATCGCCATTAACGTTACTTGTCAATTTCACACTATTTACCTGAGCTTCCGCGATTTTGGGATGGGTATGCAAGAACTGTTCTATTTCAGCAGGGTATATATTTTCACCCCCTCGGATAATCATATCTTTACACCGTCCAACAATCCGACAGTATCCATATTCATCCATTGTAGCTACATCTCTGATAGAGAGCACAACATTGTTTTAGACCATGAATTGCTACATGAGCTGATTTCATCCCCCTCCTGGGTCTCTCTTGTCTTGTATAGTATTTCCAAATGAGAATGTCCTATATTCTGATCTAGAAGTTTGTAATATTTAAGTGAACATATCTCAATGTGTGCTGGTAAGTAGGGTTGGACAACTGAACCTAAAAATCATGGACGATCCCGAATTATGGATATAAATCACATCCCTTTTAAATAAATACACCTACACCTCCATGTTACATCCGCAATAAAAACAGAATTAAAAGAATAGATTATACACAGTGTATATAGTGCTAAGGAAAACCTGTCATGTGAAAAAATGCTATTAAGGCCCCCTTCACACGTCAGTGATTCTGGTACATATGTGCTTTTTTTTACGTACCAGAATTAATGATATACGCAGACACATTATAATCAATGGGTCTGCTCACACATCAGTGATTTTTCACTGAACGTGTCTCCGTGCAGTGTACACGCGTGTCCGTGATTCTGCACGGAGACAAGTCAGTTTTTTCTGGCATCACTGATGACCCATGGACCACACTATGGTGTGATCCGTGTGTGATCCGTGAAACACGTACCAGAAAAACACTGACATATAAAATAATAAACATTTTCCACTCACCTTGCCAGCAACGCGCTGTGCAGCCTCCGCTCTCTGCAGCTCCTGCCCGGCTCATGAATATTCATGAAAAAAGGAACAGCCGACCTGGAAGTAGGTGCAGAGAGCGGTGGGCGGATGCTGCAGAGCCGAGGAGTTCAGCACCATGGACAGCAGGAGCGAAGGCAGGTGAGTAATGTTTATATGCAATCACGGATCACGGATTGCACATGGACAACCCACGTGTGCCGTGAATCACGGAACACGGAGGGACATGTGCGTGTTTTACACGTCAGTGAAGAAGGTCAGTGTTTTTCACTGACGTGTGAAACGGGCCTAACTTGCAGTTTACTTGCATTATGGCGCCAGCACTTACAACCATGCTGTCAGGAGGAAATTAACTTTATTCCTCCCGGCAGCATTCGGCTTTCTGGTATAGGGGTGGCACCGGCACGGGTTCAGTCACCGTTCATTGCATGGTGAGCAGCGACTATAAGCGTGCTAATTCACTGACAGCCGCTCAGCATTAGGCTGGTTTCAGACGTCCGTGTTTCAGGTTCGTGTGACATCCGTTTTAAACATGGATGCCACACGTACCCATGTTATTATTTGCCGTTACTCACACAGCCGTGTTTTCACACGGACCGTGTGAGCTCTCATGACCTCGCACGCACACACATAGACATGTCCGTTTTTTCTCCAGCAGCACGGGTGTCACACGGATTGCACACACATGTGATCCGTGTGACGTCAGTGTGACACATACCTGAGAAAACACGGGTCTTTTTAATAAAATTATATTTTCTATATTTACCTGTATCCAGCAATGCCAGCTCCGTCTCTGCTGCCTCCAGCTCCTGACCTTGCTCATTATACTCACTGAATATTCAGTGCCCTGTGGAGCTGGAAGCCGTAGCATCGCGGGGATGTCTGTGAAGGGGACCGCATCGTTGGGTGAGTATACAGCAGAGTGAGTGTGTGTGTGTGTGTGTGTGTGTGTGTGTGTGTGTGTGTAGTGAGAACCTGGAAGCCGGAGTATCATGGGGACAGCATCAGGGACTCATGATAGTTCCCAATAAACTCTGATGAAGCCGTGAAGCTGTAGGGGTCATCAGGATGTCATCAGAGTTCATTGGGATCTCCGATGACCTCCTGGATGTCACTGTGCTTGCAGGATACTCACCTGTCCCCGCGGTGCTGTCTTCAGCAGTGCTGTATCCAGCGATGCTCCAGCTTCCAGGTCCTGAGTGTGGTGAATAATCGATGACTATAATGAGTGGCGGTCATGAGCGGGAGGCAGCAGAGCCGAAGAAAGCAGGTAAATATGGAAAATCTTTTTATTTCACAGACCCATGTTTTCTCCGGTACCTGTCACACGTATGCAAACACGGATGTCACACACGTGACCCATGTATGACCATAACCATGCGTGTGACTGGTACCTGATTAAACACGGACGTCTGAAACCAGCCTTAGATCCAGCTGTCAGTCAGTGTCAGGGACGCTCACTCTACACTAACTTAGCCCTGCAGTGGGGCTCTAAGTGCCGGCACTGTACAGATTCAAAACGCTATTAACCTGCAGATTAACCCCATATCTGCAGATTAATAGCATTTTTTTTCACATGATGGCTTCCCTTTAAGACCGTACATTCAATGTGAGGTATATTGTGACTGCAACTTTGAATGTATGGGGAGATAAGGTATGCACACCAGTGACTATGTAAGGGGAATACATGTAATAGCAGAAACTGCTGTGTGAATACTGAAATGAAAAATTCAATAGCTATATGTAAGAATGAAATGTGAAAAATGGAACCTGCATTACTGCCATGAACATATGAATCAAGAGAAATTTAGCTACTGAATTGATCAATGCAATAGAGCCCCAACACTACGCCAAAGTATTTCTCTACGTTGGGGTCCCTAGCTTGTGTGTGTCCTCTCATGCAGTTAAAAAACTTACCGTGTATGGGAAGCTGAGACCCAGGCTATATATACGATGTGGATTGGCAATAGGTGTGTATGGGGAGGGTTCACAAACGAAAAAACCCTCCCCATACACACCTATTGCCAATGCACATCGTATATATAGCCTGGGTCTCAGCTTCCCATACACGGTAAGTTTTTAGTGTATGGGAAGTGTTGGGGCTCTATTGCATTGATCAATTCAGTAGCTAAATTTCTCTTTATTCATATGTTCATGGCAGTAATGCAGGTTCCATTTTTCACATTTCATTCTTACATATAGCTATTGAATTTTTCATGTCAGTATTCACACAGCAGTTTCTGCTATTACATGTATTCCCCTTACATAGTCACTGGTGTGCATACTTTATCTCCCCATAGTGATGTTTTTTTAGGTTTTTGCACCCAGTTCAGACATAGAATGGAGTTCCAAACGTTATTTCTTATTTGCAACTTTGAATGTGACTGCAAGTTTGGATGTGACTGCAAGTATAAGTAATAAACATATGAAAAAAGAGAGCTCTTCATCAGCTGTCCATGCCTGTCCCGTCGCTGTCGCTGTGTGTGACATCCAGCAACGACCTGGCCCCTGCTGTGCGGTCGCCACTCGTTGCTGAATGTCCTGCTTCATTTTTTGCTCGTTGCTCTCCCGCTGTGAAGCACACATCGCTGTGTGTGACAGCGAGAGAGCGACGAACTGAAGCGGGCAGGGAGCCGGCATCTGGCAGCCTGCGGTAAGCTGTAAGCAAGGTAAACATCGGGTAACCAAGGGAAGCCCTTTCCTTGGTTACGTGATATTTACCTTCGTTACCAGCATCCGCCGCTCTCACGCTGCCTGTGCTGCCGGCTCCCTGCTCCCTGCACGCCAGAGTACACATCGGGTAAATAAGCAAGGATTTGCTTATTAACCTGATGTATACTCTGGCGTGCAGGGAGCCAGCGCTAAGCGGTGTGTGCTGGTAACCAATGTAAATATCGGGCAACCAAACCCTTGGTTACCCGATATTTACCTTAGTTACAAAGCGCAGCACCGCTTCCACCCGTCGCTGCTGGCTGGAGGCTGGTCACTGGTGAGATCTGCCTGTTTGACAGCTCACCAGCGACCATGTAACGACACAGCAGCGATCCTGATAAGGTCAGGTCGCCCATCGTGATCGCTGCTGCGTCGCTATGTGTGAACCCAGCATTACTCTTGTGGCACACCCCAGTCCTGGCTCGTCAATCTGTTAGTGTGTATGTGCTGCGCTATCATCTGATGTGCAATACTACCTTTGATAAAGAAAAATTAGTCACAAATGGTGTTTTTTTCTGTTAGATTCTACAGATGGCAAAAAAAAAATGTCTGTGAATTTAAGGATGATTGGCACACTAGCCATGTTTAAAGTTTGGACAAAATAAAAATCTCCAGGATAAATTTGAGTAGTTATTGGAGTAGTATTGTCAGGAAACACAATGGTGGGACATGTGAATTTCATCATGTCTCTATTGTTCTCATAAGGCATAAGCTGCGACCCACCAGAGGTGTTTGGAATATGGGAAACACATGCAGACTCAGCTGAGCCACGATTCATGTGTATGGGGATATAGCTGCTGGCCAAGTCATCTGGCAGCCATCTAAAGCCACCTAGCAGAAGCCTGAAGAAATTTGTTTAGATCCTGTGCTACAATATTCTTTATTCAATTTACAACCGCAGACAAGATGTATAACAGAGAAGTTGCTTCATGGTTTACACTTGGGCATTTATAAACTGCAATGTATATAACTGAATATAAACCCTCCAGTGTCCTTTCCTCCAACAGTAGTCGTGCTGTCACTTACCCGGTTTTGTACCATTTATCTGCAGTAAAT
Organism: Anomaloglossus baeobatrachus; assembly: GCF_048569485.1. Classification (NCBI taxonomy): domain Eukaryota; kingdom Metazoa; phylum Chordata; class Amphibia; order Anura; family Aromobatidae; genus Anomaloglossus; species Anomaloglossus baeobatrachus. Next base: position 304,735,378 of record NC_134357.1, on the reverse strand, counting down.
GTATCTCGGGTTTTCTCTTCATCTGCCCAGTAGCCCAGCATCACACAGTAACCTCTAATCTGCAGCTCGCCTGGGCTATTCAGTGGGACTATTTGGCCTGTGTTGGTGTCTACTATTCTTGCCTGAAAGGAACAATTAGCGTAAGTGTGGTGAAGACTTAAGCCTGCTTTACACGTTGCAATTAGTTGTACAATCGCATTTGCGATGTGACACGCCCAGGTTGCATACGGGATCTTATGAGATCGCACGTAGGTTGTTTATTTGCTGTCACACGAGCGTTAGTAGTCTATGTTAAATTGATCAATATTGTGTGCGATCTTTTAGATCATGTGTTCTCTGACGTATGTTGGGCACTCTTTTTTTTTTTTTATTTAATGTCTTGCCAAGCGTGTGTAATGCATAGGGGATCAGTTTTTACTATGTCATCTGCCATTCAGCTCTGCTACATGGCCGCTGACAGCAGACACAGACAGCCATGTAGCAGAGCTGAATGGCAGATGACAGCAGCCACAGAAAGAGCCGCACAATCAGAATGAACTCGGGTGAACTTCACCCGACTTCATCCTCATCCCGCGGCTCTGTCTGGGTGTCGCATCCTGATTAGCGGTCACCCGTGAAGGTCTCACCGGGGACCGATAATCCTCTGAGTGACTGAAGTGAGCAGCGCAATTAGCGCTGCCGTCACTCCGGTTACCCGCGGCTTGCTGGATCCTCCCCCCGTAACCGCAACTCACCTGTGACTTCATCGCTGTCACTCGGGTGACTCGCTGTCACAGTTGGAGGATCCAGCGGTGGCCGCGGGTAACCTCAGTGACAGCTCAGCTGATCGCGCTACTCACCTCAGTTGCTGCGTGGAGGTGACAGGAGTGGCGGTGTCTTCTGCAGCTCCTGTCACCGTCATGTAGCAGAGCTGGAAGTGACGAGGGACCTCCCTGGATTACGTCGGACATGGATGGGTATTTGGGGCATAATAAATTGGTGAATGAGGGTCTTTGTTATTGTTTATTATTTCAAATAAAGGATTTTTCGGTGTGTGTGTTTATTCACTTTACTTACGGGTTGATCGTGTCAGCTGTCACACAGACGCTGCCATGATCAAGCCTGGACTTAGTGGCGGCGATGCGCCGCCATTAACTCCTTATATTACCTGGATAGCCCCTGCATCACGGCATCTGGAAGAGCCGGGGACACTCGGTTACTGTCGCATAATGCATGTGACAGTCCCGGGGCAGCTGCGGCTGATATTCTCGGCTGCAGGAGGGGGGAGACATTAACCCTGTCCCTCGCCCTCCCCAGCCTGAGAATACCGGCCCGCCGCTGTGTGCTTACCTCGGCTGGAAGGTAAAAATACGGCGGAGCACACGTGTTTTTTTTTCTATATGTTTGTTTGTTTTGTACGTGTATTCTATATGTCTGTGTGTGAGTGTGATGTGTGTGTGTGTGTGTTCTTTATGTCTGTGTCTGTGAAAAGTTGTATTTGCAAAATCTTTTGATTGATGTCACACGTTACAATTGACTAGTATCCTACAACAAAACGTTCAATTCTACACAAAGATACGATGTGTTTGCGATCAACGTTTTTGCGTTCAATCTTGATCGCACGTAGGTGTCGCACGCAAATACGTCACGAACGATGCCGGATGTGCGTCACTTACAACTTGACCCCAACGACAGATTGTAAGATATATTGCAACGTGTAAAGCGAGCTTTAGATGTAGAAGGCATATTGAAGAGTTTGGAGACAGCCTCACCTCCGTGTGGGGCATAACATGGCCTACAGTCTCACATCTTCGAGATAGCTCATCATAAGGAAAGCCAGCAAAAGTCACTGGGCTGTTTTCTGTTGTGCCATATCCGACCTGTAACACAAAGACATTAATGTGGTCTCGTGAACATGAAAGTCAAGAGAAAGGAACGTTTTGAGACTAGAGCCGCTATGATTTTCAGGGGTTAAAGGTCTGACCAGGGACTGTGTTTGTGCATATTTCAGGGGCTGCTCCCTTTCACTCCAAATACATATTCCTGGATGCTTTCCAGGTGCCCCTCCTTTGTCTCATAAGCAAGAGACATGTGGCAGCTTCACGAGAGGTCTAGGGGACTTTCTAAAACACTTCTGCTGCCAGAATGTAAGATGAGCAGTCTTATGTAAGATGATTTGGGTCAATCATTAGGCTGTGGGGTTTAAAATACGTAAACCTACAGAAATACTGCCTTTTAGTACATCATCGGCAGTAGATGTTATGAAGTAATGCAATTAATTATAACAAAAATGACAAGTCAATATATAAAAAAAGAGAGAATAACTGAGCCAGTCATCTAAATGCTGTGAACCAGACGGTAAGCCCACAAACTGCCATTAATAGACAATATAAATACTGCTTTTGCCAAGAAAGTGTCTCCTGCTGGCCGAGCATTGGCTATGCCCAGCTCCTACATAAACAGCATGAAGACGTCTTGCCAGGGTACGGCAATGCATCAGGTCCTGCTGAATGTCATCTGTCCAGAGTGCCATCTCTTTAAAAACAAATTTCTTTCTTATTAGTATAGGTATACAAACTGTTGTCCTAGACTTCTGCTTTATGTCTGAAGCTATTATCAGGATTGTTCAACCAGGACAACCCCTGCCCATATTCCCTACTAAAGTATATGAACATTATCAAAAGGACCTCACTCAGGAAACCCATCAGCCACACAGGAGAATGTGTACATATCTAATATATAAAGCTGTGTGTGTGTCGGGTGTGTGTGTGTGCGTGCGCGTGTGTGTGTGTGTCCGCTAAAGAGTCCACATCATTGCATTTACAATCACAAAATTTTGCACACCCACCTCATTTGACTCAGGGAACGCCATAGACTATGTTTTGAGGGGAAATTTTAACCCTGCGCTTTAGTTATTCGCTTTCTTATTGTTTGGATGTGTGAGGTAATATATTGGCTGTTTTGATAGTTAGCCTGGAAATTTATCAGATGGCCTCTAACAACCAATCACAGCTCGGCTTCTATTTAGAACCGATCACTAATAAGAGCTCTGATTGGTTGCTATAGGCAACAAAGGAAATTCTTAGTATAAGACGGCTTAAGTGTCAGTTAATATGATTTTAGTGGTCAGACGGAGACAGGGAGAGTGGGAAACAGAAAGAGAGAGAGAGAAAGAGACGGACGTAGTTACTATCCCTGGCAACACGGGTACCACAGTTAGTGTATAACAATATGTTGTTGTCTACCTCTTCCCAAACAGTATTAGCTAATCACAAGGGGATTGGCAGCCAGATCTTAACAAATAAGTAAAATATACTATAATCATCACTAGTTGGTCTCCAGTTTACGGCAATTTATATTAGAACATTACATGGAAACAATTGTTTGCTCAAACTACCTACAGGCCACCCACCACACATTTATGAATTGCATTTTAAGGCCCCGTCACACACAGAGATAAATCTTTGGCAGATCTGTGGTTGCAGTGAAATCATGGACATAATTTTCCATTTGTACATAGCCACAAACCTGGCACTGATTGTCCACAGATTCACTTCAACCACAGATCTGCTACAGATCTGCCACAGATTTATCTGGGTGTGTGTGACAGGGCCTTTAGGGGTACTTTCCACACTACGACATCGCAGGTGCGATGTCGGTGGGGTCATGTCGAAAGTGACGCACTTCCTGCTTTGCTCTCGACATCGTAGTGTGTAAATCCTAGATGATACGATTAATGAGCGCAAAAGCGTCGTAATCGTATCATCGGTGTAGCGTCGACGAATTCCATAATTACACTGACACAACGGTCCAATGTTGTTCCTCACTCCTGCAGCACACATCGCTGTGTATGAAGTCGCAGGAGCGAGGAACATCTCCTACCTGCGTCACCATGGCTCCCGTCGGCTATGCGGAAGTAAGAAGGTGGGCAGGATATTTATGTCCCGCTCATCTACGCCCCTCCGCTTCTATTGGCCGCCTGCCGTGTGACGTCGCAGTGACGCCGCACAACCCGCCCCCTTAATAAGGAGGCGGTTCGCCGGCCAGAGCGACGTCGCACGGCAGGTGAGTGTATGTGAAGCAGCCGTAGCGATAATATTCGCTACGGCAGCTATCACAATGATATCGCAGCTGCGACGGGGGCGGGGACTATCGCGCTCGGCATCTCAGCATCGGTTTGCGATGTCGCAGTGTGCAAAGTACCCTTTAGGTGGCCTTTGCACATTGCGACATCGCAAGCCAATGCTGCGATGTCGCACGCGATAGTCCCCGCCCCCGTCGCAGGTACGATATCTTGTGATAGCTGGCGTAGCGAAAATTATCGCTACGCCAGCTTCACATGCACTCACCTGCCCTGCGACCGTCGCTCTGGCCGGCGACCCGCCTCCTTATTATGGGGGCGGGTCATGCGTCGTAATAGCGACGTCACACGGCAGGCGGCCAATAGCGGCGGAGAGGATCAGGATGTAAACATTCCGCCCACCTCCTTCCTTCTGTATAGCCGCCGGCGGCAGGTAAGGAGATGTTCCTCGCTCCTGCGGCTTTACACTCAGCAATGTGTGCTGCCGCAGGAACGAGGAACAGCATCGTACCTGTCGCGGCAGCGTAATTATGAAAAAGTCGGAGCCTGCACCGATGATACGATAACGACGCTTTTGCGCTCGTTAATCGTATCATCTAGGATTTACACACAACGATGTCGAAAGTGACGCCGGTGTGACCCCACCGACATCGCACGTGCGATGTTGCAACGTGCAAAGCCGCCCTTAGTCTAATGATCCTCCCCAGATGGGCAGATGCACAGAAGCTGGAAATCTGATCTAGCAAAAATCCAGTGTATGACCAAGTTCAAATAGAAATCACACACAAACACATGGAAGGCACTTACATAAATAGTGAAGGATCATTTAAAATTAGTAAAAAATCTATATATATAATTGCCTTATTCTGTCTGTCTGTCTGTCTGTCTTGCTCCAAAATTGTGTCCTTACGGTGACACAAAGCTGATTGGCCGCTGGGCTCGCCATGGCCCCGCCCCCCCGCACGGATTGGCCGCTCGCCCAGGCTGCGCCCCCACACGGATTGGCCGGCTGCTCACCCAGGCTCCGCCCCCCCACAGATTGGCCTCTCGCCCCGGCACCCTGCAGGCATTGGCAACTCGGCCACGCCCCGCCCCCCTCACGCAATGCACGCTAGCTCTGGCCCCGCCCCCCCCACGCATTCCCCGAACCGACACGGTCACGAAGCCACGACAACCAGGTGAGTACTGTACCCCCGGGAGCCCACATCAGCGTACGCCGCCAAACCAGCCGACACATACCCTCGCATTGCTGGGGCTGGCCGGCGTATGCTGGTGTGGGCTCCCGTGTGAGCGGTGGACGAGATACGCTGGTAACCATGGTAGCATAGTTACCAGCGCATCAAGGTCCTGCAGCGGCGGAACATACACACACGCACACACATAACAGCACACACACACATACACACAGACATCACATCGCATCCACATACTCACAACATCCTGGGATATCGCTTGCTTCTCGGCGGCGATACTGTGCTGTGAGCTTCCAGGACCTGCCGGAGGATCACATGGCCAGAAGCATGTGGTATCTCCGGATGTTGTGAGTATGAGCGCGTATGTGCAATATCGTCAATGTGTGTGTGTGTGTGAGTGTATGCGATCGGGTGTGTGTGAGTGTATGGGATCGGGGGTGTGTGTGAGTGTATGCGATCGGGTGTGTGTGTGAGTGTATGCGATCGGGTGTGTGTGTGAGTGTATGCGATCGGATCTGTGAGTGTCGGCAGAGGAGCACGGCGTGCTGGAGGAGGCTGGGAGGAGAGAGGCTGATCCTGGGGAAGGCTGGGATGGGGAGGCTGAGAGAAGAGAGGCTGATGCTGGGGGAGGCTGATGCTGGGGTAGGCTGGGAGGAGAGAGGCTGATGCTGGGGACCGAAAAGGCTGATGCTGGGAGGAGAGAGGCTGATGCTGGGGACAGAAAAGGCTGATGCTGGGAGGAGAGAGGCTGATGCTGGGATGAGAGGCTGATGCTGGGGACAGAGAGGCTGATGCTGGGAGGAGAGAGGCTGATGCTGCGGGTAGAGAGGCTGATGCTGGGAGGAGAGAGGCTGATGCTGCGGGCAGAGAGGCTGATGCTGCGGGTAGAGAGGCTGATGCTGGTGCAGCATGGGGGATGGAGCACGATGGGGGGTGCGCAGCATGGGGGATGGAGCACGTTTGGGAGTGCGCAGCATGGCGGATGGAGCACGTTTGGGAGTGCGCAGCATGGCGGATGGAGCACGTTTGGGAGTGCGCAGCATGGCGGATGGAGCACGTTTGGGAGTGCGCTGCATGGCAGATGGAGCACGTTTGGGAGTGCGCAGCATGGCGGATGGAGCACGTTTGGGAGTGCGCAGCATGGCGGATGGACCACGTTTGGGAGTGCGCAGCATGGCGGATGGACCACGTTTGGGAGTGCGCAGCATGGCGGATGGAGCACGTTTGGGAGTGCGCAGCATGGCGGATGGAGCACGTTTGGGAGTGCGCAGCATAGGGGATGCAGCACGATGGGGAGTGCGGAGTATGGCGGATGGAGCACGATGGGGAGTGCGGAGTATGGCGGATGGAGCACGTTTAGGAGTGCGCAGCATGGCGGATGAAGCACATTTGGGAGTGCGCAGCATGGCGGATGGAGAACGTTTGGGAGTGCGCAGCATGGGGGATGCAGCACGATGGGGAGTGCGGAGTATGGCGGATGGAGCACGTTTGGGAGTGCGCAGCATGGCGGATGAAGCACGTTTGGGAGTGCGGAGCATGGCGGATGGAGCACGTTTGGGAGTGCACAGCATGGGAGATGGAGCACGATGGGGGGTGCGCAGCATAGGGGATGGAGCACGATGGGGAGTGCGCTGCATGGGGGATGGAGGACGATGGGGAGTGTGCTGCATGGGGGATGGAGCACGATGGGAAGTGCACACCTCCCCCCAACACACACACACACACACATGCGCGCGCACTGCACAACACACCACACACTGGGAACCACAAACAACTGCCTTACAAAGACACCCACACACACAGACAACGCTGCACACACACAACACACAAACACCGCGGCACACACAAATATACGCACATACCGCACAACACACACATTGCACAAAACATACCTCCCCACAAAAAACACACCACACACACACACACAACGCTACAGACACACAGCGCTCCACAAACAACGCAACACACATACAACACCGCTCTCACCCCCCGTCACACCCAGACAACACCCAGAACATGTACAGCGCCCTACACAAACACTTGGTAACTACACACAACAACATCTATATATATATATATATATATATATATATAAAACAAAAATCATACATTAACTACACAATACGTAAATTCTAGAATACCCGATGCGTAGAATCGGGCCACCTTCTAGTATATAAATTATATATATATATATATATATATATATATATATATCAGTACATCCACCAACTATGGAACAGGACAGCACAAGAATGTAATAGACATTTCTAGAATTTAGTAATCATATCTCTAGAAACTGGTAAAATGACATGATAGAATCAGTAAAACCTGTGAATACTTTTACAACTATTTTGCAAATCCAATTCAAATGAAATTAAGAAAAGAAAACAACTTTGCAATAGTCATTAAAAAAACAGCATTGTGTCTTAGCAAAGACAAGGAACAGCATCAGACTACACATGGAGATTATGGTCTGTAACCTTAGAAACTCATGGGTCAGGATAAAATATATATAGATGAATAGACCAAATATGTTTGGGTTTTTTTTAATGACGATTGACTGAAAAACTACTTTTATTTTTATTATTATTATTTATTATTTAGTTTTGAAAACAATTTAGCAAATAGAAACTAAAATCCCAATTGGTCAATGTATTTCCACTATTTAATGTAAACCACCTGGAAACTTTGCAACATTTGGGGAACTTTTGGTGATATCACACCATTCCAGGCCAGAACTGCCAACGTTTAGAAACATGGGATGGTATTGGGAAGGGTGGGGGTGGGACTAAAAGATTTGGCTAAGTCATCTTCAATCTTGATTGAAGTAACATTTCTACAGTGACACATTGCAGTTGAAGGATGCGCCAAATTCATAAGAGATGCAGGCTTCTTAAGGAATTTAGCACATCTTACTGCAATGCATAGTTCATCAAGACTATTGTAGTCTTGATGTATAAAGCCCTAAGAATTGAATATACTCTATAAAAATAAATATTAATTAACGGGAGAAATGGATGCCAGTATCCTTTTAGCATTATGAACTAATAAAAAACAATCTCAATATGTAAAATGTAAATAATCTGGGTCATGTGAATGAATGCAAGTGTGACTTTGAAGAGAAGATTTTAGGTTTTCTAGAATGGATTTCTAATAATCAAACATTTCATGACAAAAATATGGAAAACAGAGTGCACCGATGCCTGTATTTCATTGTCACATACAGTACTGCTAATATTCTAGTATCTGTTTACGTGCTAAGAATGCAAGAAGACATAGAAAACGTCTGGATGTATATTTATTCTAAAAATGTAAAATGTTTGAAATTAAAAGCAGAGATCAGATATCCAGAGGAAAGGGTGGGAACGAACAAATTCTGAAAGTTGTTAGCTCTCTGATGTTAAAATTCTTCAAACATTTTCTGCCTCTTGAAGAGAACTACTTTTAACAGGTACTTCTTACTTCACTACCATGGGATTTATAAGATTCACATTCTGCTTGTCATAGTGGGTTAATTTCACACTCAACTCCCAAAATCTGCCTCCTCCACATCACTGTTTGGCGCGGTCTGCCTTTTTTTTTATTTAATATGATATAAATAGGTCTGTGTGTGAAGGTCTCGCTCACACTGCCAGTACTCCCTGCTCGCTATGGAACATCTCAGTTTCTTTCTCATCCTTAGCGTGCTAGCTACTGTCTGCCCCATCCTGAAGGCATGTCCCACAAACTGTCACTGTCATGGAGGAGATCTGCAGCATGTGATCTGTTACAGCTCAGGGTTAACTAAGCTTCCAAAGGTATCGGAGCAAACTCGTCTGCTAAACCTACAGAAAAATTTATTTCCAGTTCTAGCTCCTAATTCGTTCAAAGAAATGAAAGGACTGGTGTCTTTGCACATGCAGTACTGTCAAATTCGAGAGGTTTCAACTGGGGCATTTCGAGGTTTGAAGAAACTTGTCTATCTGTATTTATCGCACAATGATATCAGTGTGATTGGTGCCGGTGCCTTCGATGAACTATCTGAGCTTACCTATTTATACATGGATCACAACAAAATCCTCGAGATTCCTAAGGGGCTGCTGTCACCACTTCTCAACCTATTCATCTTCCAAATGAACAACAACAAGGTGCGTGAACTTAAAGCAGGCACCTTCACCGGTGCCAAAGATCTGCGGTGGCTGTACCTGTCGGAGAATGACATCACTGCACTGCAGCCAGGATCTCTGGATGAAGTAGAAAACCTGGCTATCTTCCACGTAGAGGGAAACCAGCTGAGTACTTACCCACTAGCTGCCATTAGCAAGCTGAGGGTAGTAGAGGACTTTAAAATATCCCGAAACCCAATCAAAGTCATCCCCGACTATGCCTTCCAGTCCTTTGGTCGATATATGGAGTCTCTGTCGATGGACCACATGGGTTTGGAGAAGGTGGGTGCTTAGTATTAAGAGTTAACTGCAGAATTAGTTATAATAGGGCTCGTACATCAGATTTCACAAAGAAATCTGCATACATTTTAATAGACCTCTGAGGCATATTAAGGCTGGTGTACTTTGAAAGTATATGTGGAAATAACTGTATAATCCCAATGCTAAATTTTCCCATCTGATATTAACTAGATCTGGACTCAAAAATGTTCATTTAAGAAAACTTTCAATAATGATCACACAGTTATTCTGATGTAGATATCTAATGTAAGAAGACCAGCCTCATCAGGCCTGTTTAATGATGTATGCAGTTTGCATGATTAAATCTGGTGACAGATCCGTATTGAAATAGACGTCAGCATTTTTTATTCCAAACACATTACGTCAGTTACAAATAACATTCGAATACAGAAATCTGTGGACACGTTATGGTATCATGATAGAGTTAAGTGCGGACTTTCATACTATATACTTTCATACTGCCAGGGTTAGGATATTTCTTTACCCTCAATAACAGTCTGTTTATTGACAAGATGTCTCATAGGCAGCCGTGTCTCTGAGATTCACAAAGCAATCCCTGTCTGTGACTCCACAGCTTGGAGGAGGGGACTCGCATCGCTCATTTAAGACTAGTAAAAAAATGAAGGGAACATAGAGCAGCTCTCTGTAGAAGTTACTGAATTCCACAACATGCTATGTCAAGGAAAGCGGGAGCCACCAATTATGAATGGGCAGGTTGGTGTATGACTCTGCTGGAGATTTTCTTCTACATAATATTACAGGAAAACTCACAATCAAAGGTGGAAATTTCCAGTGAGATTCCATTTAAAGAGATGGTTGGGAGCCCAAGCAGTGGGTGAGATTCGGTGTAAAGGATGTGGACATTTGTAATGAGCAGGGAAGAGGTGGAATGTTTGTTTCTCAACTAGTAGCCAAACCCACATATTTTTGGTCTAGTTTTCAGAAAAAGCTTTTGTTGGAGTCACAACCCTGAAGAAGCTTAATATTGAAGGAAACAAGCTGAGCCAGCTTCCTGCCAACGCCCCATTTTCTACCCTGCAAAATTTAACATTGGCAAATAATCCTTGGCACTGTTCCTGTCAACTGGCAGCTGTGAGAAGGTGGGTCTGCTTGACATGTTTAGGTTATTAAAATACCATGAGTCCCAAAACTTGAATACAATCTAACACTATTTGTTTGGAAACAGATGGATGGACAGTAGCCGATCCCGCCCAAATGCCACTTGTGCAAGCCCAGCCCAGTACCGTGGGCAACAGATAAGAGACGTGGGAGCTTTTCGTAGCTGTAAGCAACCAACAAAGAAATCTCGAAAGGGAGACCGTCACTAAAAGGTATCCTGGCTGTATAACTAAGAGAAAGCTAGATGAAATGGTATGTGGTTAAGTACAGCATGCTTAGCATTAGCTGTAGATGTTGTGACATTTTTTTTTAACCAGTCACTAATCTTGGAACTTTTTCAAGAAAAAAAAAACATCTGGGCATCAGTGACCAAGCAATCATTTTAGCCTCTGTAGGAAAATGATTCCCTAATTAACACCTATGTAAAGAGGGACATCCAAATTCGACTCAAAATCCTGAAAAAAGTCTTGGGACCTAATCAAACATTTAGCACTTACAATAGCCCAATCGCAAAACACACAAACAATGTTTAAAAATTGAGATTCTTAATTCCTAAACCAAATGCTCAATAAATGCGTTAAGAAAAACTTATAATGGACACAAAACCATACAATAACAACAACCAGAAGGAAAGGAACTCATCATTAAATCATACTAAAGGCTAAAAGGTGTGAAACAGTACAGTATATGAGCTACATAAGAGACCAAGTAATAACCTGCAGGCAGTGACAGTAATACCAGTATATAAAGGGTTAATATCCAATCAGATACAAGGGTTCAAAAATACATCAACAGTAATAGATACCACAAAGTAATTATGCTGAAAGTAACACTGATCCCAAAAGCAAGAATTAGAAGGGTTAGGTGGAGCATTGATAATCCAGTTCTGTACGGATTCTTATTTCTATTTCTTGCTTTTGGTATCAGTATGACGTTCATAACACTTAAGCCGGCGTCACATGGTACGATATATCGGGCGATATGTCGTTGGGGGTCACGGATTCCGTGACGCACATCCGGCATCGTTAGAGATATCGTGCCGTGTGACACCTCTGAACGACTGTGAACGAGCAAAAATACTCACCTTATCCTTGCTCGCTGACATGTCATTCATTTTAAAAATGTCAGTCCTCCTTCTGTGCTCCGGTTCTTAATCGTTCCCGAGGCAGCACACGTCGCTCCGTGTGACACCCCGGGAACGACGAACACAGCTTACCTGCGTCCCGCCGGAAATGCAGAAGGAAGGAGGTGGGCGGGATGTTACGTCCCGCTCATCCCCGCCCCTCCGCTTCTATTGGGCGGCCGCTGAGTGACATCGCTGTGACGCCGAACGTCCCTCCCCCTTCAGGAAGAGGATGTTTGTCGCCCACAGCGAGGTCATTTGGATGGTAAGTACGTGTGACGGGGGTTACCGACTTTGTGCGACAAGGGCAACAAATTGCCCGTGTCGTACTAACGATGGGGGCGGGTACGATCGCACGATAGATCGTCCTGTGTGACGCCGGCTTTAGTTTGTGGTAGTTGTTATTGGCTGTTTATTTTTCATACCTTCTGTCTGGTTGGGTATTAGTGCTTTATATATTAGTATTGCTATCCCTGTCTGTAAGTTTTAACTTGGTCCCTTACACGGTATATCTAATATACAGTGTGTCCACCTATATCCTGTCCACCGCCATAACTTGAGAACGGCGGCAGCTATAGGAATAGAAGTGGTTCCTAGGTATAGTAAAGTAGCCATGCGCTACGCAATGAAACCACCTATAGCGCCACCTGGTGCAAAACAACGGAGTTAGTATTTTTATCTCGAAAACGGAACTAGATACAGAAAAAAAGTGAATTAAAAATTGTAGGGCAACATCAATTCGATACGAATCAACACTTTGCATACAGAAGTGCTATGATATGAATCCCATGACCCCCCCAAAACATTGAATGCTGGTCACGCATATGGCGCTCATTTAACTTTGATGCTCAAAGTGGGCACCGTCAGCTGCAATGCACATCTGGACAGCATACTATATCTTGCTGCATATTGTGCAATATGGTAGGTGACACGTTTTCATAAGCATCTGTGATACGTCGTCGTAGGTCCTGCAATATCGGTGGAGGAGTCGCATACAGCTGCTGTTTGATGTGACCTCACAGAACGAAGTCCAATGGGGTCAGGTCAGGTGGGCGTGGAGGCCACTCCACGCAGCCACCATACCCAATGACTTGTAGGAAGGTCTCCATGAGGTATTGCTTCACGTCCGCAGCCTTGTGAGTTTTACACGTTCTAATCATAGCATTTCTGTATGTAAGGTGTCGATTTGGATTGAATTGATGATGCCCTACAACTTTGTAATTCACTTTTTTTCTCTATCTCATTCCATTTTCAAGATAAAAATGCTAACTCTGTTGTTTTCCACCAGGTGGAGCTATAGGTGGTTTGATTGCGTAGCGCATGGCTACTTTACTATACCTAGACACCACTTCTATTCCTTTAGCTGCCGCTGTACTCAAGTTATGGGTGGTGGACAGGATATGGGTGAACACACTTTATAAAGCTGAGTGTATGTGTGTGTGTATGTCCGCTAAAGGAATCCTCACCGTCGTATTTACAATCACGAAATTTTGCACTGACGCCTCACTCATATGACTCAGGGAACGTCATAGACTATGTTTTGATGGGGGAGAGAGAGAGCGACAGATAGAGAGACAAACCGAAACAAACAGAGAGATAGAGAAATAGACAGACAGGGAAAGAGACAGACAAACACACAGAGACAGAAAGACAGATAGATAGAGAGGGACAGACAGAGAGACTAAGAGAGAGATAGACACAGACAGACAGAGACACACACAGACAGAGACAGACAGACACACAGAGAAAGACAGAGACAGGGAAAGAGACAGAGACAGACTGGCAAAGATACAGAGACAGACAGGGAAAGAGACAGACAGAGAGACAGACAGAGACAGACAAACACAGACAGACAAAGTGATACAGAGACTGACAGGGAAAGAGACAGACAGACAGAGACTGGGAGAGAGGGAGAGAGACAGTTACTATCCCGGGCAATGCCTGGTACTATAGCTAGTCTTATATATAATGTACTTTTTCAGACCATTTACCTCTTGACATTACACTGTGTTTCCCCAACTCTGTTTTTCTTCTACGGATGTCCTTGTGCCCTTTTCTTCAGCAGTAGATTTACAAATAAACATACACTTTTTCATACATTTTGGGTTGTGTGTTTTGCGCTTAGACTATTGTATGTGCTAAATTTTTCTCAAAAGGTTTCAATATTTTTCCAGAATGAAAATGATCTTTATACTTTCTGTTAATCTGTAAGTGACAGAAATACAATACAAAACATAGAAAAAAATCCTTTATTTTAAATAAAATACAAAAAAACACCCTTTCTCTCCATTTTGGTAAGCCCCAAAACAACCAGTTCCAACGTAATCCATATGAGGTGCCACGACGATACCAGCTCTGCTACATTACTGAAGGCACAGCATGCGGGCACAGAACATGACCGCATGCTGTGGGCTTCAGGAAGAGACTGATCTGCAGTGATGAGTGGTGAGGTCACTCAGTTTATTTGCAGTCACAGCTGGAGGTTCTCACAGTCCTACACCTGTGACCACGGTGATCTGACCTCAGGTGACCTCATTAAACTCAGTAATTTCTATTTGTGGTCACAGCTGGAGGTTCCCACGGTCCTCCACCTGTAACCACATTGATCTGACCTCAGGTGACCTCATTAAACTCAGTAATTTCTATTTGTGGTCACAGCTGGAGGTTCCCACGGTCCTCCACCTGTAACCACATTGATCTGACCTCAGGTGACCTCATTAAACTTAGTGACCTCATCTCTGGTGAGGTCATTGCGTTTACAGACCTGCAGCTCCTGGCAGAAAACTGCTTTTTTTTCCAAGAGATGCAGATTTGGTGATGAAATGTCTGCACCAGATTTCTGCACCAAATTTGCACATGTGGTTTTGATATGTTTTTTTGTGCCTGGAGATGCAGATTTGGTGCAGGAATATGGTTTATAAATTTCAGAACAAAATCTGCATCTCTTGGCAAAAAATGCAGGTCGATTTTTTTAATTATTTATTTAAATAATTAAAAAAGTGGCATGCGGTCCCTCTTATTTTGATACACAGCATCTGAATGCAACCAATCAGAGATGACAGGACTGCTGGTGGGTGGAGGAAGCAGTGCATATGCATAAAGGATAATGAGCGGTCCCGGAAGTAGTATTAGCGGCCCCGGAAGCAGTGTTATAGCCTGCTTTTCCCTTATTTTCATTAGCTTTCCTTTTTTTCCCATTACCAGAGTTGCGAAATCCTGATTGGTACCCGGAGTTCCCTGAGAATTCTGGGCCAAAGCTGGTGCCTGGGTACTTTTGAACCCCTGCGGATTTGGACTTTTACAGTCCGGGTCCGCCCATTACTATTCAGCATCTGTCTCCTCCTCTTAGTGTTGTGTTTATCAGAACAATTTCCTACAGCGTATTGCCAGAGTTAGTGAGACACAGGTGCTGAGTTAAGTCTATAACTGCCAGCATCTGTGCTCCAAGTGAGTACATTCTGATATCATTGCAGCTGAAGACAGGCAAATAGCCTGGGAAAAAGTACGGTTTAAAGGCCATGTCAATTCAATTTTTTACAGGGATGAAGACAAATCCCCTAATAAAGTGATTTTCAAAGTCTGGTAACTTTCCAGACTGGATAAAAGTATAAAAAAAATCAAACAAAAACAAATCTATACCAAGGCCCATTTCCTTCCAAGTGTCATTTATAATACTGCTGTTTTTTTTACATGGCATAGGGACCATGAACACCCCTTTAGGCTTCAGAACCCCATTGTTACATCGCCAGATACCCCATTCCTTAGTTATTTGCCTAGTTTGAATCTTCTCCAAATCTCCTGTGTACGTCTGATACTGTAAAGCCTAAAGATGAAATCTGCGTCACAAAGTCAATTACAAAATCAGTTTTCTTCTGCGTAAATTTTCTTTCTAACAGTCTCCTTTCAATAATGAGTAAAAAAATGTCATAACGTTAAAAGTGGTCAGTTTTTACTCTTATTTTATTCACAATGCTGCTTAGTATGCTGGGGTTTGTTTTTGTTTTTTGTTTTTAATTCACCATACATTTCCAGAGATATGAGCCCTTTAATTTAGTGATAATTTGTATGGTCTTTACCTAGGGGGCGTGACTCACAGGGTAATAACAGAGCAGCCTAGACACCCCCCTCCTCCCGAAGAACCCTGTGAGCAACACCTGCTTAGTAAACTTTGCACTAAATAAAAAGGTCCATATCTCTGGAACCATATGGCAGAAGTAAAAAAGTGAATAATAGAATATATAAACTGCCCACTTTTGACCTGTGGACAGGTCCTCTTTAATGCATTAATATGATGCTAAATACAGTTGAAACCAGAAGTTTACATACACTATCTAAAAAGATAATCTTTCCCGTTTTAGGTCAATTAGGATTCCCAAAATTATTTATATTTGTCAAATGCCAGATAATAAGAGATAGAGTATGTTTTAAGGCACTTTTATAATTTTATGCAAAGTCAAAAGTTTACATACTTAGGGGTACTTTGCACGCTGCGACATTGCTAGCCGATTGTAGCGATGCCGAGCGCGATAGTCCCCGCCACCGTCGCACATGCGATATCTTGTGATAGCTGCCGTAGCGAACATTATCGCTACGGCAGCTTCACACGCACTTACCTGCCCTGCGACGTCGCTCTGGCCGGCGACCCGCCACATTCCTAAGGGGGCGGGTCGTGCGGCGTCACACGGCAGGTGGCCAACAGAAGCGGAGGGGCGGAGATGAGCGGGACGTAAACATCCCGCCCACCTCCTTCCTTCTGCATTGCCGGTGGATGGCAGGTAAGGAGATGTTCCTCGCTCCTGCGGTGTCACACCTAGCGATGTGTGGAGCTGCAGGAACGACAAACAACATCATACTTGTGGACGCACCGACATTATGAAAATGAACGACGTGACACAGATCACCGATTTTTGACTGTTTCACGCTCGTTCATCTTCTCTTCTAGGCTTTACACATTGCGACGTCGTTACTGGCGCCGGTTGTGCATCACTTTCGATTTGACCCCGACGATATCGCAGTAGCGATGTCGCAACGTGCAAAGTACCCCTAAGAGTACTATGCCTTTAAACAATATGGGACTGTCCATATGATGGTGTCATGTCTTTGGAAGCTGCTAATAGGTTTATTGTTAACATCTGAGTTAATTAGAGACACACCTGCGGATATATGTTAATACACGCCTGAAACACACTGTTTTTTTGTGTAGCATCATGGGAAAGTAAAAAACAAATCAGCCAAGATCTCAGGAAAAAAAATTGTGGACTTGGGTGCAATTTCCATATACCTTAAGGTGCTTTGTTAATTTGCATAAACAATTATACACAAGTGCAATCAAGATGGGAATATACAGCCATCATACCGCCCAGGAAGGAGATGGGTTCAGAGCACCAGAGAGGAATGTGCTTTGGTCAGACATGTATATTTCAAACCAAGAACAAAAGCAAAAGGCCTTGTGAAGATGCTGGTGGAAGCTGGAAAGATTGTGTCATTATCCACAGTGAAACGAGTACTGTTTCAACATGGGCTGAAAGGCCACTCTGCCAGGAAGAAGCAATTATGTGCCGCCCCCACGTTAGCATTCGGGCTGCTCGGATCCGGATCCACAGTGGCTCAAGGGGTTTCCGGACCCAGGGGGCCGTGCGGACACTCAAATAAAAAGGGACGTATATGTAGGGGGATTGCTGTAGATACTTCGTGACGCCACCCACAGTGTGTGGTAATATGGAGTACCACCGCTGCTGTTAGGAGGCACCTGGGGGCGATGGAGTGGCAGCTGGTTGTTTAACCCCTCTGTGGGTAGGGGTGGATACCCCAAGGCTCAGTGTCCAGAACACAGGGAGTGATGTAGGCTGGAGGTGTCGCATTGGGCCGGACCGGGGAATGTTGGTGTACTCTCTGTTGAATAATTGCACTCGAGTCTGTTGGTAAACCAAGGCGTCAGTGGCCAGCTGCCGCGTCCGGGTGTACTCGGGTCCCACACCCGGCTGGTGTACCGATGTCCCTTCCTCCGGCACTCTGTAATTTTCCTCACTTCTGGACAACTCCGTATGGAACGGGGAAGTCCGCTCCCGGTATGTTCTGGTTGGGAGACATGCCCGTGAAAACTGACCCTTGGGATTTTTTTGATTATTAATTTAACTAAAACTTAAAAAGGTTTATTCTGATTTCATGTCAGAGAGTGAGAAAAATATGCATATGTGTCTTTTTACACAGTGTATGGAAACTTCTGGTTTCAACTGTAAGCATGACTATTACCAGAGTTTGTGAGCTACTTTCATTGGTTATACGTACAGTACACTTTCAAAATATAAAACCTAGGAACATGCACTTTATAAAGAATAGCAAAATTGTCAAATTTCTGTAGTTACTGCAAATCTAATGACTGTAATAATTAAACAGGCTCCTAATGGACCGTCTTGGTAACTGTGATGCTGTTGACCTGCAAACTACTGACCTGTAAGACGTTCCAGAACCTCTCTCAACTTTGACCCGAGCCATCTCATATGTCTACATCAGCCATTCTGAATCTGCATTTACCAAGCCACACCATCCTTTATGCAAGTACTAATGTGATCAGCTAAAAGCCATTGCACTTCTAACTGTGTGGCCTACTGGGTATGTACATGTACAGCAGACATGCTATTCAATATATGAACATTTAGGCATTTATTACAGATAATTGATACATTAAAGTTGATCATTCTATTTGCTAATAATTATATATAGAGAGAATATAATAGTGCTGACACATGCGTGCCATATATACACACCGGTACTTTTAATACACTATAACACAATTGTAAGTAACACTATTGATCAATATTATTATTATTATTATTATCTAAATAATGATTTAAGAATCCATAAAATGTAAAGCCACAGCTATGATGTACAGCCAGTTATCTATAACATATGACAAATATGTCGCCTGTAAAATGTAAAGCTGTTAAAATATAACAGAAAACAAAAGCTAAGTGAACCGAAATGAATAGGTTTTTGTTGTCTTACTTAATAAAATATATTTCTATATTATCGGAAGCAGGTGTATATAGAACGATTCTGCTTTCTCTACTATAAGGACATAGAACATAAATCTTATGTGCTGTTATCAACTTTTACTACAGTCCAATAAAAAATAAAAAAAAAAACACCTTACATATGGTGGTTTATTTCAGGGTCCATCTAATTTTCAGGGTCAAAATAAGTTTGGACTCCAAAGGGAAGCAAAAATTATACACACGTTAGACAGATTATAAATAGAGCTCAGCGGACTCGTAAAAAAACGGGATTGGCGGGTTCCTGCTCATTTTCTTAAAAAATTTGTATCCAGTCCAGAATCTGGTACCCATATAAGTCTATGGAAACCAGAATCCAGGGTTTAAAAATGTTGGTGATAGAGATAGGAGGATAAGGGCGCGTGGTGTACTCACCCAAGCTACGTGTCAAGGCGGCATGCTGCTTCCAGGTCGCGCATTCACTTCCGGAGCTGCGTGGGTCTAGATCGTGCACTAAATGTAAAGGCAGATGCTAGAATGTATGGGCTCCTTCCAGGTATGACGTAATTTGTCACGTGATAGGGGGAGTGTTCAAAATGTAGCCCGTGATGTGTCCTGCTCTGCTCAACCTGAGTGGCCTGCTTTGTGAAGCAGGCCGCTCAGAATGAGCTGCGCCCATGATGTGTACTCCTCTGTTCAGTCTGAGCGGCCTGCTTCATGAAGCAGGAAGCCCAGGATGAGCTGCGCCCGTGATGTGTACTCCTCTGTTCAGCCTGAGCGGCCTGCTTTATGACGCAGGCAGCCCAGGATAAGCCAAGCCGGCGATGTTTCCTCCTCTGCTCAGCCTGGGCCACCTTATGCATGAATCGTGCACTGGGAGGCCAAGGATGAGTTGCGCCGGCGATGTTTCCTCCTCTGCTCAACCTGGGCCTCCCAATGCATGAGTCACGCACCGGCAGGCCTAGGATGAGTCGCGCCGGCGATGACCCGCAGACAGCGTCTGTGAGCGGAAGCAGTCAGACGCCGTCACAAAAGTTGGGAGCGCATCTGACTGCACCAATCACAGACGCCAGGCCGGCCAGTGGGCGGGGAAAGCCGTGCATATAAAATGAGCGGGACATGGGGGCAGCAGGAGCAGCGGACAGCCGGGTCGAAGCCTGGGTAAGTATGAAGCACTTGCTTCATTTTTATTTTCTTTATTTTTTTATTTTCTAGAGTGCCAGATCAAACACCCAGAATCCCAGGCCCAGGTCCTGCACCCGGGCAACTTTGAAACTGTGCGGATCCAGACTTTTACAGTCCGGGTCCACTCAGCCCTAATTATAAATAAACCAGACTATGTGGCTGCTTGAAAAAACTGGATCAAGCCCTAATTGGCCGGAAAATACATGTACAACACACTGAGGTCTCCTAGGATTGTATTGAATCCCTTTTAAGCAATAAAAACTAAAAGTGACAAAGGTGCTCTTACTGTAGTTTATCATAGATCAATCAATTCAATCACACTGACTACACAGGTCCCGCACATCCTAATCACATTTAAGCTCATGTTAATAGTATTCAGTACACAGCTGCCATCATTGCCAGTGATTCTGATTAATCCCATATAAAGTTTACCTGTTCTAGTAAGATTTTTGTGACATTTTCCTAGTTGCATTTTACAGCAAAAGCCATGGTCTGTAAACAGCTTACAACACAGCAAAGGGATCTCATTACTGAAAGTTATCAGTCAAAAGAAGGAGGCAAGCCACGGAATTTTTTAGAACAGAGCAAATATTCCACTTTATCCAATCCCTTAAAATTAACTCGGCACATCCCAGGCCTGTGGGATTTGAAACAAAATATCTACATGATCCACTTGGAATAATCTCTCTCCTAGGGGTTACCTTGATTGATAGTCTGTATCAGCACTGCCATAGTAATATCACGAAAGTCATCAATAAAGTATCCCTGACAAAGACGTCCCTTAAGCTTTTCCACAGAACCTATCGAGTCCCAACGTTCTTACACAGTATCTACCCAGGGGTCTCTAATAAATGTTTCAGAGGACGTAATTCTCCGGGTAGTCTGGTACACATCTGGTGGACCTGCCCAACAGTCAAAGCACTATGGAAAGAAGTGATTAAATTGATAACATGGACACTGGGCCGGGGAGTCCCACTGCCACCCACGGTATTACTACTCAAGGATAAGCTGCCGGGGATAAATAATAAAACATACCGCCTCATCAGATTAATCTCTATGGCGGCTAGAATTCACATATCTAGTCAATGGAGATCACCGTCTTTCTCTTTTACTGCTATTAAAAATCATATTAATCTTATTATGTTATATGAAAAAATACAAGGTATTAGAAACAACAACTTGGAACAATTCCGCGCATTCTGGGACCCTTGGTTTGAAAATAATGCTAGCCCAGCCTTTTCTAGAATACTATCCCTCTCTATGTAAAATGTACTAACCCCTTTATCTTACTATCGGCTCTCAAGCTGTTCTAAATAACTATAATTCATATATTTAAGTATTTCTTGGTATAACAATGTGATGTATCATGGTATTTTTTTTCCTCTCCCTCCCCTCCACCTGGTTCTCACCATTCCTTGTTTTTTCCTTATTCCATTCTTTTTTACCTACATTTCCATGACTAGATTTTTGTTATTCTTAGAATCACTTTACTTTTGAGTGTTGTATCTAAGCCCCTTACGTGTGGACTATTGTCATTAAAGGAAACCTGTCACCGGTTTTTCGGCATATAAGCTGCAGCGAGCACCACTGGGCTCTTATATATAGCATTCTAACATGCTGTATATAAGAGCCCAGGCCGCTGTGTAGAACATAAAAAACACTTTATAATACTTACCTAAACGGTCGCGCTGCGGTGGATTTGAGTCAGATGGGCGTCTCCGTTGTCCGGTGCCGGAGCCACCTCTTTCGGCTATCATCGTCCTCCTTCTGTAGCCGTGGTGCATGATGCATCTACGTCATTCACACTCGCCGGCATTCAGGTCCTGCGCAGGCGCACTTTGATCTGCCCTGAGAAGGGCAGAGCAAAGTATTGTAGTGCGCCTGCGCGGGACTGGCGAGTGTGTATGATATAGGATGCATCTTGCACACAGGCTTCAGAAGGAGGACGAAAATGTGCGAAAGAGGCGGCGCCGGCACCGGACAACTGAGACGCCCATATGGTCCAACTCTACTGCATCGCGACCGTTAGGTAAGTTTTAAAAAGTGTTTTTTATGTTCTACATAGCGGCCTGGGCTCTTATATACAGGATGTTAGAATGCTGTATATAAGAGCCCACTGGTGGTGGCCACTGCATATATGCCGAAAAACCGGTGACAGGTTCCCTTTAATGTAACACATGTTATTTATTTTGCAAATTCTTTATAATAAAATTTTGTTGAAACTATAGGAAGAAGGCAAACATTTTTCCCAAGGGGTTAGATATGCAGTACTATGAAACACTGCAAAGACGATCATCAAAAAGTGGCTTAAATTAGGCACAAGTAGAATTGCATGTGCCTAAAAAATTGCTGAAGAGACAAAAAGAAAATTGGTCCAGAAGAATGCCAAGAGGCCTACAGCAGCATTAAATGAGCTGCAGGAATTACTAGCAAATATTGATTATGTATTTCCTATGACAACAATCTCACGTATTCTTCATATGTCTGGAGACCAGAAGGAAGCCTTTTGTTACAAAAAAAAAAAACCATCCAAGCCCATCTATGTTTTGCCAAAAGCTACATCAAGTCTGCCAATAGCATGTGGTTATGAGACAAAGGTTTAACTTTTTGGCCACAATTCCAAAAGGCAAATGTGGACCAACCTGGAACCTCACACAAGCAACATAGCCCATTGAAATGGCTGATTGGCGGGGGTACCAGCTGTTAAGGGTGCTTTACACGCTGCGACATCGCTAACGATATATCGTCAGGGTCACGTCGTTAGTGACGCATATCCGGCGCCGTTAGTGACATCGCAGCATGTGACACCAAGGAGCGATGATCAACGAGTGCAAAAACGTGAAAAATCGTTGCTCGTTGACACGTCGCTCCTTTTCCAAATATCGTTGCTACTGAAGGTATGATGTTGTTCGTCGTTCCTGCGGCAGCACACATCGCTATGTGTGACACCGCAGGAACGACGAACATCTCCTTACCTGCGTCCACCGGCAATGAGGAAGGAGGTGGGTGGCATGTTCCGGCCGCTTATCTCTGCCCCTCCTCTGCTATTGGACGGCTGCCGCGTGACATCGCTGTGACGCCGCGCAAACCACCCTCTTAGAAAGGAGGCGGATCGCTGGCCAGAGCAACGTCGCAGGGAAGATAAGTCCGTGTGACGGGTGTTAGCGATGTTGTGCGCCACGGGCAGCGGTTTGCCCGTGACGCACAACCAACGGGGCGGGTGCGCTCACTAGCGATATCAGTACCGATATCGCAGCATGTAAAGTACCCTTTAAACCCCCACAATCCAGTGATAATGGCTTATCTGAAGGATAGGCAATTTATTTTAAGAGGCAGTATAAGCCCTTATCAGATATCTCAGATGTTTATGTAGGTTAATGCATAAACCCAGGAATGCTAACAGTCTAGAATGAAGACCTACAATAAGAATAGAAAGTATTCAACAATATATTTGTGTGGTTGCATGCATACAAATCAATAAAAATATCATACATTAATTGATGGATGGTGCATCTGTTATGACACAATACACACTCCAAAACACTGAAATTGCCATATCAAGATGGAAAAATCGTTAAGAAAATCACAGGAAGGACAGACAAGTTAATGATATGCAAATGATGAAAAAATGGGAACAAGATTTTTAGAACATTTAAATTTATTCAATATCAAGAATAAGTGACACATGCCAAAATACACACACACACACACACACACACACACACACACACATTGGCATGCTATTAACTATAATACTTTAATCGGCCCTGAGCAGGGCAGATCAAAGTGCGCCTGCACAGGACCTCAGTGCCGGCGAGTGTGTATGATGTAGAACGCATCATGCACCTCGGCTTCAGAAGAAGAAAGACCAAGATGGCCAATAGAGGAGGCGCCAGTCCCGGAGAACAGCGCCACCCATCTGACCAGTCTGCACCGGAGTGACCTTCTAGGTGAGTATTATAAATTGCTTTTTACATTCTACACAGCGGTCTGGGCTCTTATATACAGCATGTTAGAATGCTGTATATAAGAACCCACTGGTGGTGGCCGCAGCTTATAGGCCCCAAAACTGGTGACAGGTTTACTTTAAAGGAAACCTGTCAGGTGCAATATGCACCCAGAACCATGAGCAGTTCTGGGTGCATATTGCTAATTCCTGCCTAAGGCTACAGTTAGGTCCAGAAATATTTGGACAGTGACACAAGTTTTGTTATTTTAGCTGTTTACAAAAACATGTTCAGAAATACAATTATATATATCATATGGGCTGAAAGTGCACACTCCCAGCTGCAATATGAGAGTTTTCACATCCAAATCGGAGAAAGGGTTTAGGAATCATAGCTCTGTAATGCATAGCCTCCTCTTTTTCAAGGGACCAAAAGTAATTGGACAAGGGACTCTAAGGGCTGCAATTAACTCTGAAGGCGTCTCCCTCATTAACCTGTATTCAATGAAGTAGTTAAAAGGTCTGGGGTTGATTACAGGTGTGTGGTTTTGCATTTGGAAGCTGTTGCTGTGACCAGACAACATGCGGTCTAAGGAACTCTCAATTGAGGTGAAGCAGAACATCCTGAGGCTGAAAAAAAAGAAAAAATCCATCAGAGAGATAGCAGACATGCTTGGAGTAGCAAAATCAACAGTCGGGTACATTCTGAGAAAAAAGGAATTGACTGGTGAGCTTGGGAACTCAAAAAGGCCTGGGCGTCCACGGATGACAACAGTGGTGGATGATCGCCGCATACTTTCTTTGGTGAAGAAGAACCCGTTCACAACATCAACTGAAGTCCAGAACACTCTCAGTGAAGTAGGTGTATCTGTCTCTAAGTCAACAGTAAAGAGAAGACTCCATGAAAGTAAATACAAAGGGTTCACATCTAGATGCAAACCATTCATCAATTCCAAAAATAGACAGGCCAGAGTTAAATTTGCTGAAAAACACCTCATGAAGCCAGCTCAGTTGTGGAAAAGTATTCTATGGACAGATGAGACCAAGATCAACCTGTACCAGAATGATGGGAAGAAAAAAGTTTGGAGAAGAAAGGGAACGGCACATGATCCAAGGCACACCACATCCTCTGTAAAACATGGTGGAAGCAACGTGATGGCATGGGCATGCATGGCTTTCAATGGCACTGGGTCACTTGTGTTTATTGATGACATAACAGCAGACAAGAGTAGCCGGATGAATTCTGAAGTGTACCGGGATATACTTTCAGCCCAGATTCAGCCAAATGCCGCAAAGTTGATCGGACGGCGCTTCATAGTACAGATGGACAATGACCCCAAGCATACAGCCAAAGCTACCCAGGAGTTCATGAGTGCAAAAAAGTGGAACATTCTGCAATGGCCAAGTCAATCACCAGATCTTAACCCAATTGAGCATGCATTTCACTTGCTGAAATCCAGAGGTAAGACGGAAAGACCCACAAACAAGCAAGACCTGAAGGCTGTGGCTGTAAAGGCCTGGCAAAGCATTAAGAAGGAGGAAACCCAGCGTTTGGTGATGTCCATGGGTTCCAGACTTAAGGCAGTGATTGCCTCCAAAGGATTCGCAACAAAATATTGAAAATAAAAATATTTTGTTTGGGTTTGGTTTATTTGTCCAATTACTTTTGACCTCCTAAAATGTGGAGTGTGTGAGACTGTGACCGGGGTTATCTATGACGGCCGGTATGTCTCGCCCCGGTTGTGCTCACTCCATGATAATCCACTATAGGGTTAATGCTGTTTTCCCTACAGGCTGAAGGGAGGGATAAATAGATTCAGGAACAAGGGCAGGTGTGCCGGGTGTGAGGGGGTGATCACATCTCCCTGAGTTCTCTGCCGGAAAGGCACCTATGTACTATTGTGAACTTTTTCTTTGGAATAAACCGTGTGCTGTGAACCTTGGTGCCTGGATCCCGTGTCTTCTGCAGCGCAGCCGACGACGCTACCTCACATATGGTGGAGAATGCGGGCATGACAGCCGGTGAGGTGTAGCATCCATCCCTGGTGACCCAGCTGCGCATGTCCTGGATTCGAGCGGCTATACTACAGCCCAAACCCGGCGACGCCATGGAGGACATACTAAAGCATTTGGCTCAGGCTAATGCACAGCAGCAACAGGCTAATGCACAGCAGCAACAGACCAATGCACACCTGCTCCAATCCTTGCAAATGCAGGAAAAAAAATTCCAAGAACAGATGGATCAGGCCAATGCACGTCAGCAGCAATCCTTGCAAGTGCACCAAGAACAGATGGAGCAGGCCAATGCACGTCAGCAGCAAGCCTTGCAATTGCAGGAAAAAAGGCACCAAGAACAGATGGTTCTCCTGGCCAAGTCGATCCGTGCCAGACCGGCAGCAACAACCCCGGGACCGGATGACGACGGCAGCGTCCGGAAAGCGGTGAGACAAGCGTTGCAAAAGATGACCCCGGGTGATGATGTGGAAGCGTTCCTGGCGGTGTTTGAGCGGGTGGCCGAGCGGGAAAAGCTGCCGACCCCGCAGTGGGCTGAGGTATTGTCGCCCTATCTGACGGGGGAACCCCAAAAAGCGTACCTGGACCTCTGTACCGAGGACGCCATTGACTATGTGACCCTGAAAGCCGAAATACTGGCTCGGTTGGGGGTGAATACCTATGTACGGGCTCAGCGGGTAAATCAGTGGTTCTTTGAGGAAGCCAAACCCGTACGCTCCCAGGCCTATGACTTGTTGCATCTTGTAAAAAAGTGGTTGCAGCCTGACACTCTGAGCCCGGCGCAAATGGTGGAAAGGGTAGTAGTGGATCGTTTTGTGCGCACTTTACCCGTCACCGTTCAACGGTGGGTCGGACAGGGTGACCTGAGTACCCTGGACCAATTAGTGTCCCTGGTAGAGCGGCATGTGGCTACGCAGGACTTGATACGGGACACTGAGACTTTGCGTACCGCCCGTCGGTCCGGCCCCTCCAAGCCTAGGGCCAAGGACCCACCGCTGACACCGGTGCGGGAGTCCGCTACCGTCCCGTCTGAAACCACACACTCCGTCCCTGAGGTCCGGAAAACTATGTACCCTAAACGACAACTCGTCAAGGGGGTGTCCTTCCCTATTAGATGTTGGCGGTGCCAGCGGGTGGGACATATGGAAGCCCAGTGTCCACTCACCCCGGAGCCCATGGATTGTGGGGTTACCCGGCGGGGTTCAATGTATGCTCAGGTGGTGTGTACCGCTGACCTGGTCTACCCAGAGACTGAGCCCCACTTGTGCCAAATTCAGGTGAATGGATGTCCGGTTACAGGCTTGTTGGATTCCGGAAGCTTAGTGACCCTTGTGCGATCAACCCTAAGGGCTAAAGTAAAGGCCACAGGACGTACCGTGGGGGTGGTTTGCATACATGGGGACCGCCGAGACTATCCCACGGGGATAGTCACCATCACAGCACCTTGCGGTCAGGTGCAACATGAGGTGGGACTTATTAATACTCTTCCCTATGATGTGATCCTAGGAAGGGATCTGCCCTATTTTTGGACTTTATGGAAGGGACCTCCTAAGTCCCCTCAGATATTGGTCAGTCCGGGACCTGAGCCCTACAATCCTGAATCCGGGACGCCTGCCGTAGGGGTCCCCATGATAGGGACAGGATGTGAACCTGATAGGTCGCCCCTAGAGGTATTGGCAGGAGAGGCTGAGACGGTCGAGCCCATCCCGGAGTTGGAGGCGTCCCCGGATACGTTTGGGACAGCCCAACTCCAGGACCCTACATTAATACATGCCCGGAGTCGGGTGACAGTAGTTGACGGGGTGGCACAGCTGCCTGGTGCCCAGGTAAGATACCCCCATTTCGCTCTTAAGCAGGATTTACTCTACCGGGTGGATGAAATACGGGGCGTAGGGGTGGAGCAGTTGGTGGTGCCCCAGCCGTATCGCCGGCGGGTCCTCGACTTGGCTCATAAACACCTGATGAGTGGTCACCTAGGGGTCAAGAAAACGCAGGAGCGAATATTGCAAAGGTTCTATTGGCCCGGGGTCTTTGGGGAGGTAAAACGGTTCTGCGAAACCTGCCCGGAGTGTCAGCTTACCGCACCCCTGACCCACTTTCGCAGTCCGTTGGTACCGTTACCCATTATAGAAGTCCCTTTTGAACGGATAGGGATGGATCTGGTGGGGCCCCTCGTAAAGTCTGCTCGAGGGCACCAGCATATCCTAGTGATCGTTGACTATGCCACCCGGTATCCAGAGGCGATACCTCTCAGACATACTGCAGCCAAGCTTATAGCTCGGGAGTTGTTTGCTGTGTTCTGCCGGGTGGGGTTGCCCAAGGAGATCCTTACGGATCAGGGGACCCCATTCATGTCTAAAGTGACCAAAGAGCTATGCCGGCTACTCCAGATCAAGCAGTTGCGTACGTCTGTGTATCATCCTCAGACGGATGGTTTAGTGGAACGATTCAATAAAACCCTTAAAACCATGCTCAAAAGGGTGATTTCCAAAGACGGGAAAGACTGGGATATGATGCTTCCCTATTTGATGTTTGCCATACGAGAGGTGCCACAGGCATCCACGGGGTTTTCGCCTTTTGAATTGTTATACGGGCGACATCCCCGGGGATTGTTGGACCTGGCAAAAGAAACCTGGGAGCAGGAGCCCACCCCCCATAAAAGTGTGATTGAACACATTTTGGGTATGCAGAACCGCATAAGCGCGGTCATGCCAATTGTGAAGGAGCATTTACAGGAGGCTCAGGCCGCGCAAAGCGGCCGCTACAATAGACAAGCCACCGTGCGGACCTTTAATCCCGGGGATCGGGTGTTGGTATTGATTCCCACGGCGGAGAGTAAATTCCTGGCTCAGTGGCAAGGCCCCTACGAGATAAAGGAAAGAGTCGGGGTGGTTAACTATAAAGTATTGCAGCCCGGTAGGCGGAAACCTGAACAAATATACCATGTCAACCTATTAAAACCTTGGCAGGAACGGGAAAGCCTGATGGCTGTTTTTTCCCCACCTCCCTCCTCTTCGGGTCGTTCACATCCGGCTCCAGCGACCTCCGGAGAGGACGAACCGGAAGTAAGGATTGGAGAAGCCCTCACCAAGACTCAGAGGCGAGAGGCCAGACGGTTGGTTCAGCAGAACCCCGATGTCTTCTCCGAGCTGCCCGGTAGGACCAGTCTGATACGACATGATATTGTCACCGAGCCCCACCTGAAGGTACGCCTGAAGTCATACCGAGTACCGGAGGCTCGACGACAAGCCATATCGGAGGAAGTAAAGACAATGTTACGCCTGGGGGTCATCGAAAAATCCCGGAGTGAATGGGCTAGTCCGATTGTCCTAATACCAAAACCCGATGGCTCCTTAAGGTTCTGCAATGACTTTAGGAGATTGAACGAAATATCCAAGTTTGATCTCTACCCCATGCCCCGGGTGGATGAGCTGATTGATAGGCTGGGACAGGCGCGATATTTTACCACGCTCGACCTGACCAAGGGGTACTGGCAGGTGCCACTAACGGAGTCCGCCAAGGAGAAAACCGCTTTTGTTACGCCGGAGGGTCTCTTCCACTATGTTGTCTTGCCTTTTGGGTTACATGGCGCTCCGGCCACGTTCCAGAGGTTGATGGACTTAGTGCTGGAACCCCACCAGGCGTATGCATCAGCGTACCTTGATGACATCATTATTTACAGCTCCGATTGGCAGACCCACTTGGAACAGGTACAAGCGGTGGTGGACGCGCTTCGAACAGCCGGATTGACAGCCAATCCCAAGAAATGTGCGTTGGGACTCACGGAAGCCCGTTACTTGGGCTACGTGATAGGCCAAGGAGTGATTAAGCCCCAAATTAACAAGGTTGAGGCGATCCAGAAGTGGCCTAGACCCCTGACCACGAAACAGGTTAGGGCCTTCCTGGGTATCGTGGGGTACTACAGGAGGTTTGTAAAAGATTTTGCGGGACTATCAGCCCCCTTGACGGACCTTCTCAAAGGCAAGAAGTCCGTCATGGTGCGCTGGACTCCGCAGGCCGAGGACTCCTTCCGGGCCCTGAAGGAGGTCCTGTGCGGACAGCCCGTTCTGGTCAACCCTGATTTCCGGAAGGAGTTCATAGTACAGACTGACGCCTCGGAGGTCGGCCTGGGGGCAGTGCTGTCTCAGGTGGTTCAGGGGGAGGAACATCCCGTCACCTTTTTAAGTAGGAAGCTCACCCCTCCCGAGCGGAATTATAGCGTAGTGGAGAAGGAGTGCCTGGCGATCAAGTGGGCCTTGGAGTCCCTACGCTATTACCTGCTGGGACGTCAGTTTCGCTTGGTGACGGATCACTCTCCACTGGTCTGGATGAGGTCCGCCAAGGAACGGAATGCCCGGGTTACCCGGTGGTTCCTTTCTCTGCAGAACTTCCGGTTTACGGTTGAACACCGGGCCGGTAGGTTGCAGGGCAACGCCGATGCCTTGTCCCGCGGCCCGTGTTTGACGGCAGGAGTTCAACCCCGCACGCTTGAACTGAGGGGGGGGGTATGTGAGACTGTGACCGGGGTTATCTATGACGGCCGGTATGTCTCGCCCCGGTTGTGCTCACTCCATGATAATCCACTATAGGGTTAATGCTGTTTTCCCTACAGGCTGAAGGGAGGGATAAATAGATTCAGGAACAAGGGCAGGTGTGCCGGGTGTGAGGGGGTGATCACATCTCCCTGAGTTCTCTGCCGGAAAGGCACCTATGTACTATTGTGAACTTTTTCTTTGGAATAAACCGTGTGCTGTGAACCTTGGTGCCTGGATCCCGTGTCTTCTGCAGCGCAGCCGACGACGCTACCTCACAAGTGTTTATAAAGAAATGTGTACAATTCCTACAATTTCTATCAGATATTTTTGTTCAAACCTTCAAATTAAACGTTACAATCTGCACTTGAATTCTGTTGTAGAGGTTTCATTTCAAATCCAATGTGGTGGCATGCAGAGCCCAACTCGCGAAAATTGTGTCACTGTCCAAATATTTCTGGACCTAACTGTATGTGCGCATGTGTGTCTTGCATGCAGTTACGCTGCGTTCTGCACCGCAGCGTAACTGCATGCGTCCTGCATCCCTAGCACAATCTATGAAGATTGTGCATGAGACGTGCGTACGTCTTATTATAACGCAGTGATTCGGCTGCTGCCCAAAGCGTGCATTCTAAGAAGTGACATGTCACTTCTTTCGTGCACTTTGCATGCTGTCTATAGGGAGAGGCAGCATGCAGAGCGCACAAATTCTGCAGGCACTAGGCGCTTCAGAACGGAGCTTTTCAGCTGCGCTCTGAAGCGGACCTTTTGTGTGCGGTGCAGAGTGCACACATGCGCACACAGCCTAACTGTCCCTGTATACACTACCATAGATAAAGGCATCTTTAGAAAAAGTACTTTTAAAGATTGTTTCTTATATGCTAATAAGGCTAGGGACTAGTCCCAAGGACATGAGTTCCCCTGGCTAGTCGGCCCCTTAGCATGTTAGCACGCTCCTGTGGGCGTACTAACATGCTAGTGAATGTGCAGTGATGCTGCACATACCTCACTCTTCCTGGCGGGCGGCATAGGATGGATGCGCGTGATCTGGAGTGCCCTGGATTTTCAATCATGCACACTAAATTGATGCCAGGTGATGCTTCCCGGCTTCAGTGAGGAATAGTGTACATGACCGGAAGTTCTGGGACAGTGCGCATCCGGCCGCCAGTAAGACTGAGGTATGTACGGCGAAGCTGTGCATTCATCCGCATATTAGTACGCCCACAGGGGTGTGCTAACATGCTATATGGGCCAGCTAGCCAGGGGAACTCACGCCCTTGCGACTAATCGTGGGCCTCATTAGAATATCATAAACAATATTTAGAAATACTTTTTCTAAAGATCTCTTTATCTATGCTAGTGTATACAGGGACAGTTAGGCAGGGATTAGCAATATTCACTCAGAACTGCTCGTGGTTCTAGGTCAGTGATGGCGAACCTATGGCACGCGTGCCACCAGGGGCACGCAGAGCCCATTCTGCTGGCTCGCGCGCTGTGTCCTCATCCTGCCGCTTTGAACTGCTGGTGCGGTGGTGCCGGCAGTTCAAAGCTGTGTTGGAGCAGAGGAGACATTTCTCCACGCCCTGACACTCCTCCTTTCCCAGGCTGCAGGTCTGTTGCCTAGGAGACGGAGAAGCGTCAGTAAGGGGCGCCGGCGTAATGATTAATGACGTCTTCTGTCCGCGTGGGAACTGAGGACCCAGCGTCGCGCAGCAGTGGAGCGAGTGCTGGAAGGTGAGTTGTGTTTTTTTTTTTTTCTTAGAACTTGTGTGCGGCTGAGCCAAGGTGGGGATGGGGGGGCCAGTGCCAGCATGGGGGGAGGGGGGAGCACACATGCCAGCATGGGGTGGAAATATGGAAACATACATGCCAGCATGGGGGGGGAGGACATACATGCCAGCATGGAGGGAGGAGAACACACACATGCCAGCATGGAGGGAGGAGAACACACACATGCCAGCATGGAGGGGGGAAAACACACACATGCCAGCATGGAGGGGGGAAAACACACACATGCCAGCATGGGTGGAAACATACATGCCAGCATGGGGGGAAACATACATGCCAGCATGGGGGGGGCGACATGCATGCCAGGATGGGGGAGAAACATGCATGCCAGGATGGGGGGGAACATGCATGCCAGGATGGGGGGAAACATGCATGCTAGCATGGGGGAAACATGCATGTCAGCATGGGGAAAACATGCATGCCTGGATGGAGGAAACATGCATGCCAGGATGGGGGAAAACATACATGCCAGGATGGGGAAAACATGCATGCCAGGATGGGGGGAAACATGCATGCCAGGATGGGGGGAAACATGCATGCCAGTTTGGGGGAAATATGCATGCCAGGATGGGGGGAAACATGCATGCCAGGATGGGGAAAACATGCATGCCAGGAAGGGGGAAACATACATGCCAGGATGGGGAAAAGATAGATGCCAGGATGGAGGAAACATGCATGCCAGGATGGAGGAAGCATACATGCCAGCATGGGTAAACAAACATGCCAGGATGGGGAACAATGCATGCCAGGATGGGGAAACATGCATGGCAGGATGGAGGAAACATACGTGCCAGGATGGGGAAAACATACAGTTAGGTCCAGAAATATTTGGACAGTGACACAATTTTCGCGAGTTGGGCTCTGCATGCCACCACATTGGATTTGAAATGAAACCTCTACAACAGAATTCAAGTGCAGATTGTAATGTTTAATTTGAAGGTTTGAACAAAAATATCTGATAGAAATTGTAGGAATTGTACACATTTCTTTACAAACACTCCACATTTTAGGAGGTCAAAAGTAATTGGACAAATAAACCAAACCCAAACAAAATATTTTTATTTTCAATATTTTGTTGCGAATCCTTTGGAGGCAATCACTCCCTTAAGTCTGGAACCCATGGACATCACCAAACGCTGGGTTTCCTCCTTCTTAATGCTTTGCCAGGCCTTTACAGCCGCAGCCTTCAGGTCTTGCTTGTTTGTGGGTCTTTCCGTCTTAAGTCTGGATTTGAGCAAGTGAAATGCATGCTCAATTGGGTTAAGATCTGGTGATTGACTTGGCCATTGCAGAATGTTCCACTTTTTTGCACTCATGAACTCCTGGGTAGCTTTGGCTGTATGCTTGGGGTCATTGTCCATCTGTACTATGAAGCGCCGTCCGATCAACTTTGCGGCATTTGGCTGCATCTGGGCTGAAAGTATATCCCGGTACACTTCAGAATTCATCCGGCTACTCTTGTCTGCTGTTATGTCATCAATAAACACAAGTGACCCAGTGCCATTGAAAGCCATGCATGCCCATGCCATCACGTTGCCTCCACCATGTTTTACAGAGGATGTGGTGTGCCTTGGATCATGTGCCGTTCCCTTTCTTCTCCAAACTTTTTTCTTCCCATCATTCTGGTACAGGTTGATCTTTGTCTCATCTGTCCATAGAATACTTTTCCAGAACTGAGCTGGCTTCATGAGGTGTTTTTCAGCAATTTAACTCTGGCCTGTCTATTTTTGGAATTGATGAATGGTTTGCATCTAGATGTGAACCCTTTGTATTTACTTTCATGGAGTCTTCTCTTTACTGTTGACTTAGAGACAGATACACCTACTTCACTGACAGTGTTCTGGACTTCAGTTGATGTTGTGAACGGGTTCTTCTTCACCAAAGAAAGTATGCGGCGATCATCCACCACTGTTGTCATCCGTGGACGCCCAGGCCTTTTTGAGTTCCCAAGCTCACCAGTCAATTCCTTTTTTCTCAGAATGTACCCGACTGTTGATTTTGCTACTCCAAGCATGTCTGCTATCTCTCTGATGGATTTTTTCTTTTTTTTCAGCCTCAGGATGTTCTGCTTCACCTCAATTGAGAGTTCCTTAGACCGCATGTTGTCTGGTCATAGCAACAGCTTCCAAATGCAAAATCACACACCTGTAATCAACCCCAGACCTTTTAACTATTTCATTGATTACAGGTTAACGAGGGAGACGCCTTCAGAGTTAATTGCAGCCCTTAGAGTCCCTTGTCCAATTACTTTTGGTCCCTTTAAAAAGAGGAGGCTATGCATTACAGAGCTATGATTCCTAAACCCTTTCTCCGATTTGGATGTGAAAACTCTCATATTGCAGCTGGGAGTGTGCACTTTCAGCCCATATTATATATATAATTGTATTTCTGAACATGTTTTTGTAAACAGCTAAAATAACAAAACTTGTGTCACTGTCCAATTATTTCTGGACCTAACTGTACATGCCAGGATGGAGGAAACATGCCACGATAGGGTACATTTACCAGGAAGGGGAACATTTACCAGGATGGGGAACATGCCAGGAAGGTGGACATTTACCAGGATGGGGGTACATGCTAGGAAGGGGGACATTTACCTGGATGGGGGTACATTAACCAGGATTGGGAACATTTACCAGGATGGAGGACATTTACCAGGAATGGGGTACATGCCAGGATGGGGGAACATTTACAAGGATGGGCAATATGTCAGAATGGGGTACATTTACCAGGATGGAGGACATTTACCAGGATGAGGTATATTTACCAGGATGGGGCCATGATGGGGACAAAGATACCAAAATGTAGGAAATATATATCAGGATGGGGGACATGTTTACTAAGAAGTGGCCCAGGATGGGGGACATAACTACACAATGAAAGGGGAGGGGAGCAACTTGTACGTCTTTATGGGATTTCAAGATGTTCAGAATTTGAAATGTAGATGTGGATTACAGGGTGACATCTGATTGCATTCCAGGCTAAAATCTCTGTCTAATATGCTGCAATTTTTCCAGAAAGATCAATCCAACTGCTGTGTCTGGAAAGGGCTCAGTTTCAATGTGTGGTAAGCAGGCATGAGCGTGATGCCCCCTGCTGAGGAGAAAACTGCAAAGGTAGGATTAAAATCAATTATTTACATAATAGGATTGGTTGGCACTTCGGAAAAAAAATTGGGTTTAGGGCTACAGTTTGGGCACTCGGCCTGTGGAAGGTTTGCCATGACTGTTCTAGGTGAATGTTGCACCTGACAGGCTCGCTTTAATCATGATATGTCATGATTCTTTTCCTGTTGCGGATCCATTAGCTTTGGCACAGCTGAATCCTGGACTCCATGGTGATTTGGGACTAATAAGCGATGAGCTGGATTATACATTATACAGAATATGTAATACTGCACTATTCTGTAAATAGCCAATTAGTGTATGCACTTCCATAATATAGGTGTTGTACAAGTGAAATTGATGGTTGAATAAGCCAGTCACCTGACTGTGGTTTTTCATTTACAGAACAGGAAAAACAATATACATTGCATTTAAACCTTGGCTGTGCATTAACAAGGAAAACGGTGTTGTCTTGAACTATGGTAGTTATGTAAAATGACTACATGAACATTCACAACATTTAAAGGGCTTGTCCAGTTAGACGTTTTTACTCCATTGGCTTCCTATGCTTACAAATGACAGCCGGACTGCGGCTCCTGCGCCCGATCCCTCCTGCAGCCTCCGGCCTTTGCTGAGATGACTGCAGCCATGACGTCACATGGACATCACTAGTATAGCTGTCTGTCATTTAGGCTACTTTCACACATCAGTTTTTTGGCATCAGTCACAACCCGGCGTGTGCCTGATGCAATGGATCCGGCGCAGAATATGCAAAAATGGATGCGCCTGATCCTTTTTTTTCACAGATCCGGTATACCTAATCCGTCAAAAAAAATGGATCCGGCGCATCCGTTTTTGCATTCGTTTTGTCTGTTTTATTGCCGGAACCGTTTTTTCCAATACATTGGAGCATGCTCAGTTTACAAAAACGGATCCGCCGGCCGCATCCGTTTTTTGCCGCATTATGCCGGATCTGGCGTCCATAGGCTTCCATTGTAAATCTCGCCGTATCACGCCGTAACGCGATGCGTTTTTTTGTCAGAGACAAAAAACGTTACAAGAGACATTCCATCCAGTCGCCGCATTAGCCAATTAAAGCCGGATGCAACACAAGGCCATCAGGCACAATCCGGCGCTAATACAAAACAATGGGGATAAAACGGATCCGGCGCCGGATCCGTTTTATCCGTTTTCTTCCGGATTGTGCCTGATGGAAAAAAACTGATGTGTGAAAGTAGCCTTATAGAACAGGAAGCTCAGAATGAAAAATAAATTACTCAGAGAACCCCTTTATCTGCTTCATATTATATTCTCCATTTTTATATGCTAGAGAGAAAAACAGCCATCATTTCTTGTATCAAAGTGAAATAAGAATGGTGGCCCAACTGTCAGCATCGGTTCATATAAACAAGAAAAACAGTACACAATGAAAATAATTAATATAAATTATACTTCTGTTGGTTGCACCAGAACACATTATGTGGATAAATATATTGTTCCTTTTCAAAAAATGTGAAATCTCTTCAACATACTGCTCTGATTCTGGACGGTGGGTTAACCGTCCGGTTGTAAGAGTCCATTCAATGCAATGTAATCCCACACTGCTGGCCAAATACCTGTGCTTTTCACATAATGATTTAATCTCCAGATGCAGCAATTATATAAACCAGAGAATCTAAAATATCAGTCGTCTTACAGCTCCTGTAATAATGCCATCCGCATATGTTAGGCCCCAGGTGTGCTGGAAATTTAAGAAGCAGTTCCCTGCATGATTGTTTTCTGTTCTCCATAGCAAAACAGTCGGAGGGGCATGGAGTCTTCTTAATCTTGGATCACTGGTTGCACTGTATTCTCAGGGAATGAGAACTACAAACAGCCCCAAGCAGGAATATTGACAATATACAGTGTGTCCACCTATATCCTGTCCACCGCTATTAACTTGAGAAAGGCGGCAGCTATAGACATAGAAGTGGTGTCTAGGTATAATAAAGCATTCATGCACTACGCAATGAAATCACCTATAGCACCACCTGGTGGAAAACAACGGAGATAGCATTTTTATCTCGAAAACAGAACGAGATAGAGAAAAAAAGTGATTACAAAGTTGTAGGGCATCATCAATTCAATACGAATCGACACCTTGCATACAGAAATGCTGATATGAAACCCCTGACCCCCCAAAACATTGAATGCTGGTCATGCATATGGCGCTCATTTAAGTTTAATACTCAAAGTGGCCACCGTCAGCTGCAATGCACATCTGGACTCTGGACAGCATACTGTATCTTGCTGCACGTTGTGCAATATGGTAGGTGACACGTTTGCACAAGCATCTGTGATACGTCGTCGTAGGTCCTGCAATGTTGCTGGAGGGGTTGCATACCCCTGCTGTTTGATATGACCTCACACAAAGAAGTCCAATGGGGTCAGGTCAGGTGAGAATGGAGGCCACTCCACGCAGCCACCATATCCAATGACTTGTAGGAAGGTCTCCATGAGATATCGCTTCACGTCCGCAGCCTTGTGAGTTTTACATGTTCTAAATCATAGCATTTCTTTATGCAAGGTGTCGATTCGTATTGAATTGATGATGCCCTACAACTTTGTAATTCACTTTTTTTCTCTATTTCGTTTCGTTTTCGAGATAAAAATCCTAACTCCGTTGTTTTCCACCAGGTGGCGCTATAGGTGGTTTCATTGCGTAGCGCATGGATACTTTGCCATATCTAGACACCAAATCTATGCCTATAGCTGCCGCCGTTTTCAAGTTAATGGCGGTGGACAGGATATGGGTGGACATGTATAGAGTCTAAGGGGAGAACTTTTGTTCTTGCGGAAACTGACAAACCAATCTGGCTGTCAGTGGTGAGGAGTCTTATAGCTACAATGCTCCTCTGGGATATATTCAAATTGTCTCTTCACGGAGCAAGGAGACGATCTCTAGTGCTGCCTATTGGAAGTAGCAATCCAAAAAGTCAAAAATGGCCCTTTAACAAGCCTTTTCATATGACCTAGGATTTATGCCAGATCAGAACCTCAATTTGCAGACATAGTGTTTCGGGATGATTGTCCTTCGTCAGTGCAAAGTCATACTTTGCACTGATGATGGACAATAATCCTGAAACACCAGGTCTGCAAATTGAGATTCTGATCTGGCATAAATCCTAGGTCATATGAAAAGGCTTGTTAAAGAGCCACTTTTGACTTTTAGGATTGCTACTTCCAATAGGTGGCACTAGAGTTAGTCTCCTTCGTCCTTGAAAAGACAATTTGACAATATATAGGCACTTGGCGCCAATAATGCAGAACAGAATAAGCAACTTTGCAGAGATAAAATAGTTTTCCCACTAATCTAAATGACACTAATTCATTAAAAAGAAACAAAAATATTGCAGCCTATCATTTAATTCATTTTAGAAAATGCCCCACTCCAAAAACTGTTTTACAACATGTGTGTCTTGGCTCTTTTTTAATTAGGTCAGTTGGTG
Organism: Anomaloglossus baeobatrachus; assembly: GCF_048569485.1. NCBI lineage: Eukaryota > Metazoa > Chordata > Amphibia > Anura > Aromobatidae > Anomaloglossus > Anomaloglossus baeobatrachus. The sequence goes on along the minus strand of NC_134357.1, from coordinate 304,696,390 downwards.
CTGGTCTCTCTGCCCTTACATCGCCTGCAATTCTCTAAAGGCCCAGTCACACACAACGACTTACCAGCGATCCCGACAACAATTCCACCTGATAAGGATCGCTGATAAGTCGCTGGGAAGTCGCTGGTGAGATGTCACACAGTCAGACCTTACCAACGACACAGTAACGATCAGCAACCTGTATAACGATCTCAGCGGGCGTTGGGACCGTGTTAGGAGGTCTTTGGTAGGTGTCAAACCCAGCGATGTGTACTGCCCAGCAGGACATCGCCTTTTAAGAAAATGGTCAGGACCATTCAGCAACGACTAGAGATCTCACAGCAGGAGCCTGATCGCTGGTATGTGTCACACATAACGAGATCGCTGGCGAGATTGTTGCCGCGTCACAGAAACCGTGACTCAGCAACGATCTCGTTAGCGATCTCATTGTGTGTGACGGGGCCTTAAGAGCTCTCTGTTCAGTGCTTGCAGAAGCCAGCTACCCCAGGGTTCCTTTATATTCCAGCAATCTGTTGATATTGGCCTTGCACTGGCAATGTGTCAAGCCACCGATTTACATCATGGCAGTGGTCTATGACCCCTGTTATTCTCTTCCTAACTGAACACAGACAGAAAAGATTGTAACCCAGATCTTTTAGTAGGTACTGGCTCCTCTATACAAAGGCTACATGTTATGAGGAAACAGGCAGCAAGGAGAATAAGTTGGATCCATAGTGGGCAAGGCAAATGCTTGCTCTTCACATGAGAAGTAGCCTTCACACTACAGCATTTTGAATTGTGGATGACTACGAGATACCCTTGAAAGCAAAGCAAGGTCCGAGGCTGCCCACATTTCACCGAGACAACCCAGAAGTGAGCAGCTTCCATGGGGCAATAAGAATAATATGCAGTCATGGCTACAAGTGTTGGCACCCTGGAAATTGCTCCAGAAAATGTAATATTTCTCACAGAAAATTATTGCAATTACACATTTTGCTATACATGTTTATTTCCTTTGTGTATATTCAACAACACCAAAAAAAAAAAACAACAACAACAGAAAAAGGCAAACTGGACATAATTTCACACACAACTACAACATTTGGCAAGACAAAACTTGGCAAATTTCCAAACTTTGTTTCAAGCATGTGACGCATGGTCAAACTCCCCTGTGGCAGGTAACAGGTGTGGGCAATATGAAAATCACACCTGAAACCAGATAAAAAGGGGAGTTGACTCAGTCTTTGCATTGTGTGTCTGTGTGTGCCACACTAAACATTGAGAACAGAAAGAGGAAAACAAAATTGTCTGACGACTTGACAACCAAAATTGTTGAAAAATATCAAGAATCTCAATGTTACAAGTGCATCTCCAAAGATCTTGTTGTTACTTTGTCTGTGGTGTGCAACATAATCAAGGAGTTTACAACCCATGGCACTGTAGCTAATTTCCATGGATGTGGATGATAGAGAACTGTTGATGTGAGGTTGCAACCGAGGAAAGTACGGATGGTGGATAAGCAAACCCAATCAAATTCCAAAGAAATTCAAGTTGTCCAGCAGATTCAGGGTGCATGAGGGACAGTGTGAGCTATCTGTCAACATTTAAATAAAATGAAATGCTATGGCAGGAGACCCAGGAGGAGCCCACTGCTGAGACAGAGACATAAAAAAGCTAGACTGTAGTTTGCAAAAATGTACATGAGTAAGACAAAATCCTTCTGTGAAAGCGTCTTGTGGACAGATGAGACCAAGATAGAGCTCTTGGGTACTGTTTACTGAAAATGGAATGTGGCCTTCAAAGAAAATAATACAGTACCTACAGTCAAATATGATGGAAGTTCAAAGTTGTTCCGAGGTTGTTTTGCTGCCTCTGGCAGTGGGTGGCTTGACTGTGTACAAGGCATAATGAAATCTGAAGAATACCAAAGGATCTTGGATCGCAATGTAGTGCCCAGTGTCACAAAGCTGGGTTTGCGTCCTAGGTCATGGGTCTTCCAGTAAGACAACGACACCAAACATAATTCAAGAATCCCCCAGAAACACATGGAAACAATTGCTGTTGAGAGAAGGCGCCTTCAAGTATAAGAGACCTGGAGCAGTTTACAAAAGAAAAGTGGTCCAAAATTCTAGATGAGAGGTGTAAGAAGATTATTGATGGTTAGAGGAAACAATTGATTGGTTGCGCACCCTTTGGAATAAATATCTCCAAATATTAAGTTGAGGGTACCAAAAATTTTGGCCAACCCATTTTTAATCTTTTGTGTGAAATTATGTCCAATTTGTCTTTTTTTGTGTTGTTCCAATACACACAGAGGAAATAAATATGTCTAATTGCAAAAAATTTCTGGGAGAAATACCGTATTTTTCGGACCATAAGATGCACTTTTTTCCCCCCAAATATTGGGGGAAAGTTGGGAGTGCGTCTTATTCGTCTGACTATAGGGCTGTGGCTGGGAATGAGGGTGCTGCGGTGGAGCGGGTCATCGGGGGCACGACCAGGCTGTAGCAGCCTGCTGTGACCACGTGGGCCCGCTCATTACATATGCACGCCCATCCTCCCGCCCATCTCTCAGCGCAGAAGCCGGCGCTGACAGGTGGGTGGGAGGACGAGCGGGGACACGCGCATAGTAAAGAGCCGGTCTGCATGATCACCCCTGGCAACTACAGACTGGAGTGATCATGGGCGGCTGTATTCACTGCCCCCCACATGTCATCATCAGTGCGGGGTGCAGTGAATCAGTGTACTCACCCGTCCCCGTGTGTGGAACCGTCCCCCTGCAGCACGCAATGTCTTCCTGTCTGTGCCGGTCAGCTGATCTGTGCTGATCAGCTGATCGGCACAGACAGGAAGACATCGCGATGCTGCAGGGGAACGGCTCCACACACACAAGTCAGCGTGCCAGAGAGGAAGATGATCGGTGCTGCAGAGAGTGAGGAAAAGGTGAGCATAAACGTTTATTTTTTTTCTCTGTGCTATAGGATACAGGCCATATACCAGGATGGTATATGAGCACGATGGGGTCATATAGCAGGATGGGAGTATATGAGCAGGATGGATGGGGGTATATGAACAGGATGGGGGTATATGAACAGGATGGGGGTATATGAGCAGGATGGGGGTATATGAACAGGATGGGGGTATATGAGCAGGATGGATGGGGGGTATATCAATAGGATGGGGGTATATGAACAGGATAGGGGTACATGAGCAGGATGGGGGTATATGAACAGGATGGGGTATATGAACAGGATGAGAGTATATGAGCAGGATGTATGGGGGAATATGAGCAGGATGGATGGGGGTATATCAATAGGATGGGGGTATATGAACAGGATGCTGGTATATGAGCAGGATGGGGGTATATGAGCAGGATGGGGGTTTATAGCAGGATCATATACAAAGCAGGAGGATCATTACCAGGATGGGGTACCTTAGTAGAGAATTTGGGGACATTACCCCATAACAGTGTCAGCAGCAGATCCTCGCCCCATAACAGTGTGTCATGACCACATTTTTTTGCTTAAAGTTTTATTTTCCTATTTTCCTCCTCTAAAACCAGGGTGCGTCTTATAGTCCGGTGCGTCTTATAGTCCGAAAAATATGGTACTTCATTTTGTAGAACAATTTCAAGGGTGACAACACTTTTAGCCATGACTGTATGGGAAGCATTACCTTAAAGGGAACCTGTCAGCAGAAATTTCCCCTAAAACCTCACAGATTCCCCCTCTGCAGCTCGTGGGCTGCATTCTAGAAAGGTCCCTGTTAGTATTGTGCCCACTTTCTGACCAAAAAAAAGAGTTTATAAAGAGGTACCTTTTTGGCTTCGGATTCTATAAATCAGACACGGGGGCGGGCAGCCTGATGGCCGTTATTCTGCCCCCTGGTCCTGTATGCCGCCCCCATCGCTGATTTCCATACTTTTGGACGCCGCCCACTGCTCCAGCCATCCCCGCGCATGCCCAGTGCCAGTCTCACGGGACTGAGCACTGTGACTGCTGGTGACGTGTGCGCAGGCAAGTGATTATGGGCGGGACTGTGACTGTTATCAGCAAGTACCCGCCCATAATCTCGTGAGCGCGCAAACCTCTCCAGCGTCACACTGTGCTCAGTGTAGATGCTAGACTGTATGGGCTGCTTCCAGGTATGACATCCCTTTGTCACGTGATAGTATTTTGAACACGCCCCTATCACGTGACAAAGGGACGTCATCCCTGGAAGCAGCCCATACAGTCTAGCATCTACACTGAGCACAGTGTGACGCTGGAGAGGTTTGCGCGCTCACGAGATTATGGGCGGGTACTTGCTGATAACAGTCACAGTCCCGCCCATAATCACTTGCCTGCGCACACGTCACCAGCAGTCACAGTGCTCAGTCCCGTGAGACTGGCACTGGGCATGCGCGGGGATGGCTGGAGCAGTGGGCGGCGTCCAAAAGTATGGAAATCAGCGATGGGGGCGGCATACAGGACCAGGGGGCAGAATAACGGCCATCAGGCTGCCCGCCCCCGTGTCTGATTTATAGAATCCGAAGCCAAAAAGGTACCTCTTTATAAACTCTTTTTTTTGGTCAGAAAGTGGGCACAATACTAACAGGGACCTTTCTAGAATGCAGCCCACGAGCTGCAGAGGGGGAATCTGTTAGGTTTTAGGGGAAATTTCTGCTGACAGGTTCCCTTTAAACCGTTCCTGTATTACTTCTTTTATCTGCTTTAGAGTTTCTAAAGACCGCTTTACACACTACAATTTATCTGACGATCTCATTAGCGATGTGACACGCCCAGATCATAGTTACGATTTGCCGAGATCGCACATAGGTCGTTTATTAGCGGTCACACGTAACGATCTCACAAGCGACGCAAAATCGTTCAGCGATATATTGTTTGCCCAAGGCGGTCGTGTGGATGTTGCTCGTCGTTTGCAGAGTGTCAAACGTACCAATATGTCTGCTGCGTTCCAAACGATGAACAATATTCTGAAAGTGAACGACGTGTCAACGATCAACGATTTTCACCCTATTTGCGATCGTTCGGAGTCGCACGTAGGTGTCACACGCAACGACGTCGCTAACGATGACGGAAGTGCATCACGGAATCCGTGACCCCGATGACATATCATCAGATAAATCGTAGCATGTAACGCTGCCTTAAAACTTAAATTTTTTATCAAAGTGACGTAAGATGGAACATGTGCACAGCAATTTTGTTTTGACATTGCTGTGCATTATACTCATTTTTTGCGGTGGTTCTGCTGAGCTCTTTCAGGCGGAATAAGCCTAAAAAAGCCGTAGTGTGTACATAGTCTTAGGGAGTTTTTATGTTCTCCTACTAGTATATTTCATACATTTTTTATTAGAGTGAGTCTGATTGCCAGGAATATGCAAGCCCCGAAAAAGAGGTGGTCTGTACATCTATACTCTGTGCATGTGTGATTAACCTCTATCATAGTATATGCACAATACAGAATTATCAGAGTTAAGGCTTCCATACACATCACATGAAAAGTGTCTGAACCCCCTTATTTCGATGCTACCGCCTAACCCAAATGCTCCCCCAACAGATGTTTTCAGAGGAGGTAAGCTGCTGTCACGGGTAATGGCAACAGTTTTCTCCCCTCTCCCCATTGAAAATACATGAATGCTAAGCCGAAATGAGCGCTTATGTATGCGGGTGAGTCGGGAGTGATGGCTAACCATCTCATGTGTGCTCAGATTCAGTTGCTTGCAAGATTGCTTATCTTGCATTTAATAGAACAGCTCCTGATCACACACATATGGGTATCACTCTGACATGAACTGTAAATGAGGCACTCTATTTTCAAGACTGCAAAGTCCCAATAGTCAGATTCTTACTGGCAAGACACATATGGGAAAGCTAATAAATATTGCATACATTTAATGGAAACACCCAGTCAAGGGCCCCCAAAACACCTTGTGTGCCCCCAACCTAGTAGCATATTATTGTCATGCGATGTTTGGCTCTGCACGCACTTGGTAGCATGGTAGCGTCAGACTCTGTTCACACTACAGTAGTCTGACAAGCAACTTGATGCTTCAGAATTGTTCAGCCAGAGCTGGGCATTGACTGATTCAGGTTCACTGGTCTTCAGCCCTGCAGGAGTTGATTCCTGCAGACTGGTGACCAGAATCTAGGAACTCAGGTTGCTTGTTGCCACGTGCAGCTGTCTCTTTCATATTTAAGGTATGGGTTTTGTCCAGTATGTGCCGATAATAGCTTCAGCATAGCTCCAGCGATTCCGGTCTTAATGGTGATCCAGTTCATGGTGATCTGTGTTGCGATTTTGCGTGGTGTGGAAATTCCCCTGTTGTGCGTTACTTTCTTCTCTATTTGTTGTTCCCCTGTACACATATTGTCTCTCCTGTGTGTTTTGAGTGGTTTGTACGCGTTTTCGTTCTCCCTTGTCCATGTCGTTTCTGTGGGGTTTTGTTATTGTGTTTCTGGCCCGCTCCAAGGGTGTAGGAGAGGGGGAGTAAGATCAAGGTCCAGTCAGGAGTCAGGGTCACGCTGGGGGCTCTGACCAGGCTACATCAAGTCTACCTCCAAAATAAGGGACAGCGCAGGGTCTCGAGTATGAGGGCCAGCATAGGGGCCCTTGTTCTGTCATTACATACACCATGACAATTATACATCTACACTGGGATGGAAGTAAACATCACTCAGTAGCTTTATATTGGTAGAAAATGAAAGTAACTTACCAAAATATTTTTCATCGCCGTCTCAAAAGCAAATTTCTTCACAATTTCAGGAGGGGCAATGGACCCAGCAATCACTCCTGCAATTATGGTCAATGACAAGTTATCACAATCTAGTTTTCTTGTAGACCTCATTCTTATTTTATGATAACATCCATATCAATAAGGTAAAAAAGATTCCTCAGAGCATCATTTCGATTTAACACAATCAATATAAAGGCAGTGGAAGAATATCATAATGACGCAATTAAACCAGGTATTAGATTACTTATACATGGATTTCCAAGCACATAGTATCATTGGTTAGACTTGTGAGTACTCCAGATTACATTACATTTACCTGGTGACATTTCCAGGTAATGACATCATTATCCAATTACATAAGAAATATAAAAAATATAGGGAAAGGGAGGAATCACGGAAAAGGGTGCGGGGAAATAGTAACATATTACACACGCAGTTAACCCATGAACGGAAAGACCCAAATGGACGCAAGAACTTTGTTGTCCAAATACCTAGTACGGCTGAAACAAGATTTCAATTTCTCATTAATATATGGTGGCATAGTAATAAATCTTTCCAATAATTTTTATTTAGAAAGTGATTCAATCCATTCCACTTGGAAGAGGAGACTTTATCTGGGAGACTATGTAAGTGGAGTGGTACCTGTCCAGCGTTACAAGATTGCCTTTTCTGCATCTGGGACCAAATCATCGAGAGCAAACTGGTAACAGAAAATCTAAGTATGGTCTGTCCAGTATATTCAGACAGAAGTAATGTGACATCTCCATATGTAAACCTCTACAATGGTTTTTGAAAGTTTGTGAACCCTTTAGAATTTTCCATATTTCTGAGTAAATTTGACCTGAGCCAAAAGCTAAGGGCGCACAGAGTCTTTTTGCTAAGTTTTCAGGGCAGAAACTGAGCAAAAACTCCCAAGTAACGAGGAGTTGTGAGATTTGGAGGAGGTTATCTGCTCCAAACTCTTATTATTCACCAATGTGATTCCTTGGAAAATGTGTATACAGTGGAACCTCGGTTTACGAGTAACTTGGTGTGCGAGTATTTCACTATACGAGCAAACCTTGCTGTAAATTTGTAACTCAGTTTACGATCAAGCTTTGCTGTACGAGCAAATAGTCACCGCACATACTTCTGGTTCCGTACTTTCACCGCACTCTGACCCGCTCTTGCAGTCCGCACAAACACACACAAACACACACATATTATGCTCACCTTACTTTCCGTTCCATTGCCGGCCTCCCGGTTCTTGTAGTTCGCTGGCACAGGATGTGTATCGGGTAACCATCGCAATGATGGAGGAACTTCCACTGTCAGCTGCTTCTCAAAGGCAGCGCGCTGACCAATCAGAGGCAAGCGGCTCCTGCCTTTGACGTCAGCGCTCTGGCAGCGGAAGTTCCTCCATCGTCGCGATGGTTACCCGATACACATCCTATACCGGCGAACTACAAGAATCGGGAGGCCGGCAATGGAACGGAAGGTAAGGTGAGCATAATATGTGTGTGTGTGTGTGTGTGTGTTTGTGTATGTGTGGAATGGCACAATAGGGGGACCAGGATGGACATTGAACAAGTTGTGAAATGAATTCTCTGAGCTTGCATTATTTCCTATGGGAAATTTTGCTTTCCTAGACTAGTAAGGGTGGCTTTACACGCTGCGACATTGCTAGCCGATGCTAGCGATGGCGAGCGTGATAGCACCCACCCCTATTGTTATGACGATATGTGAAGATCGCTGCCGTAGCGAACATTATTGCTACGGCAGCGTCACACGTACTTACCTGCTCGGCGACATTGCTGTGACCGGCGAAGCGCCTTCTTTCTAAGGGGGCGGTTCGCTCGGCGTCACCGCGACGTCACTAAGCGGCTGCCCAATCAAAGCGGAGGGGCGGAGATAAGCGGGACGAACATCCCGCCCACCCTCTTCCTTCCTCATTGCTGGTGTTTAGCAGGTAAGGAGAGGTTCCTCGTTCCTGCGGCGTCACACGTAGCGATGTGTGCTGCCGCAGGGACGAGGATCAACTTCGCCCACGTGACAGCAGCGATAATTGAGAATGGACCACCATGTCAACGAGGAGCGATTTTGGATGTTTTTGCAACGATCCAAAATCGCTCCTAGGAGTCACACACAACGAGATTGCTACAGCGGCTGGATGTGCGTCACAAAATCCGTGACCCCAACGAGATCGCTGTAGGAATCTCGTAGCGTGTAAAGCCCACTTAACTTGGTTTAAAAGCACACTCCCAGAACGGATTGTTCTCGTAAACCGAGGTTCCACTGTATTTAAATTAACAACAGCTGAGAATTTTAGAGTTCATTAAACCATATGGGGACGATGTGGTTTTGACGGAGTTAAGTTTAAACACTTGGAACGAGGGCACACCATGATGATGAGTTGGCATTCATTTTTTTCTCCAAAGAAAGCATACAAGAAATACCAGGCACTGTTTAACAGACCCCACAAATATCTGAAAGAAAAATAATCAGCAAAAACCCTGGAAATGTGTCCTGGAATTTTATATGAATGGTAAAGAAAAATACCCCCCAGTTACAAATGGAAATCCATAACCAGTTTTCATATTTTAACCACATACCAGAGGTTAGAGTAGAGGTATTAGCAGCAAAGTCCGGCTGTCCCAATAGGTCTATATACATTGTAGGAGTCCCGTACATGAATGTACATCTGTAAGAGATTAAAAGAACCACGCATGGAAATTCAGGACACACAAGAGACCTTCATAATAACTTTAAATCATTACTGATGTTTATTCAAAGAGGGTTTCATAGAAATATATTATGCATACTACAACACACATACATACATATATACATATATATAAAAAGGTAGCCTAGGATTTTGACATTGATTTCCTATGCTTAGGATAGGTCATCAATATCTGATTGGTAGGAGTGCGACACCCGCACAAACTGTGGGCAGTATAATTCAGAACCAAGTATTCTAGTCTCAGCCCACCCCTCTCCAGGTTATTGACAGGTCTGTCTGTATGTACACACATGGTAGAGACCTGTCAAACAACCAGAGCATCATTCAAATAGTCACATCTCTCGCTATAGTCTAGCTCAGTGTTTCCCAAACTCCAGTCCTCATGGCCCCCAACAAGTCATGTTTTCAGGATTTCCTTACTATTGAACAGGTGATGGAATCGGAATCATTATCAAGGCATCACCTGTGCTATATTAAGGAAATCATGAAAACATGACCTATTGAGGGTCGTAAGGACTGGAGTTTGGGAACCACTAGTCTAGCTTTGTTTCCTACTAACCTGGAGCAATTCAAAGATAAACATGCCTGGTTGCAATTGTGCAGCCTGCCTCTGACTTGTGCTGTGCATGGCACGAGCAGCATGAATCAGGTAACAGGTTCCCTTTAATATAAAACATAACGTTGTGTGTGCCTGCAGCCACTACCAGTGAGAGCAGCAAGCTTAGTACTGTTGTAATATTAAAGGGAATCGATCAGCAGGTTTTTGCTACCTCATCTGAGAGCAGCATGCTGTAGGCAAGGAGATTCTGAACCCAACGGTGTATCACTTTGATTACTTGCTGCAGCCGTTCTGACACAATCTGAATTTTTACATTTAGTTTACCCCGCCTACACCAGACTCTCTATACTGATTGTACATTGACAGTGAGGTGTCAGAGAAGGGGGTGTGTTGGACTTCTCTGCACCAGAGTTTCAAGACCTGTAATGATAAGGGTCCTACTGCTTAAACAAACATAGCAAATACACAAAAGATTGAACTGTGACAAGACAGGCATGCTTGAAATTTGTGTTAACCCTTGCAGAATGCTGGCTTCAGCTTACATAGCAAAAACCAACTGACAGATTCCCTTTAAAAGGGTTATGTACCTGTGTACATTAAATCATGACTTTGCATAGTCCTATGTACAGTCCTATTTTGTTACTCATAGGTACAAGTTCTGCTTCCAATGTTGCTCTTTACTTTGGGAATTGAGACTGCAAATCCTAGCATCCCTTGCACCTCTTATTTCATTACCCTCCCACCTCCTTCTCTAGTATTTCAGTTTCTTCTCCACTAGCTCAGTGATCGACTAAGCCAACCTACTGACTATCCCTATAGTTGATGTTGAGACGTCAGCGATCATGTGACCGCAAGGGGCTGGCAGTCTTTGTTCAAACCTTCTGCAATCATGTGATCAGTGACAATCAAACAGACCGGAGGGGGAGACAGCCCTCATATGGAGCTTTATTCATATGTCACTGCCCAGGGACCAACTACAAAACCTGTGCCACGTAGGTGATGAAAAGCGCAGATACAGAACTAAACTATTAGGCCTAAAAAACATAGTACATGTGCTTTGTACCAATAAAACAAGGGTCAATCTGATTAACCCTAGAACGCGCAACCATAGAAATCTACCATAGAAAACAAGTGACCTAGCAGGCCTACGAGGCCCCAGGTATGCGTTCTAGTGTTAAAGATATAGTAATTACTAGTCACACTGCATTGTCAAACTATTTGGTGAGGGGGGAAAGCTCAAGTCATCTGTACACATAGAAACTTATAGTCTAAACTGCAGCATTATTACATGTACAGAAACAAACAACTTATAGATGTAAGGTGCATAAGACAAAGGAAAATAAGACAGAAAAGCCTTAAAAATATATAAATATATGCATATATACTTCTCCTGTGATATGGCCTGCAGTAAGGCTCGAGCATCAAAGCTTGGCGATGGAAATACCATAGTTGGGCCATAGACGGCCATCACAAGGCTGCCTAAAACAGAGCCCATGCAGTGGTACAGGGGCACCGGAAGTGCCACCCGGTCTCCCTGGGATAGAAAAGAAGCAGCGGTAAGTCTGCAGAATGGTCTACACACAGGTATGTAACAACAGTAAGCACCTGATCTCACCTTCCTCCAGCTGAAGCCCATCCTCACCCCGACCATAGTTGCATTGTTTACAATATTGTGGTGGCTCAGAGACGCCCCTTTGGGATATCCAGTTGTTCCCTAAAAAAAAAAATAATTAAAAAAATTTAACGAGTATGTCATTTTATTTTTTATTTCATAAATCAATAGTGCACATGAAAATAGGCAACTTTGTAATATATCTGATCAGACAGATTTTGCTTCTTTCTCTACCAGAATTGATCAGTCAATTATCAAAAGTCTCAATTCTGCGGTAAAATCTGTATTCAGTGCGGACTTTCCCAATACTGAGATATGAGATGGCAGATGTTACTGATGAGGTTCTATGTAGATAGAAGAGGGGGCGGGGCTTTCTCTAACTCCTCCTTCTGCCCCTAGCTCCTCCCGTCATCCTAGAATCTCATCAGAAGCAAGTGCAATCTCCTATCTCAGTAATGGGAAAGATGGACACTAAAAAAGTCAAAACTCTATTTCTTAAGTATTTGAGATAAAAACCAGTGTACAGATTTACACTAATCGTAATTATATGGAAAAAATGATCCATCTTCTAAACAGAATATGCTAATAAAACTGGTGTTAGGCTATGTGCGCACGTTGCGTACAGTTCACTGCAGAAATTTCTGCAGCGATCTGAAGAGCACATGTGCGCTTTACATCGCTGCAGAAATGTCCGTAGTGAAGCCGATTCCATGCGCTCTGCCTGCAGCTCCTGCCATAGACAGAGCAGGAGCTGCCGGCAAAGCGCAGGAAAGAAGTGACATGTCACTTCTTTTTACGCAGCGCTTCGGCAGTAGCCGAAGCGCTGCGCTCTTAAACGCCACGTGCGCACGGCCCCTGCACAATCTCCATAGACTGTGCAGGGGACGCAGGACGCATGCAGTTACGCTGCGCTACAAAGCGCAGCGTAACTGCATGTATTTGCGCAACGTGCGCACATACCCTTAGAGAGTTCTGGCATCCTCCAGAAGTGAAGAAAAAGCAAATGGGATGCTCCTGCCTCTTACTTTTAGCGCAGTGACTGGTTATTTATAATGCTTGCTTAAATAGCACCAACATATTCCGCAATGTAGCAATTTACAGACCTTGTCATCACTGTCCCTATTAGGCGCACAATTTAAATTTCCTAGCAGTATGTCTTTGCCGTTTTGGATGAAATCGAAGTAAGCAGAGGAAACCCACACAAACATAGGGAGAACATGCAAACTCCTTGTAGATATTGTCCTTAATGGGATTTGAACCCACGACCCCAGAGCTGCAAGACCACAGTGCTGATAAGGGAGTCGATGCTGCCCAACTTTTAAAAAGGATCATAATTTGATTCCCTAATATATGAAAGAGGTAATACTTTGTATTACATATCCAGTGAAGAATTGAGCAAAGGAGTGAAATCTCGAGAGAATCTACATGTATTTCATGCAGACTGCAGTGGATGTCACAGAACTGCAGGAAAATCCATGGAGGATAGTATTCCTCTTAGGAGGACACGTTACTTGTGTAACCAAATAAGCTGCAGAAGGAGGCAGCGGCCTGCACCCCTCACTACACCGAGTCTTAAAGGGAAGGTATCGTCAAAAAAAAAAAAATAATAATAACTGAAAAAAATGTAAAGTAATAATGTTTAAATGTTTTGTTTAAATATTATTATTATTTTTTTTAATTGTGCAAAATATAAAAAAAAAAATTAAAAAGTTTTAAATTTTCCACTGTTAAACACTAGGGGAGCAGCTTCTGAAATCCTACTGAATTTCCACTGTATAAAAAGCTCAGATTACAGCCTGCCGTAAAGTGGGAGGAGTCTGCTCTCCTGTGTGTGATGTCGCCTCCCTCCTCCTAATCAGAGTGTATACAACAGATAACAGAGAATGACATGTAAGGACAAAGTGCACAGCCATTTTCCTGGTGACCAGAAATGCCTAAAGTGTCACCAAGGACAGCAGGAGTATCACACAGGATAGGATTAGATACACGGCTCTGCAGACAGTATCACACAGGAGAGGATTAGATACACGACTCTGCAGACAGTATCACACAGGCTAGGATTAGATACACGGCTCTGCAGACAGTATCACACAGGAGAGGATTAGATATATGGCTCTGCAGACAGTATCACACAGGATAGGATTAGATACACAGCTCAGCAGACAGTATAGGCCCCTTTACACACTGAGACTTTCTAGCGATCCCACCAGCGATCCCAACCTGGCCGGGATCGCTACAAAGTCTCTGGTGAGCTGTCAAACAGGCAAACCTGGCCAACGACGCAACAGCGATCCGGACCTGCAGAACGACCTAGCTAGTCATTGCAGACGTTGTAAAGCAGCTTTTTGAAAGGGAAGTCGCTAACGAAGTCGCTGCAAAGTCCCCTTTACACACTAAGGGTACCTTCACACTTAGCGATGCAGCAGCGATCCGACCAGCGATCTGACCTGGTCAGGATCGCTGCTGCATCGCTACATGGTCGCTGGTGAGCTGTCAAACAGGCAGATCTCACCAGCGACCAGTGAACAGCCCCCAGCCAGCAGCGACGTGCAAGCGACGCTGCGCTTGCACGGAGCCGCCGTCTGGAAGCTGCGGAGACTGGTAACTAAGGTAAACATCGGGTATGGTTACCCGATGTTTACATTAGTTACCAGTGTGAGCAGGGAGCAGGGAGCCGCGCACACTGAGCGCTGGCTCCTTGCTCTCCTAGCTACAGTACACATCGGGTTAATTAACCCGATGTGTAATGCAGCTACATGTGCAGAGAGCAGGGAGCCGCGCACACTGCTTAGCGCTGGCTCCTTGCTCTCCTAGCTGCTGTACACATCGGGTTAATTAACCCGATGTGTACAGCAGCTACATGTGCAGAGAGCCGGAGCCGGCAGCACAGGCAGCGTGAGAGCTGCAGAGGCTGGTAACTAAGGTAAATATCGGGTAACCACCTTGGTTACCCGATGTTTATCTTGGATACAGCTTACCTCAGCTGTCAGACGCCGGCTCCTGCTCCCTGCTCGCTTCATTTGTCGCTCTCTTGCTGTCACACACAGCGATCTGTGTGTCACAGCAGGAGAGCGGCTTTGAAGAAAACGAACCAGGGCTGTGTGTAACGAGCAGCGATCTCGCAGCAGGGGCCAGATCGCTGCTCAGTGTCACACACAGCGAGATCGCTAATGAGGTCACTGCTGCGTCACAAAAAGCGTGACTCAGCAGCGATCTCGGCAGCGAGCTCGCTGTGTGTGAAGCACCCCTAAAACTTTGCTGCACAGCGGGAAACAAAGGACCAAAGAATGGTCCTGAACGATTTGTAGCGATCACAACTTCACAGCAGGGGCCAGGTCGCTGATGCGTTTCACACACTGCAATGTCGCTGGGGAGGTCGCTATTACGTCACAAAACCGGTGACGTTACAGCGATGTCGTTTGCGATGTTGCAGTGTGTAAAGCCACCTTATCACACAGGAGAGGATTAGATACACGGCTCAGCAGACAGTATCACACAGGATAGGATTAGATACATGGCTGTGCAGACAGTATCACACAGGAGAGGATTAGATACACAGCTCAGCAGACAGTATCACACGAGAGGATTATATACACGGCTCACCAGACAGCATCACCCAGGACAGGATTAGATACACGGCTCAGCAGACAGTATCATACAGGATAGGATTAGATACACAGCTCAGCAGACAGTATCACACAGGAGAGGATTAGATACACAGCTCAGCACAGTATCACACAGGAGAGGATTAGATACACAGCTCAGCAGACAGTATCACACAGGAGAGGATTAGATACACGGCTCAGCAGACAGTATCACACTGGATAGGATTAGATACACAGCTCAGCAGACAGTATCACACAGGAGAGGATTAGATACACAGCTCAGCAGACAGTATCACACAGGAGAGGATTAGATACACGGTTCAGCAGACAGCATCACCCAGGACAGGATTAGATACATGGCTCAGCAGACAGTATCACACAGGAGAGGATTAGATACACAGTTCAGCAGACAGTATCACACAGGATAGGATTAGATACACAGCTCAGCAGACAGTATCACACAGGATAGGATTAGATACACAGCTCAGCAGACAGTATCACACAGGAGAGAATTAGATACACGGCTCAGCAGACAGTATCACACAGGAGAGGATTAGATACACGACTCAGCAGACAGCATAACCCTGGACAGGATTATATATACGGCTCAGCAGACAGTATCACACAGGATATGATTAGATACACAGCTCAGCAGACAGTATCACACAGGAGAGGATTAGATACACAGCTCAGCAGACAGAATCACAAAGGATAGGATTAGATACACAGCCCTGCAGATAGTATTAGATACACAACCCTGCAGACAGTATCACTGGTACACACACAGGTACTCACATGCAGTGGCGCGCGCGTGCACACACACACAATCACCCCTGATGGGGACCTTGTGCCACACAAACACACACCTTTCACATCATTCCTCCCTGTGACCTCCGGTGGGTGCTCCAGGCAGCTGTGCTGCATGCCATCCTCCCCTGCGTCCGGCCGACATTTCACACATCCGATCGCATACACTCACACATCCGATCGCATACACTCACACACACACTCACGATATCGCACATACCTGTACAATCGCGCACGCACACACACACACACACAGCAGCGGCGGGCAGAGCTGGGGGAGCTGCGGCAGCGGGCAGAGCGGGGACTTGGGAGAACGGCGGGAGGGGGGTGTCATTGGAGATGGTAACGGCGGCGGCAGAAGCTGGGGCAGAGCAGGGGCTGGGGAGAACGGAAGGATAGGATGTCATCGGAGACAGTAAGGAGGGGAGGGGAGGGGAGGGGAGGGGAGGCGGCCCGTACTCACACATCCCGGCGGTTGACAAGGGTAAAGTGGAGCAAACAGCACACGCTGTGAGCTCCACAATAATGGCGCTGAACTCCTCCCTCTTGTGTTCTGGACAGCCCAGGGGGCGCGTCCACGTCACAGCAGACGCCCACTGTAACGTATGGCAAGGGGTCGGAGCCCGACTATCAGAGTCTATGCACAGGGGCTGCCGTAAAGGAAGGAGTTACTGTCGTTACACACAAGGCAAATCCAGCATGGCAGCCCCCAGTGCCTCCAGTAAAATAAGAATTACATAAAAACTAAATAAGCTGCGATTTTCATTTTGTATTAGAAATACTTGATTTCATAATCACTATTTTTAATACAAAAATAAAAAACCGCGATACCTTCCCTTTAAAGAGTTGTCCACTACTAGGATAAACCCTTCTGATTCCAACTTACCTCTAGGTAAAATAATAAAGTCTTTACTCACATCCCATAACGATATGGTTACAGCGGTGTTGTGGCTCACGATTCCAGGGCTCACATGACGTTATTATGTTAAGCGAGCCCCACGTCCAATCCGCATCGACTTCCTTCTCCCAGCCTTTGGACCAAACGAGTTAATCAACAGGACCTGAGCGCTGCATCAGGGCTCACTTCCTGTTGATTGTTCACTTGCTCCGAAGGCAGAGAGAGGGAAGCTGAAGCCAATTGGATGAAGAGCTCGCTTGACATCACTGCCTCACATGAGCTCTTGCACCGCAAGCCCAGACACTGTTGGAACGGCACCAGTACGGGAGGTGAGTATAAGCTTTATTATTTTACCTACAGAAAACATGGAATCAGAAGGGATTGTCCTAGTAGTGCACAACTCCTTTAAGGCAGGGTCTAGATGCACTCTCAATGTGGATAGGATCATTTCCAATTCAAGTAACTCATTTTACCAAATCAGGCATAGGCATAACGCCGGCTGTCTGTGAAATTTAATGGTGGGGCTGAGGCGATGCCAGCTTCCATAAGGATATGGGGTGTGGAGGTAGGTAACCAGCAAGGGCACTATTACAGAGATTATTGGCTTGATTCATTATTGCCCTTGCTCCGCTCTTTTGCAGTTTTTCAGATTTGTTTTTATATGCGCTATATTCATCTTTCCATTAGTACCTTTTTAAAGTCATTTTTTTATGTGTTCATCTTTTTTTTTCAGTTTGCTACTGTGGGTAGAGTTTAGAGTTTCCAGACATTTACGCCTAATTCATCATTTGTAACTATTTCAAAAGTTGCAAATTTTGCTGTAAATTTATTACATTTCCCCATGGGGTGATTTTTTTGTATACCAGAAAGACAGAAATAAAGGGAAGTTTTAATTTTGCACAAAATTCATGAACCACTTGCACAATTTGATTAATTTGGTGCAAAATCCGTCAGTGACTACCACAAGATAAAAAGTGAAAAGTGACTTTAAAACATTGTAAATGATGGATTGGGCCCGACGTGCCTGCACACTGATGAAGATCTATGTTAGACCGAAACATCAGTGCTGTATGTGGTCAAGTTTACTCAATAAGGCTAAGTTCACATTTCCGTTGTTTTACATCAGTCACATGCGTCGCTTGACGCATGTGACTGATGCGCTGTACAACGGATGTGACAAAGAACAGAATTCTTTGTCGGACTCCGTTGTGTGTGGGGGGAGGAGCGCGAGGGGGCGGAGTTCGGGGTGGGTGGAGCCGACCGGGGCCGTGGCACTGAGGACGTCAGTGCCGCGGGGACTGCAGGGCTGGGGACAGGTGAGTGTGTGAGTGTGTACATACTGAGTGCGGGAGGGGGCGCAGCCGAGCGGGGAAGTGTCAGGCTCCCTGCACAGCTAGGTTAAATATCGGGTATAAGCAAAGCACTTTTTGCTTGGTTACCCGATATTTATCTTGGTTACCAGCATACACCGCTTAGCGCTGGCTCCCTGCACACGTAACCAGTGTAAATATCGGGTAACTAACCAAAGCGCATTGCTTGGTTACCCGATGTGTATCCTGGTTACGTGTGCAGGGAGCCAGAGAGCGCATGCGCAGCGAAATCCTACGGATCGCGCTGCTCAAAAAACGTTACATGCTGCGTCCCTCCCGCCCCGCGGTCAGTCGTTCCACGACTGATCAGTCGGGCGGAGGGTGCAACGCAGCATCATCAGTCACAATCCGCCGCTCATATAAGTCTATGGGAACAACGGAATCCGCCAAACGGATTCCGTTGTTTACCAGAGCAGCGGATTGTGACTGATACAATTTAACGGACGTGTGAACCTAGCCTAAAATACCAGTTTCTTCAACTGTTTGAGTGCCAAGTATTTGCTTTTTGTCTGACCCTTGTCTGGATAAACTGGTGACCAGTATAGAGTAAATAATTGAAAACAATTCCAGATACACCATTTTTAGTTAGAATAAAATACTTCTTGACCTCTTCAGGTGGCAGCGACCTGGGTAATGATTTAAAATCCATATACATAGTGACTTATCAAATGCTGAGCTGCTACCTGTGAGGGACAAGGTCAAATTAAGTAAAATCAATTACTTATAGACACAGAGTAAAGCCAACCACAAGGAGGTCAACAGAAGCGGAAATCTGACTTTACAACTTAAAGGTAACCTGTCAGGTCTGATAATGCTATTATAATAGCGGTAGGAAGGTGCCGGGCTGCAGTACTATAGCGTTATTTAACTTGACAGGTTCCCTTTAAGATTATGTAAGTGGAAACTGATTTTGTAGAAATGCACTTGTCGCGGGCGGGGAGGAGGGTGTCAGCACACCGCGCTCACCCCCTTCTGCTCGGGTCCGGCGGCCGCTGCTCAGTGGTGGCTCGAGCTGTAGGCCGGATCCCGGGGGTTTCTCGAGCGGCACTCCTCGCCCGTGAGTGAAAGGGGTTTGTTGGGTGTGGGGATGATTATTGTCCGTGACGCCACCCACGGTTGTGGTGATTGCACCACCGCTGCTCAGTATGGGGGTCCCGGGGATGGTGATGCGGAGCAGCCAGGTGTTGTGTTGCCCCTCCGTGGGTAGGGGTTGGTGATCCCGGGGCCCGGTGATGGTGAGGGAGGTGCAGGGCCTGGTGGGCGCAGGGACGCGGGGGCAGCGCTGTGCCTTGCGGCACTGTGGTACTCACTCAGCCTGAGACGTGGACACAGTTTGTACGGTAAACCAAACGGCTGGTAGGACGGTCCCACAGACGGCTGCACCTGCACTCCCGGTAGGTGACGGTGATGTCCCTCTTCCTTGCACCTATGGTTGACTTGTGGTAGCGGTGGATTCCCTCCGGTTACCCGCTCCCCGACTACAATCTGGGCCGGAGGAGCTCTACACTTTGCCCGCAGGCGCTGGCCCTGAGAAACTGGTGCCGTGGCGGTGGCGGTGTCTCTCTGCTTCGGGTTGGGCTGTTGCCTTCAATCGGGACTTGGTTGTTGGGGGATCTGCGTCCCCGTCACTGACGGATTCGGCAAATTTGGCGACTCCTAGCCTTGCCGGGGTCAGAGAGGCCCCTGCCCTGGTGCTGACTGTCCTTCGGAACACTGCTCCAGACCACCGGGCACACAGCCAACGGGGTCCTTCCAGGAACTTCCAAACGGTCCCCCTCCAGACAGTCACCGCCGTCGCTGACCTTGCTGGTCTGGCCCTACACAAAGCTGGACCCTTCAGGCTTTCTTTCTCTTCTGTCACTTCACTTGCTTTCCTCCTTTTCCACTTTTCTACTTTCACTCTCACTTTGCTGTTTACTTTCGCCCTGTCTAGACTACTCCTCCACTCCTTCCACTTCCTCCTCCCTGACTAGACTCTGTTGTTCACTCTTTCATGCCCCTCACTGGACTGCCCGGTTTCTCCCGCCTCCAGAGCTGTGACCTCCTTGGTGGGCGGAGCCAACCGCCTGGCCCACCCCCTGGTGTGGATCATCAGCCTCTGGAGGAAGGCAACAAGGATTTCTGGTTAGCTGTGGTGTTCCTACCTGGGATGTGGGGTGTGGTGGTGTGTGACCTGTGTCCCCTGGCTTGCCCAGGGCGACACACACTCAAAACTTTCCAATGGGTAAAATTATCATGTTGGGTAGTGAAGAAGAACAAAAACACACACAGAAGGAAAGAAAGGACATAACAGTCCTTCTAAGGATTCATGAGAACTAGATTATAAGGCATTGCTCCCATGTAATATAAATGTTTTCTTGTGCAGAAAATTCAATTAGTTTAACAGATCAAGCAAGGTGGATGTGAACCTAAGAACATTCAAGCACTCTGTGCATGTAAGAGACGCTGTAGAACAGTGGGCCCGATTCATCCAAGCCTGCATGCCATTGTTCTGGCAAAAAACGTCAAAGTCAACACTTTTCCGCAACTTTTCAACTTTAGGCGTTCTCACGCCATTCTCGCAAAGTTCCAACAAAGTGAACACAGCTGGGGCAGGACAGTGGCTATGCTACAGATCTTACTCCAGCAAGGACTGGGGAAGGATTTGGGCAGATGCACACAGAGGTCTATGCCACTCGCCTGATTCTCCACTAGACAAATCAGGAACAGGAACTTTCCTCCAAAATTTGGGGGAACAAATGTGCGTCTTATAAAGCGAAAAATACGGTATTTATCTATTTTATTGTAAGATATAGACCCACCCACTAGTGGCTGTGATTGGTTGCAGTCAGACAGCTGTCACTCAGCATGGGAGCGCGTCTGACTGCAACCAATCACAGACGCTGGTGAGTGGGGGAAGCAGTGAATATGTATCAGCCTAATGAGTGGGGCCGGCTCGGGAAGAACAAAGAGCTGCCGCGGGAGCAGTGTGACAGCTGCGCCGCCCCGGTGATCACTGATTATGTAGCGTTTGGAGAGAGAGAGAGAGAGAGAGAGAAACAGAGACATAGAGAGACACCGACACCCCAAAATCTCTCCAGCATTGATTTTGTCATTCTGAAACTAAGTTTGTGAGCTGCGTTTTTGTCGACAAAACCACGGGTAAAATGTACGCAGAACACAAACAATGTGTAACCATGCGTTTTGTCATGTAATTTTAGACCCTTATTGATTTCAATGGGTGACAAAAGTTGAGAAAAACGCAAGAAGAATGAACATGCTGCTTCTTTTTTGTCACAAAATTTTGTCAAAAAAAGCGCTGACAAACTGCAACGTGCGCACAGGAGATCTGACTTCTCAAACTTTGCTGACAAAAAAAAGCACCAAAAAATGCAACAAAGATGCAACATAAAACGCAGCGTGCGCATTTTGCCTTAAGGACCAAATTGCAGGAAGGATCTGACTGTGGAAAAAGTATCTAGAAGAAAAACATTGTCCTCCAAAAGTTCTGAACCTCAAAACATAAGTGGAACTATGTGTATCTGAAACCGTAGGACCACCAGCATGAGCCAAGGCTATACGGTAATTTGTGGAGAAATTCTGAGGTTTTATCAATTGGAAACAAATTTTAATGTGTAAATTCCAAAATTTATAAAAGTATTGCTTACAAATAATACAGTATGTGGCAGTTCTGACGAGCTCCAACAAGGTGACTTAAGCTGCATTTACACAGCGAGATAATAAGTGTTTGTTTTACGATAATCATTCAGTGTAAACAGGCAGGCGTTCACCAGAAGACTGAACAAAACGCTCCTTCATCTTGCCAAATGAGCTTTTGAGCAGCATAAAAGATCATCATAAAGAACAATGCATTCGATATGCACTGAGCGATTTACTACAGATCGCTCAGTGCGTATGGCTTACTTTGGTCCGACCTCCTATTCATAAAGGTTTACCGGTCGGCAGACGTATTGTGCCTCTGGTCGGTCCATGTAAACAGGTGCTTAGTTGTGGCCATCTTGAAAGGTCTGCCTCAACGTTTTTGAATGAAGTGATAAGATTGTAATAGAAGAGTTGGTTTAGATCATGTGTTATTAGGGTTCCTAGATACTTAATTTAAGACATTCCCTGAAAGGCGAAAGAGGCACCGACCAAGGTCAACCACAAATGGAGTAAGGCTATGTGCGCACGTTGCGTACTGGCCCTGCAGAAATTTCTGCAGCGATTTAAAGAGCACACGTGCGCTTCAAATCGCTGCAGAAAATGTCCGTAATGAAAAAAAAAAGCCGATTCCATGCGCTCTGACTGCAGCCCCTCCCATAGACAGAACAGGGGATGCAGGCAAAGCGCAGGAAAGAAGTGACATGTCACTTCTTAGAACGCGCGCTTTGGGCAGCAGCCGAAGCGCTGCGCTCTAATACGCCACGTGCGCACGTCTCCTGCATAATCTTCATAGATTATGCAGGGGACGCAGGACGCATGCAGTTACGCTGCGCTTCAAATCGCAGCGTAACTGCATGTAATTATGCAACGTGCGCACATTGCCTATAGAGACAATAAGGAGTTCTAAATTGTGGATGTGGACCATGAACATTTGGATTACCGTGTGATGCTAGATGTTTAATGGTGAATAAATATAATAGGGGGACAAGGAGCACCCTAGTAACGCATTGTTAGGATTTGAACCTGTTGCAAAGCAACAGTGCTGACCACTGAGCCACCATGCTGTCCCAGTCATGTCACCACCACAACTGGTCAACAGGTGTCAGGAGCAGTGGCAGAGTGCCATTACTGAAGCTGCAAAGTGTCATTACAGCTGTTTATATTATTTATACTTACAGCAAAAGCCTCTCACCAGCCAAATCATATCTCGTGCATTGCACTGACAAGGGGCAACACCCCAAAACACGTGCCTGAAAATTAACATTTTGGTTTGGCTTTTATCCTAAGTCATATGGCAAGGCTCATTAAAGGGTCGATATTGACTTTTATGATTACTACTTCCAATATTCCAATAGATGGCACTAGAGTTCAAGTTCTAGTCCTCTCTGAAGAGGAAATTTGCATACTTACAGCAAAGAGTAAAAAAATATGTTCATATATTGGACTTGTCCAAGTGGATATTTTCCTTTTAGTCCCTAGTTACATGGTCTTATTCTTTCCTTCTCGGTCTCTTTCTTTCTCTAATTTATAAGCTCATATTCAGATATACATGACTACAATAGCTTTTTGTATGCTGTATTGTTAAATGCTTGTTGTTGAATGAAAATCAATAAAATCTTAAAATTGAAAAAAATATGTGTCTAACCTTCTTTAATAGGTATCTGTCAGCAGGTATTTGCCACATCATCTCATAGCAGCATAATGTAGGCAAAGAGATTCTGAATCCAACGATGGATCACTTAGATTACTGGGTGCAGCGTTTGTGACACAATCAAAGTTTTTAGATTTAGAAATGCAGCAGAGCTCATAAAGTTAACCTCGGTCACACCAGGCTCTCTGTGTACAATGTGTCTTGACGGTGAGGTGCTAATCAGAGGGTTGGGGCATGGTCGGTCTTGTGTAGGGTAATAAATAACACATTGTTGAACTCTATATGTCAGTCTCTATCTCCTGCTGTCTTCAGATTACACAGCAAAAACCTGCTGACACATTCCCTTTAAACAAAACAAAATATGAATCATTTTTCCTTTGTAGACTTTATAATGGCATGTGAATGAAGCATACCAATCTTGAATAAAAGGGCTATCTGGTCATTTATCCAACTCAGACATATTCTTCTTCAATACGGTTGATGGTATTTACAATGGCTTATTACAAGAAAACTATTTAGAGGGTAAGGCCTAAGCAACACGGCGAGAAAATCGGTGCGAGTTGAGTGCGATAAAACATTGCATTCCCCTCGGACCAATTCTAGCCTGTGTGTCAGCACACATAAGCGATTATTTTCTCAGCCCTAATCGGACCGAGAAAACAATCGCAGCATGCTGCGATTGTAAGCTGAGTCTCTCTTTCTCTCGCACCCATTCAAGTGAATGGGGCGAGAGAAAAATTGCACTGCACTCGCAGTACACCGGTGTACTGCCAGTGCAGTGCGAGAATGGTAATAGCCAACTACGGAGGAGAGAGGGAGAGAAATCCCTCCCTCCCCTCCTGAGAGCCAGCCCGCCCCTCACAGCTGAGGTCTGCTCGCAGGTTCGGACCTCAGATGCAGGCACACTCGTATGACACTCGGCTCCTGCTGTGCTGCCAGACTAAGCTGAGTCTCATGCGAGGATCGCAGTAGTCCCCGTGTGGCCCCAGCCTAACATTATTTTTTTCAAATCATATTTGCATGGTTCCTCTATTATTCAAGTATTGAACTATCTGTATCTCCAAAATATTATGATAGGACTGCCTAAACATATCCAATGATACACTACGCTTGCCGTAAGTAGTGTGTGGTTCAAAAACTCAATTAATGCAACTAAACATTTATTGCAGCACTAATAATACAGCAGGCAGGTAAAAATAGGCTTATTTACCCAGCATTTATTTATACACTGTGTGCACAGTTATTTGTTTCAGTCTATTTTTACCTGTCTGCTGTATTATGAGTGCAGCAATACCTGTTTATTGTATTTTATTGACATCTAAATCTTGTATACAGAAACCTTGATGAGTGCAGATCAGAGGATTGGTATGACCAAACTATTAGGCTATGTACACACATTGCATTTTTTACCTGCGTTTTTGGTCCGTTTTTGCTGCAGAAATTTCTTGAGAAATTCTTGTAACCTTTCTACAGACATTCCCCAGCAAAACCTATGGGGAAAAAAAATTAGCTGTGCGCACACTGCGTTTTTTTCTTAAGAAAATTCTTTCAGTAGATTTTCTTAAGAAAAAGAATGAGCATGTCACTTCTTTTCTGCAGCTAACTGCGTTATTTCACTCCATTGACTGTAATGTAATCATGAAATAGCGCAGGTATAACGCAGGTAGCAAATGATGTGCGCTATTCCTGCGTTATACCTGCGTTATTTCGCGTTTTCAAGACATAGTGTACTTCCCTGCACTGCGTTTTGCAGGGAAGTGATGTCACTAGGACAGGAAGAGGAAGGAGAAGAAAAAATAAAGCGTGGGCTCCGCTGTATTTTTACCTTCCAGGCGGGTAAACACACAGCGGCGGCCCGTTATTCTCAGGCTGGGGAGAGCGAGGGACAGGGTTAATGTCCCCTCCCCCTCCCGCAGCCGAGAATATCAGCCGCAGCTGCCCCGGGACTGTCGCATCCATTATGCGGCAGTCCCGGCGTGTTACCGGCTCCTCCAGATGCCATGATGCTGGGGCAATCCAGGTAATATGGAGTTAACGGCAACTAATAGCTGCCGCTAAGTCCAAGATTAGTGATGGCAGCGTCTATGACACGCCGTCACTAATCTGAAAGTGAAAGTAAAGAAACACTCACACACCGAAAATCCTTTATTTTGAATAAAAGACAAAAAGCCCCTCTTTCTCCAGTGTATTAACCCCTCCCAGACATAGCTCCGACGTAATCTACAGCGATGTCCCCCGGCGCTTCCAGCCCTGCTCCAGCCATGTGTGACAGTTCTCCACTGGTCAGTGAGCGACTGCTGAATGCGGCTCCTGAGCGAGGCTGCGGGTAACTTCAGGTCATTTCTCACGGCCGGTGATGTGAACACACTACCGGCCGTGAAAAGTGCAGTGTGTGTGGGGAAACATCATAAATAAAGCTGGAATATCCCTCTATTATCTATCTATCCATCTATCTATCTATCCCTCTATCTATCTATCTATCCATCTATATCTATCCATCTATCCCTCTATCCATCCATCCATCCATCCATCCATCCCTCCATCCCTCTATCCCTCTATCCATCCATCCATCCCTCCATCCCTCTATCCCTCTATCCCTCTATCCATCTATCCATCTATCCATCCATCTATCCATCTATCCATCTATCCCTCTATCCATCTATCCCTCTATCCCTCTATCCCTCTATCCATCTATCCCTCTATCCATCTATCCATCTATCCCTCTATCCATCCCTCCCTCCATCCCTCTATCCCTCTATCCATCTATCCATCTATCCCTCTATCCATCTATCCCTCTATCCATCTATCCCTCTATCCATCTATCCCTCTATCCATCTATCCATCCATCCATCCATCCATCTATCCATCTATCCATCCATCTATCCCTCTATCCCTCTATCCATCTATCCATCTATCCCTCTATCCCTCTATCCCTCTATCCCTCTATCCCTCTATCCCTTTATCCATCTATCCATCCATCTATCCATCTATCCCTCTATCCCTCTATCCCTCTATCCATCTATCCCTCTATCCCTCTATCCCTCTATCCCTCTATCCATCTATCCCTCTATCCCTCTACCCATCCCTCTATCCCTCTATCCCTCTATCCATCTATCCCTCTATCCCTCTATCCATCTATCCCTCTATGCATCTATCCCTCTATGCATCTATCCCTCTATCCATCCATCTATCCCTCTATCCCTCTATCCATCTATCCCTCTATCCATCTATCCCTCTATCCCTCTATCCATCTATCCCTCTATCCCTCTATCCATCTATCCCTCTATCCATCTATCCCTCTATCCCTCTATCCATCCATCTATCCATCTATCCCTCTATCCATCTATCCCTCTATCCCTCTATCCATCCATCTATCCCTCTATCCATCCATCTATCCCTCTATCCCTCTATCCATCTATCCCTCTATCCATCCATCTATCCCTCTATCCCTCTATCCCTCTATCCATCTATCCATCTATCCCCCTATCCATCTATCCATCTATCCCTCTATCCATCCATCTATCCATCTATCCATCTATCCCTCTATCCCTCTATCCATCTATCCCTCTATCCCTCTATCCATCTATCCCTCTATCCATCTATCCCTCTATCCCTCTATCCATCCATCTATCCATCTATCCCTCTATCCATCTATCCCTCTATCCATCCATCTATCCATCTATCCCTCTATCCCTCTATCCATCCATCTATCCCTCTATCCCTCTATCCATCCATCTATCCCTCTATCCATCTATCCCTCTATCCCTCTATCCATCCATCTATCCATCTATCCCTCTATCCCTCTATCCATCTATCCCTCTATCCATCTATCCCTCTATCCATCTATCCCTCTATCCATCTATCCCTCTATCCCTCTATCCCTCTATCCCTCTATCCATCTATCCCTCTATCCATCTATCCCTCTATCCATCTATCCATCTATCCCTCTATCCCTCTATCCATCCATCTATCCATCTATCCCTCTATCCCTCTATCCCTCTATGCATCTATCCCTCTATCCATCCATCCATCTATCCCTCTATCCCTCTATCCATCCATCTATCCATCTATCCATCTATCCATCTATCCCTCTATCCCTCTATCCCTCTATCCATCTATCCCTCTATCCCTCTATCCCTCTATCCATCCATCCATCTATCCCTCTATCCCTCTATCCATCTATCCCTCTATCCCTCTATCCATCTATCCCTCTATCCCTCTATCCCTCTATCCCTCTATCCATCCATCTATCCATCTATCCCTCTATCCCTCTGTCCATCTATCCCTCTATCCCTTTATCCATCTATCCATCTATCCCTCCATCCATCCCTCTATCCATCTATCCCTCTATCCATCTATCCATCCATGCATCCATCTATCCCTCTATCCCTCTATCCCTCTATGCATCTATCCCTCTATCCATCCATCTATCCATCTATCCATCTATCCCTCTATCCCTCTATCCATCTATCCATCTATCCATCTATCCATCTATCCCTCTATCCATCTATCTATCCATCTATCCATCTATCCCTCTATCTATCCATCTATCTATCCATCTATCTATCCATCTATCCCTCTATCTATCCATCTATCTATTATTTATCTATCTATCTATCTATACCCTAAATATCTATTATCTCTCTATCTATCTATCCCTCTATCTATCTATCTATCTATCCTTTTATCTATCCATCTATCCCTCTATATATCTATCCCTCTATCTATCCATCTATCCATCTATCCCTCTATCTATCCATCTATCCCTCTATCCCTCTATCCATCTATCCATCTATCCCTCTATCCCTCTATCCCTCTATCCCTCTATCCATCCATCTATCCATCTATCCATCTATCCCTCTATCCCTCTACCCCTCTATCCCTCCATCCATCCCTCTATCCATCTATCCCTCTATCCCTCTATGCATCCATCTATCCCTCTATCCATCCATCTATCCATCTATCCCTCTATCCCTCTATCCATCCATCTATCCCTCTATCCATCCATCTATCCATCTATCCCTCTATCCATCTATCCATCTATCCCTCTATCCCTCTATCCCTCTATCCCTCTATCCATCTATCCCTCTATCCATCTATCCCTCTATCCATCCATCCCTCTATCCCTCTATCCATCTATCCATCCATCTATCCATCCATCCATCTATCCCTCTATCTATCCATCCATCTATCCATCCATCTATCCCTCTATCTATCCATCTATCCCTCTATCCATCTATCCCTCTATCCCTCTATCCATCTATCCATCCCTCTATCCCTCTATCCATCTATCCATCCATCTATCCATCCATCCATCTATCCCTCTATCTATCCATCCATCTATCCATCCATCTATCCCTCTATCTATCCCTCTATCTATCCATCTATTATTTATCTATCTATCTATACCCTAAATATCTATTATCTCTCTATCTATCTATCCCTCTATCTATCTATCTATCTCTCTCTATCTATCCATCTATCCCTCTATCTATCCATCTATCTATCCATCTATCCCTATATCTATCTATCCCTCTATCTATCCATCTATCCTTCTATCCATCTATCCCTCTATCCATCTATCCCTCTATCTATCCATCTATCTATCCATCTATCCCTCTATCTATCCATCTATCTATTATTTATCTATCTATCAATCTATACCCTAAATATCTATTATCTCTCTATCTATCCCTCTATCTATCTATCTATCCTTTTATCTATCCATCTATCCCTCTATCTATCCATCTATCCCTCTATATATCTATCCCTCTATCTATCCATCTATCCTTCTATCCATCTATCCCTCTATCTATCTATCTATCCATCTATCCCTCTATCCATCTATCCATCTATCCCTCTATCCATCTATCCCTCTATCCATCTATCCCTCTATCCATCTATCCCTCTATCCATCTATCCATCTATCCCTCTATCCCTCTATCCATCTATCCATCTATCCCTCTATCCCTCTATCCCTCTATCCCTCTATCCCTCTATCTATCTGTCAGAGTTCCGGGATTTCCAGTTTTCTTTTGAAGGATCTTGCCCTTTGTTAACATGGAGTTTTCTGTTCTGTTGCCCTACTTCCTGTCCATCTGTTTAAAAGCCGCCCGTAAGCTTAGTCTAGTTGCCTGAGTATACTGCTTCCTGTGTACTCCTGCCCTGCTGCTCTCATCTCCTGATTGCTGTTTGGATCCAGTGGAAACACCTGACACCAGCTCTGGACTTCACCTCTCATCCAACTGTGCTCGGACTCTGTCTGCCGTCTCTGGTCGGCACTTCTGCCCGGTCCTTTCCGTTCATATCCACCCTAGGACTCACATCATGTACGGACATTTTTGGACTATATCTGTTGCCCTTTTTGTGTCCCGGCTGCTGCGCATTTAGGCCTTCTGGGGTGATTGCCGGACAGCCCCTGTATAGGGGTTCGCTCCTGGTGGTCTCCCTGGGGGAGTCCGGTGTGCGGCCCCGGGAATTCCCCTTTGCTCTGAACCCGGCAGGTATTTACTGTGTTTATGTTCCACTGTGTATATACTGTTCTGTGTGCATATTGCGGTTACATATTACTGTGTATATTCTGTTCTGTGCACATATTGCGGTTACATATTATAAAACGTCTTTTGCACCAAGAACTCGTCTCTGGTTGTCATTGCCCTAACGCAATCGAAATCCTCAGTACATACAATAGTATTACACTATCTATCCATCTATCCCTCTATCTAGCTCTGTATTATCTATATTTTTTTTTTTTTTTTCAATGTGCTTTATTGCTGTAAAGGCATTAAAAAATGCAGGGACCAACATGAAAGAAAAGCACCTAAAATGCACCAAAAACGCACCTGCGTTATTGGTGCATTTTTTTAACGCAGGTGCGCTAATCCTTCACTCTCAAGAAATTTCTTAAGAAAAATCATTTTTCTAGTGTGAACATAGCCTTATTATGATCAATGGAAACAGGAAGATCGCTGCTGGAGAATGTAGTCACCTGTAATTGTAGTGCTCAGCAAACATTGCGCAACGTTAGCATACAATGCTGTCAGCTGTGAGGCGCTAGCCACCAATTAAAGACTAGTGGACTATTTCAGCACAGAGCGCTGGTTACATTGATCTTATTGTTGTGTTTGATTAGAGATTTGCTTGCTCTCAGTTTAAGATGCTCTTGACAGAGTGTGTCAGGGGCCTGCATTAAGCCATTGTTCTCCCTTAAAGGCCGGGGCCACACGGGGACTAATGTGATCCTCGCATGATACTCGGCTCGCACTAGCAGCACAGCAGGAGCAGAGTGTCATGCGGGTATCACTGCGACTGAGGTCCAATCATACGTTTGGACCTCATCTGCTGGGAATGGGCCGAACCGAGGAGGGGCGGGCCATTGCTGAGGGGTGGGCCGGCACGGAGGAAGAGAGGGAGGGATTTATCTCCCTCTCTCCTCCGTAGCCGGCTATTGCCATTTTCGCCCTGCACTCGCGGTACACAGGTGTACCGCGAGTGCAGTGCGATCTTTCTCTCTCGCCCCATAGACTTGAATGGGTGCGAGAGAAAGAGTCTCTCATTACAATCGCAGCATGCTACGATTTTCTCGGTCCGATTGGGGCCGAGAAAATAATTGCTCATGGGTGCTGACACACAGGCTAATATTGGTCCGAGTGGAAAGTGATGTTTTATCGCATTCCACTCAGTCCAATTTTCATACCGTGTGTCTTAAGGCCCCGTCATACACAATAAGATTGCTAACGAGATCGCTAATGTGATCGTTGCTGCGTCACCGTTTGTGTTACACCTACCAGCGATCAGGCTCCTGCTGTGAGATCGTTAGTCGTTGCTGAATGGTTGGGACCATTTTCTTCAACACTATGTCCTGCTGGGCAGGACGTATCGCTGTGTTTGACGCCTACCAACGACCTCCTAACTAGAGATGAGCGAACCGGTCGTGGTTCGGCTTGAGTTCGGTTCGTCGAACGGAGGTCCCGTTCGAGTTCGGTTCGTCGAACGTTTGACGAACCGAACTCGAACCGCATAGGAAACAATGGCAGTCAATCACAAACACCTAGAAAACACCCTCAAAGGTGTCCAAAAGGTGACAAACAACTCACAACACAAACACATGGGAAAGTGACAAGGACATATACTCATGCGAAAACAAAAGAGCTGGACAAGGAAAAAGAGGAGGACACACAGATATAGGCATGGCACGCCCTTCTAAAATCATGTAAAACACCACAAGGTGACTCCAAGCGGAGTTCTCCCTTTTTTCCAAAAATTGGGCCACACAGGCACTCACCCCTTCAGTGGCAGCACTTGTGCCCCAGTTGTACATTTCACAACTAGATTTGCATCAAGCACATTAAAAAATACGCCATTCTTAACCGTCCCCAGGAGGACACCGGGGTAGGTAGCCAAGTCTTTCCTGATCCCAGATCTGTTCATCTTGGATCATTTTTAAAAACACGGCAAGCAAGGGTTACTCCAAGCGGAGTATCCCTTTTTTTTAAAAAAATTGGGCCACACAGACACCCCATCAGTGGCAGCAGTTGTGCCCTAGTTGCAAACAGGATGTTTTGCATCAAGCACATTCCAAATCCACAAGCATTTACTCTCCCCAGGATGACACAGGGGTAGTAAATTCCTTGTGGATCCATGACTTGTTCATTTTGATGAACGTTAGTCTGTCCACATTGTCACTGGACAGACGCGTGCGCTTATCTGTCAGCACACACCCAGCAGCACTGAAGACACGTTCAGAGACAACGCTGGCAGCTGGACACGACAAAATCTCCAAGGCGTAAGTTGAGAGCTCTGGCCATTTTTCACGATTTGAAGCCCAAAATGAGCAAGGCTCCATTTGCAAAGTCATGGCATCAATGTTCATTTGGAGATACTCCTGTATCATCCTCTCCAGCCGTTGACTATGTGTCAGACTTGTTGTCTCTGGTGGCCTTGCAAAGGACGGTCTAAAAAAATTATGAAAAGATTCCATAAAATTGCTGTTACCAGCACCAGATACGGTGCTACTGGTACGGGTAGACTGTTGAAGATGACGAGACCGTCCCATGTTTGTCAAGTTACAACTGGGAGATTCACTCCCTGCACCTGCACGGTTGTTTGGTGGAAAAGCCGAGCTAAGATCGAGTAACAGCTTCTGCTGATACTCCTGCATACGTGCGTCCCTTTCTATTGCTGGAATTATGTCACAAAATTTGAACTTGTACCGGGGATCTAATAGTGTGGCAAGCCAGTAATCATCATCACTTCTAATTTTGACAATACGAGGGTCATGTTGGAGGTAGTGCAGCAAGAAGGCACTCATGTGTCTTGCGCAGCCATGCGGACCAAGTCCACGCTGTGTTTGTGGCATAGAGGTGCTAACCGTTCTTTCTTCCTCTGACATCTCCCCCCAACCTCTTTCAACAGAAATTTGACCAAGGTCTCCCTCATCCGCTGAGTCTTCCATGTCCATGGACAGTTCGTCCTCCATTTCTTCATGTTCTCCTGCACCTTCCTCAACATTTCGCCTGCTACCATGCGCCCTTGTTGATCCCTGTCCCCCATGGTCCCATGCCTGCCGCGTTGGTGATGATGAACGTCTGGACCTTGGTGATGTTGTTGTGTCTTGCGCATATGAATCCTCCTGTAGTTCCTCCCCTTCCTGTTGTCCCACCCCCTGACTCCAAATAGTGTTTAGCGTGTGCTGTAGAAGAAAGAAAAATCCAGCTTCCGGCGTAGTAGTAAAACTGATGCAATTTTATTAGAGGACGTAAAAATTAATGCGATGACAAAAATAGGGAGCCTATATGCGGCGTAAGGCTACGCGTTTCGAACGCTGCCTGCGTTCTTTGTCAAGCCTGTCTGGCTTGACAAAGAACGCAGGCAGCGTTCGAAACGCATTAATTTTTACGTCCTCTAATTTTTACGTCCTCTAACAAAATTGCATCAGTTTTACTACTACGCCGGAAGCTGGATTTTTCTTTCTTCTACTGGACCCTTGCACTGCCAGAGTGTTATCCCTGCATGCCGGACTTTGCCCCAGTTGAGCTGGATCACTTGTTTTTCCTTCTTTAGTGTGTGCTCCAGCATGTAAATGACTGGAATTGTCATGCTGATAATGGCATTGTCAGCGCTAAACATATTCGTCGCCATGTCGAAACTGTGCAGAAGGGTGCATAGGTCCTTGATCTGAGACCACTCCATCAGGGTGATCTGCCCCACCTCTTCATCTCGTTGGCCCAGGCTATACGTCATGACGTATTGCACCAGGGCTCGGCGGTGCTGCCACAGTCGCTGTAACATGTGGAGAGTCGAATTCCAGCGTGTCGGCACATCGCATTTCAGGCGATGAACCGGCAGGCCGAAAGACTTCTGGAGCGATGCAAGTCGCTCAGCTGCGGCGGTTGAACGGCGGAAGTGAGCAGACAGTTTTCGTGCCCTGGTCAGAAGGCCATCTAGGCCGGGATAGTGTGTTAAAAATTGCTGGACAACAAGGTTCAACACGTGAGCCATACAAGGCACATGTGTCACCTTGCCCAGGCGAAGGGCCGCACCCAGGTTTGCAGCATTGTCACACACGGCCTTACCAGGCTGCAGGTTGAGTGGAGACAACCATTTATTAAACTCAGTCTCCAGAGCTGCCCACAACTCAGCCGCTGTGTGACTCCTATTTCCAAGGCATGTCAAGCTAAAGACCGCCTGATGCCGTTGCGCTCTGCTGCCAGCATAGTAATGAGGGGTGCATGATTCCTTCTGCGCAGTGCGAACGCTGGTGGCCTGACCAGGCAGGCTTGGTGCGGAGGTGGAGGACCCAGATGAGCTGGAGGAGGCAGAAGCAGTGGCGGAACTTGGACAGACAGAGGATTGACACAAGTCGTGGGGACGGCAAGACTTGTGCAGCAGACCCTTCACCATCTATCACCATAGTTACCCAGTGCCCAGTCAGCGACATGTAACGTCCCTGTCCATGCTTACTGGTCCAAGTATCGGTGGTGAAATGCACCCGTTCACACACAGAGTTTCTCAAGGAATCCGTGATGTTGTGTGCGACATGCTGGTGTAGCGCGGGCACACCTTTCTTAGAGAAGTAGTGGCGACTGGGCATCTGGTACTGGGGCACAGCGACAGACATAAGGTCTCTAAAATCCTGTGTGTCCACCAGGCGGAAAGGCAGCATTTCGGTAGCCAAGAGCTTACAGAGGGATAAAGTCAACCTCTTAACTTTGTCATGGGTCGCAGGAAATGGCCTTTTATTTGTCCACATCTGAGGGACAGAGATCTGGCTGCTGTGTGTAGACGGTGTTGAGTAGGGTGTCCCTGGAAAAATGCAGCTTTGTGAGGAAAGTGCAGGCGTAGACATGATGTCGCCTTCATCTAACGTTGGTGCTATCGATGTCTGAGAGAGCTGTATACACGTACTTGTTTCCCCTTCCAAACCAACTGACGACCTACCAAGCAAACTGCCTGTTGCGGTTACAGTGGTCAAAGTTGTGCGTGGAAAACCAGGTGTGACAGCTGTCCCCACAGTCCTAGAAGATGAAGAGCGCGCGGATGCACTAGAAGGGGCAGGCGGTGGATGGTTCGCTCCGCTAGGCCGCATTGCAGCACGGTGAGCTTCCCACCGGGACATATGATATTTATTCATGTGACGATTCATGGAAGAAGTTGTCAAACTGCTGAGGTTTTGCCCTCTACTAACAGAATCATGACAAATTTTACAGATCACATAATTTGGGCGATCTTTTGCTATGTCAAAAAAGGACCAGGCTAGGCAAGGCTTAGAGGGCATGCGACCTGCTGATCCACCCCGACTAGTGCTCAGAGGCACAGTGGTGGCTGAGGATGCAGTTGTAGACGTGCTACCAGTACTCCGACTCTGTCCAGGAAGGCGCAAGGTAACTTCGTCATCAGTTGCATCCTCCTCCACCGTCTCTGTTGACCTCCTCGAGGGCCTGACTGTGGGTTGACAGTAGGTGGGATCTAGAACTTCCTCATCAATTGTTGTGTTTGCACTCCCCTCACCCGCAGACCGAGCCTCTTCTTGCCCTGACCGAATATTTAAGTTGTCATCCCAATCTGGTATCTGCGTCTCATCGTTATCAGTATGTTCCTCATTGTCTATAACAACAGGTGTTACAGTTTGTGAAAAAGGGTCAACATTATGCTCAGAAACTTGGTCCTCACGGCCTGAAACAGAGTCACAAAGGTTCTGGGCATCACTGCAGACCATTTCCTGGTCTGTACTCACTGTAGATTGGGAGCAGACCTCTGATTCCCAGGCTATAGTGTGACTGAACAGCTCGGCTGACTCAGCCATCTCAGTTCCACCATACTGTGCAGGGCGGATGGAGACTTCAGAGCTGGAAGAATGCAAGTGTGATTGGCCTGACAACTCAGAGGACTGGTGTTTTTTGGATGCGGTAGTTGAGGTGGCGGAGAGGGCACTTGTTGGACCACTTGAGATCCATTCAAGCATTTTCCTTTTTTGGCCATCATCTACCTTTGTTCCAGTTGTTCGTGTCCGTAAAAAAGGGAGCACATCGGATTGTCCACGGTAAGTAGTAGACATCTTACTTTTGCTGGAAGATGGTCTATCTTCAGCAGATGTTAATGGAACTTTGCCACCTTCCCCATGGACAAACCCTTTTTTTCCTTTTCCAACACGCTTCTTCCCCTTTCCACCAGCATCTGTCATTTTGCCACTCATTTTGATTGCGACAAGATTATGCACTTAAAATGTGGTAGTAAAAATTGAGAGGTGGTGTACATTTCAGCGGTGGTCTAGCTTTATTAACAGCAGAATAAACAACAATAACTATCCCTGACAATGCAACTACGGCCCTTAAACTGGCAGCAGTGTTTGCTAGTATAATTGCTTAGTAACAAATGAGTTTGAGTGTGCAATGCAGGCAGACGTGCTGCAAATATCTTTGCACTAGTGGGACAATACAGAAGTCCAACAGCCATGTTTAGGATGCCACTAAGTTCACTCAGTGTTTGCTAGTATAACGGCTTAGTAACTATAAGTTTGAGTGTGCAATGCAGGCAGACGTGCTGCAAATATCTTTGCACTAGTGGGACAATACAGAAGTCCAACAGCCATGTTTAGGATGCCACTAAGTTCACTCAGTGTTTGCTAGTATAACGGCTTAGTAACTATAAGTTTGAGTGTGCAATGCAGGCAGACGTGCTGCAAATATCTTTGCACTAGTGGGACAATACAGAAGTCCAACAGCCACGTTTAGGATGCCACTAAGTTCACTCAGTGTTTGCTAGTATAATGGCTTAGTAACAATGGGTTTGAGTGTGCAAAGGGCAGGAGGGTACAGTGGCAGGGTTGTGGGTCTCTGGGTAGAGGAAAGGAAGCCTGCCTTTCTATCCCTCCTAATGGGGAAATGCAGCGAGGAAATCCCTGACCTTAGCTACACAGACGCTGTCATCTTGTGTAGCTGTTAAACTCTGTTTTCACGGACCAGTCACCTATGGCTCTGACCCTGCCGGGATTAGCCCTTAAAAGGACTGATAGAAACTTCTATCCCTATTCTGTACAGCGCTGTGTATGGAGCGTACACAGCAGTATCGGAGATGGGAGCTGCGCCAGTGATGACTGACACCAAGGACGCAGAAGGCAGATAATGGCGTGCTGGAGGAAAATGTCCGTTTTTAT
The DNA here is from genome assembly GCF_048569485.1 of Anomaloglossus baeobatrachus. Classification (NCBI taxonomy): domain Eukaryota; kingdom Metazoa; phylum Chordata; class Amphibia; order Anura; family Aromobatidae; genus Anomaloglossus; species Anomaloglossus baeobatrachus. The sequence goes on along the minus strand of NC_134357.1, from coordinate 304,659,155 downwards.
AATGCAGGGACATGTGACATGGACATCCTATCACACATGCCGTTGCTTCTCTGGCTAAAAGTACACTTAGCTGTGTGTGTGTCTGGGATTGGCTGACATGCTGGCCCTCCCCACTACACGCGCGCGCTTAGGGAAGGAAGACAAGGAAAAAAAAAAAAAATGGCGATCGCCATTATCCATACAGCAGTGATCTGAATGCGCTGTTCCCGCACACTATACACTGAAATTTCATAATAGTGTGTGAGTCACAGAGTGACTTACACTATTACAGCGGAAAGCCAGCTAGGAATTAGCTGGTCTTTTTGCTGCTAGAACCGTTCTCGAACGTATCTAGAATTATCGAGCTTTAGCAAAAAGCTCGAGTTCTAGTTCTATCTAGAACAGCCCCCAAAATCACTCGAGCCGCGAACTGTAGAACCTCGAACTTCGAACCGCGCTCAACTCTACTCCTAACACAGTCCCAACGCCGGCCGAGATCATTATACAGGTCGCTGATCGTTACTGCGTCGTTGGTAAGGTCTGACTGTGTGACATCTCACCAGCGACCTCCCAGCGACTTACCAGCGATCCTTATCAGGTTACATTATTTTTGGGATCGCTGGTAAGTCGTTAAATGTGAAAGGGGCTTTAGGCCTAAGAGAGGTTCAATTCCAACCTGTCTCCATGGACTCTAATATAATCAGGCCTACAGTAGGATTTATAACCCTTCATCTGGTGGTGGGGTTCTGCGTCTTTGTTCAGCTCTACAGGGGGCTTCACCAATATACAACATTTCAGACTGGTCTTCTGGAACCTTCTGCATACTTTGAGCTACATGTAGAAGATGTTTATGGGGGTGGGTGTGAGCACTTTTTCCAATCCAGGGGGCTGATCCCAGGAGAGGGAGAACAATAATCCACATGTTTGGTCAGACAGGGTCTGTTGCTGCGGCCAGGTCCTAGTGCCCATGAATGGACTATAGAAATTTAAACCAGATACACGTGCTACGGTCGTGATATCCATTGGATAGTTTTGAGAAACTATCCTAAGGACTATTGGTGCTATCGGGAGCTTGATACATGACTTATGGTCATGATATTATAAGGACTGTTGTTGCCGGCTGGAGCTGGATACACTTGCTACGGTTGTGGTATTCGTCATCTGGAGCAGCATAGGCTGTGACTGCAGACCATGCCGGAGGGAGATACAAAAGCTGTGGACCAACGAAAACTTGGGAGACAGTGGGTATCACCTGGTACCGGAGCAGTGGAACTACCGTTCCCGATTTGGGATCTCAAAGACTAGGGACATCTCATTTTGGTCATCTACCTAAAGTAGCTATAAGACTGTAGATGGAAGATATAAAGATAATTGCATTGTTAACCTGCCTAGGGAAAGAATACAACTCACAACCTGAGATCATCACATCATCAGAGGGCAGTATTAAAGAATCAGAACTGTCTTTTGTGTTCAGTGCACATTGTCAGCAAACTGTTAATCAGTGGTACGGGTGGGGTTACAAATTAGCTTGACTGCTCTGCATGTGTGACCAAGTCAAGCACTGATAATCTACTGCTGATAAAATACTGATTGACTGGCTCTCTTGTGTCACACCGCTCTGATATCTGGAGACCACAACATCCCAGGCTATTATGCCATTTTGAAAAAGGAAAAATCTCCTGATGAGCTCCGTTGGTCATTTATATGGAGTGAAACGCGTTGAGATCAGACCTTAAGGAAATTATGACATAAGAATTTGAATATTCTCTAGGCACCTCGAATTTTCCAGATAAGTGCAAAATCTTATTGTTGAAAATATTGAGAAAAGAATTTCTAAATGATTATTTTCTGGTTCATCAACCAGGACTATAAGGGCCACTTTAGGGCCAGCCGCCGAGGAGTGGGGGCACCGGAAAAATAAGGGTGTACTCCATTGGCTAGGTAGGAGTGAGACTGAGGGACAGCCCACACTGAGGAATACTGTTATTGTATATGTATCATATGTACTAGGTGCCAGAGATTTAGGTGGTCCTTTTCACTATAGAGACTTATTGTTGATTATTGTTTGAGAGGGAAAGAGAAGGGACACACAAGTGCGAGCCGCCGAGGAATGGGGGCATCGGTTAACCCTAGAACGCGCAAGCAATTCAATCTACCATAGAAAACAAATGACCTAGCAGGCCTGCGAGGCCCCAGGTATGCGTTCTAGGGTTAAGTAAGGATGTACTCCATTGACAGGCAGGGGAAGCCCTTGTGAGGGTTAGGCTACTTTCACACATCCGGTTTGAGCAGTGCGGCTCAATCCGGCTGTGAAACCTATGCAACGGATGCGGCGAAAACACCGCATCCTTTGCATGTTTTTACATGTGGCCCGTCCGTTTTTTTCCGGTTGCGGCACGCTACTGAGCATGTGCAGTGGAAGAAACCGCATGCGGCGGCCGGATGCATTTTTTCCGCATCGCGCCGCATCCGGCGTCCATAGGCATGCATTGAAAAATGCGCCGCAACGGCCGGATGCGGTGCGATGCGTTTTTTTTGCCGGAGCAAAAAACGTTGCAGGCAACGTTCCATCCGGCCGCGGCATCGGCTAAATCTGCCGCATGCGTCAAAAACCGGACCGAACGCAAGCCCATGCGGCACAATACGGCACTAATGTAAGTCTATGCAAAAAAAACGCAACCAGCGGCAAAAAAAACGGTCGCGGTTTTTCTGCAGAGCGCCGTATTGTGCCGCAGAGCAAAAAACGGATGTCTGAAAGTAGCCTAAGATTAAGGACATGGTTATACAGTCAGGGCCAGAAATATTTGGACAGTGACACAAGTTTTGTTATTTTAGCTGTTTACAAAAACATGTTCAGAAATACAATTATATATATAATATGGGCTGAAAGTGCACACTCCCAGCTGCAATATGAGAGTTTTCACATCCAAATCGGAGAAAGGGTTTAGGAATCATAGCTCTGTAATGCATAGCCTCCTCTTTTTCAAGGGACCAAAAGTAATTAGACAAGGGACTCTAAGGGCTACAATTAACTCTGAAGGCGTCTCCCTCGTTAACCTGTAATCAATGAAGTAGGTAAAAGGTCTGGGGTTGATTACAGGTGTGTGGTTTTGCATTTGGAAGCTGTTGCTGTGACCAGACAACATGCGGTCTAAGGAACTCTCAATTGAGGTGAAGCAGAACATCCTGAGGCTGAAAAAAAAAGAAAAAATCCATCAGAGAGATAGCAGACATGCTTGGAGTAGCAAAATCAACAGTCGGGTACATTCTGAGAAAAAAGGAATTGACTGGTGAGCTTGGGAACTCAAAAAGGCCTGGGCGTCCACTGATGACAACAATGGTGGATGATCGCCGCATACTTTCTTTGAAGAAGAACCCGTTCACAACATCAACTGAAGTCCAGAACACTCTCAGTGAAGTAGGTGTATCTGTCTCTAAGTCAACAGTAAAGAGAAGACTCCATGAAAGTAAATACAAAGGGTTCACATCTAGATGCAAACCATTCATCAATTCCAAAAATAGACAGGCCAGAGTTAAATTTGCTGAAAAACACCTCATGAAGCCAGCTCAGTTCTGGAAAAGTATTCTATGGACAGATGAGACAAAGATCAACCTGTACCAGAATGATGGGAAGAAAAAAGTTTGGAGAAGAAAGGGAACGGCACATGATCCAAGGCACACCACATCCTCTGTAAAACATGGTGGAGGCAACGTGATGGCATGGGCATGCATGGCTTTCAATGGCACTTGGTCACTTGTGTTTATTGATGACATAACAGCAGACAAGAGTAGCCGGATGAATTCTGAAGTGTACAGGGATATACTTTCAGCCCAGATTCAGCCAAATGCCGCAAAGTTGATCGGACGGCGCTTCATAGTACAGATGGACAATGACCCCAAGCATACAGCCAAAGCTACCCAGGAGTTCATGAGTGCAAAAAAGTGGAACATTCACATTCTGCAATGGCCAAGTCAATCACCAGATCTTAACCCAATTGAGCATGCATTTCACTTGCTCAAATCCAGACTTAAGACGGAAAGACCCACAAACAAGCAAGACCTGAAGGCTGCGGCTGTAAAGGCCTGGCAAAGCATTAAGAAGGAGGAAACCCAGCGTTTGGTGATGTTCATGGGTTCCAGACTTAAGGCAGTGATTGCCTCCAAAGGATTCGCAACAAAATATTGAAAATAAAAATATTTTGTTTGGGTTTGGTTTATTTGTCCAATTACTTTTGACCTCCTAAAATGTGGAGTGTTTGTAAAGAAATGTGTACAATTCCTACAATTTCTATCAGATATTTTTGTTCAAACCTTCAAATTAAACGTTACAATCTGCACTTGAATTCTGTTGTAGAGGTTTCATTTCAAATCCAATGTGGTGGCATGCAGAGCCCAACTCGCGAAAATTGTGTCACTGTCCAAATATTTCTGGACCTAACTGTATTTCAATTTGTCCCCCTCTAGTATTAATGCTTTTTTGAAAAGTGTGAATTTTCCTTTAACTTCCACCTCTCAATTGTCTGAAGTAAAGTGATCTAAACACCTTCTTAAACTTCCACTTTATATGTATTTTTGTTGTTTGTCTTGGTTTGAGGATTTTTAAGATATATGAATAAAGAGATAAATTTTAAAATTATTATAAAGAAGTAGGTATTTTCTGACACAATACTAAAATTATATACCCGCAAAAAAAAGTATTTTTCTGAGAGTTTTGACTGGCTCTCTTGCCCTATATTATATTATATTTCTTTCAGAATAAATAACAAAAACTTGATGACAGATTTCCTTTAATTTGAAGTTTAATAAGATGGCAGTTTTTAGACCACATTCACACATGCATGTGTCAGTCAATGATTAATGCACTGGCAGTGTGATCACTGATTAAATTACTGGGCAGCCACTGATTTCAATAAGGAAGATACACTGGTAGTCTAGCAGGACAAATCCAATAAGATTGACTTCAGGGGCAGCCACTCTCAATACAATCTATAAAGTCTATTTAAGGCTAGTTTCACACTTGCGCTATTTTGACGCAAACGGAATCCGCCAGTAATGTAGTACAGTTCATTTATTTACAGTGGAAGCGCGTTAATATGCCGCGTGAGTGTGTCATGCAGTACCCGCTTGTGTCCACATGGTGTCGCGCTTCCACTGTAAATAAATGAACTGTACTACATTACTGACGGATTCCGTTTGCGTCAAAATAGCGCAAGTGTGAGTGGGGCCTAAAGGGGTATTCCCACCTTCGAAAACTGATAGCGTGCCTCATGTGAGGGAAAGCTTAATGTGTGTTCACAATGAGGTTTTTTTGCTGAGTTTTTGGAGCAAAAACTCTCCAACTATTCAGTCAAAACTCAAGGTTGTTTTAACTCCTTGTGGTTTTTGGAGAATTTCTCCTGAAAAAACTCAGTGTGAACATACACTTAGAAGAGGACAATGTCCATTTCCTTGCAGCATCCACGGCACAGTGAGATGTTGTCGTGCCGAGTCCTTATCATTATCATGATGAATATTTACTTACAGATGTAAACTGGATGTTGACAGGATCATCACAAGATATGGTCTTCTGTAAATCATGCACCTGCTTTACAAACTGTGTACTTCCCGCAGCCATCACTTCCTGGAACTCAAAGGCACCTGGATGCTTTTTGTCCAAGACTATAGCAATCCGAAGATCAGGGAGTCTGGAAAAAGAAAACACCAAATAACATGGCTTCAGAAAAGTATGTATTTTACAAAAACAGACTTTGTTACCTGATGTGGATGGTAGCCCTCGGCTCTGGCTTAGGCTATGTTCGCACGTTGCGTTTTTTACCGCGTTTCTGCAGCGTTTTTAGCGGTAGCGTTTTTGCGCTAAAACGCATGCGTTTTTGTTTTCCAGCAAAGGCTATGGGAAAAGCAGAAATCCTGTCTGCACTTTGCTTTTTTTTCTGCAGCGTTTAATTTGCATATTTTGGGTCAAAAACCATGCTGAAAAAGAAGCAGCATGTCAGTTGTTTTTGCCATTTCTGCAGCGTTTCCTTAACATTGGAGTCAATGAGAAATGGCAAAATGCAACCAAAAGCACAATTCCTGCGTTTTTCATGCTTTTTACCTGCTTTTCCACTGCGTTTTTGACTCCAAAAACGCATGCTTTTCTGGCCAAAAATTAAAGGGTTCTAATGTTCCTTTACACACACACAATAACCGAAAATTTAAATGCTAAAAAATAATAAACTTTACCTATTTTTCTGTTAAAATGTGCATAACCACTATTATTTCATTAAAATTGATAATTTTACATATAGTTTTATTAAAAGTTAATTTTATCCTTTTTTTCTCTTTTTTCATTCTTTTTGACTATTTCAACTTTATTTCTCAGTGTCTTGATCTACAAAACGCATCTGCAGAAACGCAGGTGAAAACGCAGGTAAAAAGCGCTGAAAACGCACTAAAAACACGGTAAATACGCATGCGTTTTTAGCGCTAAAAAATGGCCAAAAGCCATTTGGTCAAAAACCAAGGGAAGGAAAACGTGCAGAATAAACTGCAGGTACTCCGACGCAACGTGCGCACATAGCCTAAGGCTGGACCCCCACTTGCGAGTGACTCGCACAAGTCTCGCATTGCATCACCCGGCATGGCCGCACACTCTCTGGACAGGAGTGGGTCAGCTGCATAGAAATACATGCAGCCGACCAGCTCCTGTCAGAAGAGTGTGCGGCTGTGCCGGGTGATGCAATGCAAGATTCACGCAAGTTACTCGCAAGTGTGACTGTCCTAATAGAAAGGCAGACCTGAGCAGGGGACCACCAAGTCTGATGTCTTCTAGGCCATGTGGACATAATTTATTTCTGAAACAATCCCTTTAAAGGGATAAAACAGGGTGACCTCTCCATAGAATAAGCTATCAAGAGTATGACTGGTAGTCATCCTGGGGTTTGATCCCACTGATCATACAATAATTGCTAATTCTGAAGATCAGCAATAAGAACGGGTCACCAGAGTACAAAAAAAATGTTGGGTTTTCAGGCAGTTTCATAGTTAATATATTACAATGTTGCACAATGATACAACTGTAGTTACATAGTAATATTTAGTGTGTGGATGCCAACTAGCACAATGCATCACATTCAAAACCAACAATCTATACAGAATACAATGTAAGCGCTGATGATTTTACTAATATATAAACCCAGAACTTTCCCCTCCTCCCGATGTCCGAAGCGCCTGTCGGGAGTTTCCATAATTTTCTGTACATATTTCGATACAGGAATTGTCAGCTGAAAGTACCATGTTCATCATGTGTTGCTGTGTTGGCTGCACTTACGACTGTCCAGCTGCCAGAATTAACAAGGTCAAATGAAGCCAGATGAGAACAAGTAAAAGATTAATAAATGGAAAGATCCAGAAATAGTCAAGTAATGGATAAAAAAAGGGGAGGTTGAGGTAAATAATAGAATAACTATTCTAATGTGCCATTATGAAATAACAACTGATAACATTCATTACCTTGTGACAAGGCAGCAAATGAACAGACAGTTTCCAAAGTTGATCAGTTGGAAGTGGGGAAAAGTGGGCAAGTGTAAAGCCCCCCCCTTCCCACACACCTTAGGTGAGTGACCGCTCACCTGGCAGCTACAGTATCTCTCATGACTCTCCCATACACTCTACCAAGCACTCCTGTGCTCTCCTGTGACATCTCTGACAATAATCTCAGGGAGAACAAAAGGATCAACAATCAGAAATGCCAGATCCTTATCTCCACTGACATCATCTGTTGAGGGCCACATACATCATATTTGATTATCGAGGAAACCCATTGACATCGGTTTGGCTGACGTCAGGGTTTTAGGATCTGAGTGACTCTGGCAAATGCCACATTGTGATGGGTCTCTAATGCACTCTCCTATGTGTGTGGAACAATGACATAAGCCCCTGTCACATTTAGCAATTTATCAGCGATCTCAAAAACGATACGACCTGATAAGGATCGCTGGTAAGTCGCTGGGAGGTCGCTGGTGAGATGTCACAGTCAGACCTTACCAAAGACTCAGTAACGATACAGGTCGAAGTAGCGACCTGTTTAACGATCTCTGCTGTCATTGGGACCCTGTCACACAGTGTCAAACACAGCGATGCGTCCTGCCCAGCAGGACATCTCCTTTGAAGAAAATGGTCCAGGACATTCAGCCACGACCGGCGACCTCACAGCAGGGGCCAGGTTGTTGCTGGATGTCACACACAGCGACATCGCTAGCAAGATCGCTGCTACGTCACAAAAAACGTGACTCAGCAGCGATATCGCTAGCGATGTCGCTTGATGAGACGTGGCCTTAACTCATCTGGTTGAGCAAACAGTTTAGGTACAACCTCACAAATAGTTAAATAGTTCTTACAAGTTATGATAGAAGAGAGTCAGTACACTGTACATGTCACGCTCCCCGGGTCCCCTGCGCTGTCCCCCGGCTCACCTGTCACGCGTCCCGGCTCCCCTGCCTCGCTTCCCGGTTCCTTGGTCCGGTCACCGCCGCTCCCCGCTCTCCAGCGTCCATTACCAGCCCGTCCCCGGCGTCCTGGTCCCCGCTCCCGGCGCCCGTCGGCTTCTCAGCCCCAGCCCAGCCCTGCTGCTTCCTCCTCACAGCTTCCTGCCCTGGCTTCTGGCACTCGGGCCGCGCGCATGCGCATTAGGGCGCGCGGTCATTGACCCTTTCTTAAAGGGCCAGCGTCCATTAACAGGAAATGATGCAAACAGGTACAGGGTATAAAGGAGTTTAATGTCCAAGGGGGCGGGGCCTGATCTTCGTGTTTCCCAAGCTAGGAGTCAGGTCTCCTGGTGTCTATATGATATACTCACCTATCTCTCTTGTAGAGCCGTGCCTGCCTCGCCATCCGGTCCTGCCGAATCCCGAACCCCGAACGCTGTCCATCTGCCATCCTGACAGTCCGTACCATCTCGGATCCCTGCGGTGACCCGTCATCTCGCTCCGAAGGTTCCGGACCCCGCCTGACATCTTCTCGGCTTCCGAACCTGAGCTACGTCACCCGGACTACCTACAATGACTCCGTGGTCCCAGGGACTTCTCCGTTAAACTCATATGCACGGACTGTTCTGCTGCCTATAGTGCTCCAGCTACCGGACCCCTTACCACCATCTAGGAGTTCGGCCCAGTGGATCCACCTCCTGGGTCTGCCCGTCCACCTGGCCCTGACAGTAAGATCAGGCCATGGATCCCGCTGCAGCACTAGCAGCCGTACAGGAGGAACTCCAACGCCAGCGTGAGACTCAGACCCGCATGCTGCAGTTCATGTCTTCTGTGGACGCCCGCCTGAACACGCTACAAGCAGCAGTTGCGTCTTCAACATCCCGGGCTTCCACTAGTCAAGCCACGGCTCCAGCTCCCGTGGCGACTTCTTCAGATACTTCCAGACTTCGTTTGGCCTCACCACCCCGGTACGCCGGAGACCCCAAGACCTGCAGGGGATTCTTAAACCAATGCTCCCTCCATTTCACGCAGCTGCCGCATTTGTTTGCCTCCGACCAAGCCAAGGCCGCCTTCATCATGTCCCATCTAGAGGGTGAGGCACTGGCGTGGATGAACCCCTTGTGGGAGAAGGGGGATCCTGTGACCACGAACATCCAAGAGTTCCTGCAGGCATTCCGTGGCACCTTTGATGAGCCCGGACGCGCCTCCGCGTCTGCTTCGTCTCTTCTCCGCTTGCGTCAGGGGACTCTGACGGTGGGTCAGTACGCAGTCCGGTTCCGCACCCTGGCTTCGGAACTCGGCTGGAACAACGAGGCCCTAACCGCCGCCTTCTGGGAAGGACTCTCGGGGCGAATTAAAGATGAGCTGGCGGGTCGTGACGTACCGACCACCCTGGATGCCCTGATTGCCCTAGCGACACGAGTAGACATTCGCTTTCAGGAGCGAGCCAAGGAAGTGTCCCGTGAGAGACGTCCGGTACGGCATTCCTCTCCTCCGCAGAAGCCCTCCGTACTTCAGTCATCGACAGCTGGGGTCCCCGTCCACGAGCCCATGCAGATCGACCGAGTGCGGCAATCTGAACAACGTCGAGCAGAGCGGCTCGCCAAGGGTCTCTGCTTTTACTGCGGAGAGGGCACACACCTGCTACGCTCCTGTCCAGAGAGGCCGGGAAACTCCAAAGCCTAGGGTTGGTAGGAGAGGCCACCCTAGGTGCTGGGACTCTCTCAGACCCGGTTACGTGGACTGTGCAAGTGACAACGGGAGAGACGCGGTTCACGGCTGAAGCATACCTCGATTCCGGGGCAGCAGGCAATTTCATCCAGCAGGCCACGGTGGACAAGTACCAGGTGCCTGTTACTCCACTCGACAAGCCCCTAGTGATTGCCTCTGTGGATGGGAGACCCCTCTCTGACACCATCTCCTGGGTCACCAGGCCGGTCGAACTGCGTATCGGTGCCCTGCACACCGAGAACATCGCTCTCTATGTCCTTCCACGCATGTCCCATCAGATCCTGCTGGGACTTCCCTGGTTGCGGACACACGAACCATCAGTCAGCTGGGGCACTGGCGAAATCACCCGATGGGGCTCTTCGTGCCATGAGAAGTGTCTGAAGTCCATACAACCCATCCGACGGCCTCCGGTTCCAGAGAACCTACCGGGACTGCCCTCGGCCTATTGGTCCTTCGCAGACGTCTTTGATAAAAAGGAGTCTGAGGTACTTCCGCCACATCGTCCTTACGATTGTGCCATTGACCTGCTCCCAGGAACAACACCACCTCGAGGACGGATATATCCATTGTCTCCAGCCGAAACAAGGGCCATGTCTACTTACATCACAGAGAGCCTGGCAAGGGGATTCATTCGGAGATCCTCCTCTCCTGCTGGAGCAGGCTTCTTCTTCGTGAAGAAGAAAGAGGGCGACCTACGCCCATGTATAGACTACCGGGGATTGAACCAGATCACCGTGAAAAACAAGTACCCTCTGCCACTCATCCCCGAATTGTTTGACCGGCTTAGGGGAGCTCGTGTGTTCACCAAGCTGGATCTTCGGGGTGCTTACAATCTGGTACGCATCCGCTCTGGGGACGAATGGAAGACTGCGTTCAATACTCGCGATGGGCACTATGAATACTGCGTGATGCCCTTCGGCCTGTGTAATGCCCCAGCCGTCTTCCAAGAACTGGTGAACGACGTTTTCCGGGACCTTCTCTACGTCTGTGTGGTAGTGTATCTGGATGACATCCTTGTCTTCTCTCCGGACCTCCAGACCCACAGAGAGAACGTACAGCTGGTTCTACAAAGACTGAGAGAGAATCGTCTGTACGCCAAGTACGAGAAGTGTGTCTTTGAGCAGTCCTCTATCCCCTTCCTGGGGTACATCATCTCTGATACCGGACTGCAGATGGATCCAAAGAAGGTCTCCTCCATTCTCAACTGGCCTCCTCCTTCTGGACTGAAGGCAATCCAACGTTTCCTGGGATTTGCCAACTACTACCGCCAGTTTATCCCTCACTTCTCTGCTCTGACTGCTCCTCTCTCCGCTTTGACCAAGAAGGAGGCTAATCCAAAGGACTGGTCACCTGCGGCCGACGCCGCGTTTTGCTCTCTGAAGCGGGCATTTGCCTCCTCTCCTGTACTCCACCGTCCGGAGTTAAACCGCCAGTTCACCTTGGAGGTGGATGCCTCCTCCTCGGGAGCCGGAGCAGTCCTCATGCAGAAGTCCTCCTCCGGGAAGATGGTGACTTGCGGTTTCTTCTCCAAGAGCTTCTCTGCGCCTGAACGCAACTACACCATCGGTGACCGAGAGCTCTTGGCAGTCAAACTGGCTCTGGAGGAATGGCGCTACCTTCTGGAAGGAGCAGTGTACCCCGTGATTATTTACACGGACCACAAGAACCTGGAATACCTGCGGTCCGCTCAGCGACTGAACCCACGGCAAGCCAGGTGGTCCTTATTCTTTGCCAGGTTTGATTTCCAGCTCCATTTCCGACCTGCGGACAAGAATGTACGCGCTGATGCCTTGTCCAGGTCTTTCATGCCCATGGAGCAGGAGGAGGAGACTACCCAACCCATCATCTGTCCTAGCAAAATCATTCCGGTGGCCCCTGTCACCCTGGCCCAGATACCGCCCGGGAAGACCTATGTCTCTGAGACTGACAGGCAAAAAGTGTTACACTGGGGCCATGCCTCGAAAACAGCCGGTCATGCTGGTCAGAAGAGAACATGGAGCACGATTGTACGTCACTACTGGTGGCCATCTCTTCGCACGGACGTCGCTGCTTTTGTCTCTGCCTGCTCCTCTTGTGCCAGGAACAAGACGCCCAAACACCTGCCATATGGCCGTCTTCTGCCTCTGCCGATACCCTCTGTTCCATGGCAACACATAGCGATGGACTTTATTACGGACTTGCCATTGTCCTCCGGACACACAGTCATATGGGTCGTGGTGGATCGGTTCTCTAAAATGGCACATTTCGTCCCTATGACTGGACTGCCCTCTGCTCAGGAACTCGCGGACGCCTATATACATCACATCGTCCGCTTGCATGGCTTTCCATCACACATCGTATCCGACAGAGGAACTCAGTTCACCTCCCGCTTCTGGAGGGCGCTCTGCAAACATCTGGGAGTGACTCTGGACTTTTCTTCAGCTTACCATCCTCAGTCTAATGGCCAAGTGGAGAGGGTCAATCAAATCTTGACCTCCTTCTTACGTCATTATGTCAACGCCCATCACGACGACTGGTCCACGCTTCTTCCTTGGGCGGAATTCTCCCATAACCACCACATCAGTGAGTCGTCCTCCAGCTCTCCCTTCCATGTCGTTTACGGACTTCAGCCCTCCGTCCCATTGCCTGTATCCCCTTCTTCGGATGTCCCTGCTGCCGATACTGTAGCCCGTGACTTTGCAACCATTTGGGACTCTGTCAAGGCGTCCCTTGGGCGTGCTTCCCTACGGATGAAGAGACACGCAGACAAGAGACGTCTGGACCCTCCGTGTTTCTCTCCTGGAGATCTAGTCTGGCTTGCTTCCAAGTATGTCCGATTGAAGATACCATCCTACAAGCTGGGTCCTCGCTACATCGGGCCGTTTAAAGTCCTCAACAAGATCAATGAGGTCTCCTACAAGCTACAGCTCCCGGCCACGATGAGGATACCCAATTCCTTCCACGTCTCCCTGCTCAAGCCGGTTGTCCTTGGTCCCTTCTCCGCTGCTGCCAGTTCGGCTCCTCCTCCTATTGCCGATGACGACATCTATGCGGTAAGGGATATCGTGGCCATGAAAACCGTCCGGGGTCGACAGTTCTTCCTGGTGGACTGGGCAGGGTATGGTCCTGAGGATAGATCCTGGGAGCCCCGGGAGAATGTGGGTACTCCGCTGATCCGTGCCTTCCTGTCCCGGTTGCGGGGAGGGGGGCGTGGGGGGGGGGGTACTGTCACGCTCCCCGGGTCCCCTGCGCTGTCCCCCGGCTCACCTGTCACGCGTCCCGGCTCCCCTGCCTCGCTTCCCGGTTCCTTGGTCCGGTCACCGCCGCTCCCCGCTCTCCAGCGTCCATTACCAGCCCGTCCCCGGCGTCCTGGTCCCCGCTCCCGGCGCCCGTCGGCTTCTCAGCCCCAGCCCAGCCCTGCTGCTTCCTCCTCGCAGCTTCCTGCCCTGGCTTCTGGCACTCGGGCCGCGCGCATGCGCATTAGGGCGCGCGTGCGGTCATTGACCCTTTCTTAAAGGGCCAGCGTCCATTAACAGGAAATAATGCAAACAGGTACAGGGTATAATGGGGTTTAATGTCCAAGGGGGCGGGGCCTGATCTTCGTGTTTCCCAAGCTAGGAGTCAGGTCTCCTGGTGTCTATATGATATACTCACCTATCTCTCTTGTAGAGCCGTGCCTGCCTCGCCATCCGGTCCTGCCGAATCCCGAACCCCGAACGCTGTCCATCTGCCATCCTGACAGTCCGTACCATCTCGGATCCCTGCGGTGACCCGTCATCTCGCTCCGAAGGTTCCGGACCCCGCCTGACATCTTCTCGGCTTCCGAACCTGAGCTACGTCACCCGGACTACCTACAGTGACTCCGTGGTCCCAGGGACTTCTCCGTTAAACTCATATGCACGGACTGTTCTGCTGCCTATAGTGCTCCAGCTACCGGACCCCTTACCACCATCTAGGAGTTCGGCCCAGTGGATCCACCTCCTGGGTCTGCCCGTCCACCTGGCCCTGACAGTACACAGTACATTGTGGTTTTATCTGTATGGGGCCTCATTCATAGATGCAGACCAGTCAAGAGTGCTCATGGAAGGTGGCCTGGGTAATGTTCTGCAGGGAAATCTTAGGGATTTACATTCATCTACATGTTTCTTTCAAAAAGTGTCCTCTTTCAACAGAATAATGCACTTTGCCACAGTGCAAAAATTATTCATCAGAGGTTGGAGGAACATGACAAAAAATTAATTCTGTAGACTTGGCCTCCAAATGACCTAGATCTCAATTCTGTCAAGTCGGATCCATGGAAGATCACAACTTACAGGACTAAACAGATCTGCTACTAATGTCATGGTGCCAGATAGTACAGGACACTTATAGGAGGTGTTGTGTCTATGCTTCAAGTGATTAGAGCGTTGCTGGTGGCATGAGGGGGACTTACACAATATTAGGCCTCCTTAACACATCTGTGTCTCCGGTATGTGTGATGTCCATTATCACACGTACCGGAGACACAAATCACACGTAGACCCATTAAAATCAATGGATCTGTGCACTCGTGCGTGTTTTGCCATGGATCGTGTGTTTGTGTGGAGCATACGTCTGTCCATGTGCTCCACACGTAGACATGTCCGTTTTTTCTCCGGCAGCACAGGTGTCACACGGACCGCATGAATGTGATCCATGTGACATCTGTGTGACACGTACTGGAGAAAACACACGTGTCTGTAAAATAAAATTAATTTCTATACTCACATTCTCCAGCTCTGCTGTCTCTGCCGCTGCTGTCACTTGCTTCCGACCCCTGCTCATTATGCTCATCGCATATGCACGGCACAGAGGACCGGAAGCAGTAGCAGCAGCGGAGAGTTGGCAGGCCTGGAGACTGTAGATCAGCACCACAAACAGCAACGCCAGGGACAGGTAAGCAGAAAGTTCCTGTTCTCCGTGTGTTATCACGGATAGCACACGGAGAACACACGTATGCCAAAATCACGGCACACGGAGGACAACACGCACCTTTCACACGTGCGTGCAAAACGTGCGTGGTTTTCACAGACGTGTGAAAGAGGCCTTACGCAGATTGTTTATGGTTGGTCAGGGTTTGTTCACACATTCAGTATTTGGTCAGTATTTTACACCAGTGTTTGTAAGCCAAAACCGAGAGTGGGTAGAAAATGCAGAGGTGGAACACATTTCTATTATACTTTATCTCTGATTATTTGGCTTACAAATACTAAGGTACAAAACTCACCAAATATTCAACATGTGAACGTGGCCTTACACGAGAAAAGAAATCTTAACATTAAAGCGGGCTTTACACGCTACGACATCGCTCAAGTGGTCTCGTTGGGGGTCACGGATTTTGACGCACATCCGGCCGCATTAGCGATGCCGTTGCGTGTGACACCTATGAGCGATTTTGCATCGTCACAAAAACGTGCAAAATCGCTCATCGGTAACATGGGGGTCCATTCTCAAATATCGTTACTGCAGCAGTAACGAAGTTGTTCCTCGTTCCTGCGGCAGCACACATCGCTCCGTGTGACACCGCAGGAACGAGGAAGCTCTCCTTACCCAGCCACATTGCGGAAGGAAGGAGGTGGGCGGGATGTTCGTCCCTCTCAGCTCCGCCCCTCCATTTCTATTGGGCGGCGGTTCAGTGACGCTGCTGTGATGTCACTGTGACGCTGCACGAAACGCCCCCTTAGAAATGAGGCGGTTTGCCGGTCACAGCGACGTCGCAGGGAAGGTAAGTCCGTGTGACAGGTCCAGGCGATGTTGTGCGACACGGGCAGCGATTGGCCCGTGTCGCACAACCGATGGGGGCGTGTACGCACGCTGGCGATATCGATACCGATATCGCAGTGTGTAAAGCGGCCTTTAGTATAAGAGGTGATTTAGACAAAATTTCAATGATGTTTAAAATTTCTCCTTCTCCTCACTTGTGCTCTGATTCTCACATGCGAGATAATCGGATCACAGTAGAATGACACTCGGATCACGCTCGCAGCAAAGTCTGAGCCGGGTGTCACAGGCATTTCACATCCGATTCTTTCTTATTGGATGCTATACGCTAGTGTGACCCCCGGCCTTAAAAGAATAATAATTTTCTGCTATTAGGCCCTGTGCGCACGCTGCGGATTTGCCGCGGATTTGCTACAGAAAATGTGTCTAATATTTCTGCGGTCATTCCCCAGCAAAACCTATGGGTATAAAAAAATGCTGTGCGCACACTACGTTTTTTTATACCTGCGGATTTACCCGCGAAATTTCCGCGGCGGAATTAATGTGCATGTCCCTTCTTTTCTGCAAGTACCTGCGTTTTTTGCCATAGATAATGGTAAAAAACCGCAGGGACAACCGCCAGAAAAACAGTGGCAAAACCGCGTCAAAAATGCGGCTGCAGTTTTACCGCGGTTTTTGCTGTGGGTGCAGTATTCTGCCAGAGTGTGCGGATTTTTCTTAAGAAAAGTTCACTTTCTAGTGCGCAGATAGCCTCAGAGTGGGATCCAATCTCATCCTTGCAACCAGTAACACAGCTCCTGCACCTACTTGTACTGAAGCCATGTACACAATACAGAATAAAAGTGTCCAAATTGCCAAATATCATATTTTAGAGACGTATTTGGGACATCTGAGTAACTTTCTAAATGTACAGATTAGAAGCTTGCAGAATTTCACAGGAAAATCTATACAGGTGTACCACGGCAGCAAGTATACAGGTGGGACACAGCAGATTAAACAGGTGCGCCACCACAGCAACGTTCCCCCAGAGATGTAATGCTAGTTATAGTATGATCATATGAACATATTTTCACTTTATATAAAACACGGACCTCACATGAACAGGCCAATGTTAGCCTATGTGCTAGTGACTTCAGGTCCGTGTGAAAATAATTGCAGCGTACTCTACCGTGGTTCTATTCACGAGCCAGACTTGTGCATGTAAGTAGCAGGCAGCTCCTACACCCATCCACTATGCAAGTGGGCACACGGAGCCAGTCAGGTCTGCGATTAAGTCCAATAAATGCAGCGACCATGTGAACATAGCCTTAATGTGATACTTTGAGGGAACAATACCAGACAGAAATGATTCCTAGAAGACAGAAATACACCTACAGTCCACTTACGTCTTACTCTTGATATCTCCAGCCGGACATTTATCTATCTCTGGACAAATATGCTTCAATATTTCATAATATCGCTGAGTTTTAAACTCTGAAGGAAAAACAAGGGCAGAACAGCCAACCTGCAGACAAAGCTCAGAGTCAGAATATATAGGTTATTTAGTACAATCATGTATAATCTATTTTATCAATGCAATTTGAAAATGAAATTATCTTGGCCACTGAATCACTTCTACTATGTTCTTGTTCAGAAATGCAACAAATATGTGTTCTGGATCTTTGTCATGTTGGAAAAGTGCACGTCTGCCAAGGGCACGAAGTAGTAGGAGTATCTTTTCCTTCAATATAGAGCAGCACATCTGTGAATTCATGATCCTATCAATGTATCAATTAATCAATGTATCTCCTATCAATGTAGCTCCCAGCAACCAGTAGCACACATGCAGCTTCACATAATGTCAGTGACACCATCATGTTTCAGTGTAGTCTTCATGAATTTTTCTATAGTCATTTTCATAAATGCATGGTACCTACAGTAAAACATGGTGGAGGCAGGGCCTTATGTAGAGCTGCATGAGTGTTCCTGGTGTTGTCAACTGCATTTCATTGATGGTATCATGAATTCACAGATGTACTGCTCTATATTGACAAAGATGTATTCGTTTTTGATGTGGGCTGTATTTATTTTTGCACCAACTAATTTGAGTAGAACTGAAGATTGTGTAATGAAAGTTATATTATTAACCTTACTTTCATGTTATGGGTTTAAAAAATGTTCTATGACACTCCGCCTTGCCAAAAATTTGGAAATTGTTCTTCTGTTCAGTGAGATAATGATTAAAATCTTAGTTTTCAAAGGGGATGTACTCATTTATGGTGAACACTGTATCGATACAAAAAAAGTATGGCACCCAGGCAGTTGTTAGTAAAAATTAACTATCCTGTATTAACCTGTTGCTGCCCTGTCTCGTGGCTACTGTGCACGGGAGGTGTCCTACAAGAGGGGCAAGCTAATACTGTCTCTGCTATAAACATACAAAAAGCTACTTATAAAATGTAAGTAATCCTTCGAGTACCACAACAAGCTTCCTAAATACGTTGCTTTAATGGACTGGCACAGATCTAGAGTTGTAATGGATATTCTGTGTATCTTAACCCTGTCACCCCCGTGTTTTTTAAATTTCATTTTTTCCTCCCCTTCTTCCAAGAGCCATAACATTTTTAGTTTTTTGGCAATGTTCCCATATCAGGGCTCATTTCTTTGCGGGATGAGTTGTACTTTTGAATGACACCATTCAATTTACCATATAGTGTACTGAAAATGGGAAAAAATCTAAATGTAGAAAATTTGTGAAAAAAATGAAATTCCACAATGGTTTTTTTGTTTTTTTTTATTCACTGATCTGGCATTATGATTCTCCAGGTCAGTACGAGTTTGTAGATACCAATCATGCATAGTTTTATTTTTATCTAACCGGTGAAAAAAATTCAAAAGTTTGTCCAAAAAAAAAATTGTGCTTTGATCGCCATTTTCTGGGACCCGTAGTGTACTCATTTTTCAGGATCTGGGGCTCAGTGATGGCTTATTTTTTGCATCTTGAACTGGCGTTTTTAATTATACCATGTTTCTGTAGATGCGATATTGCAGCAACAAAAAAAAACAAACTAATTTTGGAGGTTGGAATTTTTTTCTCATTATGCCATGTACCCATCAGATTAAATTGATTTTATATTTTGATAAATCGGACATTTCTGAACACGGTGACACCATATATGTGTGTTTTGGTTTTTTTTGTTTTCAATGGGGCTAAAGGGGGATGATTTGAACTTTTAGTTTATTTACTCTTTCATATTTTTTAAAACTTACTTGTTACTGTTTTTACTAGTCCTCTTAGGGAACTTTATGACTGTACACTGGGATTACTTCTCCTGATCAGAGCAATACTGTAGCATCGCTCCGATCAGGAGAAATGCTGATCTTCTGTGAGTGCTGGAGCTTTGCCGCCTCTCACAGGAAGTGATTCATGACAGCATCAGGGGGTCATCATCGTCATGGTAACATATTGGCGCCCCATGATCGTGGTTGGGAACAGTGCGATCCCTGCCACAGTGCTTTAAATTGTACTGTCAGAGTTTGACAGCATGATCTAAGTGGTTAAGAGGCATGAGTGGATCGGAGATCCATCTGCGCCTGTTAGGCTGCTTTCACATCAGATACCGGATCACAGTAGCGGACACAGAAGAGGAGAGAGAGAGAGAGGAGAGAGTTTTTGAAAAAAGTTAGCATACCGCAAAACAACGGATGCAGTGTATGACACACGCAACCGAATGTGACCGCAACTTACCGCGTGTCCATTGCAAATTAATTGAAATGACAATGCATTTGTAAAGGATCCGGTTTTGTGGCAAAAAATCCACTCATGCCGCAGTTAAAAAAAAGCTGATGTGAAAGCAGCCTTAGCCGCACATATCTGCTGATCAGATCAGCAGATATGTGCATGGATTACCGCAAGCTTACTGCCAGAGCCTGCGGTAACTGAAGGAACACAACTACTGACGTACTAGCACGTCATTGGTTGTTAGGCCTTGTGCGCTTGTTGCATTTTTTCATGCGTTTCCGCAGCGTTTTGAGCAGCAGTGTTTTAATGCAAAATTGCATGTGTTTTGATTTCCAGGCAAAGTCTATGGAAAATAGGGCTGTCTTGTGCGTACGATGCTTTTAAAAACGCAGTGTTTTTGGTGTAAACAAATTTCCAAATTCTCTGCGTTTGAAGAAGCAACATGTCAATTGTTTTTGCCATTTTGGAAGCATTTTGGTAACATAGAAGTCAATGAGAATTATCTAAACACATCCTAAAAGAAATTTCTAGTGTTTTACATGCATTTTTGATGCTTAACGCATGCTTTTTTGTCATTATAGTGAGGTCAAGAGGTTTCCATTTGCCCTCACATCCATTCCGACTTTAAAAAAGGAGTCAAACAATACTTTTACTTTATTTTGAATATAATTATTAAATCTCATTAATCATTTTCGGTAAATTATCATTATAGTGTATGATTTAAAGGTTATCATTTTTTTTTTCAATTTTTTCATATTGTTTGAATGTTCAAACCTTATTTAGTTGTGTATTTGTATTGAAAACGCATCTCAATTTAAGCACTGAAAATGCATGTAAAACGCGGTCAAAACGTGGCAAAAACGCTATAAAAATGCTTCCGTATTTCCTGCGTTTCTGTGGTCAAAACCAAATTTGACAATGACAATTTCTGCCAGAGGATGCGTTAATTTCTGCAAGTTACTGAACGCAGGGGTTAATAAGGACCTGTCCCCAGGCCAAGAGTTACGGTACTTTCACACTTGCGTTTTTTTCCTTCCGTTAACGTATCCCGCTGTTTCCCATAGACTTGTATGGAGGATGGATTGTGCCAAAAGTACCTGCGTTGCTTCCGCTGGCCGACGCTGCGTTGCTTCCGCCGGGTGGAAGGAACGCAGCATGTAACGTTTTTTGAGCAGCGGAATCCTTAGGATTTCACTGCGCATGCTCTCTCTGGCTCCCTGCACCCGTAACCAGGGTACACATCGGGTAACCAAGCAAAGTGCTTTGCCTAGTTACCCGATATTTACCATGGCTACGTGTGCAAGGAGCCAGTGCTAAGCGGTGTACGCTGGTAACCAAGCAAAGTGCTTTGCTTAGTTACCCGATATTTACCCTGGCTACGTGTGCAGGGAGCCCGACACTTCCCTGCTTGGCTCCGCCCCCTCCCGCACTCCACTACGCATGTACACATGCAGGCGTACACACACGCACTCGTACACACACACACACACACACACACACACACACTCACCTGTCCTCAGCGCCATGGCCCCGTTCGGCTCCACCCACCCCACACTCCGCCCCCCGCACACATTCTCGGCGGCCGAAAGATCAGCTGATCACCCGGCGACCGGCTGCTATGAGCGATCAGCTTATCACCCGGCGACCGCATGCTGTGAGCGATCAGCTGAGCGCCCGGCAGCCGGGTGATCAGCTGATCGTTCACAATAGTCTGCCACCGGTAACTGTAAGAAAAAAAAAAGCTGATTCCGTTGTTTTGTACGATCCGTTGTGCCACTATATGCAACGCATCCGTCACATAACGCAATGCAACGGATGCCGTTCAACGCAAGTGTGAAACTAGCCTTACCAGTTTTGCTCTTGTTTGATTCCTGCTGATCACTGATTGATTTGGCTTTGTTTTCATTGGTCATGTGGTTCCAGAGATATGGCCTATTTATTCAGTGAGAATATTTATGGTCTTTCCAAGGTAGCATGGCTCACAGGATAATAATGCAGAGCAGCCTAAGGCTTCTGCCACACTCACGTGAAATTCACGCACGTGCCGAGAGACACGTATTTTCCCTGCGTGTTGCGTGCAGGTAAGTACGTGTCTCTGGTACGTGCGGGACACGTGTGTTCTACGTGTGCTATCCGCGATAGCACACGTAGAACCGGTAATTATTATACTCACCTGGTCCTTCCTGATGTCCGCGCTGCTGTCCATGGTGCTGATCCTCGGTCTCCAGCCCTCCCGTCTCCCCGCTGCTGCTGCTGCCAGGCAGTGAAGTGAATATTCAATGAGAATAATGAGCGGCGGTCGGCAGCAAGAGGCAGCAGCGGCAGAGACAGGAGGGCTGGAGAAGGTGAGTTAATGTTTTTTTATTTTTCACTGACATGTGTGGTTTCTCCGGTGCGTGTCACACGGGACCGCATCCACACTACACCCGTGTGGTACGGGTGCGGGCCGTGTGACACCCGTGCTGCGGGAGAAAACACTGACATGTCAGCGCTTTCAAAAAAGCACACACGTACAAACGCACACGGACACACGTTCCGTGTGGTTTTACGTGTGTGTGCCTGCTACAATAGGGTAGCATTGGTTAAAGTGTCTCCGTGCCGCCGGTACGTGTAAAAAATGACAAACACGTGCCGGCAGCACGGATGTGTGGCGCTAGCCTAAAGCAATGCCTCCAGAGAATCCTGTAAGACACTGCCTATTGGTAAAGACCATACAAATTAGCACTAAATAAGGCTATGTGCGCACGCTGCATTTTTTTTACGCTGCGTTTTTGTGCGTTTTGGTCGCTAAAAAGGCACAAAAACGCATAAAAACGCACTCGCGGCAAAAACACGCAAAAAACACACCGGTAAAAACGCATACGTTTTTACCGCGTTTTGGTGCATTTTTGATCTCTGCATTGCATTGCATGGGGGAAAAACGCATAAAAACGCAGGAAAGAATTGACAAGTCCCATTTTTTCTTTTAAGCTCAAAAACGCAGCTTAAAAAAAAGTAGTGTGCGGACAGCAAAAATGAAAAGTCATAGACTTTGCTGGGGAAGCAAAGTCATGCAGTTTTGAGCCCAAAAACGCACCCGAAAAACGTGCAAACCTAAACAGCTGAAATCTTGGGAACCATATGGCGGGTTTAAAAAAAAAAAATCTAAAAAAAAAAAAAAATGGAATACTCAGGACTGAGAAAAAGTGGAAATAAAATAAGAGCAAACTCTGGACTCTTTCCACCTGGTGACAGGTCCCCTATGAAGCTACATTCACACCCAGTAGCCAAGTTTCTCTACTGCAATAAGGAGAATTCATTTTTTACACCTACTACATATTAGGATAGGATCTTTGAGATGGAAATACCCCTTTAACTGTCAATGTCCAATATTGCGCTCTTGTCCCTGGTTTGGGCTCAGCTCCACATCTGACTTTGCAAGTAGCCCGTTTCTTAATACGATGAACCGCCTTGGCTTATTTAGGGGCTTCTTGGACTTGCACGTGGACCTAGTATTGACAGAGATTACCCCTTTTTGAGTGGGTTCTGAGGGGCTGAACTAGAGTTGGTTTGATATGCTATATTGCGGCTTCTATTGAACTCCGGAGTCCTGTCTGCAACCTGCCCCGGGTCTTTGGACCTTCTGTCTCGTGTCCGCCTTCGGTTTGGTGCAATTTTTATCTTATTTGATTATGGATGTGCCGATAATTATCTTTTCAAGTTCTCTTGGCAAGCTTTCTATCTGAGCACTCAAATCAATGAATGATAACCTGCACAGCTGAACGTGTCTAGCTTCTCCACCCTCCTCCTCTATCCTGTTAGGCTGCTTTCACACATCCATTTTTTTGTATCAGGTACAATCCGGCTCAAATACCTATGCAACGGATGCGGCGAAAAAAACGGATCCGTTGCATACGTTTTTCCAAGCAGACCATCCGTTTTTTGACGGATCCGGTATGATACTGAGTATGCACAATTAAAAAAAACGCATCCGGCCGCCGGATGCGGTTTTTGCCTCAGGACGCAGCATCCGGCATTTATAGGCTTGCATTGTAAATTGAGCCGCATCACGCCGAATCCGGACAAAAAACGCTGCAAGCAACGTTCCATGCGGCCGCCGCATCGACTAAATATGCGCATCCGGCAACAACTGGACGCAACGCAAGGCCATGCAGCACAATTCCGCGCTACTGCAAGTCTATGAGGAAAAAACGCATCCGGCGGCAAAAAAACCCCAGATGTGTGAAAGCAGCCTTACCAGTCTACAGTCGTGAATAGCTCTGCTTCCTGTCTGCCAGCGGCCTCCAGTAACCCTTTTCCCTGTTTACAGTCGTCTGTATTTCTGCTGTGCTTCTGAGGTCCTTCTGCTATTTCGCTATCTGGTTATGTCCATCCGTTATGTAATCCCAGGACTTTATTAAACTACTGTATTATTTTTTGCATTTTTAGTGTCCATGTTCCGCTTGCTCCATCTGGCTGCTGCACCGGCGCTTGTATGTCCACCTTAACCAACAGGCTTAGAGGATCCACCGCCACTGAGTCGGCCTCATGCACTCACGTAACATCTTAAGCAATACATAATGCATGTGGCCCTATCCTAAAAGTGTGATTTCAAGTGTCATCACACTCGTAATCACACTTCAGTTCAGTTTGTGCACAATTACTAAAAACTGAACCTCCATAAACAATTTTGAACGTAAGTGTTTTTTAATGTTAAGGGTTGTCCGAAAAGGCTTACCTTCCTCAGTACATACTCCAGCTCGTTTGCTTGGTACGCTGGATTCACAGACACCTGGAAATAGCAGAAAATTAAGATGAGACGCAGGTAAGTAGGGCAACACGATGACTCAGTGGTTAGCACTGCAGTCTTGCAGCGCTGGAATCCTGGGTTCAAATCCCACCAAGGACAACACCTGCAAGGAGTTTTTATATTCTCCCTGTGTTCGCATGGGTTCCTTCTTGGTTCTCTGGTTTCTTCCCACACTCCAAAGCCATACTGATAGGGAATTTACACTGTGAGCCACAAAGACAAAAATGATACATGCTTTGCAGTAATCCGACGTACTAGTCTGGAGAAATCAAGCTTTTACACCACATGCAAATTAGCCTGGAAAATCATTGGGTGTCAAAGCTTGATTTCTCAGTGTGGAAACATCAAAATACTGATTTATATGAGGTATAAAAGCTTGATTTCTCAGTGTGGAAACATAAGAATACTGATTTCCATGAGAGGTAACAGCTTGATTTTTCAGTGTGGACATATCAGAATACAGATTTCTATGAGATATCAGAGCTTGACTTCTCAGTGTGGAAACATCAGAATACAGATTTCCATGAGAGGTAAAGCTTGAATTCTCAGTGTGGAAACATCAGAATACTAATTTCCATGAGAGGTAAAGCTTGAATTCTCAGTGTGGAAACATCAGAATACTGATTTCCATGAGAGGTAAAGCTTGAATTCTCAGTGTGGACACATCAGAATACAGATTTCCATGAGAGGTAAAGCTTGAATTCTCAGTGTGGAAACATCAGAATACAGATTTCCATGAGAGGTAAAACTTGAATTCTCAGTGTGGAAACATCAGAATACTGATTTCCATGAGAGGTAAAAGCTTGAATTCTCAGTGTGGACACATCAGAATACAGATTTCCATGAGATATCAGAGCTTGATTTCTCAGTGTGGACACATCAGAATACAGATTTCCATGAGATATCAGAGCTTGATTTTTCAGTGTGGACACATCAGAATACTGATTTCCATGAGAGGTAAAAGCTTGAATTCTCAGTGTGGACACATCAGAATACTGATTTCCATGAGAGGTAAAAGCTTGAATTCTCAGTGTGGAAACATCAGAATACTGATTTCCATGAGAGGTAAAAGCTTGAATTCTCAGTGTGGACACATCAGAATACTGATTTCCATGAGAGGTAAAAGCTTGATTTCTCAGTGTGGAAACATCAGAATACTGATTTCCATGAGATATCAGAGCTTGATTTCTCAGTGTGGACACATCAGAATACTGATTTCCATGAGAGGTAAAAGCTTGATTTCTCAGTGTGGAAACATAAGAATACTGATTTCCATGAGATATCAGAGCTTGATTTTTCAGTGTGGACACATCAGAATACTGATTTCCATGAGAGGTAAAAGCTTGAATTCTCAGTGTGGACACATCAGAATACTGATTTCCATGAGAGGTAAAAGCTTGATTTCTCAGTGTGGAAACATCAGAATACTGATTTCCATGAGATATCAGAGCTTGATTTCTCAGTGTGGACACATCAGAATACTGATTTCCATGAGAGGTAAAAGCTTGATTTCTCAGTGTGGAAACATAAGAATACTGATTTCCATGAGATATCAGAGCTTGATTTCTCAGTGTGGAAACATCAGAATACTGATTTCCATGAGATATCAGAGCTTGATTTCTCAGTGTGGACACATCAGAATACTGATTTCCATGAGATATCAGAGCTTGATTTTTCAGTGTGGACACATCAGAATACTGATTTCCATGAGAGCTAAAAGCTTGAATTCTCAGTGTGGACACATCAGAATACTGATTTCCATGAGAGGTAAAAGCTTGAATTCTCAGTGTGGACACATCAGAATACAGATTTCCATGAGATATCAGAGCTTGATTTCTCAGTGTGGACACATCAGAATACTGATTTCCATGAGGTGTCAAAGCTTGATTTCTCAGTGTGGACACATCAGAATACTGATTTCCATGAGAGGTAAAAGCTTGATTTATCTGTGTGGAAACATCAGCATACTGATTTCTATGAGGTTTAAAAGCTTTATTTTTCAGAGTGACTACATCAGAATACTGATTTCCATGAGAGGTAAAAGCTTGAATTCTCAGTGTGGACACATCAGAATACTGATTTTCATGAGAGGTAAAAGCTTGACATCTCAGTGTGGACATATCAGAATACTGATTTTCATGAGAGGTAAAAGCTTGACATCTCAGTGTGGACATATCAGAATACTGATTTCCATGAGGGGTAAAAGCTTGATTTCTCTTTGTGAAGTGGACACATCAGAATACTGATTTCTATGAGGTGTAAAAGCTTGATATCTAAGTGTGGACACATGCAGCTTATCTACATACTGCACAGAATTTCCAAGCTGACGGTTTCCCTTTAAAGGGGTTCTTTGTTATTTTTCTTGTATGTATAGAGCTAAAGTAACATATATGCTCATAGTTTTAAACCCTCCTCAGCTCTAGCACTGACACTGCTATGATCCTTAAGCAGCCTCAGTTTACATCTCTAATCCACCATATCAACATGTGAATCATGCTGCTAATAACTTGGCATACTAGTCGCATGCTATACATGTGAACGTCCCTGCTACAGTCAGTGATTAGCTGCAGTGCTGTAAGCAGAGACTGGGGGAGCCTGGGGGGAGTTTAGGCATACTTGTTATTTTACCCCATAAATAGGCTGTCCGAAAAAAAATCTACTGTTAATGGTTATGGTTTATAAGTAAATCTACGTAGAATACAGTAAGGTGGGCACAACTTTGTCTTACCAAAATTAGACCAGCTAGAGCTGTTCCATACTGCATAACGACCCACTCATAAGAATTTGGCCCCCACATTCCCACGCGGTCTCCTCTCTTCAAGCCAAGAGCTAAGAGCCCTGCAGCAAGGGTCTCTGCCTGATGAGAAAAAACACCCAGAGATGTTACTGTACAGATACTTGGCAATTCTCCTAAAAAAAACAACAGCCAATTTTATCCTTGGCATTACTCGAAAATCAAATCAGCAAGTCTCCCTGGGATAGTAGCCAGAAGATGGCGGGATCCGTACTACATATAAGAAGTTCTGTATTTTAATATAAAGTATGCACCGCATAGGCTCCAAATCATAGATTGTAAAGAGTAAAAGTACAATAGTGTACCTATTAGCTTTATTATCATTTTTAATTTAAGAGAGTCCCATATTCAATACAGTTTTTTTTTCACAATAAGGCTGCTTTCACACTATGTTTTTTTTAACATGCGTCATGAACGTTTCTTTGCTGTAAAAGTGGATCCTGTTTTTACAAAGAAAAACGCATGTGTTATTTTGCAGGATCCTGTCACTTGAAGTTTATGGGCGGGCATTGAAGTCATGTCATTGGGAGTGAGGGGAACTGACCGTGATAGACTGGGAGCCGGCATCTGAAAGCTGCTGACGCTGGTAACCAAGGTAGACATCGGGTAACTAAGCGAAGTGCTTTGCTTGGATACCCGATATTTACCTTGGTCACGAGCGTCCGCAGCTGCTAGGAGCCGGGCTGCCTGCTCCCTGCACACGTAACCAAGGTAAACATCAGTTAACTAAGCGAAGCGCTTTGCTTGGTTACCCGATATTTACCTTGGTTACGAGCGTCCGCCGCTCTCAGGCGGGGGAGAGAGAAGGGGGAGAGAGGGAGAGAGCGAGGGGGAGAGAGCGAGGGGGAGAGAGAGACTGATCACGCCAGGCTGGTTTCTGGGCATGCTCAGTAGAGCAAGCAGGATCCTGTCTATCAGCATGCCAGCGTTCACATGTGTTTGCGTGCAGTATAGTCTGGATCCAGTGAAAAACAGTATTTGGACGCAGCTCAAAGACGCTACAAGTAGCGGTTTTGAAAAAAGTTAAAAAACTGCAAGTCGCTGGATCCTCACTATAACACACGCAAACGCATGTTGACGCGAGTCCATTGCAAATGCATTGAAATGAAGATGCATTTGCACTGGATCCGTTTTTGCGTTAAAAAAACGTTCATGACGCATGTTAAAAAAACGTAGTGTGAAAGCAGCCTAACTGGAACTAGAGCTCCATGGTTTTTGTTGCAGAGCTCTAAATCCCTCACATCTCTTCGTGGTTGACAACCACCACAACCAGGGGGACAGTCTTAAAGGGGTTATCTGAGGTTTTAAGAATTCCAAGAAAGTGTTGACTCGGCACAAACTATTAAAATAATAATGTTCTAATCACCATATACACCTGCCGGGCGCAACTTGCTATCTTCTTAGATATCTGACTTGTGGGCATATCCAGCAGTGAGCTTCAAACTATCAAGTTACCAAAATGACTTTTCGGCCAGTGACATGCTGGTATAGATTACATGCCAAATTATGTGATGTACAAAAAAAGGGGGAGCAGAGCAAGTGGGTGTCTTATGGGAATGCCAAAATAGTACTGATTTTGTTTAGGGTCCAAATCGCAAACTTGCAATCCTCTGCATATTGTAAATACTGGTAATACAGGATTTATTTCAGTTAATGAGAGCTGTATACCATATTAGAGGGGTTTACAAGAGTCAGACCCCAAAGATCTGATATTGATGGCCTATCCTAATGTCTCTCTAAAGTTGGTTACAGATTGCCAGATCTTTTATAGTAAAACAAAGCGCTGACCTCCTCAAAAATTTATTCTGAAATCAGAATTTTTTTTTACCAAAATAAGTACCATACCGGTCAAAAGTTTGGACATACTGTCACCTGGAATATCTTCCAATGAACAGTTATGCCTTGTTAAGGGTTCACTGGCCTTCAAAAGTTGTTTGCAACCATCAGGTGTGTTTTGCAGAGGCAGTACCGGTACATAGATGCATACAATAACTGGGTCCTATTCCACAACTGTTCTAAACCAGAATATGGAAAACACCACTGAACCAAATGAGATGACAGTCCATTATTACTCTCAGACATGATGGTCAGTTAATCTGAAAAATTGCTAGAACCTTGAAGGTATCATAAGTGCATCATAAAAACAGTCAATCACTATGCTGAAACTAAGGGTACCGTCACACTTTAGTGACGCTCCAGCGATCCCACCAGCGATCTGACCTGGTCAGGATTGCTGATGCGTCGCTACATGGTCGCTGGTGAGCTGTCAATCAGGCAGATCTCACCAGCGAGCAGTGACCAGCCCCCAGCCAGCAGCGCTGCGTGGAAGCGATGCTGCGCTTGGTAACTAAGGTAAATATCGGGTAACCAAGTGCTTGGTTACCCGATATTTACCTTGGTTACCAGCGCACACCGCTTAGCGCTGGCTCCCTGCACTCGTAGCCAGAGTACACATTGGGTTAATAAGCAAACCGCTTTGCTTATTTACCCGATGAGTACTCCGGCTACTTGTGCAGGGAGCAGGGAGCCGGCACTGGCAGCCTGAGAGCGGCGTACGCTGGTAACCAAGGTAAATATCGGGTAACCAAGCAAAGTGCTTCGCTTGGTTACCCGATATTTACCTTGGTTACAGCTTACCGCAGGCTGTCAGAAGCCGGCTCCCTGCACATTCAGATCGTTGCTCTCTCGCTGTCAAACACAGCAATGTGTGCTTCACAGCGGGAGAGCAGAGCAACGTCCAAAAAATGAACCAGCACTGTGTGTAACGAGCAGCGATCTCACAGCAGGGGCCAGATCGCTGCTCAGTGTCACACACAGCGAGATCGCTAATCAGGTCACTGGCGCGTCACAAAAATCGTGACTCAGCAGCAATCTCGCTAGCGATCTCGCTATGTGAGAAGTACCCCTAAGGGTCATGAGGAATAACCAGTAAAGGAAAACAAAGAATGACCTCGACTGCAGTTGATAAGTTCATTAGTTACCAGCCTCAAAAACCACAAATTGACCATAACTCAGATAACAGTCCTCATAAATTACACAACTATCAAGCATCAGACACATGTCAACATAAACTAGCCATAGCAGACTGCGAGAAGCAGACCTTTACAAAGAAACCACTACTGAGCACTGTAACCAAGGAAGACAGGCTTGTTTGCGTCAAGAAAACCAAGGACTAGACATTCAACCAGTGGATAACTGAACTGTGGTATGATGAGTCAAAGTTTTAGTTTTAGTACCAACTGCCATGTCTCTGTGATATACCGAAAAAATGAGCAGATGTTTTTCACTTATGTAGTGGCTACTGTGAAGTATGGAGTGAGAGATGCGATGGTGAGGGGCTGCTTTGCTGGTGTCACTTGCCGCCAGGGATGAGGCAGTGAGCGGAGGGATAGCAGATCCCACAGAAACGGACAAGAAGACAGGACAACAGACACAGGAAGTCATCAGGCTCCAAATCAGGCAAGGCTCTAGACATCGGGGAGAAGTCATCAGACACTAGACATCAGGCACAGCTTCAGGCATCGGACAAAGGTCGTCAGGCACCGGACATTGGGCATGCCTCCAGGCATCGGGCAGAGGTCATCAGACATCGGGCAAGGCTCCAGACATCAGCCATGACAGTGAAGGCACAGCAGTCGTGGACCACAGCAGGATGGTGCAAGAACAGCAGGCACTCTGGACTTCAGGTTAAAACACAAACAGGACTTTATTCACAAGTACAGGACACAGAAGGGTTACAGAAATAGGACACAAACTAGTACCAGGGGAACACATGGACAGAACAGGTCCAGGGCAGACATCAGCATGCCAGAACTAATTACAGACAGGACTGGTGCTGGATATGGGGAGACCAGAGCAACATGGCAGGACCAATACAAGGTTACCAGATGCCTCTGAGCCATAGGTTGGGGACACCAATTCAAGGTGCGCACACCGCCCCAATATAAGCAAGGAAGGACCCAGCAGGACAAGCTCAGGGCCAGAGACCTAGGGACCAGACACATGTGGATGGCCATATGGGACAGCAGAGAACCACACAACACGTGAGTGGCAGTGCAGAGGAGAAGGGAACTGCGTAAGTAACCAAAAGGAAACGGCAATGG
This sequence comes from Anomaloglossus baeobatrachus, assembly GCF_048569485.1. NCBI lineage: Eukaryota > Metazoa > Chordata > Amphibia > Anura > Aromobatidae > Anomaloglossus > Anomaloglossus baeobatrachus. The sequence continues at coordinate 304,627,855 of NC_134357.1, read as the reverse complement.
TAACCCAGCTGGGTATGGGGGAGGAGAGTGTAGAGACATCGGCGCTAGGACGGGGTGCCGCTGTAAGTATGGAACCAGAACACCAACGCTACAGCTGGTGACACTGTTGGTGATTTATTCTATATTCAAGGCACACTTGCCCTTCATGGCTACCACAGCATTCTGCATAGACATGACGTCCTTTCTGGTTTGCACTTAGTGAGTGGGACCATCATTTGTATTACAACAGGACAATGACCCAAAACACACATCTGGGCTATGTAAGGCTATGTCACCAAGGAGGAGAGGGATAAAGTGCTGCATCAACAATGGCCTCTGCAATCACTAAATCGCAATCAAAATGGTTTTGGATGAGTTGAATCGCAAAGTAAAAGCAAAGCTATCAACAAGTGCTCAGCACCTCTAGGATCTCCAAGACTGTTGGAAGCTATTCCTGGTGACTTCTTGACAAACTTACATGAGAGAATACTAGCTATCATCAGAGTAAAAAGGTGGCACTTTGAGGAATCTAATGTTTAACACGTATTCAGGTTGGTTTCACACATTTCTTTACTCCTTGTTTCTATTTGTGTTCCTTCCAAGTTTTGCTGCCTTCAGTCTGAATCTACAATGTGCACATTCCAATAAGAACTAAGAAAACCATTCCATGAATAGGTGTTTCCAAACTTTTCAATGTTACTGTATATTTTAGGTTTATATCTTGGATATCATGGATCATTTGATTGAGCAGACAAAGTACAAAAGCATTTTAACACCTCGCCCTCTATTGCAAGTTAACTGGCAAGTGAGCTATGAGCCCAGCAGTTTACTAGCTTATATTAGGAGCACAGGTCCTAGTCTGGTTTGACAAACCAGATAGATCTTGTTGGGTTCATATGTCAGCGGAGTGCAATCTACTGCTCATGATCACTGCTTTATCTAATATTTCTCCAGTTCTGAAAATCTCCGGAATGACTCACAAACACAGTTATAAATGTCAGCAGCTCTCTTCATACACTCTGCTTTTATTAGCTGTATATTCTAGTTTAGCACTCTTTTAAGTGGAGATTAAACAATAAGAATGCGCCTGCCAAAACAGGCTGGATGGATTTCAATTCTGCTGCCGACACTCAATTGGCACAATGACAACCTTCCTTAGGCTATGTGCGCACTAGAAATGTGAATTTTCTCAAGAAAATTTCTTGAGAAACTTCTGGGAGTGGAAGATTTCCGCACCTGCGGAAAAATCCACGGCAAAAACGCATGCGGATTTGCCGCGGATTTACCGCGGATTTACCGCAGGTTGCTCCCTGCGGTTTTGCAATAAATAATATAGATAATCGATAGACAGATAATGGATAGAGTGAAAGATGGATAGATGAATAGATAGATAGGCCTGTTTCACACGTCAGTGATTCTGATACATTTGTGCTTTTTTTTAAACGTACCAGAATCACTGACATACGCAGACCCATTATAATGAATGGGTCTGCTCACACGTCAGTGATTTTTCATTGCACGTGTCTCTGTGCGGCGTACCCGCGTGTGCGTGATTGCCGCACGGAGACATGTCCATTTTTTTCTGGCATCACTGATGTCCCACGGATCACGCAGTGGTGTGGTCCGTCAAACACGTGCCAGAAAAAAACGTGCTTTTAAAATAAAAAACATTTTTACTCAACCGGCTTCAGCGGCGCTCTCTGCAGCCCGTGCAGCCTGCTGCTTCTAAGCCGGCTGATTACTGTCGCGCATATTCATGATGCACGACACAGCCGACCCGGAAGCAGCTGCTGCGGGGGTCAGCGCCGGCCGGATGCTGCACCGCGGGAGCGATCAGCACCATGGAGAGCGGGAGCGCGCACAGGTGAGTTGATTTCTAAGTGCAATCACGGGCCACGGAGAATGGAGCCCGGATTGCACTTAGACAACCCACGTGTGCCGTAATTAACGGCACACGCAGGGACATGTGCATGTTTTACACGCCAGTGAAAAACCTCAGTGTTTTTCACTGACGTGTGAAACGGGCCATAGATAGATAGATAGATGAGAAAGACCTATAGAATGTCCCACCTCCCTGCATTTTCTAAGCTGGCACCCTTTAGTGACTTTCATGTGGCACTAAAGGGTGCTTAGCCTTGTATTTAGCCATAAAATAAATAAATAATTAAAAAAAAAACGACGTGAGGTCCCCCCATCTTTTGTAGCCAGCTAGGGTAAAGCAGTCGGCTGCAGCCTGCAAACCACAGCTGACAGCTTCACCTTGGCTGGTAATCCAAAATAGAGGGCACCCCACGCTGTTATTTCACATTAAATAAATAATTTAAAACAAAAAACGTGGGGTCCCCCCCAAATTGGATCACCAGCCAAGGTAAAGCGGACAGCTGTGGTCTGGTATTCTCAGACTAGGGAGGTCCACTGTTATTGGACACTCCCCAGCCTAAAACTAGCAGGCCGCAGCCGCCCCAGAAGTGGCGCATCCATTAGACGTGCCAATCCTGGCGCTTCGCCCCAGCTCATCCCGCGCCCTGGTGCGGTGGCAAACGAGGTAATATATGGGGTTGATGCCAGATGTGTAATGTCACCTGGCATCAAGCCCTGGGGTTGGTGAGGTCAGGCGTCTATCAGATACCCGACATCACCAACCCAGTCAGTAAGAAATAAAAAATAGACAACAAAAAAAGTTTTATTTGAAAAAACACTCCCCAAAACATTCCCTCTTTAACCAATTTATTGAAAAGAACAATCAATTCCACATCCGGCGTAATCCAATAAGGGGGGGGGGCACGGCGATCCATACCATAGTCGCTGTCCCAGTCAATGAAGAACAGAATGTTCCCCATTGGCTGGGAGAGCAATGCAGTGACCGGAGCTAACATCAATAGGTCAGCCCAGGTCACTGCAGGGGATGCCGAGCGCTGCCATCAGGAGCATAGATGAGATCATTACCTTCTGTGATCATCTCCTGTACTGCTGACGTCAGCGCTGTCACTGACTTCTATGCCCGCCGCGTTGTCAGAAGTATCGCGAGAGCCCGTGACGTCACCGCTAGTGACAGTCTCGGGCCGCTCGCGAGACGGGCATAGACAGCAGTGACCGCGCTGACGTCAGGAGGCAGGAGATCGTCACAGCAGGTAATGATCTCACCTCTTGACAGCAGCGCTCGTCATCCCCGCGGCTCCCAGCACTGCAGGGTGTCAGTGTCTGCCTGCGCTGCCGCGTGACAAGCTGCTGACACTGCGGGCAGTCACTGACACCCTGCAGTGCAGGCAGCCGCGAGGCCGGAGCAGGACACACGGACGCACGGGACAGACCTGGAGGTCGCACGGAAGCGCTTCTGTGCGGCGTCCAGGGAGTGTGACGTCTGTGTTTACTCTGCTCCGCTTCCTCTTCCTGGCATAATGACATCGCTTCCTGCAAAACCGCAGGCAGCGATGAGCATTACCGCAGGTAAATCGCGGCTATACCGGGGGTATACCGCACATCATTTGCTACCTGCGGTATACCCCCGGAATTTCGCGATTACATTACAGTGAATGGAGTGAATTTCCGGGGGTATACTGCAGGTACCTGCGGAAAATAATGGACATGCTCATTTTCTCAAGAAAGTTTCTCGAGAAAATTTTCTCAAGGAAATTTCTTGAGAAAAATCCGCAGTGCGCACAGCTATTTTTTTTTCTCATAGGATTTGCTGGGAAATGTCTGCACAAAGATTGCAGACATTTCTCAAGAAATTTCTGCAGCAAATCCGCGGGTAAATCCGCGGGTAAAACGCACTAGTGCGCACATAGCCTTAAAGTGTAACTGTACTTTTAGAAAACTCTGACGTCATAGACAAAAAATGGCAGAACCTTTGGTCTCTGGAGGTCCAAGTCCAACAGCTGCTAAAAAAAAAAGGTGAAGAAGAGCTGAACAAACACATTCTATGGGGCTTGTGTTATGTCCTGGATGAGAGCAGCTCTGCACTTCTACCTAAGGCTATGTGTCCACGGGAGAATGTATCTGCGGATTTTTCTGCCTCAAAATCCGCAGCTTTCCCGCAAAATCCGCACCTTATCATAGGTGCGGATTTGATGCGGCGGATTTTGGTGCGGATTTTTTTTTTTTTCTTCCAATTTTAAAGCCAAAATCCGGACGAAAATCCGCAGCAAAAATTGACATGTTGCAGATTTTTCCGCACGAAAATCCGCACGATTTCCGCTGCAGAAAAATCCGCAGCGTGGACACAGCATTTCCCAAATGCCATAGAAGTGGCTGGGGAGTAGCTGTGCTGCAGATTTTCGGAAAATCCGCGGCTTTTCCGCGAGAAATCCGCGCATTTTCCGCAGCGTGGACACATAGCCTTATTCTTCCTAAAACACCACTCCTACCGGTTACATCACCTCTTTTGCATTCTTAAGGTAACCTTATATGAACTGTAGATCAGGATTGTTTAATAATAATAATACAAAAAAAAAGCCTTACAATCTCTGCAGAAACAGTATGTAAATGCCTTTCTGGATTCATAGTTGCACAGATTGAAAAAAGACATGAAACCATTGAGTTAAAGGGGTGGTTCACTACGTAGCATAGTGGCCACACATCGATGTAAACCTTATAGAGAAGGCTTTTCTCAAATAACTTGTTTAGCCAATTCTGCCTCTGAGCAGCGCTATTGCGGTCCGCTCGTCCCCATCACGTGCCCCCAGGCTCCGTGACCTCTGAGATCCGGTGATATCACATCAATTTCCAGTTGACCCGATATCACCGAGGCTGGCCCCAGTCTTCCTGAATGACTGGGCTGTGCGCGGAGTTTCACTGCTTGCCACAGCCCAGCATCTCGCACGCGCTCTCCTTCACTGCAGAGCGCTGCAAGCAGGGGCAATGCTGGGCTGTGACGAAAGGTGAAACTCCAGCAACAGCCCAGTCACTCAGGAAGACTGGGGCCAGCCTCGGTGACGTTGGCCCAACTGGAAGTTGACGTGATACACCGGATCTCAGAGGTCACGGAGCCTGGACGTCACTTCATGGGGATGAGCAGACCGCAATAGCGCTGCTCAGAGGCACAATTGACTACACAAAGCATTTGAAAAAATCCTTTTTTATAAGGTTTACATCAATGTGTCGCCACTATATGAATAGTGAACCACCCCTTTAAACCTTTCAAGTCAAGGAAGTGTATTATATGGGAAGATTTAGGGATAGAGTGCTCAAAACTCACTTAATCTGGTTTGACAGACATCCCCGGTACAATATTTCAAGCTGAAACCCTATGCATGCGCCATCTTCTGTTTCCAGCACATGCACAGTGAAGGTGGGTGGACCAGCGATGGTCTCAGTGATGCATTGTGCGTGCAAGCAGAACCCGTCTACCTGTCTGAAGAAGATTCCTGTTAAAAGTCCACAAGATTCCCTAGGTATGCACCAGAATTATAGGACAACAGCGCATGCACACATTTTCAGATGGGCTTGAGGTGACGTACCGTGATCTTAGGGACAGGGCGTTGATCAAACGCTGGTTGGGTTTTTCAAGGAGCTCTAGCTTTTTGACATCCCAAATGTAATACAGATACAGTATGTGCAGTGTTTTTTAAGGCTTTTTTTAGTCAATCCTAATCCATAACAGAACATCTTCAGAATGTAAAGCCAGTGCAGTCAGTCTAGTAGTGAAAACCGAGGTAACAGAATTTGATGTTGTCGGATACTGAATATCTGTTAGATATGGAAACCTGAGATTAAGGGGTACTTTGCACACTGCGACATCGCTAGCCGATTGTAGCGATGCCAAGCGCGATAGTCCCCGCCCCCGTCACAGATGCGATATCTTGTGATAGCTGCAGTAGCGAACATTATCGCTACGACAGCTTCACATGCACTCACCTGCCCTGCGACGTCGCTCTGGCCGGCGAACCGCCTCCTTCCTATGGGGGCGGGTCGTGCGGTGTCACAGCGACGTTACACGGAAGGCGACCAATAGAAGCGGAGGGGCGGAGATGAGCAGGACGTAAACATCCCGCCCACCTCCTTCCTTCCTCATTGCAGAGGGAACGCAGGTAAGGAGATGTTCCTCGTTCCTGCGGCTTCATACACAGTGATGTGTGCTGCCGCAGGAACGAGGAACAACATCATACCTGTCGCTGCAGTGAAATTATGGAAATGACCGACACTACACAGATCACCGATTTTCGACGCTTTTGCGATCGTTTATCGGTGCTTCTAGGCTTTACACGTTGCAACGTCGTTACCGGCGCCGGATGTGCGTCACTTTTGATTTGACCCCGACGAGATCGCAGTAGCGATGTCGCAACGTTCAAAGTACCCCTTAGGCCCAACTTATGCACACTAGATATGTACATTTCCAACTCAGTTACAATATAATACGGTACTACACATGATATGATAGGATTATATTCACTTTACTTCTTACTACTGCTGCTTTTAAAGTAGGGCCTTGGACCAAAAGTGTAGAACAATGGTTTCATGTCAATTCTATAGTAATTTATGGCAGTTAAAAGGTAAATGTTGACCTTACCTGGCCAATCACTGAATGAGTGACAGTTAAGTTTGCATTAGGGGTACTTCACACACAGCGAGATCGCTACTGAGATCGCTGCTGAGTCACGGTTTTTGTGACCTCATTAGCGATCTCGCTGTGTGTGACACTGAGCAGCGATCTGGCCCCTGCTGTGAGATCGCTGCTCGTTACACACAGCCCTGGTTCTTTTTTTATTGTTGCTCTCCCGCTGATAAGCACACATCACTGTGTGTGACAGCGAGAGAGCAACAATCCTGAATTTGAAGGGAGCAGGAGCCGGCGTCTGACAGCCTGCGGTAAGCTGTAACCAAGGTAAACATCGGGTAACCAAGGTGGTTACCCGATATTTACCTTCATTACCAGCCTCCGCAGCTCTCACGCTGCCAGTGCCGGCTCCTGCTCCCTGCACACGCTAAGCTAAGCGGTGTGTGCTGGTAACTAAGGTAAACATCGGGTAACCATACCCGATGTTTACCTTAGTTACCAGTGTCCGCAGCTTCCAGACGCTGGCTCCGTGCAAGCGCAGCGTCGCTTGCACGCCGCTGCTGGCTGGGGGCTGGTCACTGGTGAGATCTGCCTGTTTGACAGCTCACCAGCGACCATGTAGCGATGCAGCAGCAATCCTGACCAGGTCAGATCGCTGGTCGGATCGCTGCGGCGTCGCTAAAGTGTGACGGTACCCTTACTCCTACAACCTCAGTGGAGCAGCTGCCTAGCTTGCTGCCCTCCAAAACATTTCTTATACACCCACCATACAATCCCCAACACATTTTCTGTCTATTCTGCACATACATCTTTACTTAGTTGGCTGAAGCTTTTCCGTGTACCATCGTAAACAACTACAATGGCATCTTGATCTGGTACGCGCTCGGTTGTGGCCATCAGACACTGCTGCATAGTCTTGCTGGAAAGTGGTACGTCAGATATTCCATGGATGTAACTAGTGGATGTGATTGGTCGGGTAGGAGGAGAATCTCTCAGCAAGCGGCTGTGGATTGAAGAATAAAGAATTCATTTAAGTATATTTGAGTAAAGTAATTGACAAAAAATTAGACATTTTTTTTCTAGATGCATTTGTGCAAAGACAAGTCTGCTACATAGAATACATAGGAAGCTGAGATATGTAGACACTGCTGACCTTTTCAAATGAATTTGTCTCGGTGCCAGAGATGCTCTTTCAGTCATGGACTGGAGTAGCATTTCTGGTGTAGAAAACAATGTGATGAATTCGACAGGGGTAACCATGGCCCTGACCCTCCTCAGCTCGGCAAAGCTGATCCAAAGTGTTGTGAAAATGCCAAAAGTTGCAAAACCATTGCGCAGCTCTGCCTTTTCCAAACATTTTGCGACATTCAAAGCTTTTGCTCAACTTTTGAGGCGTAAGAGACCATCGATGAATCGGCCCCAGTATTTCTTATTAAGGCAAAGATACTCACTGAAGTCACTCCAGGAACAGAGACAGCCAAAGGAGGAGGACCCTGTGATGGACGTGCATGTCCACCACAAACTCTAGAATACACACAATACGTAATGTGTTTTTGGGGTTACACGAGATTTCACAGCTCCTTGTGGCCCGATTTTTTAGTCATTAGTGAAAAATGTCCTTCTTTTCCCCACTTATCAGTCACTTTTTGTATGCTGTATGGATCATTTGCTCTGAAAAACTCAAATTTATCTTCAGATGGGTCTTCACAGTGATGGATCAGATTACAGCTGCTGCTTATAGAAGTCGATGAAAAGAGGAAGGGGAAAGAGCAGGAGGGAGATAGCAGCTGCCTAAGTTTCTAGTTATTAGAGCCTAAATAAAGAGAAAACTGCTAAATACTAATGTACAGTAATGTCATATATCGGTCAGAAGTTGCTACTCGTCTGTCCCAGCTCTAGCATCAACCTCTTCATTCTCTCACTGCTGTGGCTGGCTAGCTCTGCTCCTGTGCTGCTCCAGTGATTATGAAGGCAATGAAGCGGGCACCTCTAATGTTGTCCCTTAAGACCTCATAGGCCAAATCAGGCATTGGAACACCTCCTGAGTATTCAGGTAGTTGGCGTCCTCATCACTAGTACTTTTCAGTGCTCCACAATTTGCCACAGTAAAGCCTTCATAGAAACCCAGATATGGTGCTATCTCTGGACTCTATTTTCTCCAAGCGAGTTGCCTACAAACAACCCCAGCTCTGCTACAACTGCTGCACTCTGCTATAACCACTAGGCTGCTTTCAGTCAGTCACCTGCTAAATCCGACTACAACCACTGGAACTGACTGTCTATGCGTACAGACATACCCAGCGCTGCCATACCACTTGAATCTGCTTATTGTCAGACTAGAAGGTGGCCCGATTCTACGCATCGGGTATTCTAGAATTTACGTATTGTGTAGTTCATGTATGATTTTTGTTATATATATATATATATATATATATATATAGATGTTGTTGTGTGTAGTTACCAAGTGTTTGTGTAGGGCGCTGTACATGTTCTGAGTGTCGCGGGGGGTGAGAGCGGTGTTGTATGTGTGTTGCGTGTGTTGCGTTGTTTGTGGAGCGCTGTGTGTCTGTAGCGTTGTGTGTGTGTGTGTGTTGTGCGGTTTGTGTGTGTGTGGTGTGTTTTGGGGGGAGGTATGTTTTGAGCAATGTGTGTGTTGTGCAGTATGTGCGTATATTTGTGTGTGCAGCGTTGTCTGTGTGTGTGGGTGTCTGTGTAGGGCGTTGTTTGTGATTCCTAGTGTGTGTGTGTTGTGCAGTGCGCGTGTGTGTGTGTGTTGGGGGGAGGTGTGCACCTCCCATCGTGCTCTATCCCCCATGCTGCGCACCCCCCAAACGTGCTCCATCCGCCATGCTGCGCACTCCCAAACGTGGTCCATCCGCCATGCTGCGCACTCCCAAACGTGCTCCATCCGCCATACTGCGCACTCCCCATCGTGCTGCATCCCCCATGCTGCGCACTCCCAAACGTGCTCCATCCGCCATGCTGCGCACTCCCCATCGTGCTCTATCCGCCATGCTGCACACTCCCAAACGTGCTCCATCCGCCATGCTGCGCACTCCCAAACGTGCTCCATCCGCCATGCTGCGCACCCCCTATCATGCTCCATCCGCCATGCTGCGCACTCCCAAACGTGCTCCACCCGCCATGCTGCGCACTCCCAAACGTGCTCCATCCGCCATGCTGCGCACTCCCAAACGTGCTCCATCCGCCATGCTGCGCACTCCCAAACGTGGTCCATCCGCCATGCTGCGCACTCCCAAACGTGCTCCATCCGCCATGCTGCGCACTCCCAAACGTGCTCCATCCGCCATACTGCGCACTCCCCATCGTGCACCATCCGGCATGCTGCGCACTCCCAAACGTGCTCCATCCGCCATGCTGCGCACTCCCAAACGTGCTCCATCCGCCATGCTGCGCACTCCCAAACGTGCTCCATCCGCCATGCTGCGCACTCCCAAACGTGGTCCATCCGCCATGCTGCGCACTCCCAAACGTGCTCCATCCGCCATGCTGCGCACTCCCAAACGTGCTCCATCCGCCATACTGCGCACTCCCAAACGTGCTCCATCCGCCATACTGCGCACTCCCCATCGTGCACCATCCGGCATGCTGCGCACTCCCAAACGTGCTCCATCCGTCATGCTGCGCACTCCCAAACGTGCTCCATCCGTCATGCTGCGCACTCCCAAACGTGCTCCATCCGCCATGCTGCGCACTCCCAAACGTGCTCCATCCGCCATGCTGCGCACCCCCCATCATGCTCCATCCGCTTGGGAGTGCGCAGCATGCCGGATGGTGCACGATGGGGAGTGCGCAGTATGGCGGATGGAGCACGTTTGGGAGTGCGCAGTATGGCGGATGGACCACGTTTGGGAGTGCGCAGCATGGCGGATGGACCACGTTTGGGAGTGCGCAGCATGGCGGATGGACCACGTTTGGGAGTGCGCAGCATGGCGGATGGACCACATTTGGGAGTGCGCAGCATGGCGGATGGAGCACGTTTGGGAGTGCGCAGCATGGCGGATGGAGCACGTTTGGGAGTGCGCAGCATGGCGGATGGAGCATGATGGGGGGTGCGCAGCATGGCGGATGGAGCACGTTTGGGAGTGCGCAGCATGGCGGATGGAGCACTTTTGGGAGTGTGCAGCATGGCGGATAGAGCACGATGGGGAGTGCGCAGCATGGCGGATGGAGCACGTTTGGGAGTGCGCAGCATGGGGGATGGAGCACGTTTGGGAGTGTGCAGCATGGCGGATAGAGCACGATGGGGAGTGCGCAGTATGGCGGATGGAGCACGTTTGGGAGTGCGCAGCATGGCGGATGGAGCACGTTTGGGAGTGTGCAGCATGGCGGATAGAGCACGATGGGGAGTGCGCAGCATGGCGGATGGAGCACGTTTGGGAGTGCGCACCATGGGGGATGCAGCACGATGGGGAGTGCGCAGTATGGCGGATGGAGCACGTTTGCTCAGCCTCTCTCCTTCCAGCCTCCCTCAGCATCAGCCCCCCCTCCCAGCCTTCCCCAAGATCAGCCTCTCTGCTCCCAGCCTCCTCCAGCACGCCGTGCTCCTCTGCCGACACTCACCCACACCCGATCGCATCCACTCACCCACACAACCGATCGCATCCACTCACACACACCCGATCGCATACACTCACACACACAGACACTGACGATATTGCACATACGCGCTGATACTCACAACATCCGGGGATATCACATGCTTCTGGCCATGTGATCCTCAGTCAGGTCCTGGAAGCTCACAGCACAATATCGCCGCCGAGAAGCAAGCGATATCCCAGGATGTTGTGAGTATTTGGATGCGATGTGATGTGTGAGGTGTGTGTGAGTGTGATCTGATTTGTGTGTGTGTATGTGTGTGCTGTTATGTGTGTGCTGTTATGTGTGTGCTGTTATGTGTGTGTATGTGTGTGTGTGTGTGTGTGTGTGCTGTTATGTTATGTATGTTCCGCAGCTGCAGGACCTTGATGTGTGGATGCGATGTGATGTGTGTGTGAGGTGTGTGTGAGAGTGAGTGTCAGCCGGTGTACACTGGTAACTATGATACACATCGGGTAACTAAGGGACCTTAGTTACCCGATGTGTATAATGGTTACCAGCTTTCACGGCCTCCGTTAAGATCCCAGCATCGCAAGGTTATGTCTGGCGCTGCCGGGATCCTGACGGAGCCGGTGTAGAAGCAAGCGATATCCCAGCATGTTGTGATGTGTGAGGTGTGTGTGAGAGTGAGTGTGAGAGTGAGTGTGATCTGATGTGTGTGTGTACTCACCTGGGAATCGGAGCCCCGTGTCAGTTGGGCCAGAGCGAGCGTGCATTGCATGAGGGGGGCGGGGCCTGCAGAGAGCCGGGGCGAGAGGCCAATCCGTGTGGGGGGGCGGGGCCATGGCGAGCCCAGCGGCCAATCAGCTTTGTGTCACCGTAAGGACACAATTTCGGAGCATGACAGACAGACAGATAGACAGACAGACAGACAGACAGACAGACAGACAGACAGAATAAGGCAATTATATATATAGATATATCCCACTCTACAGTTCTGAAATGGTACTCCACTCTACTCCATCTTTAACGTGTCATCTGTTCCTCCCAATTCTGCTTCATCTATGAGGCCATTTTACTGCGCCAATAAACCCAACACACAGGCTTTCCAGAGTCTAGGGCCTGTCATCAGTCCATGCTGGAGGCTATCTGCTCCTCAGGACAAGTGCTCATACACCTCACCAGGTGAGACATGACAGAAATAGTGTGAGGCCACCGCACACGTTGAATATTTGGTGAGTTTTTTAAATTAGTATTTGTAAGTAAAAATCAGGAGTGGAACAATCAGAGGAAAAGTATAATAGAAACACGGGCACCACTTCTGTATTTATTACCCACTCCTGGTTTTTGCTTAGAAAGACTGAGGTAAAAAACTCACCAAATACTCAACATGTTCACATGGCCTAACACCACTTACACACATTGAGTATTTGTTGAGCGTTTTACCTCAGTATTTGTAGCCAAAACCAGAAGTCGAACAGTCAGAGGAAAAGTATAATGGAAACACGTGCACCACTTCTGTATTTATTACACACTCCTGGCTTTGGCTTCTTAAGGCTAGTTTCACACTTGCGTTGGATCCGTTGCTATCCGCAGCCTTGAGGAATTACGGTAACCGTTACAGGAAACCGTTATATTCCTCATAGACTTCTATTAGCTACGGATAGCAACGGATGGTCTTGCATTGCATCCGCCCCGCAGCGCATCAGTTGTTTTGACGCTGACCGTCAGTGAGCGTCGGGCGGATGGAACGCTGCATGTAGCGTTTTTCTGCACTTGGCGGAGTGTCAAAAAACCGCAACCTGCAGGATTTCGTCGGCGTCCGTTGTTTTTATAATGGACGCCTATGGTGGCGGATTCCGTTAGAATCCGTCATTTGACGGATTCCGTTAACACAGCTGTCTTTACACAACTGCGCATGCTCAGATGTGTAAAGTCAAGGAAAAAAACCTACAACGGATTGCGTTATTTTGTACGATCTGTAGCATGCGTTGTGCCACAATATGCAACGCATCCGTTGCATGCGTCACACAACGCAATGTTACGGATCCCGTCCAACGCAAGTGTGAAACTAGCCTAATACTGAGGTAAAAAAAAAAAATCACCAAATACTCAACGTGTGCATTTAATCACAATATATAAACATTGTCCAAACTGTCCCAATTCAGCAGGTGTTAGGGGAAAGAAGGATCGGGCCTGTTGGTTTGCAACATGCTCAATCCTTTGTCCTCTTGGAGGGTAATCTGCCAAGTATGGAGCAGTTCCTTTTTATTTTCCTACTCAGCTAAGTTTCCATTGGCCGGTATACATCTTTTACTCCTGTATTTTATCTGCACTAGAAGCTGAGCAATAGAGATGGATGGGCGCATCCTCAGATGTTAAAAATAAAAAAAGTCTGGCTAGGGAAAAGACTTGAACCTTATTATCTGCCCGGACCCCAAACTCCATATAAATCTATGGAGGCCCGAACATTGTTCTGTAAAATGGTGTTAGAAAGGGCTGAGGGGCTGCTGGACAATTATACTTACAGAGTCTCCTGTGCGACTGTCACACTGCTTCCGGGTCTGCTCATTAGCTTTCATGCATATTCACTGCTTCCCCAATCATCCACTGTGACAGCGTCTATGATTGGTTGCAGTCAGACTGCCGACATCTGTGATTGGTTGTGGAGTGTAAACATAAATTGATAATTGGAAAAAATGATGGTCATCCCAGGTGTGACCTCAGGTGAACTGACCTGAGCTGAACTCATTGAACTCAGTAACCTCTCCTCAGAAGAAGTTATTAAACTCAATGCTGGATTAACGAATTAGGAAATGGGTACACAGTGAGTATTTTGGTGCAGCCATTTCTTCACCAAATGTGCATCTCTTGGCAAAAAAAAACGCACCAAAACTGCATCAAAAACGCATGCAGTTTTGGTGCGGTAATTTGCCAGGAGATGCAGTTTTGGTACACATATGTCTGCACACAAATATTCAATGTGTACACATTGTTTAATCCAGCATTGAGTTCAATGACTTCACCTGAGATGAGTTCACGGAGTTCAATCAGTTCACCACAGGGCAGTTCACCTGAGGTCACACATAGGGTGCCGTGAGAACCTCGAGCGGTGACCTCAGGTGAACTCGTGAAGTCAGTGATGTCACCACTAACAACTGCAGCTCCGTCAATATGTCCCTGACGCCGCCGTGAGCAGTCACATTTTCTAATGTAGTTTTCAGATGTAGCTGAGCTGGCACTGTCATGGGACCTTGTGTGGATTATGTCAGACCTACAGGGGTGTTTTGGGGTTAACACATTAAAGAGGGTGTTTTGTTTTTTTTAAGTAAAATTTTTTTATCTGTTTATTTCCTTTTACTTAGTATTAGTAATGGAGGGGGTATCATAGACCCCCCCCATTACTAACCTTGGACTTGATGCCTCCCCCCAGACTGAGAATACCAGCCCCCAGCTGTCCGCTTTATCTTGGTTGGATATCAAAATTGGGAGGGAAATCGCTCACCGCTTTTTAAGGCCTCTTTCACACGTCCATGAAAAACCACGCACGTTTTTCACGGACGTGTCAAAGGTGCGTTTTGCACTCCGTGATCCGTGTTTTATGGCACACGTGTGTTCTCCATGTGTTATCCGTGATAAAACACGGAGAACGGGAACTTTCTACTCACCTGTCCCTGGCGTCGCTGTCCGTGGTGCTGATCTTCGGTCTCCGATCCTGCCAACTCCCCGCTGCTGCTTCCGGCCGCAGTGAAGTGAATATGCAATGAGCATAATGAGCGGAGTTCGAAAGCAAGTGACAGTAGCGGCAGAGACAGCAGGGCTGGACATTGTGAGTAAAGTTTTTTTTATTATTTTCTCAGACACGTGTGTTTTCTCCTCCGTGTGGTCCGTTTGCGTTCCGTGTGACACCCGTGATGCCGGAGAAAAACGGACATGTCTACGTGTGGAGCACACGTATGCTCCACACGTACACACGGTCCATGGCAGAATGCGCACGTGAGCGCAGACCCATTGATTTAAATGGGTCTACGTGTGCCCGTGTCTCCGGTACGTGAGGAAACGGATCAAACACGTACCGGAGACAAGGAGGTGTGAAAGAGGCCTTAATAGTATTTATTTTAATAATTAAAAAAAAAATAAAAACACATGGGGTCCCTCGTATTTTGATACACAGCCAAGATAACGTGCACGGCTTTGAGCTGCAGCCATCTGCTTTATCTGTGCTGGGTATCAATATACGGGTCATTTTTTTCCAATTATTTATTTTTACACTCCACAACCAATCACAGACATCGGCAGTCTGACTGCACCAAATCACAGACGCTGTCCCAGAGGCTGGGAAGGGGAAGCTGTGAAAATGCATGAAGGCTAAAGAGCAGACCCGAAGTAGTGTGACAGCCGCACGGGAGTCTTGGTAAGTACGGCATAACTCTCCTGCTTTAATTTCTATTTTGCTTTTTTTTATTCAACCCGAACATGGACTTTCCTGAAAAGTCTGTGTTCAGAGTCCGTGCACAGACCCCAAACTTTACTACTCAGCATTCTTCCCCTTCACTCCTCATAAACTTATAGGCAGCAGGTGGTATTTCACTGAAGACAGAATCGTAGACAGATTAGAGCAATTTTTGAGAGTGAATGATCAATGCCGGAATTTAGAAGGGACTGATAAATTGGGAAAGGGGCATTCATTTCTTTAGTATGACATAATACAATGTTACTTATTTTTATTTGTACTGTTGATGTATAAAACAAATGGCATAGTTATTATTTAACTGAAAAAAAGAAGAAATGTTAACATATGAAGTCAACATGTTTATAATGATATTGATATCTCACTGCTGAGGGCCTCGGTACTATCAGTGTGTTTCTGGGAAGTGTGTCAGTGTATTTTTAGATTGCTAGTGAAAGTAATAGCAAGGATTAATTTATCGTATCCTCTCATTCATATAACATAACTAGTGATGAGCGAGAACTCCCATACTCGGCTGCTCAGTACTAGTGATGAGCGAGCACTCCCATACTCGGCTGCTCAGTACTAGTGATGAGGGAGCACTACCATACTTGGATGCTCAGTATTAGTGATGAGTGAGCACTACCATACTCGGATGCTCGGTACTAGTGATGAGGGAGCACTCCTATACTCGGCTGCTCAGTACTAGTGATGAGCGAGCACTCCCATACTCGGCTGCTCAGTACTAGTGATGAGCGAGCACTCCCATACTCGGCTGCTCAGTACTAGTGATGAGCGAGCACTCCCATACTCGGATGCTCAGTACTAGTGATGAGGGAGCACTACCATACTCGGCTGCTCAGTACTAGTGATGAGCGAGCACTACCATACTCGGATGCTCGGTACTAGTGATGAGCGAGCACTCCCATACTTGGATGCTCAGTATTAGTGATGAGCGAGCACTACCATACTCGGATGCTCGGTACTAGTGATGAGCGAGCACTACCATGCTCGGGGGCTCGGTACTAGTGATGAGCGAGCACTACCATACTCGGATGCTCGGTACTAGTGATGAGTGAGCACTACCATGCTCAGATGCTCGGTACTAGTGATGAGCGCGCACTACCATACTCGGATTCTCAGTACTAGTAATGAGCGAGCACTACCATACTCGGATGCTCGGTACTAGTGATGAGCGCGCACTACCATACTCGGATTCTCAGTACTAGTAATGAGCGAGCACTACCATGCTCAGATGCTCGGTACTAGTGATGAGCGCGCACTACCATACTCGGATTCTCAGTACTAGTAATGAGCGAGCACTACCATACTCGGATGCTCGGTACTAGTGATGAGCTAGCACTCCCATACTCAGTTCCTCGGTACTAGTGATAAGCGAGCACTCCCATACTCGGATGCTCGATACTAGTGATGAGCGAGCACTACCATGCTCGGATGCTCGGTACTAGTGATGAGCGAGCACTACCATACTCAGATGCTCAGTACTCCTAAAGAGCAGTTGGATGCTCGGATGGGTGCAGCTCGAGTTTAATGGAAGTCAATAGGGAACTCAAGCATTTTTCTGAAAGATTTTAACAGAAAAATGTTTGAATTTCCCATTAACTTCCATTAAACTCGAAACACGAATCGAGCCCGTCCGAGCATTCAGCTTCTCATTATGAATATCGAGCATGGGTGTGCTCGCTCATCATTAAACATATCCTTATTAAAGGGACTGTTCCATAAAAAAAACAAATAATGTAATTACAGTATATTGCAGAAATGTAGTACCAGAATTAACAAGATTGGATGACAGAGATCTATAGTAACAGTGATTGATGATCTAACATTAGAACACCATCAAGATGTTGTGGCTCTTCATTCTCATCATCAGCTGGTTTCTGAAGGGCCAAACTCATATATTGATGGAATCCCAGTGATAGTCTATTATAAGAATGAACCTCTAACACACTTCATTGATCACCTGCCTAATTATGTGTGCATAAGTAGATTTGAGGTCAGAAAGCCGCAATCATTTTCAGTGTAACATCCATAAGTTCCACCAGTAGGGGCAGTGTAGCAGGAAGACCTCAGGGTGTACAGGGAATGCAAATGATGATCTCAACCTAGCCTGAGAGCAGCATGATGTAGAGACAGAGACCTTGATTCCAGGGGTGTGTCACTTACTGGGCTGCCTAGTATAGTTTCAATAACATTACTGTTTTATCAGCAGGAGATTATCACCAGAGGACCAGTAAACCTACTGCTAAGTAGACCTCCATATTCATGAGCTCTGTATATCCACGCCCCATTACTGATTGTTTATACTGTGCATAGACTGAAATCTGCCAAACAGCTTCCATTCAGTGGTATGAGTGTGGTTATTCAGAGAACTTGTATAGCATAGGGAGGTAAAACCATGATTTTAAGAAAACTACTGCAAGCAATGAAGCAATTGATACATTGTTGGAATCAGATTCTTTGCCCTACGTTATGCCTGGTGACAGATTCTCTTTAAATACTCCTCCAATCTTCTGGCTATCATGGATGCTTTCTCCCTAGTCAGGTGCAGCACATCTATACAGTACAACCTGTCCTGTAATAAATGGAAAAATCACCCCTATTCTCCAAGAACCCCAAATCCTCTTTTCTGCACCAGAGATCTACAATGACAGGAAAGAGCTCCACTACAAGACGTTTTTCTCAGATCCTCCACCTTCATTGTCACCACAGGAAGCATACACGACACTCACACACTAAACACATGGTGCATACACGACTGTTGTGAATACATTTTCCAGTTTGGGGCTCCCTCTTGTGGTCAGTGCTGGCGGTGCAGTTCATTTGTGGAATGAAAGCCACACACCTGTGGAGGACTGGCAATCAGTTATTTCAGATTGGACTATATAACTGAGCAGTTTTCTCCTGTTACTTGCTGGTGCTCAATGGATATCCTGTGTGTGAAGGACATTCTGAAACTAGCCCCGCTCACTACCAGAACTCCTCTCATATAAGTGGTTTTTGTACCTCCTGCTTATTGTTTCCACTTTCTTGTTGTTTTTTCTGCTTTGTTACTAATGCTTGATTCTTATTTTGTCTGTGTGGAGTTCTTGGTGGAATTGGATTATTTCCTGCTGGGAGTGTCTGTATAAACTTAGCTCCATGATTCTGCAATGTGTTTTGTCATGCTTGGTATTAATTCAGTCCCTCATCTATATTAGTGATTTTGGATTACAGTAACATAGTGCTGATATAGTGGGGGAGAGGTTGTGTGGCCTCAGGATTTTTCCATATGAGGCGTGCTAGTATTTATTAGGGTTTTTACGGATGCAGACAGTACTCCTTCCTATCCTTTCCTATAAAGATAGTTTGGGCTCACCTTTGCTGAATCTGTTTTTCTAGCTTTGTATTGTGTTTTCCTATATCACCGTAGTCTTTACATGTGGGGGGGCTATCTATATCTTTGGGGATTGCTCCGAGGCAATGTCGCTTTCTTATATCTCCATCTGTAAGAATATTTAGTTCTCCGGCTGTGTCGAGATGACTAGGTCATCGTAGGCACGTCCCACGGCTACTTCTAGTTGTTTGTCAGGATTAGGTCTGCAGTCCGCTAAGGTTCCAGCCACTCTGTTACCTTTTGGGTTTCCACATTTTTTGATCCTCCTCGGTCCCTGAATCATAACACACGACACTCACATACTAAACACAGGAAGCATACACGACACTCATATACTAAATATGAGATGCATACACGAGACATGCCACTTAAACATTATACAAATAGCACTTATTACAAGAAAACCTGTCAGCAGGGTAGGCAGTTTGTATTGTGATATCTGGTGACATGTTTGATTCAAACACTTAACATACATCACATTATCACTTTCTAAATGTACCTGCTTTTATGCACAAGTAAGACACATATCGATGCTTAGATGTTATCAGGCAAACCTACTTGCTGGTTAAACTCCATCCTCTTGTGGAGTGACTGACAAAGGCTTCATTCGTCTCCTTTTCTCTTGTTCTTTAGCATTGGAACCTACAACCTTCACGTAACACCACTGTCGGTGGCCAAGTGCATCTGAAACGCTGGGTACTCCCAGTTATCCGAGATGTGTCCAGTGCCAGGATGACAATGCACCGTTCAGGATCCTGGTCTTTGTGATACATTGCCTATTTCCCTAATAACTGGATTCCCCAATAACTGAAGCACCTGTCTGGCCTGCCCCGTGCTATCATTCTCCTCCTTACTGGAGCAGACATTCCCCTGGCTTTCAGAGGACACGGGAAGTGATGTCATTACAGGAAGAGGAAGCGGAGCAGAGAGTAAACACACAGATCACAGACACAGACACATCACAGACACAGAACACATCACAGACATAGACACATAGAACACACATAGAAAGAAAACGGAAATATAGAAAACAAAGAACGTGGGCTCCGCTGTATATTTACCTTCCAGCCGAGGTAAGCACACAGCGGCGGCCCGGTATTCTCAGGCTGGGGAGGGAGAGGGGCAGGGTTAATGTCCCCCGCCTCACTCCCCCTCCCACAGCCGAGAATATCAGCCGCAGCTGCCCCGGCACTGTCGCATGCATTATGCGGCACTACCGGCATGTCCTCGGCTCTTCTTGCCACCGTGTAGCAGTGGTGGCAAGGTAATACAAGGGGTTAATAGTAGTGGGGGACCACCGCCATTAACTCCAGGCTTGATCATGGCAGCGTCTATGTGACAGCTGACATGATCAACCCGTAAGTAAAGTGAAAAAAACACACACACCGAAAAATCCTTTATTTTAAATAAAACAAACAAGCCTCGTTCACCCTTTTATTAACCCCTCCCGCACCAAAGCTCCGGCGTAATCCACCGCTCCGGCGTAATCCACAGGTCCTGCGCTGCTTCCATCCAGCCGCGACTGTCACAGACACAGCGCTGAATGAAAGCAGCAGACAGCAGAGGTAATTACCGGTCATTTCCCACGGCCGGTAATGTGAACTCACTGCCGACCGTGGGAAATGCAGCGATCTGTCATCTATCTATCTATCCCTCTGTCTGTCTATCTATCCCTCTATCTATTCTTCTGTCTATCTACTATCTCAGAATTAAATGACTTTTTTTTTTCAATGTGCTTTATTGCATTGAATGCAATAAAGCACATCCCAACCCGCACGCGGCAAAACCGCGGCAATACCGCGAATAATACCGCAGCAAACCGCAGCAAACCGCATGCGGTTTTCGGGTGCGGTTTCCCGCGTTTTTTTACCGCGGGTGCGGTAATCTTTGAGAGCATGCGGAATTTTCTCAAGAAAATTCCATTTCCCAGTGCGCACAAGGCCTTAGGCAGTATCATTGCCACATACTGTTCGCTCCTGATCTGGTCAGTATCAGTGCTTCTGCGCTCCTCCGATGCTGCAGAGGTAAATCTCCCTCATATAGCCACATGGGATAGGGTACTGGTCGCTCCTGATTTGGTCAGTATCAGTGCCCCTGTGTTCCTCCGATGCTATAGAGGTAAATATCCCTCATATAGCCACATGAGATAGGGCACTGGTCGCACCTGATCTGGTCAGTATCAGTGCCCCTAGGCCCAGATATTGCATTGTTTTAGCCAGCACCACGGCAATGCTGCAGGTCTTTTTTCCCTTTTTGTATGGCATATGCAGCTTTTTTCATATTTTCATATATATTTTCCAGACTATCTCTCACCAGATTTCTCAATATAAACTGTATCCATTAATCGATCTGAGTGGTCAGCTCGAATGTATAGGTTTTGAAACACAAGCAAGTAAAGTTTGTAAAAGCAGCAGCTTGTTGAGTGACAGCAGCTGAGGAACAGCTGATAGCTGTGGTGGATATTCATAGTGATTCCCGCCCCCTGCCTGTCCTCCTCACCCTGTTACTTATGCTAATTCTATTATACAATCGTTTTACTTTGTGACTAAAAGGACCTGTGCTGATGTCATACCCATGTGACCAGAAGAGACGGGGCCTCAGCTAACATAAAGACGTTGCTTCCTGGTATAAGCTATGTTAGCTGAGACCTCACCCTTTCTGGTCACATGGGTATGACATCACCGCAGGTCCTTTTAGGCACAAAGTAAAACGATTGTATAATAGAATTAGCATAAGTAACAGGGGGAGGGGATAAGTATGACTACCCCCCAGGTATTATCTGATCCTCAGCTGTTGTCACTCAACAAGTTGTTGATTTTACAAACTTTACTTGCTTGGATTTCAAAAACTATACATCCGAGCTGACAACTAAAGGTATGTATAGAATCAGCCTGATAGTGCCAGTATAGCACTGGCTTTAGTTTATATAGGAAAATCCTGGTGATTGGTGCACCTTAACTCAGTTTTGGCAATATATTCTCGCTCCAAAACCCACTCACCTATGTATTTTAGATATCAATTTCAGGTCTGGGTCTCCTGTAATAAACCTGATTTTCTATCTTTACAAACATCTCCAACATCTGACAAAGGAATTTATTACATAGGAAATGTCGTCAAAGGCCATCTAACACCACAGTGCAAAGCCATTTATGCCTGTCTTGTGTATGGTGTCCCTCTAATTCAGCTTTACCTTTCTCCTTTACCTTTCATATTGACCATAGCAACAGTAAAGAGTTTTACTGGCATGGGAAAATGTTTATTGCTGCAATTCACACCAGAAATAGGAATACTCAGCAGACCAAGCGAAAGTAAACTTGGGCAAAGTCCCCTATATGTCCTCTAAGACAACCTACTCTAGTAGTACCTATGAGTTACTCATTCTGTATGTCACTAGTAGGCCAAGTGCACACGTTGAGTACTTAGTGAGTTTGAGACAACACCAGGAGAGGGTAGAGAAGTTTCCTGATTGTTCCACTCCTGGTTTAAGGCCGGCTTCTCACTTGCGATTTTCTCGCAGTAGTGCAATGTGAGAAATTCTGGCATTGCACTTAGACAGATGTTATTCAATGATTCAGCTCTCATCTGCGATTTTTTTTTTTTTTTTCTCACTCCAAATCGGACTGAGAAAAAAATTGCAGCATGCTGCGATTTGGAGAGCTTCTCGCGCAAGTCTCTTCAATGAATCTCTATGGGAGCGGGTAAATAATCGGATGTCACACGGACGGCACACACACCATCCTAGTGACATCCGATTTTCTAAATACATTTATCGCATGTTTCACAAAACACTGGAAATGAGTGAGGTCTCACAATGTCTGTCAATCTCTATCTCTGTCAGTTGGTCTCTCCTTCTCGGTATCTAATCTCTCTCACTCTGTCGGTCTCTCTCTCTCTCTGTCCATGTCGGTCTATTCCTTTCCCCCCCTCTCTCATACTCGCCGATCCCTGATCATCAGTGCGGCGCTGCACGGCATTCACACTGCTCCGGCGGCTTCTCCTCTTTTGAAAATGCCGCTCATTATTCAATCTTGTATATCCTGCTTTACCCGCCCACCGGCGCCTATGATTGGTTGCAGTCAGACACGCCCCCACGATGAGTGACAGCTGTCTCACTGCAACCAATCACAGCTGCCAGTGGGCAGGTCTATATCATTTGAACAAATTTTCATAGAAGAGAAGGGGTATAATATGTTATGAACATACATGTCAGGAAAAAACATCATCTGACTATAGTAAATCCCCTTGATAGGATCTAATTATGGGAGGAAACATTCCAGTCTAACTGGAATGTTTCCTCCCATAATTAGATCCTATCAAGGGGATTTACTATAGTCAGATTTACTATAGTCAGATGATGTTTTTTCTGTTTTTCCTGACATGTATGTTCATAACATATTATACCCCTTCTCTTCTATGAAAATTTGTTCAATTGTTATTGTTGTGTTATCCACAGTTCTATTTTCTAGATCCATGGATTTTAGGGCACGCGATAACACGTGGCGGTCCCATATTAATGAGGCGTTTAAAGAGGACCTCACCTGTGGTTTTAATAGCAAGCCCGACAATCAGGCGGATATGCAAAGATTGAAGCAGCTCTTACATAAGAGAACAAAACTTTGGTGGAATAAAGGTTTTTTGGAGCAATATGTTGCCAGGGGATTAATACCACGTGGCTTACGCATACAGGTCTTTCCCTCCTTCCCCATCCAGGAAGAGTGGTTTACTAGTGCATGGGAGAAGTGCGCAGACACATGCTCCAAACAATTTATGGAGCTATTAATTAAACTAAATGAGGTGAATGTGGGGGAATTGGAGGTTGAGATTGAGACCATACAAGAAAAACTCAAAAAAGATCTAACGGAGGAGCAACTAACCAAATTTAATAAAGATATTGATGGGGAATTTGTAAAATGGGAGAATGAGATAAGGACGACTAAAACCAAGAAACTCCAAAGAGACATTAATGATCGGGCCAACAAGCAAATGTATAGATGGAGAAAAGGTCGGGCATACCAACCCAATCATAATAGACCTAGATCCATCTCTATCTCATCCCGTACCTCGGGGGATAGTACGGAGGTGGAGGATAAAGAGGAGAACCATGTACCTTCAAATTATAATAATATAAAATCCAATGGAGGCCCCAGACAGACCCGAGGAGCTACTCAGGGGAAGAGAAAGGGCATTTCTCCTACAACATCACAGGAGCAACCGAAAAATAAAAAAAGTCCACTGGAGGTAATTAACCTATCTACCCATTCCCTGACTAAAGCCCAGGTGCAGGTCCTTCAGCTGGGACTGTCATTTGTGCCTACGGGCACATTTGACTTGTTTACCGCTGTCAAGGACCTCCACCTGTTCGCCCGAAAATTGGTGTTACATAAACTCCATCATAAGGTCGATAAAGGGGAGGAGTCACTGACTGAGAGGGAGAGGGAGGCCATCGCCACTCTGGAGGAGTTGGAGAGAGAGGCAGAGGGTGGCCCATCCGTGACTTTCCCGAGGGAAATATTGCCGAGATCAACCACATTTCCCCCTCTATCCATCTGTCCACAAATTGAGATCTTTGTCAGGTTAGTCACAAAGGAGTTTGAAAAGATCCCGAGATACAGCTCTGGTGACAACCTGACCAGGCAACAGCGTGATGCTATACAAGAACTACGCAATATGTCTGATATAGTAATAAAAAATGCGGACAAAGGGGGAAATGTGGTTCTCTGGCCTATAGTAAAATACGAACGGGAAGCTTTCAAACAATTAAACAATCAGGAGACATATGTGAAGCTTACCACAAATCCAACCCCTATGTACAAAATGGAATTGATGTCCATCTTGGAAGAGGCCTTACTAGAGGGGATCATTACACCAAAAATTAGGGACGGTCTCCTGGTCAAAAATCCTCGGTTACCAACTTTTTATTTGTTACCCAAGGTTCACAAAGATGCCGCCAATCCCCCGGGACGCCCCATCGTCTCGGGGATTGGTGGCCTTTGTGAACCCATCTGCACCTATGTGGATTTTTATTTAAAACCACTGGTGCAGAATTTGCCATCATATTTGCGGGACACAAATGACCTACTGAGGAAACTAGACGGAGTACATATGGAGGACGATATGTGGCTGGTCACAGCGGACGTAGAGTCCCTATACACCTGCATCTCGCACGAACAGGGTATTGAGGCGTCCAGATATTTTCTGTCCTGTAGCTCATGGGGAGGACCTCTGTGTGGATTTATTCTAGCACTACTGGACTTCATCCTCCACCATAACGTCTTCACTTTCAAGGACCGGTACTTCCTGCAGAGACGTGGTACCGCCATGGGGGCGGCATGTGCACCGTCGTATGCGGGGCTGTTTCTGGGCAGATGGGAGCAGACGGTTTTACACGAGCTGCCACTTGCCCAGAATATAGTATGCTGGTATAGGTACATCGACGATGTGCTGCTCCTGTGGCAGGGGACACGGTCTTTGCTGGATGTGTTTATGGAGGAGGTTAACCGGAATGAGTTCAATATTAAATTGACTTATAAAGCAGATCAACATAAAATGGAGTTTTTGGACGTTATGGTGGAGGTTGGAGAGGGTGGTCTGATTGAGACGGATTTATTTAGGAAAACCACTTCCGTGAATGCATTATTACATGCATCGTCTGCACACCAGAGGTCAACCATTCGAGCTATCCCTGCTGGCCAATTTTTGCGGGCTAAGAGGATATGCTCCACACCCCAAAAATTTGAACACCAGGCTAATGAACTTCGTGCGAGATTCAGGGAGAGGGGGTACGGCATCCGCGGAATTAAACAAGGGTATATAAGAGCTAAGCAAACACCCAGAGAACAACTTCTATATGGGCGCAACATAAGACCATTGGATGGTGGTGTTAATCAGACTCGATTTATCTCCACTTACAACGGTCAGTGGAGACGGATCGGGGATGCACTATCCAGACACTGGTCTGTGTTACAGACTGATGCTGTCCTGGCTAACGACCTGCCGGGGGCACCGCTGCTAACCTCAAGGAGAGGTAGGAGCTTGCGGGACCTCCTGGTAGATAGCCATTATGTGACCAAGACATCTGGGGGCCTTTTTGGACATAATGTCCCAAGGATGGGAAGTTTCACATGTGGTGATTGCATTTCATGTAGGTCGGGCAACATCATTAGGGGCAAGGATTTCACCTCGGCAGATGGTAAACAATGTTACCGGATTAAGAAGTATATTTCGTGCAGTAGTACGCACGTAATATATTATGCCAAGTGCCCCTGTGACTTAGTGTATGTGGGCCTGACCACAAGACAATTCCGCATTCGTATACGCGAGCATGTTCGCGACATCTTGAGGGCACCTACCGTTACGGACCTATCGCTGTTGAGGACTCTCCCCAGACACTTCAAGGTCCACCACAACTGTGACCCTGGTGGGCTGAGGGTGGTGGGGATAGACCTCGTCGGCGGTGGGATCCGTGGAGGTGACCTCAAGATGGCCGTCTTGAGATTGGAAAGTAGGTGGATCTTCTCCCTGGGGACCCTTGCTCCGGCAGGGTTGAATGAACAATTGAGTTTTGCCCCATTTTTGAATACTTAGATCCCCTGGTAGGGGAACCTTCTGCTATATAATCTGTATAGGGGTTAAGCTTCTCTGTTTTTCGTCCTAAGGACGATTGTGATGCATTTTCGTCTGATTGTCGTGCTGCTTTTTAATTGCATGTTGTTTTAATTCCAGTAATTGTTCATCTGAGGAATTGTGGACTTCTTGTTGTTCCCCCTCCCCCCCTCGTGTGTCCTCCTGGTGATGAGATGGGATCTTGGAATCAAGGATAAGGATGGAAAGACCTGACAGCTGCCTCATGAAGCACTTTTTGGACATCACCAGCTTTACTCCTAGTGTGGTCTTGCGATGTCGCTTAGCCACGCATAATTATTAAATGTGCATTTGATGTTTTTGGGTGACATTCATGATGTTAGGATGTTTGGTTGGGTGTATGTGGGCGTGTCCACGGTGGGGCTTTTTGGCTGTAGCCGGGGGGCACCGCCGTTGGTCACGCCCACATGCAGGAATTAGGTGGATTTGGTCCTATTCTGGATATGGACTTATAACCCATTTGGGACGTATGGTCTCTTCTGCCTTGTACCTTGACGTGGTGGTGACCACCTCGGGACTCCTGGCTATGTCTGGGGGTTCCCGATTGTGGTCGCGTCCGTGTGCATGGATGAGGTGTATAAATGCACTGATCCGTCAATATGATGTCTCCTTTGATTACTGTGAGACTGTGTAGATCTTTTTAAGATAACCTTTTGTTATATGCTACTATACTTATGGGTCCATCCGAACGTATATGCGATCAGGTGATTGAGATATGATTTGCATATGGTTTAACCGTTCGGATGTGCCCCTGATATGATTATGACCCATAACTGAGCCGGCATGTACTCTTTATATGAGTTGTTATACGGCTGTCTAACTATGGATACATCGTGTTGATGTGATTGGTGCACAGACATTTATAATACGCCATATGTACAGCCTATAGCTGTATATGTGGAGAAGGTACGTCTGACCTTTTATGTTACCAACACCATGTGCAATATGCAATATATCTGTCACCTTGGCCCGCCCATCCGTGATGTCCTTCTTGTCCCTCCTAGCGCGCCGTCCAGACGAGAGTCTTGGGTGTATGCACCCGGCGGCATCTTAGGTGGCCATGCGCATGCGTCAATGACGTCACCGGAGCATTTTCTCCAACGCATGCGCATTTGGGCCGCCGCTGACCGCCGGTCTGCATACGATTCTCCCATGACGCGATGGGCGCGTGCGCACGGCGGACGGTGAGATGGACATCACCTGGAGGCAACGGGGTATTTAGGGGAGGGGGAAAGGAGTCCACAACAGCGTGCGGTGCCCCTGAAAAAGGTATCCGAAACGCGCGTCGGGCGTGGACTCTGGACCGGCTCCCCTACCTACTTCGGCCTCCGGTATGTACTTATAACATATGTGACCCGATCGTGCATTTGCAATTCGGGTCAGTACTGTATCACCCGATATCTGAGTTAGGTTGAGGGAGTTACTCTCTATGCTTGGGGATAACCTAGGGGTATTGTGACTGGCAAGTTGCCGTTTATTCTCCTAAGCACAGTGGATATACTGTCTATCCGGTCCTGGTCCCCACGTTAGTGAGGTTACAATGTCCTCATAAGTGATGAGTATTACTAATCAGGAGTATGTGTGTGCACTCCTGTTTTTAATCTGTATGTATATTTAAGGAATAAAATTGGATAAATCATTCCGTTGTGTGGTTTCACATAATTTTGCAGGTCTATATCATGCAGTAAAAAAAATAAATAAGTAATTAAAAAAAAAACGCGTGTGGTTCCCCTCAATTTTAATACCAGCCAGGATAAAGCCACATGGCTGAAGGTTGGTATTCTCAGGATGGGGAACCCCACGTTATGGGGAGCCCCCCAGCCTTACAATATCAACCAGCAGCCGTCCAGAATTGCCGCATCCATTAGATGCGACTGTTCTGGGACAGTACCCGGCTCTTCCCGATTTGCCCTGGTGCGTTGGCAAGCGGGGTAATAAGGAGTTACTGGCAGCAGCCCATAGCTGACACTAAGTCCTAGATTAATCATTGCAGGCATCTATGAGACACCCCCAATGATTAACCTGTAATTTAAAGTAAATAAAACACACAGTGAAAAAATCCTTTATTTGCAATAATAAACAGTAACAAATACCCTCGTTCACCACTTTATTAAGTCCCAAAAACCCATCCATGTCCGGCGTAATCCACGGAGGTCCCGCGTCGCTTCCAGCTCTGCTACATGAAGGTGACAGGAGCTGCAGAAGAACACTGCCGCTCCTGTCAGCTCAACACAGCAACTGAGGTGAGTAGCGCGATCAGCGATGATGTCACTCAGGTAACTTGCGGCCACCGCTGGATCCTCCAACTGTTACAGCAAGTCGCCCGAGTGACAGCGATGAAGTCACAGGTGACTTGCGGTCTCGGGTGAAGGATCCAGGTAGCCGTGGGTAGCCTGAGTGACAGCAGCGCTAATTGCGCTGCTCACTTCAGTCACTCAGGGGATTAGCGGTCACCGGTGAGTCCTTCACGGGTGA
Source organism: Anomaloglossus baeobatrachus (assembly GCF_048569485.1). Lineage (NCBI taxonomy): Eukaryota > Metazoa > Chordata > Amphibia > Anura > Aromobatidae > Anomaloglossus > Anomaloglossus baeobatrachus. The sequence goes on along the minus strand of NC_134357.1, from coordinate 304,598,857 downwards.
CCGCTAATCAGGACGCGACACCCAGACAGAGCCGCGGGATGACAATGAAGTCGGGTGAAGTTCATCCGACTTCATTCTGATCGTGCGGCTCTGTGTCTGCTGTCAGCAACTATTCAGCTCTGCTGAATGGCAGATGACATAGAAAAAAGGGATCCCATATGCATCAAACACGCATTACACACGCTCGGCTAGTCATTAAATAACTAAAAAAAAGCATCGCACTTGCATTGCACACTGACCTAACGTGAACTAAAATCGGCCGAGTTTTTTTCATGCAACTCGGACCTATTTTACTCGCATAGATGTGTTTCCAGCCTAAGGGAACCTGTCTTCAGGTTTTTCTTTTTTCTTTTCATGGCCTTCAGCTTGATCTGAAGCCATGACGACTTGATGGATGAATGCTCTGTAGGAAGATCGATCTTGTGCAAGCCTAGATAGGTCCTCCAGGGTCATCTACACCTTCTTTTTGAATGTATCAAGCCAACTAGTTGCTGGTCTTCCTCTTCTATTCTTCCGACCATGATGTCCTTCTCCAGTGATTGCTCTCTTCGTATGATGAGTCCGAAGTAGGCAAGATGTAGCTTGGTGATCCTTGCTTCAAGTGACAGGTCTGGCTTCATTTGTTCCAAAATTGATTTGTTTGTTTTTCTTTCCATCCAGGGTATTGATGTGCTCCTAAAAGGTACAAGGAGTGCTTTATCAGCCTCCTTATACCCTCTTTAATGATGCTTGTATAAGCCCTAAAAGCTAAACGTAAGGCACCTATTCATCAAGACCTGTGACTGGAAGATCTGTCACCAAATTGTACATTATAAGGCTCCACATATTATCATAAGGATCTCTACGACCTGATGTAATTGGTGTACTTACTTTGATAGTCCATTTTCAGAGTGGATGTATAAACCGGATATTCAGATACGCATTTTTTGAGTCCAGCTATAGAATGAAATCGCTCATGAGACCAACTGTATTAAATCTCCCCCACCGACCCACCTAGCCTGACTGATAGAGCAGGGAGGCAGGACACTGAGGAGCAGAAGAGAATGAAGCTGGATGGGAAAAGATTCAGTTAGAGGGAATCTGTCACCAGGTTTTCACCACCTAATCTGAGCGCAGCATAACATAGGGGTAGAAACCCTGATTCCAGCGATGTGTCACTTACTGGGCTGCTTAGTGCAGCTTTGATAAAATCACTGATTAATCAGCAAGAGATTATCATTAGAGGACTACTTGGCCTGCTGCCAGGTAGTCAAGGATATTCATTATCTCTGTATAACCCCATCCCCAACAATGATTGACAGATTTCCGTGTACACGGTATTTGGGCACAAAGCTGACAATCAGTGACGTGGGCAGGTTATATAACTCCACATTCAAACAACTGCTAGATCTGAAGCAAAGAAAACATTGATTTTATCAAAATGACAGCAAACAGCTCAGTAAGGGGTGCTTCACACATAGCGAGATTGCTACCGAAATCGCTGCTACGGCATGGTTCTGGTGACGCAGCAGTGACCTCATTAGCGATCTCGCTGTGTGTGACACTGAGCAGCGATCTGGCCCCTGCTGCGAGATCGCTGCTCGTTACACACAGCCCTGGTTCGTTTTCTTCAAAGGCGCTCTCCCGCTGTGACACACAGATCGCTGTGTGTGACAGCGAGAGAGCGACGAAATGAAGCGAGCAGGGAAGCAGGAGCCGGCATCTGGCAGCTGCGGTAAGCTGTAACCAAGATAAACATCGGGTAACCAAGGTGGTTACCCGATATTTACCTTAGTTACCAGCCTCCGCAGCTCTCACGCTGCTCTCACGCTGCCTGTGCTGCTGGCTCCGGCTCTCTGCACATGTAGCTGCAGTACACATCGGGTAATTAACCCTATGTGTACTGTAGCTAGGAGAGCAAGGAGCCAGCGCTAAGCAGTGTGCGCGGCTCCCTGCTCTCTGCACTGTGACATGTAGCTGCAGTACAGATCGGGTTAATTAACCCGATGTGTACTGTAGCTAGGAGAGCAAGGAGCCAGCGCTAAGCAGTGTGCGCGGCTCCCTGCTCTCGCGGTTATGATCGCTGCTTCGGCTGCTGTGTTTGACAGCTAAGCAGCAATCATAACAGCGACTTACAAGGTCGCTGTTACGTCACAGAAAATGGTGACGTAACAGCGACCTCGTTGTCGATGTCGCTTAGTGTGAACCAGCCCTAAGTGACACATCACTGGAATCAGGGTCTCAGATGGGGGAGCAAAAACCTGGTGGCAGATTCCCTTAAAATCTTTCTAAAATATTTGACAGTCTTTCTGACATGGATTTTCAAAGTAAATACACCAGCCTTATCAGAGACTATTAAGTAATATGTGTAGATTGTATTGTGAAATCTGGTAACTGTTGGAGTACAAGCCTTCTGCAAATATACACAATTCATTCAAGGTCTAGATTCAATAGTACTGCTGTGATGACTGAGATAGTAAAATTCCCCATGGGGCCTCCTTGGTTCTGTCACACAATGTTTCAGGGTTTTTAAATGCATGTAAAAAAATTCCATTAATATCAAGTGTTTTATAGTGGTTTTTTTACAAGCATTTCTGGTAGCACTTTTTACTTTGTAACATTTAAAAGATGCATTTTTGCCAACATTTTTGCCCAAAAATGAAAACGCCATCATCAGGACATGCTAGGTTTTAAAAAAAATTAATAAAGCTATATATAAAAAAAAAAGTGTGATTGCAGTAATCAATACTGTATAATTGTAAGCAAAGCCAAACTAGGGATGCAAATACACTGGACGATTATCATTTCCCGATAATCAGGCAGCGTAACCGGTGATGAAATGATTTCTAGTCTTGGCACACAGAGAAAAGTGCTGCCGAGACAATGACAGCCCTGTGTATAGAATAAGTGTACCGCCCTGGGGCTCAGCCGGCTGCCGAGCCGCTCAGATCCGTGCTCGTCAGTGGGTGGCTCGAGCTCCTCCCGGACCCAGGGGTCACGTCGTTCTGAAGGGAAGCTGGCGCTACGTGTAGGGACTTCGGTGGGGAAGGTTCACGGCCGAGGCGTTTAGGGGTGTAAGTTCGTGACGCCACCCACGGGTTGTGGTGAATGTGGACACCACCACTGCCGTTGACTAGGCTCCCGGGGACGGTGTTATGCAGCCTGGTGTTGACCCCTCTGTGGGCAGGGGGTGATGGTCCCGGGGCCCGGTGGTTGTGAGGTGCGGGCGGGATGGTGCGGTGCGCGGCCCGAGGGCACTGTTGTACTCACTGACAGATACACCGGAGTCTCTGGTAAACCAAAAAGGATGCTGGTCGGTGCCCGCAGCCGGCTGCACTTTGCCCCTTACTCAGGTTGGTGGTTCCCGCCTTTCTCCTGCACCTCTGTGGTAGAACTTGACTGCCTATGCTTCAGCAACGGTAGTCCGCTCCCCGGCTTTATGCGTATCGGGGAAACAGTTTGCCCGCAGGCGCTGGCCCGTGGGATCTCTTTGCCTGTGCAGTCGCTTTCTATCCCCCTCGGTGGGCTGTTGCCATCTTTTGGGTCTTGGGACGGGAAAGGACCTAAGGTCCAGACCTCAATCAGTGAATTGGACGTGGTCCAGTGGCTTCTGGACCTCGTTCTGGGTCTGAGTACCGTTCCTGGTGCTCCAGTTTCCAGTTGGTTCCCCGGTTCGGTACCGGCGGGCCACTACCCTGTCCCGGTCCCTTACGGTTCCACCAGCCGTCTTTCTTCCTGACTCCTGCAGGCGGCAACCACCGTCTGCCTCCTGGTCACAGGGTATCTGGGCTTCTACCCAGATCCCTGACAAGACATTGACACACTGCTACTACTATCCTCCCTAACAGATCTCTCTCCGTGTTTTTCCTGCCTCAGACTATCCGAACTCCTCGGAGGGCGTGGCCAACCGCCTGGCTCCGCCCCTGGGTGTGAACGTCAAGACCTGAGAGGGGTGACTCAGGGTTTTTAGGTTGGCAGGTTACACCTTTTTAGGGGCTGGTGTTTGTGCAGGGGGTCTACCTGTGACTACCTGGCTAGTCCAGGGCGTCACATAAGCTATTATCGATTGTTCTGTGAATGCAGTCGGCCTGTCTTAACCTCTTCCTGACTAGGCCAATTTTCGTTTTTGCTTTTTTTTCCTCGTCTTCTTCCGAGAGCCATAACTTTTCTATTTTTCTGTCCCCATAGACATATGAGAACTTGTTTTTGCAGGACGAGTTGTACTATTGACTCACACCATTCATTTTAGCACATAGTGTACTGTAAAATGAGAAAAACTTCCAAGTGCAGAGAAATTGTGAAACAAACCCCACAATTTTGACATTACTTTTTGGGAATTGTTTTAAAGGCATACAATATATGGTAAAGTGACCTCGGAATATGATTCTTCTTATCAGTACGATACCAAACATGTCCAGGTTTTTTTTTTATTACTTTAGTGGTAAAAAAAATTAGAAGTTTGTACTAAACAAAGATTTTTTGGATTGTGTCCCCATTTTCCAAGACTTTTCATTTTTCATTTGATGGAGCTATTTGATGGCTTATTTTTTTTGCGTAGCGAGACGTTTTTATTGATATCATTTTTGGGCACATATGATGTTTTGATTGCTTGTGACAGCATTTTTTGCAGAAAAAAACCCTTAATTTTGGCTTTCTTGATGTTTTTACGGTGTACTGTTCGGGTTAGTTATTTTTACATTTTGATAGATCAGACTTTTCTGAAAGCAGCAATACCAAATATGTGGGGGTTTTATTTTTTTTTTTTATTTTTATTTTTAATTGAGAAAATTTATTCAAATTTTGTAAAACAATTTTTTTTTTTTTACTTTTCACTGTTCTTTATAGTCCCCTTTGGGGCTATATAAGCTGCGACTGTCTGATCCCTTATGCTATATACAGCAATGCCATAGCATTGCTGTATATAGTGAAAATCACCTTTGAAGCCCGGTCACAGGCAGATTCCAAGAAAGCGCCATAATGACAAGCACAGAGGTCTTCAGCAGATCCCCTGCTGTCATAGCACCCCATCTGCACCCCGTGATCACAACACAAGCATAACGATGGGACGTATGGAATGAGGCCCCCCAATCCTGGCATGCTGTTAATGCCACAGTCAGAGTTTGACAGCCGCATGTAACAATTGCAGGCAGCGCTTTGTGCCTGCCGTGATTGGTAAAGTTATGTCCTGGCTCTAACACACAGCCATTACCTGCCGAGTATGGGGTGAGGTCATCCCCTGAGCCCACTCCATAAACCCGCTTCCGACTTGCACCGTACATGTACGGTGGATGCCATGAAGGGTGACACAAGCTATTAACGAGTGACGATTGGCTTGCAAGTTTGTTTAACCACCATGATGGTATAGTGTAAAGGCCCCGTCACACTAAGCAACATCGCTAGCAACATCGCTGCTAACGAACAACTTTTGTGACGTTGCTAGCGATGTTGCTGTGTGTGACATCCAGCAACAACCTGGCCCCTGCTGTGAGGTCGTTGGTTGTTGCTGAATGTCCTGGGCCATTTTTTAGTTGTTGCTGTCCCGCTGTGAAGCACAGATCGCTGTGTGTGACAGCGAGACAGCAACAACTAAATGTGCAGGCAGCAGGAGCCGGCTTCTGTGGAGGCTGGTAACCAATGTAAACATCGGGTAACCAAGAAGCCCTGTCCTTGGTTACCCGATATTTACCTTTGATACCAGCCTCCTCAGCTCTCACTGTCAGTGCCGGCTCCTGCTCTGTGCACATGTAGCTGCAGCACACATCGGGTTAATTAACCCGATGTGTGCTGTAGCTAGGAGAGCAGGGAGCCAGCGCTAAGCATTGTGCGCTGCTCCCTGCTCTGTGCACATGTAGCTGCAGCACACATCGGGTTAATTAACCCGATGTGTGCTGTAACTAGGAGAGCAAGGAGCCAGCGCTAAGCATTGTGCACTGCTCCCTGCTCTGTGCACATTTAGCTGCAGCACACATCGGGTAATTAACCCGATGTGTGCTGTAACTAGGAGAGCAAGGGGCCAGCGCTCAGTGTGCGCTGCTCCCTGCTCTCTGCACGTGTAGCTCCGTGCGCTGGTAACCAAGGTAAATATTGGGTTGGTTACCCGATATTTACCTTAGTTACCAAGCGCAGCATCTTCCACGCGGCGCTGGGGGCCGGTCACTGGTTGCTGGTGAGCTCACCAGCAACTCGTGTAGCCACGCTCCAGCGATCCCTGCCAGGTCAGGTTGCTGGTGGGATCGCTGGAGCGTCGCAGTGTGACATCTCACCAGCAACCTCCTAGCAACTTACCAGCGATCCCTATCGTTGTTGGGATCGCTGGTAAGTTGCTTAGTGTGACTGGACCTTAAGTGTGACGCCCTGGACCCCCAGGGGTCACAGTACACTAACACCACACACACACCCCCTCCCCTGGTTAGGTGACACCAGTCAATCAAATCCTTGTTGCCACCCTCCAGACTTGATGTCCACACCAGGTTGGGCGGACCCAGGCGGTTGACCCCGCCCACCGAGGATTTCACAGGCCTGGAGGCGGGAAAAGACAGTAGTGAGTTGGTGGTAGACAGTGAAAGTGAGAGGAGTGAAAACTGTGTGTGTCTGGGTTGGAGCCCAGGCACGTTCAGCAAAATCGGCAGACGGTGGTGGCCGTCTGCAGGAGTTGGTGTAGGTCAGCGGAACCGTAGGACCGGGGTCGGGCGGTGGCCCGCCGGTATCGAACTGGGGAGCAGATTGAAGCCAGCACCAAGGCAGGGTACTCAGACCCCGACCAGGCTAGGAGCCGCCGTAAAGGTCAAATTATCTGATTGCGGTCTGGACCTCAGGGGTTCATTCCCAACCAAGTCCCGTCAGAAGGCAACAGCCCAACCCGTCCGGATAAGTGCCACTGCCAAGGGCCAGAGATCCAAGGGCCAGCACCTGCGGGCATACGGGCTCTTCCGACTCGTACACGCCGGGGAGCGGACTACCCGTGGGAAGCCATAGGAGTCAAATACACTTACACAGGTGCAGGAAAACGACAGCCGCCATCAACCCGTCCGAGGAGAGTGAAAACACCGCAGCCGACTGTGGGCCCCATCCATCCAGCCGTTTGGTTTACCAGAGACTCTGTCCTTCTGTGTCTGAGTGAGTACAACAGTGCCATCCGGCACCGCGCTGCACCGCAACATTGCACCCGCGCCCACGCTGCCTCCCCGCCTCGGCACCTATACCTCCTACCTACTCCCCAACCGGGGCCCCAGGACCAACAGCCCCTACCCACAGAGGGGTCAACACCTTAGCTGCTCTCCGCCATCGCTCCCGAGATCCTCCGTCACCAGCAGCGGTGGTGCCCACCATCACCACAACCCATGGGTGGCGTCACGACCGACATCCCAAACATCCACCAAAAACATCCCCTTTTCACTCGTGGGCGAGGAGGCGCTGCTTGAGCCCCGGGTCCGGCCCCGTGCTTGAGCCACCGAGGAGCAGAAGCACCGGCCCCGAGCGCCAGCGATTCCAGACGAGCGGCGTTCCTATCCCCTCCGCCCGCGACATAAGCGCACCTTAAGGGTGGGAACACATCTATGCGAGTAAAATCGGTCCGACTGGGCTGAAAAAAACTCGGCTGATTTTAGTTCACGTTAGGTGCGAGTGCAACGCAAGTGCGATGCATTTTCTGAATAAATTAATGATTTTACTAGCGTGTGTAATGCGTGTGTAATGCGTATTTTTTACTATGTCATCTGCCATTCAGCGCTGCTACATGGCCGCTGACAGCAGACACAGACAGCCATGTAGCAGAGCTGAATGGCAGATGACAGCAGACACAGACAGAGCCGCACAATCAGAATGAACTCGGGTGAACTTCACCCGACTTCATTGTCATGCTGCGGCTCTGTCTGTGCCGCGTCCTGATTAGCGGTCACCAGTGAAGGGCTCACCGGTGACCACTAATCCCCCGAGTGACTGAAGTTAGCTGCCCTTTCTCATACTCACTGATCCCCGGCGCCGTGCTGCACGGCGTTCACACTGCTCCGGCGGCTTTTCCTATTTTGAAAAAGCCGGCCGCTCATTAAACAATCTCGTATTCCCTGCTTTCCCCGCCCAGAGGCACCTATGATTGGTTGCAGTGAGACACACCCCCACGCTGAGTGACAGGTGTCTCACTGCAACCAATCACAGCAGCCGGTGGGCGTGTCTGTACTGTGCGGTGAAATAAATAAATAAATAATTAAAAAAAAATGGCGTGCGGTCCCCCCCAATTTTAATACCAGCCAGATAAAGCCATACGGCTGAAGGCTGGTATTCTCAGGATGGGGAGCTCCACGTTATGGGGAGCCCCCCAGCCTAACAATATCAGCCAGCAGCCGCCCAGAATTGCCGCATACATTAGATGCGACAGTTCTGGGACTGTACCCGGCTCTTCCCGATTTGCCCTGGTGCGTTGGCAAATCGGGGTAATAAGGAGTTAATGGCAGCCCATAGCTGCCACTAAATCCTAGATTAATCATGTCAGGCGTCTATGAGACACCCTCCATGATTAATCTGTAAGTTACAGTAAATAAACACACACACACATGAAAAAATCATTTATTAGAAATAAAAAACACAAACAAATTCCCTCATTACCAATTTAATAAGCCCGAAAAAGCCCTCCATGTCCGGCGTAATCCACGGACCTCCAGCGTCGCATCCAGCATGAAGGTGACAGGAGCTGCAGCAGACACCGCCGCTCCTGTCAGCTCCACGCAGCAACTGAGGTGAGTAGCGCGATCTTCTGAAGTGTCACTGAGGTTACCCGCTGTCACTGGATCCAGCGGTGGCCGCGATTAACCTCAGTGACACCTCAGCAGATCGCGCTACTCACCTCAGTTGCTGCGTGGAGGTGACCGGAGCGGCGGTGTCTGCTGCAGCTCCTGTCACCTTCATGCTGGATGCGACGCTGGAGGTCCGTGGATTACGCCGGACATGGAGGGCTTTTTCGGGCTTATTAAATTGGTAATGAGGGAATTTGTTTGTGTTTTTTATTTCTAATAAATGATTTTTTCATGTGTGTGTGTGTTTATTTACTGTAACTTACAGATTAATCATGGAGGGTGTCTCATAGACGCCTGACATGATTAATCTAGGATTTAGTGGCAGCTATTGGCTGCCATTAACTCCTTATTACCCCGATTTGCCAACGCACCAGGGTAAATCGGGAAGAGCCGGGTACAGTCCCAGAACTGTCGCATCTAATGTATGTGGCAATTCTGGGCGGCTGCTGGCTGATATTGTTAGGCTGGGGGGCTCCCCATAACGTGGAGCTCCCCATCCTGAGAATACCAGCCTTCAGCCGTATGGCTTTATCTGGCTGGTATTAAAATTGGGGGGGGGACCGCACGCCATTTTTTTTAATTTATTTATTTCACTGCACAGTATAGACACGCCCACCGGCTGCTGTGATTGGGTGCAGTGAGACACCTGCCACTCAGCGTGGGGGCGTCTCTCACTGCAACCAATCATAGGCGCCTGTGGGCGGGGAAAGCAGGGAATACGAGATTGTTTAATGAGCGGCCGGCTTTTTCAAAATAGTAAAAGCCGCCGCAGCAGTGAGAAAGCCGTGCAGGGCCGCGCCGGGGATCGGTGAGTATGAGAGAGGAGGGGAAAATGACCGACAGACTGTGAGAGAGGGACAGAGATAGTGACGGACCGACAGAGAATAGAGACCGAGAGGGAGAGACCGACTGACAGAGAATAGTGATTGACAGACATTGTGAGACATCACTCGTTTCCAGTGTTTTAGGAAACATGCGAGAAATGTATTTAGAAAATCGGATGTTACTAGGATGGTGTGAGTGCCGTCCCGTGACATCCGATTATTTACACGCTCCCATAGACTAAAATTGGAGAAACTCGCAGTAGAAACTCGCAAAAAAGCAGCATGCTGCGATTTTTTTCTCAGTCCGATTTGGACTGAGAAAAAAATCGCAGATGAGAGCGGAATCATTCACTAACATGTGTCCGATTCCAATGCGAGATTTTCTCGCATTGCTCTACTGCGAGAAACTCGCAAGTGAGAAGCAGCCCTAAAGGTATGTGCACACGTTAGGTATTTGCTGTGGAAATGTCTGCACCATTTCTGCATTTCTTGGCAGTAAAAGCGTTACAGGAAAACAGGCATGTTTTGCTGTGTTTTTTATGTGTTTTTTTATACGCGTTTTTGGTGCAGATTCTTCACCACTCATTAGAAGATATGAAATCTGCAGCAGAAACACTGAAAGAATTGACATGCTGCAGATTTAGGTCCTGTGCGCACTAGAAAAAGGATTTTTCTCAAGAAATTTCTTGAGAGTCTGAAATATTAGCGCACCTGCGTTCAAAAAAACACACCAACAACGCACCGAAAACTGCATGCGTTTTTACCGCGCTTTTGATGCGGTTTTTCCTCAGGTTGTCCCTGCGTTTTTTTACCATTATCTATAGCAAAAAACGCAGGTACCTGCAAAAAAGAAATGACGTGCACATTCTTTTTCTCAAATTCTGCAGAAAGAATGTTCTTGAGAAAAAAAAACATAGTGTGCGCACAGCTATTTTTTTCCCCATAGGTTTTGCTGGGGAATGTCTGCAGAAAGGTTACAACCATTTTCTCAAGACATTTCTGCAGCAAAAACGCAGCAAAAATGCGGGTAAAAGCGCAGTGTGCGCACAAAGGCCTAAATTCTGCTGAAAATCTGCAAGGAGAAAATAAGCAACATGAAACGTCAAGAATTTCATACGCTTCACTGGGACTAGGAAATCCTTCAGATTTGTGACAAAACTGCACAGAAAAAAAAGTGAAAAAAATTAGACAAAGCTACAACATTTGTACTGACCCTTAGGCGGGCTTTGCACGTTGCGACAACGCAAGCCGATGCTGCGATGTCGCACGCGATAGTCCCCGCCCCCGTCGCAGGTACGATATCGTGTGATAGCTGGCGTAGCGAACATTATCGCTACGCCAGCTTCACATGCACTCACCTGTCCTGCGACCGTCGCTCTGGCCGGCGACCCGCCTCCTTCCTAAGGGGGCGGGTCGTGCGGCGTCAGAGCGACGTCACACGGCAGGCAACCAATAGCGGCTGAGGGGCGGAGATGAGCAGGATGTAAACATCCCGCCCACCTCCGTCCTTCTGCATAGCCGCCAGCGACAGGTAAGGAGATGCTCCTCGCTCCTGCGGCTTCATACACAGCGATGTGTGCTGCCGCAGGAACGAGGAACAACATCGTACCTGTCACGGCACCGGCATTATGGAAATGTCGGTGAATGCAACGATGATACGATAACGACGCTTTTGCGCTCGTTCATCGTATCATCTAGCATTTACACAGTACGATGTCGAAAGTGACGCCGGATGTGCGTCACTTTCGATTTGACCCCACCGACATCGCACATGCGATGTCGCAACGTGCAAAGCCGCCCTTAGACTAAGCAGTCTTTAAAAAGTGCCAAATCCATTGACTTGGGTTGGATTTTTGTATTTTATTTTAAATAAAGGATTTTTTCGGTGTTTGTGTTTATTTCTTTTCACTTATAGTATTAATAATGGGGGATGGGTCTCAGACACCTTCTATTACTAATCTAAGGCTTAGTGGCAGCTGTTAGCTGTCATTAACCCCTTATATTACCCCTTGCTACTGCAACAGGGCAATCGGGATGAGCTGAGTAAAGTGCCAGAATTGTCACATCTAATGGATGTGACTATTCTCTGCGCCTGCAGGCTGCTATTTTTAGGCTGGGGGGACCCAATAATCATGGGTCTCACCAGTCTGAGAATACCAGCCTTCAGCTGTTGGCTTTATCATAGCTGGGATCCAAATTGAGGGGGACTGTATGCCGTTTTTCTAAATTATTTCTTTAAATAATTAAAATAATATAGGGTCACTCTTATTTTGATACACAGCCAAGATAAGCATTCAGCTGGGGGCTGAAGCCTATAACCGTATGCTTTATCTGCACTGGGATGGGGGGGACTCTTTGCCAATTTATTTATTTTTACACCACTGTAGGGACACAGACAGTGTGTGTGATTCCAACCAATTACACATGCTGTCACACAAGGTAGGGCATGGTGCGACTGCGAATATTAACAGATCCTGGGACTTACAGTGGGTGGGGGAAGCAGTGAATATGTATGATGGTTAATGAGCGGACCCCGAAGTAGTGTTACAGCTAGGAATGAGCGAACCTTTGGAAGCTTGTTTGCCAGGTACAGTCAAACCTTAAAGTTCAGCTTGTGACCCCGACTTGATTTGAACCTCAATGCAAGTCAGTAATTGGACAGTTTGTGGCTCCACCTACATGCTGCCAGTCATAAGCAGAACACTTCTGGAGGAGGGTGGGCATGGGTTATCATTTTTTTTTTTTTGTGTGTGCACACAATATCTGATCACGCTAGTTTTACCCCAAGTGCTAACCATTCAAATACTTCAAGCAGCTCACACGGGGCTGAGCATCACTTATACCCAAGCACAGCGCTGCTTGTCTGAGTGGTTTGCACTCGTGACTCACTCAAACTTTAAACCCAAACCTTGTTTTTTCAGGTTCACGCCTCTCTAGTTGCAGCTGCGAGGGAGGCTTGATAAGTGTAACTGTCCTGCTCTAATCCACCTAGCCCTTTCTACCACCATTTTACAGCACAATGTTCGGGTCCCCTTAGACTTATATGGGGTTTGGCGTCCGGACAGATGTTTGGATTGAAGTCCGGTCCCGAACCGGATATTTTTTTTAAAGTCCAGCCGGACCCGAACATCTGCAGGTTCAATCATCTCTAGTCATCACCGATCCATCGCTGGAGGCCAGCACCCTCAGAATGGCAGCTCTGATAGAACTTATCAATATCAACCACCGACTCTTGTCCACCGTGGTAAGTATTGTCACCAGAACAGCTTTCCATTTGTGGTGGCTGCTAAGCAGCAACTGAACATAATTGTTCTGCAGCTTATCTGACAGGACATGTAAAATTATTCAGCAGGGATGAAGACGATTCTCTAAAGAATAATCACAATGGAAGCTTCACTTAAAAGGGAACCTGTCATGAGTCATGACCCAAACACAAATGCTATGCAGTTAATCTCAAGGCTAATAGCATTCCAAAGCTGCCTGGCTGCTCCTATAGGGTTAATCTGCAAGTTTATAGTTTTCCAAAGCTGCCCAGCCGCAGGTTTATAGTTTTCCAAAGCTGCCCAGCCGCAGGTTTATAGTTTTCCAAAGCTGCCCAGCCGCAGGTTTATAGTTTTCCAAAGCTGCCCAGCCGCAGGTTTATAGTTTTCCAAAGCTGCCCAGCCGCCTCCGGCTTTCAGTCATAAAGGGCACGACCTGAGCAGTTTCCATCTCTGCTAACGACACTCTGCACAGATATACCAGCTGTCACTGTGTCCTTAGAGTTGACTGAAGCCGTTTCGGCCAGAGGTTACCAGGAGGAATAAACTTCATTTCATTCCAGTAGCCGTGCTTCCATTGCCACGGTCGAGCAGATTTAGAACGTTATCAATCAGCAAATTAACCCTATATCCGCATGTTAATAACGCCTGTGCACATGACACATGAATAGGCCCCGATGTGCAGTAATGAGCAACGACCACAGCATAGTGCACAAGGCTGTGCTGCCCTGGCTCTGGACGCCAATTGTGGTGGTCCTGACACCCTCCGATCTGATAGTGATCACCTATTCTAGGTCATCAATACCATAAGCTTGAAGAAACAGTTAACTATAACATGGAGCTAGACGCATCAGGAAAAGGGCTAAACCAAGTTATCTCCTAGCCACAAGATAGCTGATAACTTTCTGATTGGTGGGGGTCCGACCACTGGGGGCTCCACCAATTGGAAGAATAAAGAAGTTTTATCCCTGTTGCAAAATGGATCTAGATGCCTGACCACCGCTCCATTCATTCCCTTGGGGTACGCTGAAAAAAGCCCAACGTCCAGCAGGTCCAGGCAGAGCACTGTGCTCTATTCTAAAAGTTCCCCGATCTGCTGATTGGTGCAGGCTCCATCGATTGAATCCCCACCAATCATCCTACAGCGGGGCAAACTTGTTTTCACAGGACAATTCCTTTAAACCATCTAAAGACAAACACTCGCAGGTCAAATTAGCTGCAATTAAATGGACAGCAAACTTGACCCAGAACACGCAGGCAAACTGGCCAGATTCTGGAATGCTTTTATACTGGATTTCATTAGCCTATCCCGGCATTTCTAGCTCTGTAGATGACGTGTCGACAGGGGCGTAACAATCGCGGTCGTAGTGGGTCCAACATGGAGGCCTGCCAACACCAATTTCCCCTGGATGTGTGTCCTTGGACAAGTTGCCAAAATGTATTGTGGCACAGAGACCCGCTGGCTCAGTGTGCTGCAGTACACGTCGTTGACCAATTAGAAGCCGGCAGCAGACGTCAGCTTGACACATGGCAGTGACGTCATGCTCTGCCCGTGTCTGCAAGCCAATCAGGCGCTGGCTACAGAGGGCGACGCTGCACCTCGTGGGAGCGAGAGAAGGTAAGAATAATTGTTTGTTTCTTTGTGCTAGGCTAGGGCCCAGAATGGGGGGGCATTGTACCAGAATTGGGCATATTATACCATGATGTGTGATATTATACCAGGAAGGGGCCCAGTATAGCGGACATTATTACAGGAAGGATGCACAGTATGGTGGACATTATTACAGGAAGGGCCAGGATCGGACATTATTACTTGAAGTGGCCCAGTATCAAGGACATTATTATAGCATGGGGTCCAGAATGGAGGACATTATTAAATAAAGAGTCCAAGTCAGGGGACATTATTACATAATGGGGGACATAATACCAGGAAGGGGCCCAGGATGGGGGACACTATTATTGTAAGAATGCAATATGGGGGACATTATTAAGCGAAAGGGCCAGAATAGGAACATTATTACAGGAAGGGGCCGAGGATGGGGACTATTACAGGAAGGGGCCATGATAGAGAGAGATAATTAGCACAGGACAGGGAGCATTATTACATGTGGGAGTGAACATGCATATTTTTATAGACAACATGTAGGTCCAAATTTTGCACTGGGACCCATCAGACTCTAGTGACAACACTGCGTGTCAACATGGAACCAATAAGGCTACATGCGCATGCTGCGGGGTTTTTTACGCATTTTTGGTGCAGTTTTTTAGTCAGCAAATTCTGGATTTTGACTTCCCAGCAAAGTCTATGAGAATTCAGATTTGCTGTACGCACGTTGCAGTTTTTTTGTCTGCAGTTTTTTCAAAACCTTTTGACAAAAAAAGCAGCATGTTCATTTTTTTGCATTTTTCTCACATTTTATCGCCCATTGAAATCAATGAGGTGAAAAACGCAAAGAAAAATGAATGCTACCAAATGTCTTGCCTGTTTTTTTACTTACGTTTTTGTCACAAAAAATGCAGGTCACCCCAGGATAAATTCATTCTCTCTCTCTCTCCAAGCGCTCCATACTCCCCGATCACCGGGGTGGCGCGGCTGTCACTCTGCTCCAGCGATCTCTCATTTTTGTTACGGGGCCACTCATTAGGTTCATACATATTCATTGTTTCTCCCGACCCTGGCGTCTGTGATTGGTTGCAGTCAGACCCGCCCCCACGCTGAGTGATAGGTGTCTGACTGCCACCAATCACAGGCGCCGGTGGGTCTATATCGTATAGTACAATAAATAAATAATTAAAAAAAAAAACAGCGAGCGGTCTCCCTCAATTTTGATACTCAGCCAAGATAAAGCCCCACAGCTGGGGGCTGATATTCTCAGACTGGGGAGGCCTATGGTTATTAGGCTCTCCCAAACCTAAAAATATCAGCCAACAGCCGTGCGGAATTGCTGCATCCATTAGATGCGACAGTCCCGGCACTTTACCCAGCTCTTCCTGGTTGCCCTGACGCAGGAGTTACTAAGAGCCCACAGCTGCTACTAAGCCCTAGATTAGTTATGGCAGGCGTCTATGAGACACCCCCCCATCATTAATTTGTAAGTGAAAGTAAATAAACACAAACACCTTAAAAATCCTTTATTTGAAATAAAAGACAAATAAGCATCTTCTGTCACCACTTTATTACCCCAATAACACCCCTGCAGGTCCAACGTAATCCACATGAGGTCCCACTATGCTTTCAGCACTGCTACATCTGACACTCACAGCGAGTGCCATAGAACATGACTGCCCGCTGTGAGTTCCATGCAGCAACTGAAGTGAGCCACTCGGTCAGCGGTGACATTACTCAGGTTAGCTGCAGCCACAGCTGGAGTCCTCCACCTGTGACAACAAATCACCCAAGTGACTGAAGTGAGTCGCGCGATCAGCGGTGACGTCACTCAGGTGATTTCAGTTCACAGCTTGAGTCATCCACCCGTGACAGCAAATCACCCGAGTGACTGAAGTGAGTCGTGCGATCAGCGGTGATGTCACTCAGGTGATTTGCAGCCACAGCTGGAGTCCTCCACCTGTGACCACAAATCAGGACACGACTGAAGTGAGACGCAAGTGGAGCACTCACCTGAGTGACATCACCACTGATCACACAGCTCACTTCAGTCGCGACCTGAACCTCACAGTGGTGAACCAGTGACATCACTGCCGCGACACACGTCGTACTGCGAGGCCCGCAGCTGTGACATCAGAGTTTCACCCGAGTTCATTCTGATCACTCGGCTCTTTCTGCACTCACAGAGGGAAGTCAAGCTCTGACACTTGCTGTGACAGGACAGGGATGTAGCAGAGCTGAATCGCCGTGGGACCTCGTGTGGATTACTTCGGACCTGCAGAAATGAGGGTTAATAAAGTTGTGAAAGAGGAGGCTTTTTGTATTAAATTCCAAATAAAGGATTTTTGGAGGGTTTGTGTTTATTTACTTTAACTTACAGATTAGTGATGGGGGTGGGGTCTCAGACACAAAGCTGTGGGCTGCCATTAACTCCTTATTACCCCAATTGCCACCACACCAGGGCAACGGGAAGAGCTGAGTCCAGCGCCAGAATTGGCGCATCTTATGGATGTGCCATTACTGGGGTGGCTGTGGGCTGCTATTGTTAGGCTGGAAATGGTCAAATAACGATGGCCCTTCCCACCTTAATATTATCAGCCCCCAGTTGTCTGCTGTACCTTGGCTGGTTTTAGAAAAATGGGGGGAAACAAGTCTTTTTTTTTTTTTTTTTTTTTTAAATAAATGAAATAGTTAAAAAAAAAAGGGTGGGATCCCCTCTATTTTTCATAACCAGCCAAGGTACAGCATACAGCTGAGGTTTACAGCCTGCAGCTGCTGCTGTTCCTGTGCTGGATATGAAAAATGGGGGGACTGCATGCCATTTTTTTTACCAATAAAAATAAAAAAAAAAATAGCTGGTCAAGCTAGCTATCCCTTTATTGAGGGATTCTGTTATTTCTTTCTATCTATTCTATATGTTCTTTCTATCTATTCTATTCTTTCTTTCTATCAATTATCCTATCCTATAATATGTATGTAAATATGTTTCTCCTTTAAAAAACGAATTAACAAAATCGCGACAAAATGACAACAACAACGCACCATCATTAGGAGCATTTTTTTACATTTCCAGGCTCTCTGTGACAAGGTGCAGTTTTGGTTGCAGTTCGTGTCCTGAAACAACTGCAGAGTGCGCATATAGCCTAAAGCCTGTGAATGGCTGCAGCAGTAAGGTGTGGAAATATCACTAACACACGGGGAACAGCGGAGCCTCGCTATTGGGGTGGCAGCTGCTGAAGCTGCAGACTGGAGACAATTGGCAAAATCCGCACACAATTCCATCCCGGCTTTTTCCGCAGCAGAAAGTGAGATGACACCGAATGGAGAATCTGCAGCTACAGGACAAGTCCCAAGTGGAACACTTGGATGTTGGGATTTGCTGCTGCTGCAGGCAACTGTGGAATTTTAGACCCATGTGTCCTAAATCTCCAATCTCCTGCCCTGTCACAATGTCAAACACCACATCTAGCACCAGTGATCCAAACCTGATCGATCCATCAATTATAAGCCGTCCCTGCCAGAAGTGACCCTAAGCCGTCCCTGCCAGGAGCTGTGACCCTAAGTAGTGCCTGCCAGGAGAAGTGACCCTAAGCAGTCCCTGCCAGGAGCTGTGACCCTAAGTAGTGCCTGCCAGGAGAAGTGACCCTAAGCAGTCCCTGCCAGGAGCTGTGACCCTAAGTAGTCCCTGCCAGGAGTAGTCACCATAAGTAGTCCCTGCCAGGAGAAGTGACTCTCAGCCGTTCCTGACAGGAGTAGTTACCCTAAACCGACCCTACCAGGAGTAGTTTTACCCTAAGCTGTACCTGCCAGGAGTAGTGACCCTAACCAGTCTCTGCCAGTATTAGTGACCCTAAGCTGGTTCTGCCAGGAATACTTATCCTAAGCCGTCCCTGCCAAGAGTAGCTACCCTAAGTAGTCCCTGCCAGCATTAGTGACCCTAAGCAGTCCCTGCCAAGAGTAGTAACCCTGCTGTCCCTGCCAGCAGCCCCCCTAAGCAATCCCTATCAGGAGTAATGACTCTAAGCAGTCCCTGCCAGGAGAAGCTCCCCTAAGCAGTCCCTGCTAGCATTAGTGACCTTAAGGAGTCCCTGCTAGGAGTAGTCCCCATAAGCAGTCCCTGCCAGGAGTAGCTACCCTAAGCAGTCCCTGCCAGTAGTAGTTACCCTAAGCCGTCCCTGCCAGGAGTAGTTACCCTAAGCCGTCCCTGCCAGGATAGGAATAGTTACACTGAGCTGTCCCTGCCAGGAGTAGTTACCCTAAGCCGTCCCTGCCAAGAGTAGTTACCCTAAGCCGTCCCTGCCAGGATAGGAATAGTTACACTGAGCTGTCCCTGCCAGGAGTAGTTACCCTAAGCCGTCCCTGCCAGGAGTAGTTACCCTAAGCAGTCCCTGCCAGGAGTAGTTACCCTAAGCAGTCCCTGCCAGGAGTAGCTACCCTAAGCAGTCCCTGCCAGGAGTAGTTACCCTAAGCCGTCCCTGCCAGGAGTAGTTACACTGAGCTGTCCCTGCCAGGAGTAGTTACCCTAAGCAGTCTCTGCCAGGAGTAGTGACCCTAAGCAGTCTCTGCCAGGAGTAGTGACCCTAAGCAGTCCCTGCCACGAATAGTTACACTGAGACGGCCTTGCCAGGAGTAGTTACCCTAAACCATCACTGCCAGGAGTAGTTACACTGAGACAACCTTGCCAGGAGTAGTTACCCTAAGAAGTCCCAGCCAGGAGTAGTTACCCTAAGAAGTCCCTGCCAGGAGTAGTTAACCTAAGAAGTCCCTGCCAGGAGTAGTTAACCTAAGAAGTCCCTGCCAGGAGTAGTTACCCTAAGAAGTCCCTGCCAGGAGTAGTTAACCTAAGAAGTCCCTGCCAGGAGTAGTTGACCTAAGAAGTCCCTGCCAGGAGTAGTTACCCTAAGAAGTCCCTGCCAGGAGTAGTTAACCTAAGAAGTCCCTGCCAGGAGTAGTTAACCTAAGAAGTCCCTGCCAGGAGTAGTTACCCTAAGAAGTCCCTGCCAGGAGTAGTTAACCTAAGAAGTCCCTGCCAGGAGTAGTTGACCTAAGAAGTCCCTGCCAGGAGTAGTTACCCTAAGAAGTCCCTGCCAGGAGTAGTTACCCTAAGAAGTCCCTGCCAGGAGTAGTTGACCTAAGAAGTCCCTGCCAGGAGTAGTTACCCGGCGTTACTGTTCCACCTCAGGGTGAGCATTCCCTCGCTGCGCTCCGTGCATTGTGTGATGCCAGCTGTTCTCTGCACCACTGCCGGACCCCACACCACGTCACATACAGCCCGATACCACAAACGGAAAGCAACGACTCCGGAGAAGCACAGTGCGCATCAGACTCCGGGGTGCGCCCTTACCTTCCCTGGTGAATGCCCCGAAACCACACTCTCTTCACCCCAACACTCAGAACCTTCCGAGTCAGAATCTGCACCAACGCTAGGGGCGCCATGGGACCCGTGTGCTGAGCACAACAACTTCTCCACAGAGAGACCGCCCGCCAGTGAACCGGGTCCTTTAAAGAAACCACGCCCACACCCAACATACCCCGCCCCTCTGGGAGTGACTTTGCCTGGTTCCTGTTCGCTTTAGCAGAGGGGATATTTACATATCCACGCCTACTTTCTTAGTTACTCTACAGAGGGAGGTCAATTAGGGACCGTCTGAAAAGTTCCTGCCTGATGATGTGACGCAGGTTGGTGGCAGAAGCTTTCGGACCAGTGTGGCGTTAATAGTAAATCACACACTTGTTACTCTGCTCTTGTGATATTCTGCCTCTGCTCACTGTACAAAAGTGAGAACAGGGGCAGACAATCCGCAGCGTGTGACAGGGACCTGTGCAGACAATCCGCAGGGTGTGACAGGGACCTGTGCAGACAATCCGCAGGGTGTGACAGGGACCTGTGCAGACAATCCGCAGGGTGTGACAGGGACCTGTGCAGACAATCCGCAGGGTGTGACAGGGACCTGTGCAGACAATCCGCAGGGTGTGACAGGGACCTGTGCAGACAATCCGCAGCGTGTGACAGCAGCTGCAGTGACAGACAATCCGCAGCGTGTGACAGGGACCTGTGCAGACAATCCGCAGGGTGTGACAGGGACCTGTGCAGACAATCCGCAGCGTGTGACAGCAGCTGCAGTGACAGACATCTCATCCCGCTGCAAGGGAAATCCACATCCCATATGGCCGCCACTGATTTCACGCTTTGCTATGATGCTGCTGGTTTTCCCAGTGCAGATTGCGCTCATAGCTGATGGTATGAGACAGCTGTGCTTTGTGACTGGCTGCAGCGGTCATGTCCTGGAGTCGTGATGTCACTGGAGCCGCAGGGAACACTGATCGTGGTATTTGGGGTGGGCTAGGTGTTTTTCCTCACGGATTGACACAGCATGCAGTATTGGGACCGTGTACAGAGGAGTGTTTGCAATAGAGTGTGAGTTCTCGGAGCAGGACTAGTGGCATCCGTGTGCCGCTCTGTACCATAGAGCACAATGGAAACTAATGCTGTGGTCAAGTGGGATTTATGCTTGTCCAATCTGGATGTGAATGGTTACCTGATGCATGTTGGCATTGTGTCACCTGGCACTCCTATGCGCCTACTTGTGCTGGCACTACTGTGTTGATACAGGTGTAACTCCTGAATACTTCTGCCTAAACAGTGTTATATTAAAGGGGCTGTCCACCTCTCATACTCATATCTGTGTTTAAAGGGAACCTGTCAGGTGCAATATGCAGCCAGAACCACGAGCAGTTCTGGGTGCAAATTACTAATCCCTGCCTTCCCTGTATACACTAGCATAGATAAAGATCTTATACCATATGCTAATGAGTGAAGGGACTAGTCCCCTGGGCGTTAGTTCCTCGTCTAGTCGCCCCATTAGCATGTTATTACGCCGCTGTGAGTGTGCTATCATACTAATACGCAGCGTCACAGGATGATTTCACTCACCTCTCCGCCACCATCGCATCCGACGCTGGATTTCGGCTCAGTGCACATGACCCCGGAGTTTGGGTCATGCGCACTATGAAGCCGGGTGTACGTGTCCTCACTTCAAACTGAAGTAGTGCGCATGTGTGACGCCCTGCACTAGCCAGGTAGTCACAGATAGACCCCCGCACTACACTTGTCCCCCAAAAAGGTGTCAACAGCCAACCATTAAAACCTAGTCACCTCCCTCAGCGCTTGATGGACACACCAGGGGGCGGAGCCAGGCTGTTGGCCACACCCACCGAGGAGTTCAGAGGGCCTGAGGCAGGCATTTTAGTCGGTTCAGTTGAGTGGAGAGTGAAGTGGAGTGAAGGAGTCTGACAGGTGCCGGGGTTGGAGCCCGGGCACCTTTGGCTAGGAGGTAAACGGTGGCCTTTGCCTGCAGGAGCCGGGAAGACGGCCAGGTGGAACCATGGTGGACCGGGACAGGGTAGTGGCCCGCCGGTACCGACCCGAGGAACCGACTCGGAAACCGGAGCACACAGGGGGGTACTCAGACCCTGAAACGAGGTCCAGAATCCACTGGACTGAGTTAATTAACTGATTGCGGTCCTTTCCCACCCAAGTCCCGACTGAAGACAACAGCCCACCAAGGGGGATAGAAAGCCACCGCACAGGCAAAGAGATCCCACGGGCCAGAGTTTGCGGGCAAAAGGGCTCTCCCGACATCCACAAAGCCGGGGAGCGGACTCCCATCGCTGAAGCGCAGGCAGCCCAAATACACAACACGGTGCAGGAGAAAGGCAGAGACCACCGAACCGGGTGGGGGACCAGACGCAGCCGGCTGCGGGCACTGACCACCATCAACTTGGTTACCAGAGACTTGTGTGTGTCAATAACTGTGAGTACAACAGCACCCTCCGGCCGCACACCGCCCTGCACCGCCCAGCTATCCCCAACGGGTCCCGGGGCCACCATCCCTGCCCACGGAGGGGTTAACAACTTGCTGCATAACATCTCCCCCGGGTGCCCCGTAACTGCAGTGGTGGTGTCTACCTTCACCACATCCCGTGGGTGGCGTCACGAACTCAAGCGCGGCTCCGGCCGTACACCTACCTAACCCCCACCAAAAGCGCCAGCACCCCCTTCCCCCTTTCAGAGCGAAGTGACCCTGGGTCCGGAGGCGCTCGAGTCACCCACCAACGAGCCCGGATCCGAGCGGCTCAGCTGCAGCCAAACTCCTCGATGGCGGCGGAGAGGTGAGTGAGATCATCCTGTGACACTGCGTATTCATTAGCATGATAGCACATCCAGAGGGGCGTACTAACATGCTAATGAGGGGCGACTGGCAAGGGGAACTATAATAAACTTAGCTCTGGCACACTATAGTGATCAATAAGATGAGAAAAAGGACTCCTTGGAATGCTGAAAATTCTTTATTAGTGCAAAAGATGATGAATCGTCCGACGTTTCGACCTTATTTTTAGGTCTTAATCATGGACATGATTATCTATATGAGTAACAGGATGGTGTGTATTCAATTGTATAGCGTCATCACCAATATGGTACAAATAATAATAATAATTAATAATAATTTTATTCATTTATATAGCGCTATTAATTCCATAGCACTTTACATACATTGGCAACACTGTCCCCATTGGGGCTCACAATCTAGAGTCCCTATCTGTATGTCTTTGGAATGTGGGAGGAAACCGGAGTACCCGGAGGAAACCCACGCAAACACGGGGAGAACATACAAACTCCTTGCAGATGGTGTCCTTGGTGGGATTTGAACCCAGGACCCCAGCGCTGCAAGACTGCAGTGCTAGCCACTGAGCCACCGTGCCGCCGGAAGACTTGTAATCCTCAGTACCTTATGCACTTAAAGTTTCTAATGTGGATGATGCGAGCCTATTCCAAAACTGGAATGGTGAATAATGATGGGTAGAATCTGTATCCCCACGTAATAATGGCTGGTGGATGTCACTCCACAATTTAGGTGAAAGGGGCTCTTATATCAAAGGATTCTCAGTCGCCTCAGAAACATCAAAAACTGATTCTACTACTATATGCCCTCATATTGGAATTTTACAGTTACATACATACAAGAAACCGAGATACCTAATTAAAGGAAATTAAATGGCATAGTTAGACCTAATAATACCCTAGAAAATTGATTATTATGCAATAAAACACAATGTAATCATGTAAGAAGACCTATAGAATCTTGTGAAAGGAATGGATCATTTGTAAAGGAGGTTATAGGCACATATCATGTTCTCGATTGAGACCCCTGGGCTCTAATGTATTGAGGGTGAAAATCCAATAGGATTCTCTTTCCTTAAGGGTACGTATACGATTACCTCCCCTCCTAGGGGGAGGGACATGTTCAAGTACTTGATACTTCAGTTGGGCAATAGTATGTCCATATGTGATGAAATGATGCGGGATGGGTAGTAGGATCTGCTTGCACCTAATCGTGGACTTATGCTTACTAATGCGGTCTCGGACATGCTGGGTTGTCTCCCCAACATATCCGAGACCGCACGGGCACTTGATCAAATAAACCACATAAGAGGATTCACAAGTGAAAAATCCATGTATCGGAAAAACGCGACCTGACAGAGGATGGGTAAAAGTGTCCCCCCTGGTAAGATTATTACATTGCACACAATGATGACACGGGAAATTTCCTCTCTTTGGGGTACCCAAAAATGTTTGTCTCTGTACGGTCTTATTAGAACCAATATCGGCTCTAACTAAATTATCGCGAAGATTCTGTGGTCTTTTATTACAGAACAAAGGGAGTGATTGAAACTCACTCACTTCCGGGTAGGCCTTGCTCAAAAGTGGCCAATGTCTACATATGATGCTCCTAATTAAGGGCGAAAAGGGATGGTAGGTATTAATGCATGAAACCCGTGGAACATCCTTGTTAATGGTAGACCTCTGGGAAGATCTCCTATCTGCAATTTCAAGTGGATACCCCCTTTGAAGAAATTTATTGCACATTTCTGAGGATCTAATATTGCGTTGTGTAGGGTCCGATACAATACGTTCAACACGTTTATGTTGGGAGATGGGGAGTCCCTGTTTCGTGTGACGAGGATGACAACTTGTGTAATGTAACAGGCTATTCCGGTCGGTGGGTTTAACGTACAAATCTGTACTCAAGGTGCCAGCAGATAGCATCACCATAGTGTCCAAAAAGTTGATCTCATGTAGGTCATAATGGATCGTGCAAGCAGATCCTACTACCCATCCCGCATCATTTCATCACATATGGACATACTATTGCCCAACTGAAGTATCAAGTACTTGAACATGTCCCTCCCCCTAGGAGGGGAGGTAATCGTATACGTACCCTTAAGGAAAGAGAATCCTATTGGATTTTCACCCTCAATACATTGGAGCCCAGGGGTCTCAATCGAGAACATGATATGTGCCTATAACCTCCTTTACAAATGATCCATTCCTTTCACAAGATTCTATAGGTCTTCTTACATGATTACATTGTGTTTTATTGCATAATAATCAATTTTCTAGGGTATTATTAGGTCTAACTATGCCATTTAATTTCCTTTAATTAGGTATCTCGGTTTCTTGTATGTATGTAACTGTAAAATTCCAATATGAGGGCATATAGTAGTAGAATCAGTTTTTGATGTTTCTGAGGCGACTGAGAATCCTTTGATATAAGAGCCCCTTTCACCTAAATTGTGGAGTGACATCCACCAGCCATTATTACGTGGGGATACAGATTCTACCCATCATTATTCACCATTCCAGTTTTGGAATAGGCTCGCATCATCCACATTAGAAACTTTAAGTGCATAAGGTACTGAGGATTACAAGTCTTCCATTTGTACCATATTGGTGATGACGCTATACAATTGAATACACACCATCCTGTTACTCATATAGATAATCATGTCCATGATTAAGACCTAAAAATAAGGTCGAAACGTCGGACGATTCATCATCTTTTGCACTAATAAAGAATTTTCAGCATTCCAATGAGTCCTTTTTCTCATCTTATTGATCACTATAGTGTGCCAGAGCTAAGTTTATTATATTGACTTTTATTTTTTCTGAGCACCTACTGTATACACAGTGAGCCAGACATATTCTATTACAATTGTCTCTATTTTTTCTGAGCTCCAGTGTCCTTACCCATTATCTCCAATGTCCTTTACCACTTTTTCGTATAACGCAGATGAAGACAGCAGTATACTTTCCAAAGTAACTATACCGAATACTTTTTTATCAGTACCAAATGAAGAAGTACGTTCTAGAGATTATGAGAAAGAACTCAGAAGACACACCGCATTAGAACTACACTGTGCCACATTGGCTGAGTACCACCGGGTGCAGCGTATTCCCAGGGGACTACGTGTGTCACTGAAGCCAACACTTTTTTCAGATAAACCAGATTACTGCCTTAAATTTGAAAGTATAATTAATAAATGCTCGATGGACATCATAATTTTGACTATTGAATTTCTACAAAAAGAAATCGAGGACCTGGGACAGAACATTAGTTCTATTGAACTCCAACTCCAGAACACTTTACCCAGCACGGACTGGGATAAGATTCACTCTAAAACTAAGGAGACAATAGCCGAATTCAGAAGAACCTTACAGGAGCGAAAGAGGTCCAAATTTGTAAGAGATCAGGATGACTATTCCAGGAATCGTGTCTACCGTTGGCAATTCGTAGAGGACAACCCCAGGCGACCAGCTTTCTATAATCGCTATTCCTCATCGTCTGGATCAGATACGGAACAGTTTATTCCTCGACAACCCCGTTTTTTAGGCCAACGTTCAAATCAAAAAGGAAGACGCGGCGCAGCAAGAGGGGCCACAGGAACCATACCGACCTACCACGTGCAGACACGATCTCAGGTATTAACTTAGTGTATAATATTTCCTCCTACAATTTATCTGTAACTGAGTCACGTGTATTGCAAAAAGGTTTATCTTTTTGTCCCACTCCATCCTTTAACACATTTGTATTGGATCAGGAGATGAGGAGGTTTTTTAGGACCCTTAGGTTGAAAGCCCATTTCAGTACGGATAGGGACACACCTATTGAGACAACTCCATCCACTCCCGACAATATGTTTCGGTTGAAGCAGCTGGACTTGAGAATTCCCAGCTCCTTCAACCCGCCTAAGTCTTATCATCCGATTGAAACATAAGTTGCCTTGGTTTCTAGGGATATTGGTCAAACATTGAAATCAGTTGATGAGGGGCAGTTTAGGATAAAACATAACCTCACCATAGAGGAGAGCCGGGCAATGTCCGATTTGAAAAATAATCCTAAGATCGTAATTAAACCGGCGGATAAAGGTGGGGCCATAGTGGTACTTGACAAAACATATTACGTCAATGAGATATTGAGCCAACTTAGTGATGCTGATACCTATTGTCCCATTTCACGTGACCCTACATCTCATATACAAGGACTGATTAAGAACATGGTTGACCTCTATCTTACTAATAACACCATAGACCAGAAATTGGCGGAGTTTCTCATCAAGGTACACCCCATAACACCAGTATTTTACACGCTACCTAAGGTCCATAAAAATATGAACCAACCTCCTGGACGCCCTATTGTAGCGTCAACAGAATCCGTTCTGTCCCCACTTGCCATCACGGTGGAACGAATTCTCACCCCCCTGATAACTGAGATCAAATCTTATCTCAAAGACACCTCTGATTTTCTGACACACTTACAACAGGTCGGGGTATTACCTCCTGAGTGCCTACTGGTATCCTTTGACGTCAATAGTTTGTATACCAGCATCCAACACCTGGAAGGGATGCAAGCTGTCGACTGGTTTTTGTCCAAATATAGTTCTTATTCTCCCATACAGAATAAATTTTGCCTGGACCTTCTCCGTATTGTTCTTGAAAACAACTTCTTCTTGTTCCAAGATCAATTTTACGTACAGAAACGTGGGACCGCGATGGGCTCAAATTTAGCGCCCCCTAATGCTAATATCTATATGGCGTATTTCGAGGAGGTTTACGTTTATAATCACCCACTATGGTTAGAACATTCTGTAACCTGGAAAAGATACATCGACGACATATTCATGATCTGGCGGGGGGACTCTGTGTCCTTATCTCAATTTTTTACTGATCTCAATTCATTCAGACAGGGTCTTACTTTCACGATCCATTATGACCTACATGAGATCAACTTTTTGGACACTATGGTGATGCTATCTGCTGGCACCTTGAGTACAGATTTGTACGTTAAACCCACCGACCGGAATAGCCTGTTACATTACACAAGTTGTCATCCTCGTCACACGAAACAGGGACTCCCCATCTCCCAACATAAACGTGTTGAACGTATTGTATCGGACCCTACACAACGCAATATTAGATCCTCAGAAATGTGCAATAAATTTCTTCAAAGGGGGTATCCACTTGAAATTGCAGATAGGAGATCTTCCCAGAGGTCTACCATTAACAAGGATGTTCCACGGGTTTCATGCATTAATACCTACCATCCCTTTTCGCCCTTAATTAGGAGCATCATATGTAGACATTGGCCACTTTTGAGCAAGGCCTACCCGGAAGTGAGTGAGTTTCAATCACTCCCTTTGTTCTGTAATAAAAGACCACAGAATCTTCGCGATAATTTAGTTAGAGCCGATATTGGTTCTAATAAGACCGTACAGAGACAAACATTTTTGGGTACCCCAAAGAGAGGAAATTTCCCGTGTCATCATTGTGTGCAATGTAATAATCTTACCAGGGGGGACACTTTTACCCATCCTCTGTCAGGTCGCGTTTTTCCGATACATGGATTTTTCACTTGTGAATCCTCTTATGTGGTTTATTTGATCAAGTGCCCGTGCGGTCTCGGATATGTTGGGGAGACAACCCAGCATGTCCGAGACCGCATTAGTAAGCATAAGTCCACGATTAGGTGCAAGCAGATCCTACTACCCATCCCGCATCATTTCATCACATATGGACATACTATTGCCCAACTGAAGTATCAAGTACTTGAACATGTCCCTCCCCCTAGGAGGGGAGGTAATCGTATACGTACCCTTAAGGAAAGAGAATCCTATTGGATTTTCACCCTCAATACATTGGAGCCCAGGGGTCTCAATCGAGAACATGATATGTGCCTATAACCTCCTTTACAAATGATCCATTCCTTTCACAAGATTCTATAGGTCTTCTTACATGATTACATTGTGTTTTATTGCATAATAATCAATTTTCTAGGGTATTATTAGGTCTAACTATGCCATTTAATTTCCTTTAATTAGGTATCTCGGTTTCTTGTATGTATGTAACTGTAAAATTCCAATATGAGGGCATATAGTAGTAGAATCAGTTTTTGATGTTTCTGAGGCGACTGAGAATCCTTTGATATAAGAGCCCCTTTCACCTAAATTGTGGAGTGACATCCACCAGCCATTATTACGTGGGGATACAGATTCTACCCATCATTATTCACCATTCCAGTTTTGGAATAGGCTCGCATCATCCACATTAGAAACTTTAAGTGCATAAGGTACTGAGGATTACAAGTCTTCCATTTGTACCATATTGGTGATGACGCTATACAATTGAATACACACCATCCTGTTACTCATATAGATAATCATGTCCATGATTAAGACCTAAAAATAAGGTCGAAACGTCGGACGATTCATCATCTTTTGCACTAATAAAGAATTTTCAGCATTCCAAGGAGTCCTTTTTCTCATCTTATTGATCACTATAGTGTGCCAGAGCTAAGTTTATTATATTGACTTTTATTTTTTCTGAGCACCTACTGTATACACAGTGAGCCAGACATATTCTATTACAATTGGCAAGGGGAACTAACACCCAGGGGACTAGTCCACTCACTCATTAGCATATGGTAAAGATCTTTAGAAATCCTTTTTCTATAGATATCTTTATCTATGCTAGTGTATACAGGGACGGTTAGGCAGGGATCAGCAATATGTACCCAGAACTGCTCGTGGCGCTGGGTGCATATTGCACCTGACAGGTTCCCTTTAAAGGGAACCAGCCAGTAGGATTTCTTTCCCCATATAAAGTACAGGCACTGCCATACTGGTGCTAGGATGCTGATTCAGATCATACCTTCCCTTTAGAGATTGGAGGCTCATGCGGAAAAATCCTTTATCAAAGCTTCAGAAATTAAGCCATTGGTGCAGTAACTTGAGCATTAGGATGGGACTTTGTGGGCCGAGTCCTCAGGAATGATTCCGCCATGGAATGTCACGCAACCATTGCCTATGATGGCGGAGCGTGTGCATTAGGCTGCGGCCACATGAGCATTACTGCGAGTGCATCACGTGACACTTGGCTCCTGCTCTGGAGTGTAAGCCAAGTGTCATGGCACTGGGATCCGATCCTGCAATCAGATCACAGCCGCAGAGGAGAGGGCAGGCGCTGCGGATGTGAGGGAGGGACTAATCTCCCTATCTACTCCATTATCAGCTAATGCGTTTACGCATTGCACTCCGGTGTAATGCGAGTGAATCGCATAACCCTCGGCTCTCGCTCTGGAGTGTCAGCCAAGTGTCATTATACTATGATGTGATCCTGCGATCGGAGCACAGGTGAGGAGTTGAAGGTGGGCACTGCAGATGAGACAGAGGCATTTATCTCCCTATCTCCTCCATTATCAGCTGAAGCATATATCACACTGCACTCCGGTATCATCCGACTGCAGTTCAATGTTTTTCTTGCACCCAAAGATTTGTATGGGTGCGAGTGAAAACGAATCAGATTCCACCCGCATCATGCTGCGATTGTTTTCTCAGTCTGATTAGGGCTGAGAAAGAAATCACACATCGGAGCGACTCCATAGAGCAACATTGGTCTGAGTGGAATGCAATTTGTTTTATCGCATTCCACTCGCTCCATTTTACTCGCCGTCTGTCCTTAAGGTCCAGTCACACATAACGAGATTGTGAACGAGATCGCTACTACGTCACACTTTCTGGATCGTTTATGAGTCGTTGTTGAAATCGCATGTTGGGTGTCACACATAACGAGTTTATGAACGAGCATGCCTCCCATATAACGATCTTTCAAATCGCTGGGACCCTGTCACACAGCAACTATGTTAACGATTCCAATCCCATTAGGGGCGTAGTAAAATGCAGTGAGTCACGTAGGCGTGCATTTGCGTCGCCTTTTCCATACCCCCCTCCGCTTTCATTGGCGGCCAATACTGCGTTCTGATTGGGCATGCAGGGGGCGTATCTAGCGGTTAAATTTTGGATCGCGTCACCCTTTGTCACTTCTTTTGCGCTTTGCTTTGAGATAGAACCTGCGTCTCCACCCTGATTCCTTCGTCCATTGTACCCGGTCGCTTTGTTGGTGTGTTTTTCGGATCGAAGCCGCACCTGCACCTGGAGCTAACCAATCGGTGCAGAGAGGGGCGCGGAAACGGGGACGCAACAACACGCCTTCGTGCATCTCATCTAGGTCGTCAACGAAATCGTTAATAGGGTGTCAAACATACAGATTCATGCAGCCCAGCAGGACTCCAACGAGCCAGAAATGGCCCAAGCTGTTCGGCATCGATCAGCGATTTCGCAGCAGGGGGTGAATCGTTGGTACGTGTCAAACGTGACGAGATCGCAATTGAAGTCATTCTTGCGTCACAGAAACTGTGACGTAGTAACGATCTCGTTTACGATCTCGTTATGTGTGAAGTGGCCTTTAGCTTCACTATTGATATGTTATCTCCAGTAAAATGGTGCCGGTATCAGCGCATGTGCGAACCACGATCTCCAGCGCCATTTTATTGAAGACACTGTTGAGATCAATATAGGAGGCGGCAGCGCATGCACAGATCAGAATTGTTTTATTTATAAGTTTTTGTTTTTTTTTAAAAACAAACAAAAAAAACCCATTCATATAAATGAATAATGTTATAAAGGGCTGGTTAGGAAGGGAATTTGGGCATACAGGTATGAGCTGCTGGGTTGGAGGGCAGAGGGGACCTGCGCTGGTTCTCTTTAAAGGCATGGCATATTGCTACAAGTTGTCATTGCTTTAGAGCTCACTCACACGAGCCTACAGTGCCGAGTGCTATCATGTTTTATCAGATAGCACTCCTGTGATGGTGTGATATTGTGGGTTGTGTATCATTTTGTGTATCTTCATACTTCATCCTGTGTATTCCTTGTCTTGTCTGCAGGGTAAATAACTTAGTTCACTTACCATTTGCATGCCTTTTGTTGAACCCCTGCTGACATTTTCTAACTCTTCAAATACTGGAAATCACCCCCTGTAGTGCCTCCATCTCTAGGTCTAGGGGTGGGGGGCCTGAAAGCCTCCCAACCTGTCTGCTTATCCAGTGATATAGGGATTGTGCCTGAGAAGGACAAGAGAGAAGCAGTAAGGCTGGAAACACATCTATGCGAGTAAAATCGGTCCGACTGGGCTGAAAAAAACTCGGCTGATTTTAGTTCACGTTAGGTCCGAGTGCAACGCAAGTGCGATGCTTTTTCTGAATAAATTAATGATTTTACTAGCGTGTGTAATGCGTGTGTAATGCGTGTGTAATGCGTATTTTTTACTATGTCATCTGACATTCAGCTCTGCTACATGGCCGCTGACAGCAGACACAGACAGCCATGTAGCAGAGCTGAATGGCAGATGACAGCAGCCACAGACAGAGCCGCACGATCAGAATGAACTCGGGTGAACTTCACCCGACTTCATTGTCATGCCGCGGCTCTGTCTGTGTCGCGTCCTGATTAGTGGTCACCCGTGAAGGACTCACCGGTGACCGCTAATCCCCTGAGTGACTGAAGTTAACAGCCCTCTCTCATACTCACCGATCCCCGATCCCCGGCTCTGCACGGCATTCACACTGTTCCGGCGGCTATTTTGAAAAAGCCGGCCGCTCATTAAACAATCTCGTATTCCCTGCTTTCCCCGCCCACAGGCGCCTATGATTGGATGCAGTAAGACACGCCCCCACGCTGAGTGACAGGTGCCTCACTGCACCCAATCACAGCAGCCGCTGGGCGTGTCTATACTGTGCACTGAAATAAATAATTAAATAATTAAAAAATCCGGCGTGCGGTCCCCCCAATTTTAAAACCAGCCAGATAAAGCCATACGGCTGCAGGCTGGTATTCTCAGGATGGGGAGCTCCACGTTTTGGGGAGCCCCCCAGCCTAACAATATCAGTCAGCAGCCGCCCAGAATTGCCGCATACATTAGATGCGACAGTTCTGGGACTGTACCCGGCTCTTCCCGATTTGCCCTGGTGCGTTGGTAAATCGGGGTAATAAGGAGTTAATGGCAGCCCATAGCTGCCACTAAATCCTAGATTAATCATGTCAGGCGTCTCCACGAGATACCTTCCATGATTAATCTGTAAGTTACAGATTAATCATGGAAGGTATCTCGTGGAGATACGAGGGGTTAGGCTGGGGTGCTCCCCATAACGTGGGGCTCCCCATCCTGAGAATACCAGCCTTCAGCCGTATGGCTTTATCTGGCTGGTATTAAAATTGGGGGGACCGCACGCCGTTTTTTTTAATTATTTAATGATTTATTTCACTGCACGGTATAGACACGCCCACCGGCTGCTGTGAATGGGTGCAGTGAGACACCTGTCACTCAGCGTGGGGGCATGTCTGACTGCAACCAATCATAGGCGCCTGTGGGCGGGGAAAGCAGGGAATACGAGATTGTTTAATGAGCGGCCGGCTTTTTCAAAATAGTAAAAGCAGTGTGAATGCCGTGCAGCGCCGCGCCGGGGATCGGGGAACGGTGAGTATGAGAGAGGAGGGGAAAATGACCGACAGACTGTGAGAGAGGGACAGAGATAGTGACGGACCGACAGAGAGAGAATAGAGACCGAGAGGGAGAGACCGACTGACAGAGAATAGTGATTGACAGACATTGTGAGACATCACTCGTTTCCAGTGTTTTAGGAAACATGCGAGAAATGTATTTAGAAAATCGGATGTCACAAGGATGGTGTGAGTGCCGTCTCGTGACATCCGATTATTTACCCGCTCCCATAGACTTGCATTGAAGAGACTCACAGTAGAAACTCGCAAAAAAGCAGCATGCTGCGATTTTTTTCTCAGTCCGATTTGGACTGAAAAAAAAAATCACAAATGCGAGCTGAATCATTCACTAACATGTGCCCGATTCCAATGCGAGATTTTCTCGCATTGCTCTACTGCGAGAAACTCACAAGTGAGAAGCAGCCCTAAGATTCATCCTCTTTTGGAGAAGCGGAGGCTACAGCCAGCACCCCAGAGAGACTTGAAGAAACCCTGTCTCCCCTAGAAAAGACAGCTGGAGGAGTGTGACTCATCCCGTAACATGTATCCCATTACTGGACTATTTTACTCTCCGTGTGGTGGATTATTTTATGGACCTTCTGGTTTCCATGGAATAAAGGTTCTTGGGATTGTTCGCCTATCCCTCCCTCTGTTGATTGTGTGACACCGGAGAAGGACCCCGTGACAACTCGTTCCAATGTTATACTATAGGGAGAGCTAACTGGCGCATTT
Source organism: Anomaloglossus baeobatrachus (assembly GCF_048569485.1). Taxonomy (NCBI): domain Eukaryota; kingdom Metazoa; phylum Chordata; class Amphibia; order Anura; family Aromobatidae; genus Anomaloglossus; species Anomaloglossus baeobatrachus. The sequence goes on along the minus strand of NC_134357.1, from coordinate 304,564,935 downwards.
TTTGTCATGTGATAGAAATCGCACCATGCTGCGAATGCCTCAGATAATCTAATCACACCACCCATACAAGTCTATGGGTGTGTGGAGATCATCGGACTGCACTAGGATGTCATCCCACAGCAGTCTGCTAATCGCCAACACAGAGAAGGGACAAGATGGAGAAATAGTTTTCTGTCTTCTGCGAACCTGTGGTCCGATTTTTAAATGTGATAGGATAAAGTGGGTTTTACACGCTGCGATCTTGCTAGCGAGATCGCAAGCGATCGTACCCTCCCCCGTCGGATGTGCGACACGGGCAAATCGCTGCCCATGGCGCACAACCTCGCTTACCCCCGTCACACAGACTTACCTGCCCTGCGACGTCGCTCTGGCCGGCGATCCGCCTCCTTTCTAAGGGGGTGGTTCGTGCGGCGTCACAGCGACGTCACACGGCACGCGTCCAATAGAAGCGGAGGGGCGGAGATGAGTGTGACGTAACATCCCGCCCACCTCCTTCCTTCCACATTGCCGGTGGAGGCAGGTAAGGAGATGTTCCTCGTTCCTGCAGTGTCACACACAGCGATGTGTGCTGCCGCAGGAACGACGAACAACATCGCTAATAAGCTGAAAACGATTTTTTGTTTCAGGGCGACCTCTCCACGGCAAACGATTTTGACCGCTTTTAAGGTTGCTCATAAGTGTCACACGCTGCGATATCGTTAATGACGCCGGATGTGCGTCACAAACACCGTGACCCCGACGATAATTAATTAACGATATCGCAGCGTGTAAAGCCCCCTTATGAGGCAAGGCCGCTGTGTAGAACATAAAAATCACTTTATTATACTCAACAGGTGGTACTGTGCAGACTGGTCGGATGGGCATCTCCGTTCTCCGGTACTGGCACCTCCTCTTTCGGCCATCTTTGTCCTCCTTCTTCTGAAGCCTGGGTGCATGACACGTCCTACGTCATACACACAGGCTGATATTGAGGTCCTGCGCAGGCGCACTACAATACTTTGCTCTGCCCTGCTCAGGGCAGATCAAAGTGCACCTGCGCAGGACCTCAATGCTGGTGCGTGTGGATGACGTAGGACGCATCATGCACGCCAGCTTCAGAAGAAGGACGGAAAAGATGGCCGAAAGAGGAGGTGCCAGTACCAGAGAACGAATACATCTATCCGACCAGTCTGCACCGCCCTGCCCCTTAGGTGAGTATTATAAAGTGTTTTTTACGTTCTACACAGCGGCTTGGGCTCTTATATACAGCATGTTAGAACGCTGTATATAAGAACCCAGTGGTGGTGGCCACAGCTTATAGTTGCCAAATCTGGTGACAGGTTCCCTTTATGTGTGGTTCGTGCTGCATTTTAAATAAATTATTCGAAGTGTAGGGCCACACGATGCAATTGTGATGCCATCATGATTCAGTTGTTGGGGTCAAAATGCTGTATGCCGTTTACTACATGCAGTTTTTCTATACGCACCTGCTCACACTGTGTTTTTTGCCCATACTGTGCATCATGGTCCGTAGTTAAAGCCTGCTTTACACGTTGCAATTTCTCATACGATATTGTATGCGATTTGCAATGCTCCCATCGTATGTGTGGCACCTTCAATTTGTTGAACGTGCCGCACAAACGATTAACCCCCGTCACACGTACTTACCTTCCATACGACCTCGATGTGGGCGGCGAACGTCCACTTCCTGGAGTGGGAGAGACGTTCGGCGTCACATCGACGTCACGCGGCAGCCGGCCAATAGAAGCGGAGGGGCGGAGCTGAGCGGGACGTAAACCTCCCGCCCACCTCCTTCATTCCGCATTGTGGGCCGGGAGCTGCAGGACGCAGGTAAGATCTATTCATCGTTCCCGGGGTGTCACACACTGCAATGTACACTACCCCGGGTACGATGAACAATCTGACGTTCAATTCTAGAGACAGGTACGATGTGTATGCGATGAACGTTTTAACGTTCAATCGCAATCGCACATACCTGTCACACACTGCAATGTAACTTACGATGCCGGATGTGCGTCACTTACGACCTGACCCCACCGACACATTGTAAGATACATTGCAGCGTGTAAAGCAGCCTTTAGACCAAGAAACATGAAAGGGACGTGTGAATCTGTCCTATGGCTATTATGTGCACACGGTTTTTTGAGGATTTTTTTTAAAACAGAAATTGTGTGGAATCTAAACAGAAAATCTCCAAACTTCAAAATGACTAAAAAACTTTGAGTTTCCTCTTCGCTTCTGCTTTAAAAACGTTGTGCACATAGCCTAAGCATGATTGTTTATGCAAAAACTGCATATTATCAACTGCACAATTTCTTCATGGTGTCATGACCGTGTCACAACTGCGCTCTTGGCATTACCCTAATACAGTGATTTATGGTATGAGCACACAATCAGGAGACTGCAGCGGCCCGTTCCCACGATTCAGGCTTGGGCAGTTGTGGTGTCTTGCTGTGTTCTCCCTGCTGAGAACCCTCGCATCTCCGGAGCAAAAAATTGACATACTGCGGCTCAAGAGAGCACCACCGCAGGTCAGTTTACACTGCGGGCAATACACGAACAATGGGCAGGAGGTTTCTAGAAATCCCATCCATTGTGCTTGTACCGCCCCGCGGGCTCAGCTGCGACCGCCGAGCCGCTCGGATCTGTGCTCGTACGGTGGGTGGTGGCTCGAGCCTTTCACGGACCCGGGGGTCACGTCGCTCTGCAAGGGGGTTGGCGCTACACACAGGTACTTGACGGGGAAGTTCCACGGCCGGGGCCGCGGTGGTTTGGTTTGGGATGTAAGTTCGTGACGCCACCCACGGGTTGTGGTGAATAGATGGACACCACCGCTGCCGTTAACTAGGCCTCCCGGGGACGGTGTTGCGCAGCTTGGTGTTGACCCCTCCGTGGGTAGGGGATTGATGGTCCCGGGGGCCCGAGGGAGGTGCTGAGGCGTGGGAGCGGGTACGGGCGTATGCTGAAGCGGTGCGGTGTGGTGCGCGGCCCGAAGGCACTGGTGTACTCACTATGACACAATACACTGGAGTCTCTGGTAAACCAAACGGGATGATGAACGGGGCCCGCAGCCGGCTGCAGCTTCTCCCTGAACGGGTTGGTGGTTTCCGCCTTTCTCCTGCACCTTATATATGAACGTTTGACTCCTATGCCTAAGCAACGGTAGTCCGCTCTCCGGCTTGCTGATTGTCGGAAGAGCCCTGTTTGCCCGCAGACGCTTGCCCTTTGGGTCTCTATACCTTGGCGGTGGCTTTACCCTGTGTGGTTGGGCTGTTGTCTTCTAACGGGTCTTGTGTGGGATAGGTCCTAAAGTCCAGTCCTCAATCAGTTGATTTGACTCGGCCCTGTCGGTTTGGGGCTTTGTACTGGGTCTGAGTACCCCTCCTGGTGCTCCAGTTTCCAATAGGTTCCCCGGTTCGGTACCGGCAGGTGACCGCCCAACCCCGGTCCCTACGGTTCCACCGGCTGTAATCCCAGCTCCTGCAGGTGGCCACCACCATCTGCCTCCTTGCCAAAGGTGCCTGGGCTCCGACCCAGCCACCTGAGCAGACTGTTGGCAGGCCTGGTCACATTTCTACCCTTGAACTCGTCCTCCCTCCTGCACTATCAAGGCTACTCGCTCGACTGTTCTACAACTTCTCTGAACTTTTCCCGCCTCTAGGCCTGTGAACTCCTCGGTGAGCGGAGGCAACCGCCTGGCTCGGCCACCCTGGTGTGGACATCAAACCTGGAGGGTGGTGACAAGGGTTTCTTGGTTGGCTGCTGTCACCTACTCAGGGAGGGGGTGATGTGTGTGTGTGTGTGTGTGTGTGTGTGTGTGACTACCTGGGACGACCTGACTAGTCCAGGGCGTCACATTCCCCCTTGGTTTAATGCAGACCGTCAATCACCAGTTTATTTTTGTTTTTCTGAAAGATAAAGAACGGGAACACAGTACAAGTATACTAACGGTTGTATAAACTTCAAATGTTAACTTTTCAGATCTTCCCTTACGGGAGGCACATACTTGAACGTTACTAATACAAAAACATTTTTATTAATACAGGACGGAACCGGGTCCTTCACTCACCCACCCAAACAACCTGAACCTTGATGCTGCCCCTAAGAAGTGGGCAGCACCCCTTTTTCACAGTCCAGGAACGGGCCCAGGTGTTTTCCAACGGGACGGGTGCAGGTTTCACAACTGCCTGTCTTTTCAGAGGCCCCACGTCCAAGGGAACCCCTGACTTGGAGGATGGCCACTGGTTGTAGTGGTGGTGGGCCTCGGCCATCTATTTCCCGCAGGCCCATCCTCCAGTCTGCCACTCCGGACGCTGTGAAACCGGAAGGCCGGTTAAGGGAAGGTGTTATTTACAAGCTCAATAGTTTTTGGGTGGCCTGCCAGTTCTCGGCCTTGTCTTTTTGAAAACGGGGGCAAAAATAAAGTCCCAACGGGGACTGGCAGTATGGTCCCAACGGGGACTGTTCACTTTGGCAGCCGGGTTCCGCTGCCTTTAACTTTGGTCTTCATCTTCTTCGTATTCAGCCTCAACGGTCACTCCAAGGCTGTACGGTGGGGGAGAGGACTGGGAGCGCTCCGGGACATCCTGGCGCACCCTCCTTTTAACACTGAGGGCAAACCAGCTCCTCTCCCTGCAATGCCGGGTGTAGGTCACCAGGTCCCCTGGAACCAGATCCCGATCCGGATGACCCAACGGGAGGTGGGAGTTAACGTCCCGTCGGGAAACAAACACTTCGGCCTCCAGGCCCGGTTCGAAGATGAACCCCCATCCACGCTGGGGTTCAAACTGGCGGACTTGGCCTTGGAAGGTCGGGCCCCACACCCGGTAAGTAGCACTCCGCAGGTTGTCTTTCTCCCGGATTGTGTGGGCCAGGATCTCTGCTTTCCTCCTCTCACAGGCCTCGATCTCCCGGCCCAGTTGGTTTGGCCGCCGCTCCCAATACGGGGCGTCTGCATGCCCGGGGTCTCTACAGGTGGGGGTCTGGCCCAGCTGGAGTTCCCCGGTGGCGGCCACGACCGTCACCCTCTGGGGGGAACCCCGCTACGTCTCGGCCGGCTCTGCTGCCTTGCATCGGCCTCCCCTCGAAACCTCAGCCAAGGCCCTAGACCCGGGAGCGGCCTGCTTCACCTTCTGGGCCTTCTTCCGGGTAGCGCTCTCCCCCTCGGCCGGGTGGACTGCCGGGGCTTCTCTGGGCGTCGCCTTCTCCGGGACTGGCGGGATCACATCCGGGACGGGCACCTTCCAGGATAACGGGGTTGGTGCGGGCCGGGTATATGGCCGTCCGCGAGCCGCGTCTACAGGCGGGTCCTCATGGGCAGTTGGGACGGGTTCCACCGCCGGTGTCGGGGACGGCGGACCGTGCGGGAGGGCAGCCGCAGCTGGAACAGGCTGTGGAGGAGGCGACAGGGGAAGCGGGGGCAGACCAGGTCCCTCAGCCACAGTGACCGGTCCCTCCAGGACATAGGGGCATGGGTCGCCCACCCGCTCCTCCAAATTCGCCTCCATCTCGCGCACCCGCACAGCCGAAGCTATCTCCCCCATCTCGGTTGCCCACTGCTCCATCAGGTACCTCACCTGCACTTGTAGGCGGCAACACATAAGAGTCGTCCGGGCATCCACCCACGCCACTGTTCCGGGCGCGGGCTCCGGGAATTCGGGCTTCTCAAACGGGGCAGACATGTTGTTACTTGCTTGTCCAGGAACCAGACGGGTGGCAGAGTCCTGGAGTCCCTGCCTTTTATCTCCTCAGTCACATGAGGCTGGATCTTCACCCGCCCCCCCTTGGTCTTTTCCGGGCACTCTCTTTGCTCTCTGCACCGCTCTGCTCTCGGGGGCGGGGTTTCACTTTTCGCGCCCTTTCTGCTCAGGGAAGACGGCTTGAGTGGGAACTTTTCGCGCCCAAGATGGCTGATTTTGCAATTTTTCAGTGGGACGCCGCTAACAACAATTTCCAGGCACACTTCCACAGGTAAGTGGACAGTTCTATCCTGTTCGCAGACGCCAGAAGAGTAGATGTGTACCGCCCCGCGGGCTCAGCTGCGACCGCCAAGCCGCTCGGATCCGTGCTCGTACGGTGGGTGGTGGCTCGAGCCTTTCACGGACCCGGGGGTCACGTCGCTCTGCAAGGGGGTTGGCGCTACACACAGGTACTTGACGGGGAAGTTCCACGGCCGGGGCCGCGGTGGTTTGGTTTGGGATGTAAGTTCGTGACGCCACCCACGGGTTGTGGTGAATAGATGGACACCACCGCTGCCGTTAACTAGGCCTCCCGGGGACGGTGTTGCGCAGCTTGGTGTTGACCCCTCCGTGGGTAGGGGATTGATGGTCCCGGGGGCCCGAGGGAGGTGCTGAGGCGTGGGAGCGGGTACGGGCGTATGCTGAAGCGGTGCCGTGTGGTGCGCGGCCCGAAGGCACTGGTGTACTCACTATGACACAATACACTGGAGTCTCTGGTAAACCAAACGGGATGATGAACGGGGCCCGCAGCCGGCTGCAGCTTCTCCCTGAACGGGTTGGTGGTTTCCGCCTTTCTCCTGCACCTTATATATGAACATTTGACTCCTATGCCTAAGCAATGGTAGCCCGCTCTCCGGCTTGCTGATTGTCGGAAGAGCCCTGTTTGCCCGCAGACGCTTGCCCTTTGGGTCTCTATGCCTTGGCGGTGGCTTTACCCTGTGTGGTTGGGCTGTTGTCTTCTAACGGGTCTTGTGTGGGATAGGTCCTAAAGTCCAGTCCTCAATCAGTTGATTTGACTCGGCCCTGTCGGTTTGGGGCTTTGTACTGGGTCTGAGTACCCCTCCTGGTGCTCCGGTTTCCAATCGGTTCCACGGTTCGGTACCGGCGGGCCAGCACCCGACCCCGGTCCCTACGGTTCCACGGGCTGTAATCCCAGCTCCTGCAGGCGGCCACCACCGTCTGCCTCCTTGCCAAAGGTGACTGGGCTCCGACCCAGCCACCTGAGCAGACTGTTGGCAGGCCTGGTCACAGGTCTGCCCTTGAACTCGTCCTCCCTCCTTCACTGTCAAGGCTACTCGCTCGACTGCTCTACAACTTCTCTGAACTTTTCCCGCCTCCAGGCCTGTGAACTCCTTGGAGGGCGAAGCCAACCGCCTGGCTCCGCCCCCCTGGTGTGGACATCAAACCTGGAGGGTGGTGACAAGGGTTTCTTGGTTGGCTGCTGTCACCTACTCAGGGAGGGGGTGATGTGTGTGTGTGTGACTACCTGGGACGACCTGACTAGTTCAGGGCGTCACATGCTTGTACTATACAATGCAGTGTTTTGGACGCCAGTTAAACATGCTGCGTTCAAAACGCTCTAAACCCTGATCATGGGAATGCAGCCTTAGAAAAACTTTTAGTCCTGCACTACACGCAGTTTTTTTAATTACTCAAAGTGAACCATCAGGTCCCATATGCCCTCTAACCTAGCAGCAGGGGCATGTGTGGGCTACAAATCCCTGCCTAACCATCCCTGTCTAATCATATTATGTAAAAGCAAAGTATAAAAAAAGGGTTTAGAATTTACGTTTTCCCTATGCTAATGGGCGCCCCTTCTAGTCTGCCCTCTTTTCGTGGTATCACGCCCCTCTGGGCGTAATACCATGATATAATACTATTTGTCCTTTTAGACTACTCTGTTGGTAACGCACCTGTCAAGGCCTTCTGTGTATATAGAATTTTGATCTCTGTAAAGGCCCCATACACATTAGATAAAAGTCAGCCAAACCCATGGGTGCTCCGTACTCATAACGATTAGTGATGAGCGATTACTACCTTGCTCGGGTGCTCCGTACTCGTAACGATAAGTGATAAGCGAGCACTACCGTGATCGGGTGCTTGGTACTCGTAATGATTAGTGATGAGTGAGCACTACCATGCTCGGGTGCTCGGTACTCGTACCGATTAATGATGAGCGAGCACTACTATGCTCGGGTGCTCAGTACTCGTACCAATTAATGATTAGCGAGCACTATCATGCTCAGGAGCTCGGTACTCGTATCGATTAATGATGAGCGAGCACTACTATGCTCGGGTGCTCGGTACTCATATCGATTAGTGATGAGCTAGTGTGACGCCCTGGCAAAACCAGGTAGTCACACATCAGGCCCCCGCATAACACCATCCCTCACAGGGTTACATACAGCCGACCTGAAACCCTAGTACCCCCCTCAGGGCAAGACAGGCACACTAGTGGGCGGGAGCAGGCGGTTAGGGAACGCCCACCTAGGGGTCTAGACAGCCCGGAGCGGGAAAACAAGCAGAAGTAGTTAGTAGTTCAAGTGGAGAAGAGCGTGGGCTGGAGCTAGGTGTAACTCCAGCAGAGGAGAGAGTTCAAGTTGAACGGTGCCAGGGTCGGAGCCCTGGTGCCTTGGCTAGGTGGCAGACGGTGGTCTCCGTCAGCAGGAAGACGGCTCGGCAGAACCGAGGTGGACCGAGACAGGGTTGGAGCCCGCCGGTACCTACACCGGGGACCCGACCGGAAACCGTGCACAGAGGGGGTACTCGGACCCTGAAGCCAGGACCGGAACCAACGGCCTAGCTAATCAACCAATTGAGGGCAGGATTACAGGTCCTGTCCCAACCAAAGTCCCAAAAGCAGACAACCACCCACAGAGAGGGATAGGGCAACCGCCAGGGCCCATAGATCCCATGGGTCAGCGGGAGCGGACTCCCGTGTTCCATACCGGGAAGTCTAAAGACAAACACAGCCAGTGCAGAGGAAAGAGACGAGGGACCACCAGCCCGGGTGGGGGACCAGAGTACAATCTCCCGCGGCGGCCGGCCACCAACACCTTGGTTTACCAAAGGACTCGTGTGATTAATTTACTCGTGAGTAATCCAACATCCCCCGGTCCATCCGGGGCACAAGCCCCGGCCATCGCCATAACCTGCACAGAGACACTGGGCCCCGGGGCAACCATCCCTACCCACGGATGGGTTAACATCCGGCTGCACTTACATCTCTACGGGGTGTCCCGCAACGGCAGCAGTGGTGTCCCACTTCACCACACACCGTGAGTGGCGTCACGGACAATCTCCCTTTCTAAACAAAACCCCCTTTTTCACTTGTGGGCGGCGGACTGCTGCTCGAGCCCGGGTCCGGTTCGCGCTCGAGCCACAGCAAAGGCACCGGACCCGAGCGTCCCCGAGCAGCCCCCCTTGGCGGCGGTCTGGCCCCTGCTCGCAACAGGAGCGGTGGAGGAGTCAAGACCTGTGGTCTGGAGCTGCAGCAGCTCGGCCCAGGCACATGACAGAAAGGGGCCTAGAGCCCACAGGAAGCGACTATACTCCCGTGGCCTCGTTCCACATACAACGTACTGGAGTGGAGTAACTTGGCCACATAAGGGGACCAGCCCCTCAACTAGTGGAGAACTTCACGACTCATCTAGCTAACCGGAGACTGAGGTTACTTCAAGTGCCGAAGCTAAATCCACACACAACCAGTGAAAAGGAGACAATATAGGGCCAAAGGGATAGAGCTTCAATCCACCCGTCAGGGTCCGCGAACACCGGCTTGGGGCACTGTGTGTGCAGGCGCGGGACAAGCGGGAGAGGTCAGCGCAGAAAGACGACCAAGAAAGGCACACAGGGGTGTACCGGGTTGTGCCTCCGAACTATCCGGGATCGGCCGGAGCCTATCACAGCAGGGCTCAGCACCCCAAGGGCAGCATTTGTCTGGACGTGCTAACCTGGAACTCTGAACTGTGAGCAAAGATCTTGTGACTGCATCCTTGTGTCGTCTGATTATTCCTTGCGCCTCCGGCCCTGCACCCCACCATTACAGACTACTACTCCCAACAGCCCTGGGGCCCACCTCTACCAGTGGAGAGCGATTCCAACTCTGCTGCGTCACCACTGACCCCAGGGCAAACTAAACAGCAGCGGCGACTCTTATCTTGCCGCATACCACAGGTGGCGTACGACATCTCCCCTGTAAATAATCCCCACCGTCATCTTTATTTAATGATACCGCCAGGGTCACGGAGCCGTGCCCTGCCACCACGAGGTCCCAGAACAAAACCGCGGCCCGCTAACGAGTAAACCCCAGGCCCCCGTGCGGGCGTGTGATATGTCTGACACTATGGTGTATAATCCACCTTAGGCCCCCTTCACACGTCCGTGAAAAACACGCACGTGTGTTACGGGCCGTTTTTCGGGTCCGTGTCCCGTTTTTGTGTCCGTTTTTATGGTCCGTGTGGCACCTGTGTGAATTGCGTATGCTAGCCGTGTTTGTGTGCAGAACGTCCGTGTGTGCGTGTGGAATTAACGTGTATGTGTACGTGTAATGTCCGTGTGTAATGTCCGTGTGTGTGATGCACAATGTCGTTTATAAATGTCGGCTGACAGCAGACAGAGTTGCGCGATGAGAATGAACTCGGGTGAACTTCACCCGACTTCATCCTCATACCGCGGCTCTGTCTGTGTCGAGTACTGATTAGCGGTCACCTGTGAAGGATTCACCGGTGACCGCTAATCCCCCGATTGACTGAAGTGTCCCCCCCTCTCTCATACTCACCGATCCCCGATCACCGGCGCTGCACGGCATTCACACGGCTGCGGCGGCTTTTACTATTTTGAAAAAGCCGGCCGCTCATTAAACAATCTCCTATTCCCTGCTTTCCCCGCCCACCGGCGCCTATGATTGGTTACAGTGAGACACGCCCCCACGCTGAGTGACAGGTGTCACACTGCACCCAATCACAGCAGCCGGTGGGCGTGTCTATACTGTGCAGTAAAATAAATAAATAAATAATTAAAAAAAAACGGCGTGCGGTTCCCCCCAATTTAAAAGCCAGCCAGATAAAGCCATACGGCTGAAGGCTGGTATTCTCAGGATGGGGAGCTCCACGTTATGGGGAGCCCCCCACCCTAACAATATCAGTCAGCAGCCGCCCAGAATTGCCGCATACATTATATGCGACAGTTCTGGGGCTGTACCCGGCTCTTCCCGATTTGCCCTGGTGCCGTTGGCAAATCGGGGTAATAAGGAGTTATTGGCAGCCCATAGCTGCCAATAAGTCCTAGATTAATCATGTCAGGCGTCTATGAGACACCTTCCATGATTAATCTGTAAGTTACAGTAAAAAAACACACACACCAGAAAAAATCCTTTATTTGAAATAAAAAACACACACAAATTCCCTCATTACCAATTTATTAACCCCGACAAACCCTCCATGTCCGGCGTACTCCACGGACCTCCAGCGTCGCGTCCAGCTCTGCTGCATGGAGGTGACAGGAGCAGCAGAAGACACCGCCGCTCCGGTCACCTCCACGCAGCTAATGAGATGAGTAGCGCGATCAGCTGCTGTCACTGAGGTTACCCGCGGCCACCGCTGGATCCAGCGGTGGCCGCGAGTTACCTGACTGACAGCAGCTGATCGCGCTACTCACCTCATTTGCTGTGTGGAGGTGACCGGAGCGGCGGTGTCTTCTGCTGCTCCTGTCACCTCCATGCAGCAGAGCTGGACGCGACGCTGGAGGTCCGTGGAGTACGCCGGACATGGAGGGTTTGTCGGGGTTAATAAATTGGTAATGAGGGAATTTGTGTGTGTTTTTTATTTCAAATAAAGGATTTTTTCGGGTGTGTGTGTTTTTTTTACTGTAACTTACAGATTAATCATGGAAGGTGTCTCATAGACGCCTGACATGATTAATCTAGGACTTATTGGCAGCTATGGGCTGCCAATAACTCCTTATTACCCCGATTTGCCAACGGCACCAGGGCAAATCGGGAAGAGCCGGGTACAGCCCCAGAACTGTCGCATATAATGTATGCGGCAATTCTGGGCGGCTGCTGACTGATATTGTTAGGGTGGGGGGCTCCCCATAACGTGGAGCTCCCCATCCTGAGAATACCAGCCTTCAGCCGTATGGCTTTATCTGGCTGGCTTTTAAATTGGGGGGAACCGCACGCCGTTTTTTTTTAATTATTTATTTATTTATTTTACTGCACAGTATAGACACGCCCACCGGCTGCTGTGATTGGGTGCAGTGTGACACCTGTCATTCAGCGTGGGGGCGTGTCTCACTGTAACCAATCATAGGCGCCGGTGGGCGGGGAAAGCAGGGAATACGAGATTGTTTAATGGGCGGCCGGCTTTTTCAAAATAGTAAAAGCCGCCGCAGCAGTGTGAATGCCGTGCAGCGCTGCGCAGGAGATCGGGGAACGGTAAGTATGAGAGAGGGGGGGAAACTGACCGACAGACTGTGAGAGAGGGACAGACAGACAGAGAGACCGACAGAGAGACAGAGAGACTGACCGACGGACTCAGGGAGATTGACCGACATACACAGAAATAGAAAGAATAGCCGACATCACTAGAAATAAAAACACCAAACGGACACGGACTATAGGTATATGCATACGTGTTTACTAACGTGTGTGCACATACCCATAGACTTTCATTGTGTCCACGTGTGCGTGCTCCGTGCAGATAACGGACATGCATCCGTGCCAAACGCAAACACATACGGATCACGGACACGCACACACGGACATAATGAAATAACGGACGTGTGACCACAATCATAGATTAACATTGGTGCACGTTTGGCCGTGTCTCCGGTATATACGGAAATGGACCAAACACGCACGTGTATCACGGACGTGTGAAGGGGGCCTCAAGGAGAATGTGCTGTTGTGCAGGGGCAGACATATCATTAGTATTATCCACAGCCCATGTAGAAAATGTAATTTATTTAAACGTGTGCATAAAAACCGCGGGGAAGCGACTGGGTGCAGCTGCTCAGAGGACAACGGCTGTTTCGCACTTGCTTGCGCTACAACAGGTCATCATATTTAAATAAATTGGATTTTCTGCATGGGCTGTGGACAGTGCCACTTCTTCCTTCTACTGGTTTTAATCTTGGTAACATCCTAACTGTGGAGCATTCACCCTGAGCCAGCATTTACCTTCAGAGGTCTCAAGCGGACTTTATCCTTTTCCAGCCGTTTTACAAAGTAACCCCATAGTAGTGCAGGACTGTTTCCTCTTCGGTTGATACTAGACATATCTTTGGTGCAACCTTTGCGGTCACACAAGGGCCCAAGTGACGAGGGGGACTATTACCACTCACAACGAAGTTGGAATTGTGTATTATGATGAGCTATTGGGCTGCATATGACCTATACAGTTGAAACCAGAAGTTTACATACGCTATCTAAAAAGACACATCTGCATGTTTTTCTTACTATCTGACATGAAATCAGAATAAACCTTTCGTGTTTTAGGTCAATTAGGAACCAAAATTATTTATATTTGCCAAATGACAGAATAATGAGACAGAGAGAGAGAGAGAGAAAATGTTTTAAGGCATTTTTATTACTTTCTGCAAAGTCAAAAGTTTACATACACTAAAGGGGGCTTTACACGCAACAACATCGCTAACGAGATGTCGTTGGGGTCACGGAATTCGTGACGCACATCCGGCCTCGTTAGTGACGTCGTTGCGTGTGAAACGCAGGAACGACTGTTAACGATCAAAATTACTCACCTAATCGTTGATCGTTGACGCGTCATTCTAATCCCAAATATCGTTGCTGTTGCAGGACGCAGGTTGTTCGTCGTTCTTGCAGCAGCACACATCGCTATGTGTGACACCGCAGGAACGAGGAACAACATCGTACCTGCGGCCGCCGGCAACGAGGAAGGAAGGAGGTGGGCGGGATGTTACGGTCGCTCATCTCCGTCCCTCCGCTTCTATTGGGCGGCCGCTTAGTGACGCTGCTGTGACGCTGCACGAACCGCCCCCTTAGAAAGGAGGCGGTTCGCCGGCCACAGCGACGTCGCTAGGAAGGTAAGTATGTGTGACGGGTGTTAGCGATGTTGTGCGCCATGGGCAGCGATTTGCCCGTGACGCACAACCGACCGGGGCGGGTGCTCTCACCAGCGACATCGCTAGCTATGTCGCTGTGTGTAAGGTGTCCTTAAGAGTACTACGCCTTTAGACAGTATGGGACAGCCCATATGATGTCACGTCTTTGGAAGCTTCTGATTCTGGTTTATTGGTAACATCTGAGTTAATTAGAGACACCCCTGTGGATGTATTTAAAGCTGGTGTCACACATAACGACAACGCCAACGACGTCGCTGCTACGTCACCATATTCTGTGACGTAGTAGCGACCTCAACAGCGACGTCGCTGTGTGTGACACATAACAACGATCAGACCCCTGCTGCGAAATCGTTGCTCGTTCCTGAATGCTCCAGGTCATTTTTTGATCGCTGCTATCCCGCTGCGCCATGCTGATAAGCTGATAATCCTTGTGTTTGACACCGCAGCAGCGACGATCGCTATGATCCCTGCTCCGTCGCTGCTTTATATAACATTTTTGACAGCTTACTAACGATCATCTATGGTCGCTGCTACGTCACAGAATATGGTGACGTAGCAGCGACGTCGTTGTCGTTATGTGTGACACCAGCTTTAATGCCCATCTGAAATACACTGCTTCATTGTGTAGCATCATGGGAAAGTCAAAAGAAATCAGCCAAGATCTCAGGAAGAGAACTGTGGACTTCCACAAGTCTGGTTCATCCTTGGGTGCAATTTCCAGATACCTGAAGGTGCCTCATTCATATGTGCAAACAATGATAAGCAAGTACAAACAAGATGGGTTTGTCCAGCCATCATACCGCTCAGGAAGGAGACAGTTCTGTGTACCAGAGATGAATGTGCTTTGTTCAGACACGAGTTCTGTGTACCAGAGATGAACCAGAGATGAATGTGCTGTGTACAGGCGTGTTTATCAATCCAAGAACAAAAGCCAAAGACCTTGGGAAGATGCTAGCAGAAGCTGGTAAGATTGTGTCATTATCCACAGTGAAACAAGGGCTGAAAGGACACTCTGCCAGGAAGAAGCCATTACTCCAAATGAAACATAAAAAAGCCAGATTAATGTTTGTAAATGCACAGAGGAACAAAGACCTTAATTTTTGGAAACATGTCCTGTGGTCCGATGAAACTAAAATTGAACTATTTGGTCATAATGACCATCGTTACATGTGAGGGGAAAATGAAGCCAAGCACCAAGGCAGGGTACTCAGACCCCGACTAGGCTAGGAGCCGCCGAAAAGGTCAAATTCTCTGATTGCGGTCTGGACCTCAGGGGTTCATTCCCACCTAAGTCCCGTCAGAAGGCAACAGCCCAACCCGTCCGGATAAGTGCCACCGCCAAGGGCCAGCGCCTGCGGGCAAAACGGGCTCTCCTGACACGTACACGCCGGGGAGTGGACTACCCGTGGGAAGCCATAGGAGTCAAATACACTTACACAGGTGCAGGAAAACGACAGCCACCATCAACCCGTCCGGGGAGAGTGAGAACACCGCAGCTGACTGTGGGCCCCATCCATCCAGCCGTTTGGTTTACCAGAGACTCTGTCCTTCTGTGTCTGAGTGAGTACAACAGTGCCATCCGGCACCGCACTGCACCGCAACGTTGTACCCGCTCCCACGCTGCCTCCCCGCATTGGCACCTGCACCTATACCTCCTCCCTACTCACCAACCGGGGCCCCGGGACCAACAGCCCCTACCCACGGAGGGGTAAACACCTCAGCTGCTCCCCGCCATTGGTCCCGGGATCCCCCGTCACCAGCAGCGGTGGTGCCCACCATCACCACAACCTGTGGGTGGCGTCACGACCGACATCCCCAAACATCCCACCACAAACCTCCCCCTTTTTACTCGTGGGCAAGGAAGCGCTGCTCGAGCCCCGGGTCCGGCCCCGTGCTCGAGCCACCGAGGAGCAGAAGCACCGGACCCGAGCGCCAGCGATTCCAGACGAGCGGCGTTCCCACACCTCCGCCCGCGACAACTTGGCGTCACGAACAGGATCCTACCCGTCTACTTACCAGTAGAAGTGCGCCTTGCAGTCCCCACCGGCGGTGTCCGGCCGAAAAATTTGGGTCCGGCCCCGTGCTCAAGCCACCGAGGAGCAGAAGCACCGGACCCGAGCGCCAGCGATTCCAGACGAGCGGCGTTCCCACCCCTCCGCCTGCGACACATACACACACACATATATATATATATATATATATATATATATATACACACAAACACACACACACCCCTACCATTGATTCACACATAGGTGTTTTTAACAGATTATGTTACATCAGATACTTTCTGTTTGTCTCATGTAAAATGTGACTCAGGAAATGTTTTCTCTATTGTCCACATTCCCTAAAGGACGCTGACTACATATTCCTGTGGTATGGCCTTGTGTGGAGGGGCGGATCAGCAAATCCTCTGAAATTCTTCTAGTTACATCTCTGAAAGGAGGCTGTAAATGTGTAATTTCTGATTTCATCAGTAAAACAAACATTTGTATCATTTTGTATAGTATTTGTATAGTTGTATTGTTGGAAGTTTGCCTTGAATACAAGCCAGGAGCACATGCCGGCAGCAAATACTTTACATCACATATCACATAGTCCTATGGTATTTCGCCTGTGTGATGAATGGACACGCGGTGGTAAAATACTGTCCCTAGATTACACCTCAGACCAACAGGCCATCAGAATCCTAGACATGTTTTGCTTCTTATATTTTTCGCTCAGCTCATTGCCCCATCTTGGTAGTAAAATATGCTTGTAAAGTGACTTCTTCCACCCACTGCCCCCTCCCCATACACTTTCTGCCTCTTGGTCACATGCCATGCTTGCAAATTCCAGCTAGTTGTCCTGGACATATGTGTCTTATGTCTAAAGTCAGGTTACAAGAATGTATTTATTATCCAACGCATATGGAATATACAGGATACTAAAATAAATAAAAAAAAAAACAAAACTACAATCTAAAGGGGTTTGGAAAAAAAAATTGAACAAAAATGGAACAGTAGCAAATAAAAAAAAAACATACTTTTCCTATCCTGCATTGATCCAGCGCAGACACTCCGGTGGTCTCCCAGGTTTTGGCTTGCAGGAGGCATCCACGTGACCGCTGCACCCAAACAGTGGCCTCAGCGTCTCACTATATCTCTTATGTACGGGATGCAATTTTATGCATATTGGGATGAAAGTATACATCTCTCCTAAACACCTTAAAGGGAACCTGTCAGGTGCAATATGCACCTGTGCCGCCCCTGCAACGGATCAAACCACTCGGATCCGGGGTTGGTGATGACTCGTGGCTCGAGGGTCTCCGGACCCAGGGGCTAGGAGGGGCCACACTCAAATGTAAAAGGGGTTATTTACAGGGAAGAGGTATAGCTCATGACGCCACTCGTGGTGTACCGTAATTGGGAGTACCGCCGCTGCCGTTGGGAGTACCCGGGGTGATGGAGTAGGGCAGCAAGATGACGTTACCCTCCACGGGTAGGGGTAGGCCCCGGGACATAAGGGGTTGCAGTGCAGGGGTCAGTCGGGTACTCACTCAGCAATGAAGCAGACGCTGACATCAGGGTAAACCAAGTCTCTGGCTGCCATTGCCTCTCGAGGGGAGCTCATCAGGGTCCCGTCCCCTGCGGCACTGCCTGGGGTCCGTAACCTGCCTCCTGGCACAAAAGTTTAGAGTGTTCGTTGTGGCCCGGTAGCTTGGAGCTTTCCGGGCCCCGCTCCCCACTGTGGCTAAGTGAAGGAGCCTACTCTCAGGAGCTCACGCTTGGGATTTCAGTGGGCCGCTTGTTTGGAAAGCCCTATCCCCCTCGTTGCGCTAGTGCCCCCGATCTCTGAGCTTGGTGGGAACAGTCCATAAAGGCCCTGTCCTCCGCAGGATAATTGCCGGGTCGCCTGAAGCTAGGGTCCGTGTACCCCGATGTGCCTTCGGTCTCGGACCGGTGATAGGACCAGGCTGCTGACCGTCCAACTTGACGGGCTCCAGGCACCTAGCCTCAATCCCCTGCGACCGGGGGTCCGACTCCTCTAGGTCCAGACCACCGTCTGCAACCTAGTTTACTTCTCCCCTGGGAGCTCCAACTCCCAGCTTCCTCAGAGCTCCTCACAGCTCGAGGGCTACCACTCAACTGACTTGACACCTCCCACCTCCCTGCCTGACCCCTAGGTTGGCGGCCCTATTCCTGCTTAAGCAGCCCACTGGTGTGCCTGACAGGTGTGGTGCAAGATGTATCTAGGATTTGTGAATGCTGGTGGAGGCAGTACCGCAGGTTAGGTTCCCAGAACCATGGGGGTTTGAGTCCTGCACGGGAAGAGAAAGATTGTGCAGAACCCTGTGAGGACCTGAGTAGTCCGGGGCGTCACACACCCAGAACCACGAGCAGTGGGTTGCGGTGATGAGATGGTGGCACCGCCGCTGCCTCTGGGGACCGTGCCCGGGACTGATGGTGTGGGGCAGCAAGGTGGGATCCCCTCCACGGGTAGGGGAGTTGTAGTCCCGGTGGCCCAATTGGGAGTTGTGGTGGTGCAGGGAAGAGCAGGGTGGTGCAGGGATTGCAGGGAGCAGGAAACTCACAGTTCGGTTGTCTTGGTGTTGGATGAAGCTAGGCTGATGTGTGAGGTCAGAAAACACAGAGTCCTTTATAAACCAACTTGCCAAATGGCCGGTCACCGTTGGCAGGTGTCTTCGGGTCCCACACCCAGATGTACAGCCAGGGGCCCTTCCTTCTACACTCTTTGTCTGTCTCTCTCTTGTCTGGACTAGTCCGTTTGAACGGCCTCTGGATTGATTCCCTCTCTCGGCACCGGCGGGCTACAACCCTGTCCCGAAACCTTTAACTATCCTGCCACCCCCCACCTGCTGTGCAGATGGCCTCCTCCGGGAACTTGAGGACATTCAACAGGGGTGACAGTCCATGAAACAGTCATTCTTTAAACTTGCGGGTAGCCGTCCATGTCCCGTTACCATTGCTGCTGCTGCCGCCACTCCCAGTACGGGGCACGGGTTCCGTGCTCTGCCTCCTGCTCAGGAGCCAGGCCCACTCGGATGCCCTCGGCGCCGGCTACAACCGGCCTCGCTAACTGTCGAGGGCCCCATCGTTCAGTGGCCTGCTCCTCCTCTCTGCAGGTGCACTCTGGCTGCTCAACAGACGGAACGGGGCATTTGGGAGCAGCTGGCACTGCAGCTGGGGGCGAATTCAGGACGGGTGCTGCTGTCGTTGCGGCCGGGCGGACTGCCGGAGCCGACATCATCACCGTTGCGGCCATGCTCGGGGCCGGGTGAGATGTCATCGGGGTTGTAGCCTGGCTCGGGCCGGACGGGATGTCATCGGGGTTGCAGCCTGCTGTGACATCTTGCCGCTCTTGTGTCCAGGAACGGAATTTTGCAGAGTCCTGGCGTCCCTGCACTTCACAGTTCCGGTTACATGCCACCGCTTTTATGCCCGCCCCCCCCTCGGTCTTTTGCGAGCACTCCTTCCGGCCGTGTACCCAGGGGGCGGGGTTTCAACTTCACGCCGTTTTCGGAGAAGAAGAAGATGGTGCCATTGCTTTGGTGCCAAAAATGGCGGGCAAGATGGTGGCAGGTCAAAATTTTTCAAACAGTTCACGGATTACAAGGCGCTCGTCATCCAGGTCACGGATGGGGTAAGGATCCTGTTCGTGACACCAAATTGTGTCGCCCAGGGATAAGGGGTACTCAGAGCCGGGCCAATGGGTCGCTTCTAGAGGTATCACGGTGGCGTGACCCGGTCTGTGATCCCAGGCTCCACAACAAAAGGGGAATATGTAAAGGAGGATTGTCTGTGACGCCACCCGTGGGTTGCGGTGATGAGATGGTGGCACCGCCGCTGCCTCTGGGGACCGTGCCCGGGACTGATGGTGTGGGGCAGCAAGGTGGGATCCCCTCCATGGATAGGGGAGTTGTAGTCCTGGGGCCCAGTTGGGAGTTGTGGTGGTGGCAGGGATTGCAGGGTGCAGGAAACTCACAGTTCGGTTGTCTTGGTGTTGGATGAAGCTAGGCTGATGTGTGTGGTCAGAAAACACAGAGTCCTTTGTAAACCAACTTGCCAAATGGCCGGTCACTGTTGGCGGGTGTCTTTGGGTCCCACACCCAGATGTACAGCCAGGGGCCCTTCCTTCCACACTCTCCGTCTGTCTCTCTCTTGTCTGGACTAGTCCGTTTGAACGGCCTCCAGATTGGGTCCCTCTCCCGGCACCGGCGGGCTACAACCCTGTCCCGGTCGCCTCAGGTTCCCCACTGCTGGATCTCCGTCACCTGTGGCCCTCACAGCCACCTAGTCCGGTAGTCCAGGGCTCCAACCCCGGCTACCACTTTCTCCGGGGAGCTGCAAGCTTCCTCCGTCAGCTTTCCACTGACTACAGCACAACTCAACTAAATTCTGCTCTGTCACTTCCTTAACTCCTCTCGCCCCCTCCCTTTTCCTGGGGAGGGGGTGAGTAGGGCCTGTTTGGCTCATGTACATCTGTGTGCGGATTGTGTAGCTGCCAAGGAGGATTAACTCTTTCTGTGACTACCTGATTTTACCAGGGTGTCACATATACACTAGAATTCATAAAGAGAACTTTAGAAACAGTATTTCTAAAGACCCTTTATGATATGCTAATGAGTGCAGAGACTGGTCGCAAGGGCGTTATTTTCCCTGACTAGTCCGCCCTCTTAACATGTTCGCTCGCTCACAGTGGCATGCTAATGACTCGCCCACCCCAGGGCTGTGGGACACCCGGTGCTGGGCCGGACTAGTCCGGTGGTAGTCAGTGGTTGGCTGGGCCCGGCTCCGTGGCCCTGGTGGGTGTCAGTAGAATATGTGGCTTGATGAATACAGTTTGTGTTCGTGACGCCACCTGTGGTCTGCGGCTATTAAGCCGCCGCTGCTGTGTGAGGCCTCCGGGGTGATGTTATAGCAGCGGCGGTGGTACTGCTCCCCACAGGTGGAGCGGAGCCCCGGGGACACTGTTAGTGCTCGTGGAAGTCTATGGGGTTGTGTGGCTAACACGGTGCAGGGCCGACAGGCAATGAAAGAACCAGGCACAAACAACAGTCTCTTTACCTTTTCCTCTTTTACTTGGGAAACAGTCCAGTCCTGGGAGACCGTTACAGGTGGTGATGGGGATCCGGTCGGCCTGGAAGTACTTGGGGTGATCTTTCTGGCCAGCTGAGTATGAGGCCTACTCCTGTACTTTTCTTTGTTATGATAGGACCCTGCGTCTCTGAATCCAGCAATGGCCCTCTTTGCTGCTGGGACTGATGGTACGTCCCTTTCCCTCTGTAGCAGGCTGCGCAGGCCCTCTCTCTGGTGCTTCTCTGCTGGAGTCCACACCGGGCCTTGATGCTGCAGCTGTGCCTTCGGTATGTTTATGGGCCAGATGCTTGCAGCTCTCCTGCCCTTCGGATTCAGCTACCAGGGAGTATGTTTAAGCCCTGGTGGCCACAGACTCCGATGTCCGAGTCTCTCCGTTGCCTCTCAGCTACTCCTGCTTCTCTGGGCCAAGCTACTCTAGCTCTAGGCCCCAGATTCACAGGACAGCTCACTCTGCGTCTGTTCACTTCTAATGCTCTCTACAGACTGAACACTACTTCCTCCCTCAGATCAGACTTAAGGGATGCTCCCTGGAATCCCAGGTTCAGAGCTCCCCCTGCTGGCCGGAGGGAGAACTGCGTTGGATGTTAAACTTGCTGGCCAATGGACCTCCCAATTACCTCCAGGCTCAGCATTAACCCTTTGGGAGGGCAATGCTGTTGTGGCGACCAGGTCCTGGGGCGCCACACTCCCCCTTAGTTAAATTCAGTACTCCCGGACTGTGGAAACAAACATAACATGTTACATTTCATCCCATTATGGGAGGCGCATTACTTAAACGTTACAAACTTAAACACTACTATAAGAGTCCAGTGTGGCTCCCTGCCGGGTGTCCATTACACTGCTCCATGGGGGACCCGCCGCGATCAAACCCCCAACGTAGGCTCTGGGCGTGCGTCAGAGCATTGATGACCCCACTCTATGCACGCCGGACGGGTTTTTCTTCAGGGGTGTTGAGCACACTGGTGCTAACTATGAACAATTTAGGTGTTGGCCACCCATAGTCCAGTGGCCCAATTGTCCATTTACTTAATCGCCTAAGACAAAAAAGCATTTTATACACAACATTACAGACATTTCACATAACTATTTACATTCTGTTAGGTATTTTACTTTCTATGTTCTATACCTTGGAGGGGGCTGTCCCCGAGTGCTACGTTGGGACCGGCGTAGCTCTGGGGTTTGTCCCTGACTACTTAGAGTGTCTGCCCCCCCCCGTGTGATTGGTAGGCCTAACCCTGACAGGGATACATGTCGGTTGCCTACGGGATCTCAGATTCGCCAAGGGTACGGCACGTTCACCACTGGCAGGGGGTTGAACCTCCTGTTCCACTGCTGCCGTGTCACCTCGTGTTGGAGCGGACGGTTCTTTAGGTGGATCTGGAACCTCTTCTGTTTCTGGCTCAACCAACTGCGGGAACGTCAAGACTGGTACCACTATGGCATTGTTTATTCGGGTCCAAGTTTTGGGGAATTTTCCAAGGATTGTTTGGATCATCTCTTCCTCTTTTTCTTGACTTTGGGGACTTTCTTGTACTTCTACTTCTTTTTGGGTTCTGCACCGTTCAGGGCACGCTTTCAGGCGGTCCCGAGAAACTGCTTGATAGGTCTTGCCTTCATCCTTGCTTATGAGGCATACCTTACTATTGTCAAAGTTGGAGGGGATAATGGTGTAGGGCTCGTTCTCCCACTGATCATCCAATTTATGCGTCCTCCGCTTCCTCTTGAGGACTTGTTCTCCAGGTGCTAAGGGAGTTGCTGGGGCTGTTTGATTGTAATGCTGCTCTTGTCTCGTTCTTGCTTGAGACAGGCTCCTCTCTACGCATTCCTGGACCTTACGGTACCGCTGCTGCCGCTCTGTATCCCAATCCTCTATTTCCTGACCCGCCTCAGGTGAAACAGTCCCCATCTCAAAGTCTACAGGTAACTTGCCAGGTCTGGCTCGCATCAGGTAAGCAGGGCTGCAGTTGGTCGAATTTACCGGGATATGGTTGTACAAGTCTACCAGATCTGGTAACTTTTCTGGCCATTGGTTTCTTTCTTCCAAAGGTAGAGTCTTGAGCATATCAATAACCACATGGTTCATCTTCTCGCACAATCCATTGGTTTGGGGGTGGTACGGTGTGGTTCTGATTTTCTTACAACCGTACATGTTACAGAACTCTTGGAACACTTCTGCCTCGAATGCAGGACCCTGATCAGTCAGTACCCTTTCAGGGTAACCGTGAGGTCGACAAAAGTAGGCCTGAAATGCTCTCGCTGCTGTTCTGGCTGTCTGGTCCTTCACGGGCACTACTACCAGGAAACGAGAGTAATGGTCCACAATGGTGAGGGCGTACACATAGCCTGACCGGCTTGGTGTTAACTTCACGTGGTCCAGGGCCACCAACTCCAGGGGCTGCTTCGTGACAATTGGCTGTAGGGGAGACCTCTGGCTGGCATCATCTTTCCGCTTCAGGTTACACGGACCACAGTCTCGGCACCACTTCTCGACTGTCTTTCTCATGTGCACCCAGTAGAACCGATCACGGAGTAGGGTCTCCAACTTCTTCCACCCGAAGTGTCCTGCATTATCATGATAAGCTGCTAGGACCATTGGAGCATCCCTCTGCGGGACCACTATCTGCCAGACGAGTTCATTCGTTCGCCAGTTGACATATCTCTTGCAGAGCTTGCCTTGGTAGGTGAACAGTCGTCCCCTCTCCTTCCACAACTGCTGGGCTTCTTCTGGAGCATCTGGGCCAAGATGAGTCTCAGCTTGCGCTAGCTTTTCTTTGACCAATCGCACGGCCGGGTCACCGTTCTGTGTCTCTTCCCAATTATGGTGGAGTAATGGGTTGACCGAGACCTCGTGCTGGCTCGAGCGCTTCACTCCTACAGCATGCTCACACTGGGAAACACCTTGGTGATGGAAAGCCGGTAACTCTACCTCTTCGAGTTCATCCAGGTCTTCTCCAGACTCGGGTAAGTGAGGCATTCTGGACAGCGCATCAGCATTGTTATTCTTCTTGCCAGCCCGATACTTGATGGTAAAGTCAAAATTAGACAGCCGGGCCATCCATCGCTGTTCCAACGCACCTAACTTGGCTGTTGCTAGGTGTGTCAACGGATTGTTGTCCGTGAAGATGGTGAACTTGGCCGATGCCAGATAGTGCTTGAAGCGTTCAGTCACTGCCCAAACAATAGCGAGGAACTCCAGCTTGAAGGAACTGTAGTTTTCTGGATTCCTTTCTGTGGGCCGAAGCTTCCTACTGGCGTACGCTATCACCCTCTCTCTGCCTCCCTGCACCTGGGACAGAACTGCTCCCAGTCCCACGTTGCTGGCGTCTGTATACAGTACAAACGGCTGGCTGTAGTCAGGGTAGGCCAGAATTTCTTCTCCCGTGAGAGCCCCTTTCAGCCGGACAAAGGATGTTTCTAGTTGGCTGCTCCATTCAAATGGAGGGCTCTGCTTCTTAGCCTGCTTTGGCTGGCCCACCAGGAGATCTTGAAGGGGCGCTGCTATCTTGGTGAAACCATCAATGAACCTTCGGTAGTAGCCCACCAGCCCAAGGAACTGCCGCACCTCCTTTACCGTGGTGGGTTTTGGCCAGTCCTTGATTACGGTGACTTTCTCCGGATCAGGTGCCATACCTTCTGCGCTGACCACATGACCCAGGTACTGTACCTTTGGCTTCAAGAGGTGACATTTGGACGGCTTTATCTTCAGGCCATATTTCGACAAGGACTCAAACACTTCTGCTAAGTGCCTCAGATGGTCTTCATAAGTCTTGGAGTAGACTATGATGTCATCCAGGTACAACAGCACGGTTTCAAAGTTGTGGTGGCCCAAGCAGCACTCCATCAACCTTTGGAATGTCCCTGGGGCGTTGCAGAGCCCGAATGGCATAAAGTTGAACTCACAGAGGCCCATTGGTGTCGTGAATGCAGTCTTCTCCCTGTCCGCCTCTGCCACGGGAACCTGCCAATACCCACTGGTGAGATCCAAGGTGGACAAATAGTTAGCTGACTTTAAGGCTGTTAGTGACTCCTCTATTCTGGGCAGTGGATAAGCATCTTTATGTGTAATGCGGTTAATTTGCCTGTAATCTACACACATTCTCATTGTACCATCTTTTTTCTTTACGAGCACTAGTGGAGCTGCCCAGGGGCTACAACTATCTCGGATAACCCCAGCCTCCTTCATTTCCCGTAACATTTCTTTGGCACGCTGATACTGTGCGGGGGGTACAGGGCGGTATCTCTCTTTAATGGGATGATGATCACCCGTGGGGATTTGATGTTTAACCCCTTTCACCTGCCCAAAATCTAGGGGGTGTTTGCTGAAGACCCGCTCGTACTCCTGTACCACCCAGTAAACCCCATGCTTTTGGTGTGAGGGGGTGGAGTCGATGCCCACATGTAATTTTTGGCACCAGTCTTCCAGCTGCCCCTTGGAGCCATTGTCTTCCGCCTGGTCGGACGGGATCAAGGGTTCCACTGCTTTGATGGTATTGTTGTTGACAGTGTACAGTTTTGCTACAGTGGCGTACCGGGGCAATTTGGCTTCCTCCTCCCCACAATTCAGGACACGGACGGGCACTCTCCCCTTGCGGACGTCTGCTACTCCTCTGGCTATCAGGACTCCAGGCCTACTGTCTGAATACACCGGTTCTACCAAGGCATAGTAGTCCTGACCCTTGAGGCCTATTGCTGCCCAACACCATATCAACATTTCACTTCTTGGGGGTATTGCAATGGGGAGGGGGTCACTTACCCTCACACTGCCAATTTCTCCTCCGGCCAGCTCTACCTGCTGCCTCCTCATCAGGGCTCGGATCTCCCTCTGTAGGGCACGCTGCTGCCCGGAGCTGGCAGTTTCAGACGCCTGTTGCAACAAAATTATCACTTCGGCAATACAATTTTCTATCACATTTGTACCAATGGTTAGCAGTGGGTCAGATTCTTTGCGATCAATATCTACAATTATCATCCCCTGACATGGCAATTCTACCCGCCCCACTTTAATGGTTACTTCTTTGTACCCAATTTGAGCTAAGGGCTGACCATTACTGGCCACAATTGTTAAATCATCATCTGGGCCATGGTCAATGTCTGAATCAGCCCAATATCTTTTGTACAGTTTATAGGGGATGGTTGTTACCTGGGACCCCGTATCCAGGAGGGCATTCAAAGGGATCCCATCCAGCACAATAGGAAGGACCGGTCGTCCTCCAACATACTTGCTGCGGCTGGGGGTTGAGCCGGGCTTCCTTACACCTGGGGGTCGGCTCCTGGCCCCAGGCTCGGCCCATTTAAAGGACAGTGTCGTGCAATGTGGCCCGCCTGGCTGCAGCGGCGGCAGATCGGTTGTCCCGTTGAATCATACCGGTCTGTGTCTCTGCCTCGGGTCGGCGGAATCCTCCTCTGTCGCATCCATGGGACGTCATCTGGGCTGGAGGCCAACTCGATTCTTGCAGGTGATGAGGTCACTTGTAGAGACTGCACGGTCTTGGCAAGGGCAGCTACAGTCTTGGTCAGCTCCCGGACCTGCTGTCTGAGCTCTGCAGTGGGATCCTTTTCCAGGGACTGCGCCTCGGCCCCTGCAGCAGCTGGTGTTGCAGGCACCACCCCGGGGTACGTGATAGCAAGAGGCCGGAGGGATACTGGGTTCATTCGGTGTAGATTCTCTCAGTACCCGGATGGCCTGGTCCTTAAACTTTGCAAAGTCCAGAGCAGGGTTCTGCAGGACCATGATACGCAGCTGGGTCCTGTGGGCATCTGACAGGAGCCCTTCTATGAACTGCTCAGTTAGGAGTTTGTGTTCTTCACGTACACTCTCTGGGTCCACCTATTTAACTGCTTTCAGGGCCTCCTGCAAGTTTAAGACATAGTCTCTTATGCTGTCTGTGGCCCGTTGTTTGCACCCAAAGAATCTCATCTTTATTTCTGCTGCGGTGCGGGTGTCAAAAGTACTCTTTAGCTTGGCCAGTATCTGGGTTGCTGTCCCTTTATCTGTATCAGGCCAGGACTTCACTTCACGCTGGGCCGCGCCGGCTAGCTGCCCCATTAATATGCCCACCTTCTGGCTCTCAGTCAGAGGATACACCCGGAACAAGCTGTGCAGACTTTCTCTGAAGTCGCTCAAGGTATGGGACTCCCCGGAGTACTGCGGCAGCCACTCCGCTCCCGGGATGTACGGCATTGTGATCGGCATTACCGGCGCTACAGCGGGGGCTGGGGCGACGGCGACTGGGATTGCGTCGGCTGGTGCTGCGGCGTCTCGGGCTATGGCAGCCACCTGCCCTCCCTCCGAGTCGGACATCTTCCTCCCCCTTAGTGAACCTTACCAGGCTCCGTTCACTTTTCAAATTCCCTTCTGGGTCGCGCGGGGTTAACAGCGCTCTGCTCGGATGGCGCGCTCCCTTTGCGCTCTTTGTCAGGCACGCCCCCCTTCTTCCTGCGCTCAGTGGGGCTAATGGCGGCAGTTTCTCACAGTAAACACAGGCTATTTCACGATTCTTCAGGCGCACAGTACCCGGTGTGACCGGGCACGAAATCCTGTTCACAGCGCCAAAGTTGACTCGCCCACCCCAGGGCTGTGGGACACCCGGTGCCGGGCCGGACTAGTCCGGTGGTAGTCAGTGGTGGCTGGGCCCGGCTCCGTGGCCCTGGTGGGTGTCAGTAGAATATGTGGCTTGATGAATACAGTTTGTGTTCGTGACGCCACCTGTGGTCTGCGGCTATTAAGCCGCCGCTGCTGTGTGAGGCCTCCGGGGTGATGTTATAGCAGCGGCGGTGGTACTGCTCCCCACAGGTGGAGCGGAGCCCCGGGGACACTGTTAGTGCTCGTGGAAGTCTATGGGGTTGTGGGGCTAACACGGTGCAGGGCCGACAGGCAATGAAAGAACCAGGCACAAACAACAGTCTCTTTACCTTTTCCTCTTTTACTTGGGAAACAGTCCAGTCCTGGGAGACCGTTACAGGTGGTGATGGGGATCCGGTCGGCCTGGAAGTACTTGGGGTGATCTTTCTGGCCAGCTGAGTATGAGGCCTACTCCTGTACTTTTCTTTGTTATGATAGGACCCTGCGTCTCTGAATCCAGCAATGGCCCTCTTTGCTGCTGGGACTGATGGTACGTCCCTTTCCCTCTGTAGCAGGCTGCGCAGGCTCTCTCTCTGGTGCTTCTCTGCTGGAGTCCACACCGGGCCTTGATGCTGCAGCTGTGCCTTCGGTATGTTTATGGGCCAGATGCTTGTAGCTCTCCTGCCCTTCGGATTCGGCTACCAGGGAGTATGTTTAAGCCCTGGTGGCCACAGACTCCGATGTCCGAGTCTCTCCGTTGCCTCTCAGCTACTCCTGCTTCTCTGGGCCAAGCTACTCTAGCTCTAGGCCCCAGATTCACAGGACAGCTCACTCTACGTCTGTTCACTTCTACTGCTCTCTACAGACTGAACACTACTTCCTCCCTCAGATCAGACTTAAGGGATGCTCCCTGGGATCCCAGGTTCAGAGCTCCCCCTGCTGGCCGGAGGGAGAACTGTGTTGGATGTTAAACTTGCTGGCCAATGGACCTCCCAATTACCTCCAGGCTCAGCATTAACCCTTTGGGAGGGCAATGCTGTTGCGGCGACCAGGTCCTGGGGCGCCACACTAACATAGTATTCAATGCCCAGCGGTGACGCGCGTACCTGTGTCCGTTGTCACCAGCTCAGATGCTGAGTTTAGTGTCAATGCGGATGATCACAATGCCCGGCACTTCCGGTCATGCACATTAGACATCTCTGAAGACGGGACGCATACACCTGGCTTCATAGTACGCATGACCGGAAATCTGGGACTTCTGATCATGCGCACTGACCCTGAACCCAATGACACTGGCCATTGCATAGAGGGCAGACTAGTCGGGGGAAATAACACCCTTGCGACTAGTCCCTGCGCTCATTAGCATATCATAAAGGATCTTTAGAAAAACTTTTTCTAAAGCTCTCTTTATATATGCTATAGCCTGGGACAGTTAGGCAGGGATTAGCAATATTAGCTAACTGCTCCTGGTTCTGGGTCCATATTGCACCTGACAGGTTCTCTTAAATATAATTCCTCCCTGAGTGACCCATAGAGATATTTTGTGCTTCAGTATAATTTAATGTGCACACAGAGCATTTTTATTTTTTATTTTATTTTTTTTATATGTTTTTGAGTGCAGCTTTGTCACAAAACTGCAAGCAAATCCTCCCCTGCCAAGGAGCTGTGGTATAATCAGACTATGTTCCTGTACGGTCAGACACATTCATTACATAGTACACAGCAGGGACAAATACAGTATATAAGATTATCACAGGTCAGGAACATTTTTTTAAACAAATCCAATTGTGGAACTTATTATTATTCCAAGATCTATTGATTTAAATCCACTTTAAAAGTAACTTTGTTTGTGGGGAAAACCCCTTTAACCAAAGTTGAACTGGACACACCATGTAATAAATGGTTGAAGAGAAGAATAAAACCATATTTTTTTCTTTTTAATTTCACTTCTCTGTTGCAGACAGATTAGCAAAGTGTTTGACACCTAATGAGTTAACTTCAGTTAAAAAGGTATTCTCATTTCAAGGACCTATCCATGTATTTTTGATGTTTTAGGCCTATTATGTGATATATGATTAACCATTTATTTATGAATATAGTCTTATATTGACATAGCACTATTTCCCTTTTTACATAGGGCCTGACAAATCTTAAGGCCCCCGTCCTTTTTGCGTCACGGGCAAATCGCTGCCCGTGTCGCACAAAGTCAGTAACCCCTGTCACACATACTTACCTCTCGTGCGACCACGCTGTGGGCGGCGAACGTCCACTTCCTGGAGTGGGAGGGATGTTCGGCGTCACAGCGACGTCACACGGCCGCCGGCCAATGGAAGCGGAGGGGCGGAGATGAGCGGGACGTAAACATCCCGCCCACCTCCTTCCTTCACATAGCCGGCGGCGGCCGCGTGACGCAGGTAAGCTGCTGTTCATCGTTCCCGGGGTGTCACACGGAGCGACGTGTGCTACCCCGGAAATGAACAACTAAATTAAACGATATTATGGAACCTAACGAGCAGTACACGACTCACGATTTGTGAGCGATACTGCGTCGCTAGGAGGTGTCACACAGGCCGGCATCGCCAGCGATGCCGGATGTGCGTCACAAAAACCGTGACTCCGACGATCTATTGCACGATAGATTGTCTGGTGTAAAGCAGCCTTTACTCTTTAGTGTCTTTCCCTGGTTTTGATCAATCTTTGTGACGCCCTGTTGTTTCCAGACAACTATCTGTCATGTAATTGAATAAAGTTTATAAGGATTTCTTAGACCTTTGTTCAGTGTTTTTTCTTTCTTTGGTTCTATGTTTGTGTATGTGCTTGTCTGCGTGTGCACGCGGCCCACTGAGACAGTAATATATATGCCCCCAGTGCTGTATGCCCTCCAGTAACATGTATACCTCCAGTAATATGCATGCCCCCGGCCTCTCCTGTGATGTATATACAGCAGTGTCAGTGTGCACTGTGAGTGGCCATGTCTGTTAGGGGTACTTTGCACGTTGCGACATCGCTACCCCTTAGGAAGGGGGCGTGTCGCTGGCCAGAGCGACGTCGCAGAGCAGGTAAGTGCGTGTGAAGCTGCCGTAGCGATAATGTTCGCTACGGCAGCTATCACAAGATATCGCATCTGCGACGGGGGCGGGGACTATTGTGCTCGGCATCGCTACAATCGGCTAGCGATGTTGCACCGTGCAAAGTACCCCCCTTAGTGACGGCCACCAATCAGCGCAGCACAGCCACATGCCGTGGAGGAGCTGGACGTGAGACAAGCGAGCGAGGCATGCTGATGGCTCCCATATTGAAAAATATCTCTAATGTGTCTGTGTGCATCTATGATGTGTATAGATTTATGTCTATTCCTATGTATTTTTGTGAATTTGTCTTCAAATATGTATGTGTACATATTCCTATATGTGTACTTGTTTGCCTATGTGCGTGTCAGCGTGTGGATGGGGACCACTGAGACTCTTTTGCCTGGGGCCCACGAAAACCTGGAGCCGCCTTCTCCAAAGGTAATAACATCTTCAGGTGAGTATTTGTGAGCCACAACCACTATATCCAGATTAAACAGTTGCTTCAGTATACACAAGGATTATAAATAAAAAGCACAGGGGATGGACGATTCTGCTCTGCTGATTCCAAATAAAGTTCAGAACACAAGGATCAAAGAAAGTGGTTTATTGTCAATGCGTTTCAAATTCAAAAAGAACTCCTTCCTCAGGACAACCACATGTACAATTGGGGGCTTTCATGTGTTTAAATATCAAATGAAAAGAAGAGCGCCAACAACAGGAGGATGGTAAAAACAGTCATAAGGTTTATGTCAGATGTGCATTCATCAAAAACGTAATCAACAGTTACATTATTGCTGTTTATATAGTAATTTATAGCCATTATGATAAAAAGAAAAAAAATAGAAAAAGAAAGAGAACAATATGTAAAAACTAGCTGTAGTACCCGGGCATTGCCCGGGATAGTAATAATAATTTATTTATTTATATAGCGCTCTTAATTCCATAGCGCTTTACATACATTGGGAACACTGTCCCCATTGGGGCTCACAATCTAAATTCCCTATCTGTATGTCTTTGGAGTGTGGGAGGAAACCAGAGTACCCAGAGGAAACCCACGCAAACACGGGGAGAACATACAAACTCCTTGCAAATGGTGTCCTTGGTGGGAATTGAACCCAGGACTTCAGCGCTGCAAGACTGCAGTGCTAACCAATGAGCCACCGTACTGTCTCTCTCCCAGTCTCTGTCTGTGAGTCACTGTCTGTCTCTCTGTCTCTTTTCTTCTCTGTCTGTGTCTATGTCTCTATCTGTTTCTATCTGTCTGTATTTGTATCAGACTATCTCTCTCTATCTCTGTCTCTCTATCTCTGTGTCTGTCTGTCTCTCTCTATCTATCTCTGTGTCTGTCTATGTGTGTGTCTGTCTCTCTCTTTCCTCGTCTCTCTCTTTCCCTGTCTGTCTCATCCCCCGTCTGTCTCTTTGCCCGTCTGTCTCTTTGCCCGTCTGTCTCTTGCCTGTCTGTCTCTTGCCCGTCTGTCTCTTGCCCGTCTGTCTCTTGCCCATCTGTCTCTTGCCTGTCTGTCTCTTTCCAGGTCTGTTTCTTACCAGGTCTGTTTCTTTCCAGGTCTGTCTCTTTCCCCGTCTGTCTCTTTTCCCATCTGTCTCTTTCCCCGTCTGTCTCTTTTCCCATCTGTCTCTTTCCCGGTCTGTCTCTTTCCCGGTCTGTCTCTTTCCCAGTCTGTCTCTTTCCCGGTCTGTCTCTTTCCAGGTCTGTCTCTTTCCCGGTCTGTCTCTTTCCCCATCTGTCTCTTTCCTGGTCTGTCTCTTTCCCCATCTGTCTCTTTCCCCGTCTGTCTCTTTCCCCATCTGTCTTTGTCTCTCTGTCTGTCTCTTTCTCTGTCTGCCTGTCTCTGTCTCTGTCCCTGTCTGCCTGTCTCTTCCCCGTCTGTCTCTTTCCCCATCTGTCTCTTTCCCCATCTGTCTCTTGCCTGGTCTGTCTCTTTCCCCATCTGTTTCTTTCCCTGTCTGTCTATTTCAAGGTCTGTCTCTTTCCACATCTGTCTTTGTCTCTCTGTCTGTCTCTTTCCCTGTCTGCCTGTCTCTGTCTCTGTCCCTCTCTGCCTGTCTCTGTCTCTTTCCCTATCTGTCTCTTTCCCCATCTGTTTCTTTCCCCATCTGTCTCTTTCCCCATTTGTCTCTTTCCCTGTCTGTCAATTTCCCCGTCTGTCTATTTGCCCGTCTGTCTCTTTCCCCGTCTGTCTCTGTCTCTATCTCTGTCTCTTTCCCTGTCTGCCTCTGTCTGTCTCTGTCTCTCTCTTTCTGTCTCCCCACCAACATGATATTACCTCACACAGAAGCTTGTTATACTATGTCCTTTGTTTCTATAGCAACCAATCACAGCTCCAGTGAATGACCTCTAGTTCCAGGCTCCATTAACTTTAATGGAGGCAGCTTTTGGAGAGCAACTTTAAAGTGCGGGGTTAAATTTACCTGTCAAAACATAGTCTACGACGTTCCCTGGGTCACATGAGGTGTCTGTGCAAAATTTTGTGATTGTAAATGCGACAGTGCGGATTCCTTTAGCGGACATACACACATACATACATACACAGATACACTTAGCTTTATATATTAGATTTGCTTAAATATTGCAAATCATGTTATCATGCCCACATTGATGTGACAAGATGCTGAGGGGAGAAACGAACACCCCGTTGACTAGTCAAAAGGTTAATTTCCATGTTAAAAACAGACTGTAGAGACTTTTTTTAAAAGATCTGTTAATTTGTCAAACAGTATAATGGGTTTGTTAGGAATAGAGAAATGCTGGTTTGGAGGGCATTGAGGCACTATCAGGCTCCATTTAAAACAGAATTGTAGTTCAACAACCTAACACCAAAGCTCTAAAGACCCTCTCTGTGGATGCGTTCTACTGTCTCTTTCAGAAGTCTTTATGCTGATGGTATGTAAACACAAGGAGGCCACCCTGACAGGGAATGAGGCAGATGTAGAGCTATTCTGCTGAGTAAAGGCCCCGTCACACTAAGCAACATCGCTAGCAACATCGCTGCTAACGAACAACTTTTGTGACGTAGCAGCGATGTTGCTGTGTGTGACATCCAGCAACAACCTGGCCCCTGCTGTGAGGTCGCTGGTTGTTGCTGAATGTTCTGGGCCATTTTTTAGTTGTTGCTGTCCCGCTGTGAAGCACACATCGCTGTGTGTGACAGCGAGACAGCAACAACTAAATGTGCAGGCAGCAGGAGCCGGCTTCTGTGGAGGCTGGTAACCAATGTAAACATCGGGTAACCAAGAAGCCCTGTCCTTGGATACCCGATATTTACCTTCGATACCAGCCTCCCCCGCTCTCACTGCCTGTGCTGCCGGCTTCTGCTCTGTGCACATGTAGCTAGCTGCAGGACACATCGGGTTAATTAACCTGATGTGTGCTGTAAGTAGGAGAGCAGGGAGCCAGCGCTCAGTGTGCGCTGCTCCCTGCTCTGTGCACATTTAGCTGCAGCACACATCGGGTAATTAACCCGATGTGTGCTGTAACTAGGACAGCAGGGAGCCAGCGCTCAGTGTGCGCTGCTCCCTGCTCTCTGCACGTGTAGCTCCGTGCGGTTGTAACCAAGGTAAATATCGGGTTGGTTACCGATATTTACCTTAGTTACCAAGCGCAGCATCTTCCACGCGGCGCTGGGGGCTTGTCACTGGTTGCTGGTGAGCTCACCAGCAACTCGTGTAGCCACGCTCCAGCGATCCCTGCCAGGTCAGGTTGCTGGTGGGATCGCTGGAGCGTCGCAGTGTGACAGCTCACCAGCAACCTCCTAGCAACTTACCAGCGATCCCTATCGTTGTTGGGATCGCTGGTAAGTTGCTTAGTGTGACGGTACCTTAACACTGTAGAATACTGCAACTCACTGACCCACAAACAAACACAGGCCTGTACAACATACAGCCCGCAGGCCGCATATAGCCTGCCAAAGGTTTGCTGAAGCCCACGGGCCTGTCTGGCAGATGCTGCTGCTGGCTTATAATATTCAATTGTACTTTCATCTCGGATGGGAGAAGGGGGGAATAATATGAAAAGGGACAGTTTGAGGAGATATTATGAAGAAAAACAGTGTTGGGCATATTATGGAGAGGATCAGTGTGGGGAGACAACATTATGGAGAGGGGCAGTGTGGGGGAACAAAATTTTGGAGAGGGGCAGTGTGGGGGTATGAAATTTTTGAAAGGGACAGTGGGGGAGATATTATAGAGAGGAGCATTGTGGGGGATATTATGCAGAGGCACAGTGTGTGGGGGATATTATGGAGAGTGGCATCGCGTGGGGACAATGACATGGAGATGGGCAGTGTGTGAGGAGATGACACTATGGAGAGGGGCAGTTTTTTAGGGGGATGACATGGCGATAGGCAGTGTGGAGTGTATATTAAGGAGAGGGACACTGTGGAGGAAGGAATATTATGGAAGGAAAATATGGGGAAGATATTATGGAGCGGGGCATTGTGGGGCAATATTATGGAGAGGCACAGTGTTGGGGGATATTATGGAGAAGGGTAGTGGGGCGGACGACATAATGGAGAAGGGCAGTGTGGGGGCAGATGAAATAATGGTGAGGAGCAGTGTGGGGAGACAACGTTATGGAGAGTGACAGTATGGGGGATGACATTATGGAAAGTGCCAGTGTGTGGGCATGACATGGAGAGGGGCAATGTGTGGGGGATGGAATTTTGGAGAAAGGCAGTGTGGAAGGATGACATTTTGGAGAGGGACAGTGTGGGGGGTAATTATGGCGAAAGGCAGTGTGTGGAGGGATGACATGGATAGGTGGTAGTGTGGGAGAGCATATTATGGAAATGAGTAGTGAAGCAGAAATTACATTATGGAGAAAGACAGTGTGTGGGGTTGACATTATGGGGAGGGGCAGTTTGTGTGGGGGGATGACATTATGGAGAAGAGCAGTGTGGGGGGCATATGCAGAGGGGCATATGTGGGGGAAGGGATATTTTGTGCAGGAAGCACAGTAAGGTGCAGTTATTTATTTAGGGGCACAGCATGTGAGATTTTTATCTATGGGCAGTATAATGATACTTTTCTTCTTAAGGGAATTATGTTGGGAT
Organism: Anomaloglossus baeobatrachus; assembly: GCF_048569485.1. NCBI lineage: Eukaryota > Metazoa > Chordata > Amphibia > Anura > Aromobatidae > Anomaloglossus > Anomaloglossus baeobatrachus. The sequence continues at coordinate 304,529,292 of NC_134357.1, read as the reverse complement.
TTGTTGCTGAAGGCAGAGAACAGGGAAATCTGCAGAGAGGAGCTCTGGGCAAGAAATCTCTTCATGGCAGCTGTACTAAGTGGCGACAAAAGGGATGGAAACTACTCCAATCAGAGAAGATGTCAGAAACTGAGCAAAGATTCACCAAATCTTCCTCAAATACTTAAAATGTGCTTCTGGTGATGTATTAATGTACTGTTGGTGGTTCTGGTGATGTATTCAAGTAAGTATCCTATTACCAAAATTATTGCGGCCCTTGGGATTGGTCCAGTATGGCAATGTGGCCCTTGGAGCAAAAAATGTTGTGCACCCGTGAACAATCAGAAGCAGCAGGATTGTGCTTAGTTATTAAAGATTTGTTAAAGAGAACATGTCAGGAGGCTCTGGCTAAACCTACCTAAAATTAGGCTTCAGCTGTTCCCAACCACTAAGACATAGGGTCGCTGACACACAAATAAGAGTTGAAATGAATTCTGAAAATTTTCTGAGAGATGGGCCCAGAAACAGGGACCTTAGACCTGAAGAAGCTGGTGTACAAACTTGAAAAACCAATGTCATAATGAGTATTTTAAAAGTATACTGTAAAACATTCAAAGCGTTATAATACAACCACTTGAGTTCTGCAGGTGACATAGTGACAGATCTACTTTAACCTGGTTGGGGTTTTTTTGTAGTTTGTATTGCAAAATCTGGTGACAGGTCTGCTTTAAATTGGTTGTCAGCAACATGTAAAAAAACAAACAAACCTAAGGGTATGTGCTCACAAGTTATTCAGGTGGATTCCGCCTGAAATCCACTGGAAAAATAGCGCTCAGAAACCATGTAAAAGTATAAATATGTTCATTTTTCTTTAAATACAATGCAATGAAATCAAAGTGTAGGCTAAAAAGATGCCGGAAGATGTCCAAGACTCTTTTTGAGCATTTTTGCTTCAGAAATTCTTAGTGGGGTTTTTTTTATATTTTTATTTCAACAGAGAAAAAAAATGAATGGAAAATACCAGTAAAGACATCCAAAGACTGTGGAAATTGGCTAACAAACAAAAAAAAAAAATCAAAAAAGACTAAGTGCTCAGGAAATTTTCAAACAGACACAAAAAAGGACACTTCAGGACAAAAATATGATATGTCCTTAAGCGTCGTCTTCTTGGAGAACACGTCAAGTCAGATGGGTTTAAAAGACGCCGTGTGCAAATTCCAAGGCAGGGATGTGAAATACACAGTGGGCCAAAACACTTAAGGCCCCGTTACACGCAACGACGTATCTAACGATATATCGCCGGGGTCACGGATTCCGTTACGCACATCCAGCAATGTTAGCGACGTCGTTGCGTGTGACAGCAACGAACGACCATTAACGATGAAAAATACTCACCTTATCGTCCATTGTTGACATGTCATTCCTTTTCAAAAAATCGTTGATTGTTGATCTCGCAGGTTGTTCGTCATTCCCGAGGCAGCACACATCGCTACAAGTGACACCTCAGGAGCGACAAAGTACAGCGATATCGCTGCGTGTAACACCCCCTGTAGACAAAATCGCGAGCCAACCTAGATTAAAAAAAAATGTATAGAATTGGTTAAGTTTTTCCTTTTCAAATATAATGATGGACCTTTTCATATGGAAACAAACTTATAGAAATTAAAGAACATAGCAATTAAATAAATTGATTAGAGCAATAAAATAAATCATGGCATGATCCAAAGAAGTCTAAACGCAGATTGAACCAATGATAGTAGCTAAGGGCTCTTTCAGATGTCCGTGATCATTGGTCCAATCTCAATTTCCAATGCACAGACTGGTCGCCTCTGGGCCTGAGCATGACAGCTTAATATATATTTCTATGAGACTGTAACCAGGGTCAGATTAAAGGAGTTGTCCGACATTAGCTTACCAAAAAAGTTTGAGTTTATCTGTGCTGTATTGTCATATAAAACACCCCTACATTGTTATTTTTTGTTTTCTAACTTTTGTTCCTCTTGAATTATCCCTTTATTCTCTGCAGCTCTTTGTTTAAATTCAGGTCCAGCAAACTGACCACTTCCTGTGCCAAACCTCCCAGTCAGAGCTGGCACCGCCCGCGTCAGTGTACAGCCCCGCCCCCTGTCAGTATTCTACCCCAGCACCTGACCTGTTATCACTCTGCAGCTCTTTGTTTAAATTCAGGTCCAGCAAACTGACCACTTCCTGTGCCAAACCTCCCAGTCAGAGCTGGCACCGCCCGCATCAGTGTACAGCCCCGCCCCCTGTCAGTATTCTACCCCAGCACCTGACCTGTTATCAGTCTAGCAATGGAAAAAACAGCCCCACATCGGGCTCTGCACCACACACACACAACACACACACACACACACACACATCGGGCTCTGCGCCCCACATCACATGAGGCTCTGCAACCCTCCCCCCACCCACCCACACACAAACACACACACACACGGCGCTGTGTACCGCCCCCCCCCTCACCATCGTTCTGTTCCGACCCCTACCCCCATAGGGAACACATGTGGGCTATATTCACATGACCGTTTTTTCATGGACGCATCCGTGTGTCATCCGTGTGCCTTCCGTTTTTTTTTAAAAAACGGAAGCAGCAAGAAAGATAAATAGATGAGTAGATATAGAGATGAATAGATAGATATAGATAGAGAGAGAAATGAATGAATGAATGAATGAATGAATAGAGGGATAGATAGATAGAATCATAGCTAGATAGATAGATAGAATCATAGCTAGATAGATACCGGTAGATAGATAGATAGATAGATGATAATAGATGAGAAAGACATATATAATGTCCCACCCCCCTGCATATTCTAAGCTGGCACCCTTCAGTGACTTTCATGTGGCACTAAAGGGTGCTTAGCCTTGTATTTAGCCAAAAAAATAAAAAAAAAATTAAAAAAAACAAAAAAAACACGTGGGTCCCCCCATCTTTTGTAGCCAGCTAGGGTAAAGCAGACAGCTGCAGCCTGCAGACCACAGCTGGCAGCTTCACCTTGGCTGATAATCCAAAACAGAGGGCACCCCACTCTGTTATTTTAAATTAAATAAATAATTTAAAACAAACAACATGGGGTCCCAAATTGGATCACCAGCCAAGGTAAAGCAGACAGATGTGGTGTGGTATTTTCAGACTAGGGAGGTCCACTGTTATTGGACACTTCCCAGCCTAAAAATAGCAGGCCGCAGCCACCCCAGAAGTGGCGCATCCATTAGATGTTCCAATCCTGGCGCTTTTCCCCAACTCATCCCATTGCCCTGGTGCGATGGCAAATGGGGTAATATATGGGGTTGATGCCAGATGTGTAATGTCACCTGGCATCAAGCCCTGGGGTTAGTGATGTCACGCGTCTATCAGATACCCGACATCTCCAACCCAGTCAGTAATAAAAACAATAGACAACAAAAAAAGTTTTATTTAAAAAAACACTCCCCAAAACATTCCCTCTTTCACCAATTTATTGAAAAGAACAATCAAATCCGGGTCCAGCGTAATCCAATAAGGGGGACACATGACTATCCATACCATAGTCACTGTCCCAGTCAATGAAGAACAGAATGTTCCCCATTGGCTGGGAGAGTAGTGCAGTGACCTGAGCTAACATCAATAGACCAGGTCACTGCAGGGGATGACGAGCGCTGCTGGCAGGAGGTTAGATGAGATCATTACCTGCAGTGACGATCTCCTGCTCTACTGACGTCACTGCCTTCTATGCCCGCCGCGTTCTCAGCAGTATCACCCGTGACGTCACCGCTAGTGACGTGAGAACGCGGCGGGCATAGAAGGCAGTGACAGCGCTGACAAGAGTGAAGAGGAGATCATCACAGCAGGTAATGATCTCATCTAACCTCCTGGCAGCAGCGCTCGTCATCCCCGGGGTTGCTGGCACTGCAGGGTGAGAATCTGCATGCGGGCAGACACACACTGCAATGAAGGCAGCCGCGGGGCTGGAGCGGGACACAGACCGCACGGGCACTCCTGCTCTCCTGAGCAGGGGGCCCGGTGCTGGCGGTGACACCGTTGGCGGGGATAGTACGGGGTGCAGGGGAATGTGTGGGAGGGTGCATGGAGGGGGGCGGGGACTCACGCTGTTCCAGATTTGTATGTCAACATGGTCCTGCCCATGTTGACATGAAATGACCGGAAGCAGCAAAGTCGCGGCAGGAGCGGTCACATGACCACTCTGAGCCGGGGGAGAGGGGCTGACAGCAGGGCAGGTAAGTGGTCTCTATCTACTTACCTGCCCCAATGTAGCCCAATAGGGTAATAATAAAAAAAAGTCAAAATAAGCCGGATCACCCCTTTAAGGTTGGTGGGGGCCCCTTGGCAGAAAATTTGGTGGGGACCCCATAACATTAACATTTTTAGCCATAAGGTCTAAGACACACAGCGTGAAAATTGCAATCCACTCGGACCAATATTAGCCTATGTGTCAGCACCCATGAGCGATTTTCTCACCCTAATGGGACCGAAAAAACAATCGCAGCATTCTGCGGGTGTAATGTGATCCTTGTTTCTCTTGCACCCATTCAAGTCTATGGGGCGAGAGAAACATCGCACTGCTCTCGCGTTACACCGGTGTAATGCGAGTGCAGGGCGAGAATGGCAATAGTCGGCAACGAAGGAGAGAGGGAGATAAATCCCTCCTGCTCCTCCTCCGTGCTGGCCCTCCCCTCCACAGCGCCGGCCCTCCTCTCGTCAGCACTGGCCCGCCCCTCCTCAGAGCCGGCCCGCCCCACGCAGCTGAGGTCTGATCGCACGATCGGACCGCAGTTGCAATGACACTTGTATCACACTCGACTTCCGCTGTGCTGCCAGCGTGAGCCAAGTGCCATGCGAGGATCGCAGGAGTCCCCGTGTGGCTCCGGCCTAACCATTGAGAGCGAACTGTAGCATTTAGATATGCAATCCAATCTTATCCTGATGTTCTGCCACATTCAGAAAAGCGATATGAACAGCATCCATGTTATCCAGCAAAGCGCTTGTAAAAAGTGTTCAGAAAAGCACCGGTGACACAGTCCCGTTGAAGAACATGGGCTGTTTTCTAGTGCCAAGCTCATGGCACAAAGATTTTCCAGCGCTCGCGCTCAGCGTGAGCACTTTTTCTTACATTGATTTCCATTATATAAAAACGTCCATTCATTGAGTGTTTTTGCGAGCTCTAATTGCTGCTCGCAAAATCACAACAATTAGAGCTCGCAAAAGCGCTGGTGTGAAAGAGGCCTTAGGCTATGTGGCGCACGTTGCCTTTTTTTGTGACCACAAAGATGCAGCATTTTTGTCCGCAAAAAACGCACAAAAACGCACCCGCAGTAAAAAAAAAAGCATAAAAAAACATGCGTTTTTGTGCGTTTTTTGCATTTTGCCGCACAAAAAAACCGCAGCGTGCGCACAAGGCCTTAGGCTAATTTCCCATGAGCGCTATTTCTATCTCTAATCGCTGCGCTTTTGAGCAGCGATTAGCGATTAGTGCTGGAAAATAGAACACAGGTTTGAGCAATTCTCCAGAATGTTATGGAATACCAGGTATTCCCCAAATGACAAGAAAATAGCTAATAGGAATAAAATATACCTTTTAATATTTACTTTTAAAACTATGCAGGAGCATAAAAATCAATAAACAACAATTAGTGCAGCCACCACCACAGAAATGCACATTACACATGCATAATAATGGTTTGATCTCACCAAGTTCCTAGTAGAGATCCTCTACTCATTTTCATTTTCTCCAGATGGAAACTGCAGAACAGGAATGATATAAATTTTACCCTGTCGTGCCCATGCGTCACTCCTGCCCTAACAAGGGCAGTCCCCAAGTGTGGGAAATATTACCCCAAATAGTGAGTAGCCTCCCAACGTGTTTCCACCACTAAAGTGTGGCTTCCTCAGGGGAGCAATCTTAAATTATGAAGGGGTTCCTTTAAATCTGCAGTAGCAGAGTATAGCGGGGTGGACTGTTTTTGCCTGCTTCCAATAGGCACTACAGTACTACAGTAGGCACCCCGCTATACTCTGCTACTGCAGATTTAAAGGAACCCCTTCATACTTTAAGATTGCACCCCTGAAGAAGCCACACTTTGGTTCCTGTTCTGCAGTTTCCATCTGGAGAAAATGAAATTGAGTAGAGGATCTCTACTAGGAACTTGGTGAGATCAAACCATTATTATGCATTTGTAATATGCATTTCTGTGGTGGTGGTTGCACTAATTGTTGTTTAAAATAGAACACAGGAAAAGATTTTAAATGCCGCCAGGAAAGTGGACGCTTTTCCAAGCGGCATTGAATACAGAGGGTGCGCACTCCCTCTGGAAAAGCGTGGCGCTTTTCCGGAGCGCTAAGGATACGGGATAACATTCTGTAACCAATATACCCCCTTAAAATGGGATTTGTCTCGTGACTACATGATGCAGAATTTTCCTGATGCAAAATTTAACTCAGCGTTGCATGAAAAATGAAGAGGACACTTCAGGAGCTTCTACCCCAGGCGTGTGGCTCCCCCACCCATGTATGCAGCACCCCCAAGTATGCAACTCCCACCATGTACGTGGCCCCCATGTATGCGGCCCCCCATGTATGCAATCCCTCATGTACACAGCCCTTCATGTACGCAGCCACCCATGTACGCAATCCTCCATGTCTCTGTATACAGCCCCCATGTTTCCATATACTGCCCCCCATGGATCTAGCCCCCCCATGCCTTGGTATAGTGCCTTTATGTATCGGTATATAGCGCCTCCCATTTCTCCTTTTAAAGCTCCCCAATGTACACAGTTCCCCCCAAGGATATACAGCTCTCCCCCCCACAAGAGTATACAGCTCTCCCCCCTCCCCTACAAGGGTATACAGCTCTCCCCCACAAGGGTATACAACTCACCCCCCCACAAGTGTATACAGCTCTTCACCCTCCCCCACAAGGGTATACAGCTCTCCTCCCTCCCACACAAGGGTATACAGCTTTCCCCCTCCCCCACAATGGTATACAGCTCTCCTCCACAAGGGTATACAGCTCACCCCTCCACAAGGGTATATATCTCTCCCATACACAAGTGTATACAGCTCTTCACTCTCCCCCACAAGGGTATACAGCTCTCCCCCCTCCCCCACAAGGGTATACAGCTTTTCCCCCTACCCCACAAGGGTACACAGCTCTCACCCACAAGAGTTACAGCTCACCCCTCTACAAGGGTATAGAGCTCTCCCCCCACAAGTGAATACAGCTCTTCCCCCTCCCCCACAAGGGTATACAGCTCTCCCCCACAAGGGTATACAGCTTTTCCCCCTCCCCCACAAGGGTATACAGCTCTCCCCCCTCCCCCACAAGGGTATACAGCTCCCCCCTCCCCCACAAGGCTATACAGCTCTCCCCCTCCCCACAACGATATACAGCTCTCCCCCTCCCCCACAAGGGTATACAGCTTCCCCCGATCTATATATAGCTAGCTAGAGTCAGGGGGGTTAATCACTGTGGCACTGCAAAGTTGAATATTGGCAGTTGCACGGCAGGCGGCGGGTGCACGACGCTCGGGAATGTGGCCAGCAGGTGACCAGATCCAGAGGAGAGGAGGCGTGACAGGAGAGGAGGAGGAGGTGGCATATGCTAGTTCTCGGCGTCGGCGTGCGGCATTAATAAAATGGCGGCCCTGCCCACAGTGGTGGGGGCCCCCTTAGAAGCTCTTGTGGTGGGGGCCCTGGGGCTGGAGCCCCGCCTATAATCCGGCCCTGACTGTAACACTCTGTTTGGGAGACGCATAGTCAGTCCATACACTGCGATCCAATATGGGTCCAATGATCATGGATGTCTGAAAGGGCCCTGTAATGCTGCCACCAGGGGGAGCCAGAGCTCTGCAGCAGACGACACTACACAGAGCAATGCGAACCAGGAAGGAAATGCACAGCGTTCTCATGCACTGCCTAATCAGCACAGCTGAGAGGCAGAATTGCAGGGTTTGTAAGGAATAGTCAGACAGGCTGGGTCAGACACCGTACGGGCAGAAGCAAGACCGGAGGAGCAAGCAGAAGCGAAGTCAAAGTCAGGCTAAGGTCAGTACCGAGGAAGCAACAGAGTGGGGAATAGGAGGGGGGACACAGGACAAGAGGGTTGACCAGGGGATAGAACACAGACAAGGGCACGGGGGCACAGGAACAGACAGATCAGGATATCACACACAGGACCAGCAATCACAGGCAAAGCAGAGCTAAACTTATAGCCGGCACTGGTTCACTGGAAGTGTCAGCTTTTAAGGCATCCAGGGGCTGGCAGTGAGGCCTGAGAGAAGGCTCCGCCCCCTAGCCATGTGGATAGGGAGACGAATCATGACAGGCCCTAAGTGTGTGAGAAGGGAATCTTAACAGTGTATCTTACATACCATGAGACTACGTTTCCACAATGAGCTTTTGATGAGTTTTTGACTTTGCATAATTTCGCTGAGTCAAAAACACAGCATCTTACAGTTTCAGCAATGTGGATGGGTTTAATAGAAACCTGTGCTTCTTTTTTACTCTGCGTAAACCAGAAATTCACTAAAAACTCATCATGGGCACATAAGACTAACACTTCATGACCTTAGACGTACAGGTACGTCCTATCTAGTGGTGGACTGCAATACATTAAGTCAGCGATCAGACCACTAAAAGTTATTGTCCTATGTAAGGACTAAATAAAAAAGTAAAAAAAATGTACAAAATCATTAATTTTAGAACAAAAAAAAAATGAAAAAACAAGCAAACAATAAATTTGTATATTTATGTAACAAAAAAGAAAAAAGTACAGGGGGGCATTGATATGGATACACCTAAATAAAATAGGATTGGTTGATGATATCAACTTCCTGTTTGTGGCTAATTAGTATATGGGAGGGGGGAAACTTTTCAAACTTTTCAAGATGGATGGTGACCATAGCAGACATATTGAAGACATATTGAAGTCGGCCATTTTGGATCCAACTTTATTTTTTCCAAGAAGAGGGTCATGTAACACATCAAACTAAGAATTTCACAAGAACAACAATGGCGTGCTTGGTTTTAACGTAACTTTATTCGTTCATTAGTTATTAAAATTTTATGACCACTTATAAAATATGTTCAAAGTGCTGCCCATTGTGTTGGATTGTCAATGCAACCCCCTTCTCCCACTCTTGACACATTGATAGCAATACCGCCGAAGAAATGCTAGCACAGGCTTCCAGTATCCATTGTTTCAGATGCTGCACATCTTGTATCTTCACAACATAGACAATTGCCTTCAGATGACCCCAAAGATAAAAGTCTAAGGGGGTCAGATCGGGAGACCTTGGTGGCCATTCAACTGGCCCACGATGATCAATCCACTTTCCAGTATGCTGTTCATGTAGGAATGCTCGGTCCTGACACCCATAATGTCATGGTGCACCATCTGGGGGGGAATGTATAGTTATCCCCCTCCCCCTGTTAGAATTATCATAAGTATTATACAATTGATTTACTTTGACTTGCAGGACCTGTGGTGAGGTCAGACCCATGTGACCAGAAGGGGCAGGGCCTCAGCCATTAGAAAAATGTTGCTTCCTAGTATCAGCTTTATTGGCTGAGGCCCCGCCCCTTCTGGTCACATGGGTATGACCTCACCAGGTCCTTTCTAGTGAAAAGTTAAGTCGGTTGTATAATACCTATGCTTAATTCTAACAGGGGGAGGGGTTAACTATGAATTCCTCCCCAGATCCCAGATATTATCTGATCCTCAGCTGCTGTCAATCAAGAAGCTGCTAATTTTATAAACTTTACTTTCCTGGATTTCAAAACCTATATATCTGAGCTGACCACTATAGGTATGTAGAGAATCAGCCTGATAGTGGCAGTATAGCACTGGCTTTAGCTTATATACAAAAATCCTGGTGATTGGTTCCCTTTAAGGTGTAAAAGTGGCAAAACATAAAAAACCCAATATAAATATGGTATAGCTGTAATCGTATTGACCTGAAGAATAAAGCTGTCTTATCACTTTTACAACACGGTGAATGGCTCAAAGAAACAAAACAAACAATTCCTGAATTGATGTTTTTTCTTGATCCAGCCTCACAAAAGCAGAATAGAAAGAGATCAAAAATTATGTTGCCCAAAATGGTACCAATTCAAACTCCAACCCATCTGACAAAAAAAAAACAAGCTTTCATATGACTGTATACAGAAAAATAAAAAACTATAGCCTTCAAAATATGGTGATGCAAAAAAAAATCTTTATTTTGTAAAAAAGCATTTTTAGTGTGATAGTAGCCAAACCTAAAAAAACCCCTATATAAATCTGGGATCACTGTAATTGTATTAACTTAAGAAAAAAAAATCACTTATACCGCAATGAGCATTAAAAATAGTAATTAAGCCAATTTTCAACTGCTGTTGATTTGTTAATTCTGCTTTTGAAAGATTGCAGCAATGTGCAGCTCACAGTTATCATGTGCTTTCCACTGTGCGCTTACACCGGAGATTACATGTCAAACTCTGAAAAATGTGATTCAGGCAAAATTCCCAATGGAAAATTCACTGTAAAGAGGCAGAAGGAGTCACTTTGAACTCCCGTCTGACAGAGTCCATCTTTTTAGGCATGCACAAAAGTGCAGTCAACAGTTTTGTGCACCTTTGAAAAGATGGACACCACTGATAAAAGGTGGAATGGCGTTGGGAGTAACTCTGCTGCCTCATTATAGTGAATTAATCCGTCTGGGAGTTCACCTAAATTACGTATTTTGGAGATGTAGATAGAAGATGTGATATATGTGTACAGCATAAAGCACAGGATAAATGTGAAGTGATCCAAAATGTTCTGTACCAAATAAGCCACAAAATAACCATGAACTCAACCCGCAAAAAAAGTCCTCACTCAAGTTCGTCATCTGTTAATAGAGATATTGTGAGCTTCCACATTATTGATAGCTAAAAACCTCTCTGGAAAAGCGCTATGGCTACCCACAAAAAAGGAAATCCAGCTAAATTTGCATTCCCAAATCCAAATACCTACTTCCCTTCTGAGCGCCACAATGTGCCTAAACCACAGTTAGGGTATGTGCGCACGTTGCTTTTTACCTGCTTTTTACCTGCTTTTTCTTCTGCGCTGTTTAATGCCAAAATGGATGTGTTCTTCTATTCAAGCAAAGTCTATGGGAATTTGGGTTTCTTGTTCACACTATGTTGTTCAAAATGCTGCCTTTTTGTTACAGAACTTTGGTCAAAAACTCAGCTTTGCAGTGCAAAACCCAAATGGCAAAAACAATTGACATGTTGCTTCTTTGAAAAGCTGAGTTTTTGACCAAAGTTCTGCCACAAAAAGGCAGCATTTTGAACAACATAGTGTGAACAAGAAACCCAAATTCCCATAGACTTTGCTTGAATAGAAGAACACATCCATTTTGGCATTAAACAGCGCAGAAGAAAAAGCAGCAAAAAAGCAGGTAAAAAGCAGGTAAAAAGCAACGTGCGCACATACCCTTAACGTCCACATGTTTGGTATTGTTGTAGTGAGGAGACCACACTTAATTTTCAGGGTGCGTGTCACCTGAAGCACAAGCTTGGCACAATGCATGAGCATTACAATGTACTGGGCATTACAAGGGCTTATTTGCAATTTTTAATTCTGCAATATTCACTGCCTTTGCCTTCACGGGTGTTTTCCAGAGACTATAGCATCACTACACTCGTAGATGAACTCCCAAAGGAGGTGTAATTTCCAAAATTTGGTCATTTGTGGAGGTTTCTGCTATTCTGGCACTTAGGGGCTCTACAAATGGAGTCTGCAAACTATTCTACGAAAATCTGTTCTCCAGAAGTCAAATGGCTCTCCTTCCCTCCCGAGCTTGCCGTGTTGCTAAACAGTACTGTACAATCACACATGGGGTATTGCCACATACAGGAGATATTGTGTAACATATAATGGGGCCTTTTACCTATTCCCCTTGTGAAAATTGGAAATCTGAGGTTAAAACAAAATTGTAGTGGTAAAAATGTTATTATTTTTCTTCACCACCCAATAGTATAAAGTTTTGTGACACACCTGTAGTGTCAAAATGCTCACTACACCCCTAGATGAATTCATTGAGGTGTGCAGTTTGTAAAATGAGGACACTTGTTGGGGATTACTGCTGTTCTGGCACCTCAGGGAATCCGCAAAATGTGATATGGCAGCCACAAACCATAACAAAAAATCTAGGGGTTCAAGGTACTTACCAATCATCTAGATAAATTGCTTGAGGGGTGTAGTTTAAAAAATAAGGTCACTTGTGGGGAAGCTCCACTGTTTAGGCACCACAGGGACTCTCCAAACACAACATGATGTCTGCTTTCTATACTAGACAATTTTGAGCTCTAAAATTCAAATTGCACTCCTTTCCTTCCGAGCCCTGCCAAACAGTAGATATCCACCACATATCAGTGTACTCATGAGAAATTGCACAATAAATTGTACAGTGCATTTTGCCTTGTTACCCTTGTGACAATGCAAAATTTGTGCCTAAAGTAACATTTTTGTGTGAAAAAGTGAAATTTTCATTTTTGTTCCTTTCACACTGCTTTAGTGCCTGTGAAGCACCTGAAGAGTTAATAAACGTCTTGGATGTGATTTTGAGCAGTTCAATGAGTTTACTTTTTAGAGTGGTGTCACTTTTGGGTATTTTCTGTCACATAGGCCTCTCAAAGTTATTTTAAATGTGATGTGGTCCCTAAAAAAAAAGTTTAGTAAATTTTGTTGGAAAAATGAGAAATTGGTGATGAACTTTTAACCCTTCTAATTTCCTAACAAAAAAATTATGTTTCAAAAATTGCGCTGATGTAAAGTAGACATGGGAAATGTTATTTAGTAACTATTTTGTGTAACATAACTCTCTGCTTTAGGCCCGTTTCACACGTCAGTGAAAAACACTGACGTTTTTCACTGGCGTGTAAAACACGCACATGTCCCTCTGTGTGCCGTGAATCACGGCACATGTGGGTTGTCTAAGTGCAATCCGGGCTCCGTTCTCCGTGGCCCGTGATTGCACTTAGAAATCAACTCACCTGTGCCCGCTCCCGCTCTCCATGGTGCTGATCGCTCCCGCGGTGCAGCATCCGGCCGACCCTGACCCCCGCAGCAGCTGCTTCCGGGTCGCTGTGTCGTGCATCATGAATATGCGCGACAGTAATGAGTCAGCTCAGAAGCAGCAGGCTGCACGGGCTGCAGAGAGCGTCGCTGAAGCCGGGTGAGTAAAAATGATTTTTATTTTAAAAGCACGTTTTTTTCTGGCACGTGTTTCACGGATCACACCACTGCGTGGTCCGTGGGACATCAGTGATGCCAGAAAAAAATGGACATGTCTCCGTGCGGCAATCACGTACACGCGTGAACGCTGCACGGAGACATGGTCAGTGAAACATCACTGATGTGTGAGCAGACCCATTGATTATAATGGGTCTGCGTATGTCAGTGATTCTGGTACGTAGAAAAAAAAGCACAAATGTACCAGAATCACTGACGTGTGAAACAGGCCTAATGGACATAAAACTTGAAAGTTTAAAAAATGTTCCAAATTTTTGCCAAATTTCTGATATTTTCACAAATAAAAGCAAAAAATATTGTACTATATTTAGCACAAACATGAAGTACAACATGTGTGACGCCCTGGGCAAGCCAGGGGTCACAGGTCACAACACCACACACACCCCACATTCCATGCAGGAACACCAAGGTCAGACCAGAAACCCTTGTTGCCTTCCTCCAGGGGCTGATGTTCACACCAGGGGGTGGGCCAGGCGGTGGGCTCCGCCCACCGAGGAGTTCACAGCCCTGGAGGCGGGAAAACCAGGCAGATGAGTTTTAGAGTTGAAAGTGTGAGGAGAAAACAGTGGAGTTGTAGTGAGAGAAGGACGAAGTAGAAAGAGAAAAGTGACAGCAAGAAGCCTGAAGTTGGTCCGGGTGTGTGCCTCGGAGTGAGACAGCAAGGTTGACAGACGGCGGTGACCGTCTGCAGGAGAGACTGCTCGGAGGTTGCCGAAAGAACCGTGGACGGGTGGTGACCCGGCGGTACCGGAGCGGTATACAAAGAACAGTCAGCATCAGGGCAGGGGCCTTTCGGATCCCGGCAAGGCTAGGAGTCGCCGAATTTGCCAAATCCGTCAGTGAAGGGGACCTCCAGGTCTCCCAGCAGCAAAGTCCCGATTGAAGGCAACAGTCCGACCATGAAGGGGAGACACCACCACCGCCAAGGCACCAGTTTCCCAGGGCCAGCGCCTGCGGGCAAGAGTGGGGCTCCTCCGGCCCATATCCAAGCTGGGGAGCGGGTTACCGGTGGGAATCCATCGCTACCAAAGAACCGTACTTAGGTGCAGGGAAGTGACCGTCACCGCTAACTGCAGGGAACATCAGCACCGTAGCCGTCCGAGGGACCCGTCCAACCAGCCGTTTGTTTACCGAGAACTGTGTCACTATCCTTGGGCTGAGTGAGTACCTCCGTGCCGTGCGGCACAGCGCTGCCCCTGCGTCCCTGCACCTCCACAGGCCCCATAACCCGCCTGTCCACCAACCCAACCCCATCACTGGGCCCCGGGACAACCAACCCCCCTACCCACGGAGGGGAGAACTAACAACTTTGCTGCTCCCTGCCACCGCTCACGGGATTCCCATACAGAGCAGCGGTGGTGTCCCTACAATCACCACAACCGTGGGTGGCGTCACGGACAATAAACTATCCCAACAACCAAACCCATTTCACTCACGGGCGAGGAGCGCCGCTCGAGTCCCCGGGATCCGGCCCATCGCTCGAGCCACCGAGCAGCAGCAGGCCGCAGCAGCAGCGGCAGCCGGACCCAAGCAGTGGGAGAGCGCAGCGTCCCCTCCTCCGCCCGCGACAACTTGGCGTCACGAACGGGATCTTACCGCTCTGCCGTCTGGTAGAGGTGCGCCTTGTTACCGCCGGAGGTGTCCGGACAGAAAATTTCAGAAGCCGCCATCTTTGGCGCGAAAAGTTCCCGCTCGAGCGTCTTCTCGAGTAGTGGAGGCGCGAAGGCCAAAACCCCGCCCCGATAAAGGAGGGGCCGGAAAGAAGCTAAGGGGGACGAAATGGCGACTGGATGTATGTAGCGCGCGGCTATACAAGCAAGGACGCTGGGACCCTGCGATTTGCCGAGCCTTGCAGAGAAATGTCTGTTCCACCTAGCTATGCGGAGGCTACTGAGCCGGTGCCCGGGACAGCGGCATGGCTGAGGGCCCGAACGGCAGAGATCTGCCGACACTACCGGAGCCAGATCTACAGGCTGATGGAACAGTGGACCGCAGAGGTGGAGGATGCAGCTGCAGTTGCACGAGTGTATGGAATGGAGGCCATGATGGAGGAGCTGGTGAGTAACCCACGCCCCTGTGTCACCGAGGGACCGGCCGCTGCGGCTGAGGGACCCGGTCTACCCCTGGCCCCCATGCCACCTCCGTCCTCCTTGTTCGTGCACCGCACTGCGCCTGGCCCGTCAGGCATATACCCCTCCGTGACAGTGGCGGAGAGAGTGGCAAGCCTGGAAGCTGCGGCGGCTGGCGGCAACCCGCCTGACGCAAGGACGGACGATAGTGATTCCGGGCCTGATACCGAGCCCGTTTCGGAAGAGGATGAAGGAGTCGTCGCCTTGCATGGCATGGAAGCCACGTATATCCCCCGAAGTGGAAATAACGGGTATCGGGCGGCCCTTCCTCGTCGTGCTTGCTATGCACTGGAGGGGCTGGTGCCCGTGTTCTTCCACCCAGAGCTGGGTGAGGACGAAAGTGCACAGTAAGGGCAGCGGAGCACCGTTGCACCGTCCCCGTTGGGACCACCAGTGTGTCTGTTTAAAAGTTTTGGGAAATGATGAAAATGAACAATTGATGGAAAGTAACCTGATTGTCTGAACCCGTGATTTGGAAAACCGGCCGTTGCCGGCATTGTTGTCCCCGTGGGGACCGATTGAAGTTGTTTGCATAGGAACTCCTATGGACAAGCCCGTGAACTTGCAGGGCAACCACAAACGTTAAGTGGCATGTAAATAAAAAATGTTTGTTGCAGCACCGTTACCGCCTCCGGAGAGGCAGGTTGGAGGGAGGGCCCACAGTAGAGCAGGCTGGGGCCCAGCCACCACCGGGACCGGTGGCTACCCTCTGGAGGGGAAGGACAGATCCCGCTCGGGTAATTTGGTTCAGGACTGGGGTCAAGGGGTGCTGCCTGTTTCTTAGAGGCAGCATCAGGGCCAGGTTACTTGGGTGGGAGAGAGCAGCAGCCGCAACCGTTTATAACCGTAACGTTTAAGAAATGCGCCTCCCGTTGTGGGATGATGTTATTTTATTTGTATATGTGTTTTCTTATCTTTTCAGAAAAAAAAAGAAAAGGAAAATAAAACCGGTGTTGGACGGGCAGCCCGAGGACGGTCTGCGTTTTGCTAAGGGGGAATGTGACGCCCTGGGCAAGCCAGGGGTCACAGGTCACAACACCACACACACCCCACATTCCCTGCAGGAACACCAAGGTCAGACCAGAAACCCTTGTTGCCTTCCTCCAGGGGCTGATGTTCACACCAGGGTGTGGGCCAGGCAGTTGGCTCCGCCCACCGAGGAGTTCACAGCCCTGGAGGCGGGAAAACCAGGCAGATGAGTTTTAGAGTTGAAAGTGTGAGGAGAAAAGAGTGGAGTTGTAGTGAGAGAAGGACGAAGTAGAAAGAGAAAAGTGACAGCAAGAAGCTTGAAGTTGGTCCGGGTGTGTGCCCCGGACTGAGACAGCAAGGTTGACAGACGGCGGTGACCGTCTGCAGGAGAGACTGCTCGGAGGTTGCCGAAAGGACCGTGGACGGGTGGTGACCCGGCGGTACCGGAGCGGTAGACAAAGAACAGTCAGCATCAGGGCAGGGGCCTTTCGGATTCCGGCAAGGCTAGGAGTCGCCGAATTTGCCAAATCCGTCAGTGAAGGGGACCTCCAGGTCTCCCAGCAGCAAAGTCCCGATTGAAGGCAACAGTCCGACCATGAAGGGGAGACACCACCACCGCCAAGGCACCAGTTTCCCAGGGCCAGCGCCTGCGGGCAAGAGTGGGGCTCCTCCGGCCCATATCCAAGCTGGGGAGCGGGTTACCGGTGGGAATCCATCGCTACCAAAGAACCGTACTTAGGTGCAGGGAAGTGACCGTCACCGCTAACTGCAATGAACATCAGCACCGTAGCCGTCGGAGGGACCCGTCCAACCAGCCGTTTGTTTACCGAGAACTGTGTCATCATCCTTGGGCTGAGTGAGTACCTCCGTGCCGTGCGGCACAGCGCTGCCCCTGCGTCCCTGCACCTCCACAGGCCCCATAACCCGCCTGTCCACCAACCCAACCCCATCACTGGGCCCCGGGACAACCAACCCCCCTACCCACGGAGGGGAGAACTAACAACTTTGCTTCTTCCTGTCACCGCTCCCGGGATTCCCATACAGAGCAGCGGTGGTGTCCCTACAATCACCACAACTGTGGGTGGCGTCACGGACAATAAACTATCCCAACAACCAAACCCCTTTCACTCACGGGCGAGGAGCGCCACTCGAGTCCCCGGGATCCGGCCCATCGCTCGAGCCACCGAGCAGCAGCAGGCCGCAGCAGCAGAGGCAGCCGCACCCGAGCAGTGGGAGAGCGCAGCGTCCCCTCCTCCGCCCGCGACACATGCAATGAAAATTAGTCTCAGAATTACCGGCATCCGTTGAAGTGTTCCAGGGTTATAACCTCCTAAAGTGACACTGGTCAGAATTGGAAAAATTGACCTAGTCAGGAAGGTGAAAATTGTCTGGGGGTGAAGGTGTTATAGGGAATCTGTCACCCTTTTAAGGTTTTTGAGTTATTGATATTAGCATATAGGTTGTATACAGCTGAAATTAGTCATACCTGTATGCCTCTTGCATGATACCTTGTTCAGGAAAATTAATCTTTTATAGCTTTGATCTTCCAGGCTATAGGGTGTGCACTGCCCGGAAGATAAGATGGCCTGAGTGTGACAGGGTATGCGACAGAGCAGTAAGGGATGCCAGGCCGAGGAACAATCCAAAGGACTTTATTGGAACCACAAAGATAAAGCACCAAACATGAATATAAATCCTTAAAGTCTGCAAGGATGTCACTACAAAACAACAGATCCGGGGGCGCCTCCCGGTATTCCAACGCCAGGGAAAATGGCAATGGTCCTTATACGAGTTCCTTGAGTCCAACAGGGTGAACAACAAAAGACAATCCCACGTGGCTACTGATCTCCAATCTGTAACAGTCCATACACAAGCTCTAGGATCCAGCCTCAGCTATAGATCCTAATCCTTGTCCAGCCGAGATCCAACTAACTGACTAATATGGGTCTCATTGTTCTCCTCTCCTGGGATCAGCCCCTTAGGTGGGCAGAAGGGCACACCTCCCCTGGACATTTGATACATGAAAGGATTCTAGACATCGTGGCTCTATTCTGTCTACCAAGTTGTGGATTTGATGAGTAAAAAGCTGTGGAGAAGAAGCGCAATAGGGTTTTACCCCAATAACACACGGGGTAGAGACAGGGAGCAGTAATACTCACCAAGTGAAGTTGTGAAAGTCACAACTACTATGCAGGCATGGAAAGTTTTGATCAAGGCAGCAGCAACCCAGACGGCAGATAACAGAGAACAATAGAGGAAAATAGGGTTTATTTGAGCCGCGCCAATGATCACTTCTCAGGTATTCAGATTAATGGATCTTTATTTTGCACAAGTCTACGCGTTTCTGGAGTCTCAGCTCCCTTCCTTAGGACCATCAGGCATAAGAACACATCAAGTTGTGGATTTGAGGAGTCCCATGCTGAGAAGAACAAACAATCTCCCACCAGAAGCAGTACGAATGACAGTCAAGGAGGGACAGACTATTACACCATGAGCACAAGCGGGGGAGGGACACGCTGTTACACTCAGGTCTTCATTATAGAAGTTTTCTTATCCCTATCTCTTCATTCTGCCTATAACGTCAGGACCGCAGCCGGAAATCCTGCACCTGAGCATTCTGTGTTCTTTGTCTCCTCTGCACTGTTCTGCCCTTCTGTGGTTTCTAATAACATATTTAAAATTACAGCGCCTGCCTACAACGAAATTGAAGACAATGCCCACAGAACAGCGGAACAATGGAGGGACGAGACAACAGGCAGAATGCGCAAGTGCAGGATTTCCGGCACCTAACGTCACAGGGACACTAAGGAAGACAAAAAGGAGAAATCTTGTATAAAGAAGACTGGAGGCAGTACTATCTTTCAGGAAGTGCACACCCCATAGCCTGGAAGATCAACTTTTTACTGAACAAGCCATCATCCAGGAGACATACAGGAAATTTCAGCTGAATTCAACCTATATGCCCATATTAATAACTCACAAACCTCAAAAGGGTGACAGATTCCCTTTAAGTACTGAAATGCAGGAGCGGACATATCATTGGTGCAACCTGTGCTGTCACATAGGGGCCCAAAAAGTCATGGGGACCATTTCTACCTCTAAAGCAGGTGGAATTGTGCAAAATAATGAGGTTTTGGGCTACAAAGAACCCATATATTGATCTTGCACAGGGACCCTCTTCTGTCTGTGACCGCCAGTGCTGAAATGTTTACATTTTTATAGATTATCCGACACCAAAGCAGTGGTACACATTTATTCAGATCACAGAACAAATCCCTAAATTAAATGAAACTTAAAAAAGACTTCAGTGTCAGCTGAACCTTTGCATGTCTATTATGCTGTATTTTTAAGGTCTTTAATCCCTTATGTGGCACCCCTGAGGCTTTAGTCGCCCAAGGGTACTGCATCTCCCTTGAGATGTAGTACTCATCCCAGGTAAGGAGAGGTTAATCACTGGTGATTCTCACATTCACAAACCACAAATAGTTAGGTGCTTTCCCACCGGGGGGATGGCTTGGGGTAGATAGGAGGGTGGCCATCACGAAGCATGGGACTTTCCCGGTCACAAGGACAAACACCTGGGGGGCGGGCACCACTTGGTGAAAAGGGAAGGAGCATCTCTACACATAGATAGCCCCGGGCACAGCTTGGGGTGAGGAGCACAGTCAGGACTTCGGTCCAGGCCATTCTCTCTACCTTCACACTTCTGGCAGCACTGCAAGACAAGTGGCTTGGAGCAAGCTGCTCAGCCCAGGTCTCTAGGGCTACACAGGATTCCAGGGTCTGCGTAGAGTGCAGGAAACACCCACAGCCCATTCCATATTCCCCCTAAACCGGGATTGGAGGGACCCCGACCAGAAAGGACTCACAGTGGGAACACCGGCAGGGACCTCGAATTGCTCGGGATCGGCTGGGGCCCATCACGGGGGGGACCGGCAGCTCCCGGGTAAACCAGGACTGTGAGTAAAGAAACCTTGTACCCGCAGAGACTGTGTCCACCTGTCCTTGCTGGTGCCCCGCGCTTCGGCGCCTGCCATTATCACAACCCTCATCATCCTCCCTGGGGCCCATTCCACCTGTGGGGAGCAGAAACATCTTAGCTGCTATAACCATCTGCCCCGGAGGACAGCGACAGCAGCGGCGGGCTATTCCCTGGCTGCGTACCGCAGGTGGCGTCACAAGACAAACCACCATCAACACCCCCCAACCCTTCTTTTTTGTATACCTCGGGACCATACCTCGGGACCACAAAACTGGGCAGGGCCACCCGTGACATCCCCAGACCCGACAGCGACGAGTAAGATTAACTCCTTGCCCCATGGGTGCTACACTTACCTACATCCTATTTGTTAGATGTTGGTGGAAATAGATGTACCGTTCCTATTTGCTTAGGTGTGCCTGAAATTATTGCCACAGGAGCTCAGTTTAACTGACAGCAGAGCTCCTACAGCAACAGCCAGTGCTGGTGCCATCAGCAATCCAGGTTGTTTAACCCTCTAAATGCTATGATCAACAGCAGTGTTGAACTGGGGGTAGCAAGTGCCCACCAGTAACATTGAATATGGGGATCCACTGTTCAGCTACATGCATTAATAACCATAGTACTCAAATTTACTTTAGCTTCTATAATTTATTAAAGGGAATCTTTCAGTTGTCTTTTGCTACCTCATCTGAGAGCAGCATGATATAGGTGCAGAGACCCTGAATCCAACGATATATCACTTAAGGCTACTTTACACACTGCGATATCGGGCGCAATATCGTCGTATGTGCGGCACGCCCTGTTCGTTAGTGCGATGTGTGTTCATCGCTGTGTGTCCATGTTTTAGTCGTGTGCTTACGGTCACATGTCACAATCTCTTTTATAGTAACCTTCCAAGCTATCTCGTTTCCCGATGTAATGAGGAACATTAGCATCGTTGTGTAGCGGTCTCACCGCATGGATTTCAAATTGTCATGGCGATATGGGCGTTGGTTCCCCACACAAAGTGCATCTTGATGTAGTAGAATTGTAAACTCGCTACACCCCTTCTTGCCTCGACTCATTTGTTTATTCAGCGCTATTGATTTTCATTGGATGTTGGTAGTATAAATGTGCGCAGATGCGTGTTCATTCTTGCAGATTTTGTCTACCCATTAGCGTTTGTCCTCGCACAAGTGAATTTTGAAAACAACTGTCATCTGGACTTGCGAATCTTTGCTGCAAGGTATGTGTTATAGTATTTACTCAATATGTGTTTTTTTTAGATTTTTTTTTTTTTTTTTATGTTTTAAAATAATAAACCATTTTTTTTGGTTCTCACAATAAAAACCTTTAACAGATATGAATCTTATTCTTATTGGTCACAGTAATGTTTGACGGCTTTTAAACTTTAAAGTTTGGATGCGTGCAATCTTGATTAACATACAATAATGGTTAATATAATAGATATAACTGTAATGTATTAAAGAAACACAAATACAGTCATAATATAGGCTATTTACTAAATTAGGCTAAACCCAAATTAAAAATACTAACATATTTAAATGTTATAATACAAAGGAAGACATAAACCAAAAAAAAAGAGGAAAAATATACAACAATTATTGAAAAAAATAAAAAAAAAGGAAAAAAAAACAAACAAACTCACATGCGAAGTTTATCTCACGGACGAATGACGCCAAACTATACGCCGGACACGGAGGCAGCAGGACACGTCCAAAACCTACGAAATGAACCTAGGAAATGAACCCACCAAATGGATAAACGCTAAAAGGATGTTAGCGTATTACATATATTATGGTCCAATCATGGAGCAGATGCGTTAGCAAATAGGAAACAAGTAGGCGTATTGAACATTTAAACCACCATACACGCCCGTATCGATGATGACGCAAGAGGCAACAATTTTTTAAGTCGCTTTAGTAGTGTCACACATAACGAAAAGTATGTTGAAAGGAACGAGCAACGATAGTTACAAAGAAATAACAACGATTTTTGGGAATTAGGACCCGTGTAGCCGATTAGCGATAAATCACGCTTTTGCGACGATTTTACATCGCTGAACGCTGTTACACAAAGCTATATCGCTAACGATTGCGGAAGTGCGTCACCAAAACCGTGACCCCAACGACAAAGCTTGGGCGATATCGCAGTGTGTAAAGCCCGCTTTAGATTACCGAGTGCAGCAGTTCTCACACAATCAAGGTTTTTAGATTTAGCCATGCAGTAGAGCTGAAAAATCTAATCCCACCCACACAAGGTGGTGTATATACATTACTATAGACAGTAAGGTGCTAATCACAGGAGGGAGCGGAGGCAGATAACATGGCAGGAGCAAGCTAGTCACAGCAATGATAATGTGATAGTGATAAAACACTGTTTGAGTAAACAACAGCACAAGAGCTTGGTATGTGACATATCATTGAATTTTGTATTTTAACCCCTACAATTTGCTGTCTTCAAATTACATAGCATAAACCTGCTGACAGATTATCTTTAAACCAGCTAGCTTGTTTAAAGACTGATTAAATGGTCTGTTTGCTTTAAATAGGAATTATAATTCCTTAACAGTGTCCCACAGGCGGATTCACCTGTTCTCCTGTGGGTCACTCTGTGCCATATCAATAGCAACCGTGGCACTTAGAAGGTTGTGAAAGGAGGGCATCCCTCTCTCACTGCATTAATGTCCCAGAGACACAATTGTGTGGTACCGCTGTAACGGTCATCTCCCTGCTGTTTTGAGACTAGTGACAGCCTTAGAACTGGAGCCTCTGAGTCGCCCACCTGCAGCGGTTGCCTCAGGGACACCAGTCCACCTCCAGGGACGCCACAGGGTCTTCTCTTTGGTACTTCTGGCAACAGGTCTGTCAGGTTGGTTACATCTGAGTCGTAACACCACTCACGGTTTGCATTCAGAGATATGTGTGACCGCCACTGCAGTTTTAACGAGCGTCTTGGGCTGATGGAGTCTGCAGTTAGATGGTGTGGCCTCCCGTGAGTGAGGCTGGCCCCAGGGGCTCGAGTGTGTAGAACAACAGGTCGCAGAATAATTCAGTCTCAGTCCAAAGTGTCCTGCAACTGGTTTTTACTCACTTTCAGGTGTTGTTGTAAGGTACCTGGGCGATCCTGAGATACACCAAGAGAGAACCAGGTATCCTTCAGGGTGGTCTAAGGGTAACCGTTAGCTCGCCTTCCTAGCACTTCTTGTTTCGGATAACCCCCAACTTGAAGTATTGTGGGATTCATCCAGGGAAGTTGCAACTGCCTTTTCTCCCCTTTCTGGCCCATGCCGGCAGCGTGGACCAAGTAAGATGGCTCCAGGCTCTATCCCACTTATGGGCCCTCTCGTTGCTGCTGAGGCTCGGACTCTGTATGGTTGGTGAGGCACCTCTAGTACCTTCACCGGCAGGTTTTAAAAGACCACTAAATGGATGTCTGGCTCTAGGGATCTGATCCCCGTGCGTGCCTGATTACCAGGAATCCCCGTACTTGACTGACTGGCTTCTCTTCAGGTATCTTTCAGGCTGACTGTATGGCAACCATTCTCCCCCGCTAGCGGCTACTCCACGTGCAGGGTCTGACTAGCGTGTCCGCTCTCCTGCATCTCCACTATCAGACTGGCTTTCCTCCTACTTTTCTTGACTGCCACTGCAACCTAGCTTCCAGCCTCTCTACCGCACCCCTTGATTGGATGTGGAGGCATGCCCCCTACTGGGTCTGCCCAGGGGTCCCCTCAAAGGTGTGGGAGACGTGGTCACTATGTGTCTGTGCGTACACACCCTACTCCAGTCTTCAGGATTACCTGTTTGCACTGACCCAGCATAGGTGCAGAACTCAGTGGCGACTGACCAGGTAAGGGGCGCCTCATCTTCCATCAAAATCTTGAATCCTCATTTAAACGAAATTTCCTTTCCTTTGGCGTCTCATGAGTTAATTTCAGGTTTTGTTCCCAGAAGCTCTGAGCAGGGCAAGTCAGCTGTTGCTGATTTGGGTCCTTACCCATTTAGGTTAATTACTGGAGCCTTCCTAGCGTACTTTGCTGCTATTAAAATAATTTCTACTTTGGCCATCCTGGTGGAAGGAACTGCTGAGGTTTTGTCCTATGCGCATCTGTGGAGCCCCACAGGTGTTGTGTCGGTGCATTACCTTCAGGGACTCCACGTGACGGGACGGTCTGGTCACGCCACTCTCAGTATTGCGGTCAGGGTGAGTCAGTTGTAGTGGCCTCCCGAGAGTGAGGCAAACCCCAGGGCCCTGTGTAAGTGTGTAGAACCACAAGGCGCAGAATGACTCAAACACAGAAGCAGAATGTCTTTCAGGGGTTTTACTCACATTAGGTGGCAGGGTGAGTAACCCGGGTGTAGCTGGGATGAACCAGGCTGGAACCAGGTATCCTTCCGGCTGGCTGATGAGGGTGACTACCAACTCGCCTTCCTTAGCCCTTTGTGTTTTGTGGGGCCCTCTTTTTGAAGTCCCTACGGGGGTCACCCAGGGAAGTTGCTGCTGTCTGTTCTCCCCTCGTTTCGGCCCGTTTGCTTGTAGCCTGGACCAGGTCACTCCGGCTGCTTGCCTCCTGTGAACTATGGGCCCTCTCTTTGCTACGTGGCTGCGGACTCTGGGGTGTTGTCTTGGAGGTCTGAAGTGCCCCCTCAGGCAGGTTTGGCAGAAGAAAGGTGAATCTATCTCTGCACTAGGACCTGTTACCCCTGCGGGCCTGGTACCTCCCTGGCAGTCTCCTTACTCTGCCACCCTTTTGCTCTCTCTAGCCTTGGGTGGATTTCGGGCGGCACTACCAGGTGACCGATCTCCCCCATCGGTAGTCACTGCGCGTACGCTGTCAGCTTGTGACAGACTCCAGGGTCTGCTGCATGCGACTGCTCTCCCTGAGCTGCACTCACTAACTGGCTCACTGCTCCTCCTCTCCTGTTCTTGCCTACGCAACCTAGCAACCAGGCTCTCTACCACACCCCCTGAGTGGACAGGGAGGCTACGCCCCCTCCTGGAATCTCCTAGGAGTACTCCCAAAGGTAAATGTGTGAGACCTGATTACTATGCGCCTGTGTAGTCACACCTCGGTCAGCCTTCTGGATTACCTGTATTGCACTGCCCCCAGCATGGGTGCAGTACTCAGTGGTGCCTGACCAGGTCAGGGGCACCATATTCCCCTTAGTTATCAGCAGCACATCCTCGGGCTGCAAGACAACATTTTAAAATGCATAAAACAGTAAAACATTTTAAAACATTATAAAACCACCAGGTACAATACATTACCACCCTCCACCCACAAGTCCGTTAACCCACCCAAAACCCTCTCAGGAGGTCCGGTCCTTTTAGCAACCAGGTCTGGGCCATCCGCTTCCCCAGACCTTTCCTCCAATCTTCCTCTCTCGTTGAGCCACGCCTTCAGTCACTTCTGGCAGGATGTAGAGGCGGCTTTCTTGGTCTGGTGGTTTCAGGGTATACCTGGCCTGGTGGAGCCGCGCCTTCAGCCTCTTCTGGCAGGATATAGAGGCAGCCTCCACAGTTGGTGCTGACCAGGTACCCTCTTTGTGGTGGAGAGCCAGGCCCCATAAACAGGCGTGCTCCCTGGTCACAGGCGAGCCAGGCCCCTAAACAGGCTGGCTCTGGTGGTGGTACTGTGAAGCCCCACAGGTGTTGTGTCGGTGCATTACCTTCAGGGACTCCACTCGGCTGGATCTCGTCACAGGTAGGGAATCTTCTATTTGTCGTGACGCCACTCTCAGTATTGCGGTCAGTGGGGACCGCCACTGCAGGTTGAGGGACGCCTGGGGCTGATGGTAGGTGCAGTTAGTTGGAATAGCCTCCTGAGAGTGAGGCAAGCCCCAGGGCCCTGTGTAGGTGCGTAGAACCACAAGGCGCAGAATAACTCCACACAGGCAGAATGTCTTTCAGGGTTTTTACTCACTTCAGGTGGCAGGGTGAGTAACCCGGGCGTAGCTGGGATGAACCAGGCGGGAACCAGGTATCCTTCAGGCTGACTTCTGATGGTGACTACCAACTCGCCTTCCTTAGCCCTTGGTGGTTTGGGGTAACCCCGACTTTTAGTCCCTATGGGGGTCACCCAGGGAAGTTGCTGAAGCCTCTCTCCCCTTCGTTTGCCGTTTGCTTGTTGCCTGGGCCAGATCACTCCAGCTTCATGCCTCCTGTGAACTGTGGGCCCTAACTGTGGCTACGTGGCTGCGGCTTTTAGGTGTTGTGGTGTGGGCTTTGAGGGCCCCACACCGGCAGGTTTAGCAGGGAAAGGTGGATCTATCCCCGCTCCGGGATCTGCCGCCCGTTTGGGCCTGGTTCTCCCTAGCAGTCTCCTTACTTCCCACTCTGTGCTCTCTCTCTAGCTGGAGATGGGTTTCGGGTAGCCCTCCTAGGTGACCGTTCTCCCCCGTCGGTAGCCACTGCGCGGACGCTGTCAGACTACAGCAGCCCAGGGGAAGGGGTCAGCTCTCCTCGGAGCTCCCTGGACTCTGCTCTGAACCGGCTCACATCTGGGACCTTCACTGCTGCTCCTGTCAGAGCTTCACTTTCCTGCTCCTCACTCCTCCACACTCTGCTGCAGACTGTTTACTCCTCCTTCTCTTTTCCCTTTTGTGCCTGCCTACGCCACCTAGCAACCAGACTCTCTTACCACACCCCTTGAGAGGAGATGGAGGCTTTTGGCCCCCTCCACTATTCCAGTGAAGGTGAAGGCTTTTCCCCCTCCTGGGATCCCCAGGGGTCCTCTCATAGGTACATGTGTGAGACCTGATCACTATGCGCCTGTGTAGTCACACCTCGGTCAGCCTTCTGGATTACCTGTATTGTACTGTCCCCAGCATGGGTGCAGTACTCAGTGGTGCCTGACCAGGTCAGGGGCGCCACATTCCCCCTTAGTTATCACCAGCACGTCCTCGGGCTGCAAGACAACATTTTAAAATGCATAAAACAGTAAAACATGTTAAAACATTTAAAAGCACCAGGTACCATACATCACCACCCTCCACCCACAAGTCCGTTAACCCACCCAAAACCCTTTCACGTTGGCCGCGACTTCAGCCACTTCTGGCAGGATGTAGAGGCGGCTTTCATGGGCTGGTGGTTTCAGGGTATACCTGGCTTGGTGGATCCGCGCCTTCAGCCTCTTCTGGCAGGATGTAGAGGCGGCCTCCACAGTTGGTGCTGACCAGGTACCCTCTTTGTGGTGGAGAGCCAGGCCCCATAAACAGGCATGCTCTCTGGTTGCAGGTGAGCCAAGGCCCTATATACGGACGTGCTCCCTGGTTGCAGACGAGCCAAGCCCCTAAACAGGCTGACTCTGGTGGCGGTGGTGCCCTCTGGTGTAACTATTTACACTGCGAGAGTTTGTGGCTATAGCCAGTTCATAGCCTTAAGGTTCATTTCTCACATCAGTTTATGTGGGCACATACTTGAACTTTTAAAACGTTGCAAAACAAACTTTCCAACTGGTCAAAACTTGCTGTACTTTACTTGAACTTATGCAGACTCCTCTTCACCAGGGCTTGGGCCTGTAGGGCTGCGGCACCTGTTGGTTTCTTGACCTTTTTCCTCATCTGTAGTGGTCTCATCATTAGGTCTTTGGTCTTTTCTTTCTTTATTACTGTCTTTCCTTTCTTCTTTGGGACATGGTACTACATCTAGCGCGTACCAGCCTCTTTCGCCTTGATGCAGGGTAAACTGTACGGAGTCTCCCATCTTTAAGTTTCTGCCAGGGTGTCCTCTGGGCAGATGAGCTCTCACATCTCTTCTATTGACGAAGATACCTTCTTTGATACCAGGTGCAACAATGAACCCGTATCCTGACTTTAGGCTGAAGTCCTCCACTACTCCTCTACAAAGGGGTCCTCTGACCTGTGCTTTGGCTCTTCTCAGGAACCGTTTTTCTTGTAGGTCTCTGGCCGTGACTTCGTCTTTCTGCTCTGGGGATGGCGGAGCAGGTAACAACTGGTTTCTGCTACGGCGCCGTGTCTTGCGGGCTGGATTCTGCGAGGTGCAGCTTACAAGCTCCCAGGTAAGGCTTTTAGGCAAATCTTCTTCAGCAGACGGTGTCAGGTCTTCCTCATCCCAGCGGGAATATGGCAACATCTCCGGCTCTGGGCATGGATCCACTGCTGGTGGCTCCTGAGTCAGCTCCTCAGCTTCCTGGCCTCCTCTCCCCCTTAGTTCTTCTTGGCACCCCTGTGGTGGCAGTGCTGGGGATGGACTTTCTTCAGCAGGCCCAGGCGGGGGACTCTTTGACGTGGTTGCTGCAGGGGTTGTCGGAATCCTCTTGGGGGTATGCGGAGGGAGCATGTACTGGTCCACCAACCATTGTGGAAACTTGGCCTCCATGTCAGCCTTCAGCTGCCAGTATGCGGGGTCCTCCCCCAGCGTGGGTTTTCCAGCAGGGACCTCTTTGGACTGGGGAGCGGTGTCTGCTCTGGCCTTGCAGGCCGGGGAAAATGGTGATGCAATCTCTTGGCGGGCCGCGCCTGGCATGGTGGCGGCCTGGTCTTGGCGGGCCGCGCCCTGTATGGCGGCGGCCTGGTCTTGGCGGGCCGCGCCCTGTATGGCGGCGGCCTGGTCTTGGCGGGCCGCGCCCTGTATGGCGGCGGCCTGGTCTTGGCGGGCCGCGCCCTGTATGGCGGCGGCCTGGTCTTGGCGGGCCGCGCCCTGTATGGCGGCGGCCTGGATCGGCGTCGCAGCTGCGATGGGATCTGTGCAGGCTGGGCTGGGCGTCGCTGCAGGGACCGGGTCTTGGTGGGCCGAGCAGGGCATCGCTGCGGCGGCCGGGGCTTGGCGGGCCGAGCAGGGCATCGCTGCGGCGGCCGGGGCTTGGCGGGCCGAGCAGGGCATCGCTGCGGCGGCCGGGGCTTGGCGGGCCGCACCTGGCGTGGCTGCGGCCTGGCTCAGCGTCGCCGCGCCTGGCGCCTCTTCAGGGACCGCGGGCGTGGCAGCAGGGGTCGGGGCATCCGGGCCGGCAGGGATAATACTGGACTCACCCATCGGTGGCAGCATCGGGGTCTGAGTCGTCGCCGTCCGGTCTGGCACTCGTCGTGCGGTTCCCCCTTCATAGGCCTGAACCGCGGCAGCCATCTCCAGAAGTTCCATGCGTTCTTCTCTGATCTGCTCCACGACCCGAGTCTCCAGTCGGTCGCAGAACTGGGCCAGCTCCCGATACCACCAGGCAGCGGAGCCCGGTTCTGGGTTTCTGCGGTCAGACGCCATTTCTTCTGCGCCCTCTTCTGCACGACTCTCCAGCTGTGGACTCGCCGTTGCCTCTAGTAGCAAGCTGTTCAGTTTCCGCTCTGCCTCTTTCAGCAGCTCCTCTCCCAGCAGCAGGCTTCTGGCTCCCTTTCTGTCCCGACGTCTCTGAACGCCTCCGCTCTCATCACTTGCGAGGTCAGAACTCTGCAGGGGATCTCTGGGTAGCCACACCTCTTCGTGGGCGGTAACTTCTCCCAGCGCGGGCTGCTGTTGTTTTTCAGCGCGCTTTTCATGGTGGCAATATGGAGGCGCTTCCAATTTTTCAAGCGGACCGCCCAGGCACATGGTCACCTGTCTGAACAGGTCTAGTCCTTATCCTGTTCGTGACGCCAGATGTGAAGCCCCACAGGTGTTGTGTCGGTGCATTACCTTCAGGGACTCCACTCGGCTGGATCTCGTCACAGGTAGGGAATCTTCTATTTGTCGTGACGCCACTCTCAGTATTGCGGTCAGTGGGGACCGCCACTGCAGGTTGAGGGACGCCTGGGGCTGATGGTAGGTGCAGTTAGTTGGAATAGCCTCCTGAGAGTGAGGCAAGCCCCAGGGCCCTGTGTAGGTGCGTAGAACCACAAGGCGCAGAATAACTCCACACAGGCAGAATGTCTTTCAGGGTTTTTACTCACTTCAGGTGGCAGGGTGAGTAACCCGGGCGTAGCTGGGATGAACCAGGCGGGAACCAGGTATCCTTCAGGCTGACTTCTGATGGTGACTACCAACTCGCCTTCCTTAGCCCTTGGTGGTTTGGGGTAACCCCGACTTTTAGTCCCTATGGGGGTCACCCAGGGAAGTTGCTGAAGCCTCTCTCCCCTTCGTTTGCCGTTTGCTTGTTGCCTGGGCCAGATCACTCCAGCTTCATGCCTCCTGTGAACTGTGGGCCCTAACTGTGGCTACGTGGCTGCGGCTTTTAGGTGTTGTGGTGTGGGCTTTGAGGGCCCCACACCGGCAGGTTTAGCAGGGAAAGGTGGATCTATCCCCGCTCCGGGATCTGCCGCCCGTTTGGGCCTGGTTCTCCCTAGCAGTCTCCTTACTTCCCACTCTGTGCTCTCTCTCTAGCTGGAGATGGGTTTCGGGTAGCCCTCCTAGGTGACCGTTCTCCCCCGTCGGTAGCCACTGCGCGGACGCTGTCAGACTACAGCAGCCCAGGGGAAGGGGTCAGCTCTCCTCGGAGCTCCCTGGACTCTGCTCTGAACCGGCTCACATCTGGGACCTTCACTGCTGCTCCTGTCAGAGCTTCACTTTCCTGCTCCTCACTCCTCCACACTCTGCTGCAGACTGTTTACTCCTCCTTCTCTTTTCCCTTTTGTGCCTGCCTACGCCACCTAGCAACCAGACTCTCTTACCACACCCCTTGAGAGGAGATGGAGGCTTTTGGCCCCCTCCACTATTCCAGTGAAGGTGAAGGCTTTTCCCCCTCCTGGGATCCCCAGGGGTCCTCTCATAGGTACATGTGTGAGACCTGATCACTATGCGCCTGTGTAGTCACACCTCGGTCAGCCTTCTGGATTACCTGTATTGTACTGTCCCCAGCATGGGTGCAGTACTCAGTGGTGCCTGACCAGGTCAGGGGCGCCACAGTACCATTCAAGGTAACTATACACACTGCGAGAGTTTGTGGCTATAGCCAGTTCATAGCCTATGGTCCGTAGATAAAGTGCACAAAACCTAGTGCAAAGTGTGCTTAGAAAGGGTTCTCACATAAGTTCATGTGGGTACATGCTTGAACTTGAACGTTGCAGAACTTCACTTTAACTTGCTGTACTTTACTTTATTTCTTCACTCCTCTGTACCAGGGCTTTGGCCTGTAGGGCTGTGGCACCTGTCATTTTCTACAGTTCTGTCGTCATCATCATCTGTAGTGGTGTCATCAATTGGTTCCTTGTCTTTGTTGGTGTCTATTTCCAGTTCTTTATCTTCTTCTGTTTCGGTTTCTTTTTCTCTGTCTTGTTCTATTGCTTTTACTGTAGACTTTGGGGTTGGTTGAGTGGAAACTGCTGGGCTACAATATGGATTTTTGGGACATGGCGTTACATCTAATGCATACCATCCACGTTCTCCTTGATGCTTAGTGAATTCCACTAGATCTCCCATCTGCAAGTTTCTTCCTGGATGTCCTCTTGGCAAGTGGGCTCTCACATCTCTCCGGCTGACAAAGATTCCTTCTCTGACACCAGGTGCGACTATGAAGCCGTATCCACTTTTCAAGCTGAACTCCTCTACAACTCCACGGCAAAGAGGACCTCTGACCTGGGGTTTAGCTCTCCTTAAAGGGGTGGTTCACCCATATTTTTTATTGTCTAGATCGATATTATATTGAGAAACAATGTTTCTCTCAAATACCTTGTGTTGTCAATAGTGCCTGTGAGAGGCGCTATTGCAGACCGCTGCTCCCCGTCCAGTGACGTACCCGTCCAATGCTGCCTCGTCACATCCGTGCAGCCGGCTACATTCTGAGCCCATCTGCTCCCTGCTCCTCCTCCCTCACAGCACGTCTCTTGCTTGCAGCGTTCTGCGAGGAGGGAGGAGGGAGCAGGAGACGCGCCGTGCTGTGCTAGGAGGGAGGGGGGAGCAGGAGACGCGCCGTGCTAGGAGGGAGGAGGAGGGGGGAGCAAATGCATACCTCCCAACATTTAAAGATGAGAAAGAGGGACAAAGTATGCGGCGCACGCAATTTTAAGCCACGCCCCCTAACCACACCCATTTTGCAATCTGTCATGCCCACATCCATTCCTTTTCAGCACTGCTGATCACATTGTTTAAGGCTGCGTGCCCACGATCAGTATTTGCAGCATTTTGGATGTAGTGTGTTTTTGCTGTGTGTAAAACGCCGCATTGTACAGTACAAGCACAGTGGAGGGATTTCTAGAAACCCCGTGCCCACTGTGCTTGTTTTTTCTGCAGCAAACACTGACCTGCGGAGCGTCTTTCCAGACTGCAGCATATCAATTGTTTGCTGCAGTTGCATGCGTCCTCCGTAGGGAGAACACAGCAGGAGACCGCAGCGCACTGAACCCTGATCGTGGGCATAGGCAGCTGCGTTCTCCTGCGGAGGAGACGTGCAGCCCTGCAGGTCAGGACCCGCTGCCTCCAGGACACAGCGAGTCCTGATCGTGGGCACAGGCAGCTGTGGTCTCCTGCAGAGGAGCCGTGCAGCCCCGCAGGTCAGGACCCGCTGCCTCCAAGACACAGCGAGTCCTGATCGTGGGCACAGGCATACGCACATATACGGTACATATTTGTAGACAAATTCCCTAAAATACATATAAACAGACAAATCTATACACAGTCATCTGCACTGACATACATAGATATATACATCATACATATACACACATTGGAGGTAATAACATGGGGAAGCCGGCAGCAGCCGCTCTCACCTACCCCGCTTGTCTCTATCCAGCTCCTCCTCGGCATGTGATCACTTGGCAACACTTTAACAGACCTAGCCACGCACAGTGCAAACTGACACCGCTGTGTATGTATCACAAGGAAGGATGGGGGTTTTATATACTATAATATATATATATATATATATATATATATATACATATACACACACACACACACACACTGTATATATACAGTATATACAGCACAAGAGGGGCTGGGGCTACAGTATATACAGCACAGGAGGGGCTGTGGGCTACAGTACATACAGCACAGGAGGGGCTGGGGGCTACAGTATATACAGCACAGGAGGGGCTGGGGGCTACAGTATATACAGCACAGGAGGGGCTGGGGGCTACAGTATATACAGCACAGGAGGGGCTGGGGGCTACAGTATATACAGCACAGGAGGGGCTGGAGGCTACAGTATATACAGCACAGGAGGGGCTGGGGGCTACAGTATATACAGCACAGGAGGGGCTGGGGGCTACAGTATATACAGCACAGGAGGGGCTGGGGGCTGCAGTATATACAGCACAGGAGTGGTGGCTGGGGGCTACAGTATATACAGCACAGGAGGGGCTGGGGGCTACAGTATATACATCACAGGAGGGGCTGGGGGCTACAGTATATACAGCACAGGAGGGGATGGGGGCTACAGTATATACAGCACAGGAGGGGCTGGGGGCTGCAGTATATACAGCACAGGAGTGGTGGCTGGGGGCTACAATATATACAGCACAGAAGGGGCTGGGGCTACAGTACATACAGCACAGGAAAGGCTGGGGCTACAGTATATACAGCACAGGAGGGGCTGGGGGCTACAGTATATTCAGCACAGGAGGGGCTGGGGGCTACAGTATATACAGCAAAGGAGGGGCTGGGGGCATAGACAGTACTTGAGGGGCATACATATTAGGCCTGTTTCAGATGTCAGTGATTCTGGTATGTATGTGCTACTTTTTATACGTACCAGAATCACTGACCTATGCAGACATATTATAATCAATGGGTCTGCACACACATCAGTGATTTTTCACTGACCGTGTCTCCGTGCGGCGTACATGCGTATCCGTGATTGCCGCAC
Source organism: Anomaloglossus baeobatrachus (assembly GCF_048569485.1). Taxonomy (NCBI): domain Eukaryota; kingdom Metazoa; phylum Chordata; class Amphibia; order Anura; family Aromobatidae; genus Anomaloglossus; species Anomaloglossus baeobatrachus. Next base: position 304,495,206 of record NC_134357.1, on the reverse strand, counting down.
AGAAACATGTCTGTTTTTTTCTGGCATCACTGATGTCCCACAGACCACACTATGGTGTGATCCGTGAACCACGTACCAGAAAAACACGGACATTTAAAATAAAAATCTTTTTCAACTTACCTTCTCCAGCGATGCTGAATTCAGCAGCTGCTCTCTGCTTCTTCCTGACCGGCACATTATGGCATGCATATTCATTTATGCAGCCATAGCCGACCCGGAAGTACTGCAGAGGTGAGAGAGCGGTGGCTGGATGCTGAATCACGGGACTCTTCAGCACCACGGAGAGCAGGAGTGGGGGCAGGTGAGTATATGTCCATGTGCAATCACGGAGTACGGATCACGTATCATGGATTGCACATGGACAACCACTGTGTGCCGTGAATCACGGAGTATGAAGGGACATATGCGTGTTTAACACGTCAGTGAAGAACGTCTGTGTTTTTTCACTGAGGGGCATACACGTTACTAAGGGGTATACACATTACTGGGGTACATACACTTTACTGTGGGGCATATAAATAACTGGTAGCATAGATATTACTAAGGGGCATATAGCTCTGGTGTTGGGGCTTATACAGCTCTGGGGGCACTTACAGCTCCGATGGGGGGGCTGGGGGCATACAAATCTGGTGTTGGGGCTGGGGGGCACACAGATCTGGTGAGGGGGGGTGGCTGGAGGCATATAGCTCTGGTGAGGAGAGGGCTGCTGGGGCATACATATCTGGTGAGGGGGGGGCTGGGATACATATCTGGTGGGAGGGAGCTGGAGGCATGTAGTGGGTGCTCATAACCCCTACTGAAAGACCGGAAATGTTATTAATAAAAGTGTTGTATTTTAATATTGTATTGTATTTTAGTGTTAGGGCACCCCCTAGTGGCCGGGTGGGACGGCTGTTGCCACCGGGGAGGAGGAGTCGGCTGGATGGCTAGGGAAGGTCTGTGTGTGTGGAAGGGAGTCGGATCCGGGACAGCAGTGTGTGACCATCGGTGGCAGTGTGTATGAGCGGAACATCAGGGGACGCCGGAGCAACGGAGGAGTACGCAACCTCAAGGTCTGATTCCGCTGGTGTGGGTCCGGTGTGTGCTTGACCTAGGAGTGGGAGCCCGGAGAAGCGGAGTACCCAGGGCATATCCCCACTAGAGGGCGCGTTTGGGCAGGTTGTCCCCAGCTCCACAGGAATTGCCGAAATCTGCTGACCTGATTGTATCTGTGCAAAATAAATGTTATCTTTTATTGGCATCAACTTCTGCCTGAGGACTGTTTGTGTACCTTCCGACGAAGATACTGACACCCATTGTCCTACCAAGCTAGTCCCCAACATTGAAGGAGTGATGGAGCCAGGGGTGTGCCTTGAATTCACTGCTGCCACGACTACACAGCCAGAGGCCTCCCTGGCCCCTCACTTCATGTGGCGTAGTCGGCAGGATGCGATTCCCCTGCCAGGAACCCAAGAAGCCGGAGACCAAGTGGTGCCGAGTGCACCGTATCCGGGCTATGAGAGAAGATTTCCAGTCCCATGGTGGGAGGAAGAAGTGCCCAAGGCGTTGGACCGGGCACAAGATGGCGGCGAGAGGACCGTTATCTGTGAAGCTGAGGAAGAAAAGGCGCGAAAAGTTGGCGCCGAAAGAAGAGCCTGGGGCTGGCCGGTGCCGAGGAAGAGGCACGGAGTACTCCGCCCAAAGAGGGGAGGCGCCAGTTCCAGGGCATTGAAGACATACGAAGTGGGCGGTGTTTGGAAGAAAAAGAAGTACCGCCGCGGAGGAGTCAAGATGACGCGTGAGGCCGGGGGAGGATTCTGTTTAAGAGCGGGAAACAAAGGCCCGCCTCCTCTTTCCTCAGTCTCAGCGTTGACGCCGCCGCCATTGGTTGTACAGCAAGTAGACACAGAGATGGATATGTCGGGACAACCGGAAGAGCTGGCCACCACCATGGCTCTGGTTAGCCTAGGCCGGGGACGGCCTAAGTTTGCTGCCGCCAGTGAGGCATCCCTTGTGGACCTGCCGATCGGACCGGGAGGTTCCACGCGGCCCGAGAAGGTGTCCTGGAAGACTACGTGGGATGCAAAGACCGGAGGCACGATCACGGAGGTCCGGGCCACGTATGCCACACGTGCCCCTTGGGAGACCCCACAGCCGGGTGCCCTCGCTGCTACCCCAACTGCCTCATATGGAGTGCCGGCCGAAGAGCTAGCTGAACAGCTGGAGGAAGATCACTGGGGCTTCGTGTGGGATCCGGTCATCGTCCCCTCCCCTGTGCAGCACCCCAGAGCTCCATCCCCGGTACCCGACCCTGTCAGAGAACGCCTGATGGCTGAAACCGTCGTCCAGGAAATGTTGTCCGGTCCCGGCGGCGAGGAGCTGGCCCTGCAGTTTACCACCGGAGTGGTAGTAAAGTTTAACCAGCAGGAGGGATACGGGTTCATCCGAGAAGTAGAGACCGGAGACGACTACTTCTATAATAGAGTCCATTTGGATGTGGAGGGGCTGCCCAAACGACTCCATACGCTTTGGCCGGGCGAGAAAGTCCAATTCTTGCCGGACGCAGGAAGTCGCGGCCTGTTTGCCGTTGGCGTCTCCCGGATGCCGACCGCCCGGGAAGCAGACCAGTGGCAGCAGGAGCTGGAGTGGGAGGAGCAGCAGGAGCGGCGCCGGAGCCATCCAAGACCGGTCCCGTCCGCGCCCTCTCATTCCCGGCGCACCTTGTCCGCTGCCCCGGAAGCATCACCTGGCCCGACCGCTGACCCGGAGAAGGTTCCCCCAGTGGTAGCGGTGACCCAGAGCGTGACCAACAAGCCGGTCATCGTCCTAGATGTGCCGCCACCTGCACCACAACCACCCCGGGCAGCGACGCCACCACCCCCGCCAAAAGCTGAGGCAGCTGCGTCAGCGGAGCCACCCTTTGCCCCCGTGTCCTTCCGGAGGATACGCCGCCAGCCGGGGCAGTCTCTGGGAGCCTATATACAGGCACAGGCGGAGGAGTGGAAGCGATCCTGGCCTCCAGAGTAAACCTCTCCAGTCAACCTGTTTGAAGTCCGGTAGTGTTGTTCTTAGACCGGCAGAAGTTTTGTTGGAAGTTTTACGGGCCTGTTGCCCGCCAGCTAAGACCGGGAGCGCTGTTGAGCCTCCGGGCGCCCAACTAAGACCGGGAGCGCTATTGAGCCTCCGGGCGCCACTTAAGACCGGGAGCGCTGCTGTGCCTCCGGGCGCCATCTAAGACCGGGAGCGCTGTTGAGCCTCCGGGCGCCGCTTAAAGACCGGGAGCGCTGCTGCGTCTCCAGGCGCCCCTAAAGACCGGGAGCGCCGCTGAACTGGTGCCGCTGTTGTTGTGGACTGACCTAAAAGGTTTTTATGTTTTAATGTGTATTTATAGTTAAGAGCCTTGCCGGGAGGCTCGGATTTTAAGAGGGGAGGCATGTAGTGGGTGCTCATAACCCCTACTGAAAGACCGGAAATGTTATTAATAAAAGTGTTGTATTTTAATATTGTATTGTATTTTAGTGTTAGGGCACCCCCTAGTGGCCGGGTGGGACGGCTGTTGCCACCGGGGAGGAGGAGTCGGCTGGATGGCTAGGGAAGGTCTGTGTGTGTGGAAGGGAGTCGGATCCGGGACAGCAGTGTGTGACCATCGGTGGCAGTGTGTATGAGCGGAACATGAGGGGACGCCGGAGCAACGGAGGAGTACGCAACCTCAAGGTCTGATTCCGCTGGTGTGGGTCCGGTGTGTGCTTGACCTAGGAGTGGGAGCCCGGAGAAGCGGAGTACCCAGGGCATATCCCCACTAGAGGGCGCGTTTGGGCAGGTTGTCCCCAGCTCCACAGGAATTGCCGAAATCTGCTGACCGAATTGTATCTGTGCAAAATAAATGTTATCTTTTATTGGCATCAACTTCTGCCTGAGGACTGTTTGTGTACCTTCCGACGAAGATACTGACACCCATTGTCCTACCAAGCTAGTCCCCAACATTGAAGGAGTGATGGAGCCAGGGGTGTGCCTTGAATTCACTGCTGCCACGACTACACAGCCAGAGGCCTCCCTGGCCCCTCACTTCAGGCATACAGAGCTGGGGAGTGCTGGGGGGTATATAGATCTGGTGGGGTGGCTGAGGGGTATACAAATCTGGTGTGGGGGCTGGGGGACATACAAATCTGGTGAGGGGGGTGGCTGGAGGCATATAGCTCTGGTGAGGAGAGGGCTGCTGGGGCATACAAATCTGGTGTGGGGGCTGGGGGACATACAAATCTGGTGAGGGGGGTAGCTGGAGGCATATAGCTCTGGTGAGGAGAGGGCTGCTGGGGCATACATATCTGGTGGAAGGGGGCTGGAGGCATACAGGCTGGGGGGTGCTGGGGGGTATATAGATCTGGTGGGGTGGCTGGGGGGTATAGGGTATACAAATCTGGTGTGGGGGCTGGGGGACATACAAATCTGGTGAGGGGGGTGGCTGGAGGCATATAGCTCTGGTGAGGAGAGGGTTGCTGGGGCATACATATCTGGTGGAAGGGGGCTGGAGGCATACAGAGCTGGGGTGTGCTGGGGGGCATATAGATCTGGTGGGGGGGCATACAAATTTGGTGAGGAGGCCATACAGATGTGGTGAGGAGGTGACTAGAGGCATATAGCTTTGGGTAGGTGGGGGGGGTTACATACAGCGTTCCTTGGTGTTCAGCTCCTCTTCCTGCAGTCTCTTTATCTGTGGGTGGAGCTCAGCATGTTGCTCGGTAGCTCCGCCCACAGATGCACTTCCGTACACAAACAGCCCAGCAGTGAGTGCACGCTGAGCTGCAGATTTAAAGTGCCGGCAGCCAGAGTGCTGCTGCCGCCCACCCATAACAGCGGCAGCACAGAGCCAGAGCAGTGAAGCAGCGCTCGGCTCTGCACTGCTCATGTGCATTAGGAGGGGGAGAAAGTCAGGGAGAGAGCGGGTGGGCGGAGCCACGGGCGGGACAAAAAGCCTCACGATCGTGACACCGGGACACCCGCTGAAATCCGGTACAGTCCCGCTGTATCCGGGACGGTTGGGAGGTATGCAAATGGGCTGTGACAGCAGTGAAACACCGCTCACAGCTCAGAGTCTGGAAGACTGTAGCCGGCTGCACGGATGTGACGTGGCAGCATTTGACGGGTACGTCACTGGACGGGGAACAGCGGTCTGCAATAGCGCCTCTCACAGGCACTATTGACAACACAAGGTATTTGAGAGAAACATTGTTTCTCAATATAATATCGATCTAGACAATAAAAAATATGGGTGAACCACCCCTTTAAAGACTGCTTCTCCTACAAGTCTCTGGCTGTTACCTCATACCGGTCTGGAGAATGCTGTGTGGCGGCTGATCATGTGCGAGCGCGGCGCTGAGCTCTGGTTGTGGGGCTCTTCTGTACCGCAGGCTCCCAGGTTACATACATGCTTGGGGCCAGTACCGTCAGCTCTTCATCAGCAGAGGGTGTTGGGCTCTCTTCATCCCAGCGGGAGTACGGCAGCATCTCTGGCTCTGGGCCTCTCCTCCACCTTAGTGCTCTTGAGCACTCCTCCCGTTGTAGCGCTGGCGATGGGTCCTCATCAGTAGGCCAGGGTGGTGGACTCTTTATCGTGGATGTTACTGGAGTCTTCTTGTGGGAATGCGGAGGGAGCAGATACCGGTCCACCATCTCCTTTGGGAAATGAGCCTCCAGATCAGCCTTCAGCCTCCAGTATTCAGGGTCCTCTCCCAGTGGGGACGGGAGGTCCAACTCCTTGGGCTGGGGAGCGGTGTCTGCTCTGGCCTTGCAGGCCGGGATAGATGGCCTTGCGGCTTTGTCTTGGCGGGCCGCGCCCTGTGTGGCGGTGGCCTGGTCTTGGTGGGCCGAGCATAGCATGGCGGCGGCCTGGTCTTGGCGGGCCGCGCCCAGCATGGCAGCGGCCTGGATTGGAGTCGCTGCTGTGACCGGTTCTTGGCGGCCCGGGCCTAGCATGACGGCGGCCTGTGTCAGCGTCACTCTTGCGGCATGGATTAATGTCGCTGCTGCGGCGGGATCTTGCTTGGCCAAGCGGGGCATCGCTGCAGCGGCCTGAGCTGGACGGGCTGGGCGTCGCTGCTGTGGTGTGGATGGGCATCGCTGCTGCGGCGGGATCTTGACGGGCCGCACCTGGCGTGGCTGCGGCCTGGATCGGCGTCGCTCCTGTGGTGTGGATTGGCGTCGCTCCGGCGGCATGGATGGGCATCGCGGCTGCGGCGGGATCTTGGCGGGCCGAGCCTGGCGTGGCTGCGGCCTGGGCTTGGCGGGCCGCACCTCACGTGGCTGCGGCCTGATCCAGCGTCGCCGCGCCGGGCGTCTCTCCAGGGACCGCGGGCATGGCTGCGGGGGTCGGGGCACTCGCGCTGGCAGGGGCATTAGATGACTCACCCCTCAGCAGCATCTCCGGTGTTCGGGTGGCCGCTGCTCCGCGCGCCGCTTGCATCGCCGTCCACTTCTCATGGGCCCAGGCGACTCCAACCATCTCGCTGAGCTCTGCGCGTGCCTCCCGGATCTGCTGCATCACCTTCGCCTCCAGCCTCTCACACCACTGGTCCAGCTCCCAGTTCCACCAGGCAGTGGAGCCCATCTCTGGATCGCTGCGTGTGAACGCCATTTTCTCTGCATCGTCGCTGCTCTCCAGATCTTCTCTCAGCGGCAGGCTTGCGGCTTCCTTTCCTTCCCGCCGTCTCTGCACATCTCCGCTCTCATCACTTGGGAGGTCAGGACTCTGCAGGGGTTCTCTCTCTGTAACTAGCCACACCTCTTCGTGGGCGGTATCTTCTTCCAGCGCGAGCTTCTGTTGTTTTTCAGGGCGCTTTTCATGGTGGCAATATGGCAGCGCTTCAAACTTTTGAAGCGGACCGCCAAGGCACATGGTCACCTGTCTGTACAGGTCTAGTCCTTATCCTGTTCGTGATGCCAGATGTGGAGCCCCACAGGTGTTGTGTCGGTGCATTACCTTCAGGGACTCCACGTGGCGGGACGGTCTGGTCACAGATAGGGAACGTTCTTTTAGGATTTTCGAGACGCCACTCTCGGTATTGCGGTCAGGGTGACCGCCACTGCAGATTAAGGGGTGCCTGGGGCTGATGGTGGGTGCAGTCAGTTGTAGTGGGCTCCCGAGAGTGAGGCAAGCCCCAGGGCCCTGTGTAAGTGTGTAGAACCACAAGGCGCAGAATGACTCAAACACAGAAGCAGAATGTCTTTCAGGGATTTTACTCACATTAGGTGGCAGGGTGAGTAACCCAGGCGTAGCTGGGATGAACCAGGCTGGAACCAGGTATCCTTCCAGCTGGCTGATGAGGGTGACTACCAACTCGCCTTCCTTAGCCCTTTGTGTTTTGTGGTGACCCCGACTTGAAGTCCCTACGGGGGTCACCCAGGGAAGTTGCTGCTGTCTGTTCTCCCCTCGTTTTGGCCCGTTTGCTTGTAGCCTGGACCAGGTCACTCCGGCTGCTTGCCTCCTGTGAACTATGGGCCCTCTCTTTGCTACGTGGCTGCGGACTCTGTGGTGTTGTCTTGGAGGTCTGAAGTGCCCCCTCAGGCAGGTTTGGCAGAAGAAAGGTGAATCTATCTCTGCACTGGGACCTGTTACCCCTGTGGGCCTGGTACCTCCCTGGCAGTCTCCTTACTCTGCCACCCCTTTGCTCTCTCTAGCCTTGGGTGGATTTCGGGCGGCACTACCAGGTGACCGATCTCCCCCGTCGGTAGTCACTGCGCGTACGCTGTCAGCTTGTGACAGACTCCAGGGTCTGCTGCATGCGACTGCTCTCCCTGAGCTGCACTCACTAACTGGCTCACTGCTGCTCCTCTCCTGGTCTTGCCTACGCAACCTAGCAACCAGGCTCTCTACCACACCCCCTGATTGGACATGGAGGCTACGCGCCCTCCTGGAATCTCTCAGGAGTCCTCCCAAAGGTAAATGTGTGAGACCTGATTACTATGCACCTGTGTAGTCACACCTCAGTCAGCCTTCTGGATTACCTGTATTGCACTGCCCCCAGCATGGGTGCAGTACTCAGTGGTGCCTGACCAGGTCAGGGGTGCCACACATCCACCTGCTACTTTAGAGTCCATCCTCTACAGTGTAGTTTGGTGTTTTGTATCCTTCTGTTTATTCCCCCATCTGCCTTTCCTTTCCATCCGTGTTTATTAGTTTAGTGGCGAGTTTACTGTACTTGTCGACCTACTCACAACACAGGGTGAGTTTAGGGCCAGCTGAGGGACCCCGGTATCCTGCTCAGCAACAGGTTGAAAGAACCTATATATATGGACATCTCCAACTTTGTGCGTGACAGCCGCTGCTTATCATGTCAATCAGAGGTAAAGGAATGATCTCTGTGTTTGCCAGTTCAGCCTTTCTATTAGGCCCTGCTATAAACAGGGAGTAAAGCTGGGTTCACACATAGCGACAGCGACAACGACGTCGCTGTTACGTTACACCATTTTCTGTGACGCAACAGCGACCTTGTAAGTCGCTGTTATGATCGCTGCTTAGCTGTGAAACACAGCAGACGCAGCAGCGATCATAACGACACGCGTCGCTGTGGAAGCCATGCTGCACTTGGTAACTAAGGTAAATATCGGGTAACCATTACCTGATATTTACCTTGGTTACCAGCGCACACGCTTAGCGCTGGCTCCCTGCTCTCCTAGCCAGGGTACACATCGGGTTAATTACCTGATGTGTACTCCGGCTCCGGCTACGTGTGCAGGGAGCCAGCGCTAAGCGGTGTGCTCTCACGCTGCCAGTGCCGGCTCCCTGCTCACGTAGCTGGAGTACACATCGGGTAATTAACCCGATGTGTACCCTGGCTAGGAGAGCAGGGAGCAGGGAGCCGGCACTGGCAGCGTGAGAGCGGCGGTGCTAGTAACTAATGTAAATATCGGGTAACCAAGGAAAGGGCTTCTTGGTTACCCGATGTTTACCGTGATTACAGCTTACCGCAGCTGCCAGATGCCGGTGCCTGCTCCCTGCTCGCTTCAGTTCGTCGCTCTCTCGCTGTCACACACAGTGATGTGTGCTTCACAGCGGGAGAGTGACGAGCAAAAAATGAAGCAGGACATTCAGCAACGAGCGGCGACCTCACAGCAGGGGCCAGCTCGTTGCTGGATGTCACACACAGCGACAGCGACGGGACGTCGTTGCAACGTCACAGAAAATGGTGTAGAATATGAATAGAATATGAGTAGAATGGTCTGTTTTGACTATATGGGTTTATTTTTGTGTAAATCAGATTTTATTCGAATAAAGAACATGTTTACAAGTTATAGGATAGGCAAAGGCAACATATGATATGCAGTAGAATAACTCAAATCTTGGGGGTAATAAGTAATACAGCACTTTTCTACTTGCATAATAATTCCTCAAATATTATGTCTTACATAACTCACCACAGTAGTGTCACGCCCAGGGTAGGGGTTACTCGGTCCCGGGCGGTAACAAATGGGAATGTCACTCTGGTGGCCTTTGCCTGGTCCCGTGCCCTGGGGCTTCTTTTTTAAAAGGGGGTATTTACAGGGGTGATAAGAGTTAATGTTCATGTGACGTCACCTGCGGGTTGCGGTTAAGGATGGAGAACCGCCGCTGCTGAATCTGGGTACTCCCAGAGCAGAGCTGGTGGTGATTGCAGCAAAGGTGTTAGGCCCTCTGTAGGTAGGGCCGTGCCCGGGAGATGTGACAGGGTAATAACGGAGACCATACCAGGTTGTCTTTAACAGTCTCTACTCACTCGGACCCAGGGGTTGCTGGTTCAGATCCCATGGAGTATCAGTGCTAATGTAGTGACCCAGGTTGCTCTGTCCCAAGCACTCTCTGTTGGTTGGGTCCCCGTAGCGTGGAGCGTTTGGGGCCCGACTGTCCCTTTTGGGGTACAGTCTCCTTCTCCGTACGGCATGCAGTGCGGACCCTGTGGGGAGGTAAGTGTCCGAACCCCAATCCTAGTTTACTGCAGATGCCCCCGGATTATTTGGTTCGGGGAAGTCCATGAATTTGTCCTCACCGGGCAGGTATTTATCAAGCCGTGTAGAACTGGCGCCTGATCTAGGGCCCTGTGCCCCGTGCATGCTCCGGTCCCAGCGGTATCTGCCTGTACCCGACCTGACAACCTCTCTCCCGTGCCACGGACCCAGCTCCGGCACGTCCACACACCTCTCTGTGTGCCACACTTCTCTCTACTGACTGCTGACCCCTCCCACCAGGCTGGCTAATCCTGGGACTCATTCCTTTCCATGGCGACCATCCCTTTTCATGGTTAATCCTCTATGTCCAGTGTGGAGTGGAGAACTAGGATTTTAGTTGTGCTTTGGTGGTATCGGCACTGGTACTCCAGGTCCCAGGGGGTAGGTCCTGCATCCCCAAGAGGATGCAGTTCCTTGTAGTGCCTTGAGTGGCTCAGGGGCGCTAAAGTAGATTCCCCAAAGATACAAGATTTTGCAAGGTCAACTCACTCTTCAGGGAATTAATTTGGGGAAGACGTAGTCCACGGATCAAACTAGAAACAATACAAAGTGATAAACAAAGAGAGGGATTGGCAATTCCTAATCCGGGGGCGTATTTCCCATCTGCTCAGTTACAGCACATCCAGGGGTGGGATGACCCGTGGGGAGGAGGTCCACAAAGAATATTACTGCAACAACAGTTCAAATCGTCCCATCTCTACGAAGTTTTGGAGACGGGTAGATTCAGATCTTCCTCAGCAACCGCTCCTACTTTGCTACTGATACATAAATTGTGGGAAAAGATTTATAAGGCACAGGACATTCAGGGGACTTCCCTGTTCACCTCTATTTGGGAGACCCCGTGGCTTCCCAATCTAAACAAATTCGATGGGTTTGAAGGATGGCGCATGAGGGGATTGACCAGACTCATACAAATGTTAGACGGAGACAGGATTAAAGAATTCTCTCAATTACAACCTGAATTTGGATACATAATAGAGAATTTTACAAGTACTTACAATTAAGGCATGCATATCTAGTGGAAAGTGTTGCTACGGGACAGAGGATACAATATACCATGATAGGGCAGAGTATAGCACTTTCCTGTGGTTCAGCTGGACTAATATCAGCATTTTATAATGATATATTAGATAGAATACTATTGAATTGTTGAGGAGAGCCATAAGATGAAATACTTAATTAACTTCTTGACAAGGGATTGTGGGAAATATGTGATTTGCATTACATAATTCAGGTTTCAGATCATATACATGACACAGATATAAAGATGGCTGCCATTGCCTGTTTCTCCACACCTTGCCTGGAATGCAAGGAATGTCCAGATGAAAGAAGACCGCCATATAAGGGAAGACCCCTGGTCAAGCTAGAAGACCAACCCACAGATCAGATGACATCATAGACCAAACCATCAGCATGGATCCACCAGATGACGTCCCTCCCATCACCATCACCATGGATCCATCCAATGATGTCATAGACCCGCCTACAATGACGCCCACCAATCAGCTCATGGACTAACACATTGTTCGACCCACTGACCAATGAACACATCCGGACATGCCCCTTTGCAAGGTTATATCAGAGCAAGCTCAGTGGTAATAAAGGCAGAGCATGGGCTGACTTCTGTCGAGGAAAGATGAATATCCGACTGTGTCTGATCTCATTTTTCAAGCATGCACTCGATCCACACCAATTAGACCAGGCAGTAGGCAACTTGTGATCTCTGATTAAGAGTTCACCCTAACAGAATCACACAATGCACTCCAAAGAAAAGTGGGAGCAGGAGATAGGTCCTCCTGAAGATAATCAATGGGCTGAAATACTAGAAAGAGTTCCTGATCTATCCTTGGGAGAAGCTCACTGACTATCTCAGTTGTATGTGACACGCCTACCGGGGCCGTGGGGCACTCATTACCGAGTCGCATTTCTGTGTTGGAGAATGTCATGGTGGCAAAGCCCAATTCTGTGACCCCGGCGGTGGCATTTTAAAGGGGGTGAGGGGTTATTTACATGGGATAATGTCGTGAAACCACCTGTGGTACTCGGCCACTTATAGCCGACGCTGTGGGATGGGTGTTACGTCACCACCGGAGTCCGCTCCAGCGACTTCTGCTCCGATCGCCAGGCGACGCCGTGTTCCTGCCGTGGATGGTGCTGGTGATGGGAGAGGAGTCGATGCCAGCGGCACCGGTGGGCGCAGGCTCCATTCATCCACTGGGCTGGGTTATCTTGGGATCTGCAGTACCACTGGCTAACTGTGGGTGGTGTGTGTCTTCCAGCTGAATTTGCCAGCGTTCAGCTACAGCCAATGGGAAGACACCACACCCTTCTTAGTTCCCCTCCTGTCTGCTGACCTCTGCCAGAGATAGTTCTGATTTCTTGGCTCCTGATCCGCCCTATTCTATTTTGTGATTCCTGTGTGCTGACTTCTGCGTGTTTTCTGACTACCCTTCTGCCTGCTGTTTTTGTACCTCGCTGCCCGATCTGGATTTGACCTCTTCTACGTTTTCTGATTACGTCCTTGCCTGCAGATTCTATCTCTTTTCTGCTATTCCTGGTTTGACCTGCCTGACGACTACTCTCATCGGACTGCAGCCTTCCACAGGTAGTGATCTCCAGGGCCCTGTGTAAATCCAAATCCCTGTATAGGGGTTAAAGGGTTTCAGGGATCTGGGGGTCCTGCTTGGTGAGTGGCTTCCCTCTAGCCTGTCCATTACATCCCATCTGAGTCTGTTGATCCAGGCAGGCATTACATTGGGACCGCTGGGGCAGATGGTGAAGCAGCTGAGTTGGTATAGCTCTCCACAGGTAAAGCTGGGCCCCAGAGCTGTTGGGAGTAGTAATATTTCCAAATGATGTAGGGACTTAACGGGGAGCAGGACCGAGGACGCCGGCAATAACTGGACAACACAGGGGCCGTAGTTTCCTTTGCCTTTTACTCGGTATTGGTTCTCACCCATATGGCAGCTAGCGTGAGCCTTTTACTGATGCCATTCCTCTGGTCACGGCTCCTGGCTCTACTATGCTGCTGTGTCCCGGGCACTCTGTGGGCCAGTCTCCTGCCCTCCGGATTCAGCTGATGGGACTTTAGTACCCACGCAGCCTAGGACTCCGGGGTCTTGCCCTCTGCGCTCGGCTCTGAGGGAGCTTTGTTGCAGCTCCCTTCTTAAAGACCGTATTTTCTTCACTGCTTCTTTCGGTTTCACTTCAGTTTCTCTAACCCCTCCCCCAGGCCAGAATAGATAGGGAAGTCCCCATAAACTGGGTTTTAGAGCTCACCCTTCTGGTCTGGATTTAGGAAAGTGTTGACTGCTCGTGGTACCTAGCATGGGGGGACCCACCCTCTTGCTTCCAGGCATAGTATCACCCCCTGTGAGGAGGGTACTCTACTATGGTAACCGGACCACTGGGGTGCCACATATGTAATACACCAAGTATATTGAACGCCTTAATTTCGTTTTTAGATAGGGGTCAGACTGGACTCCTCCTGCCCTCACTGTAAGGCTATGTTCACACAGGGCACTTTTGCAGTGTTTTTTCCTGACCAAACCTTGATCTTGTGGCAGGATGTCTCCTGGGAGTCATCTGCAGTTTTGGTGCAGTTTTTGGTGCAGTTTTTGTGGCGTTTTTACAGCATTTTTTTTGCACTTCTGTGGTGTCCAGACCAGCAGGGGTTCAAAAGTACCAAAGTGCTAGGCCAGGCCGGGATTGACCTGGATCCGGCACGCGGGTAGTTAAAAAAAAAAAAAGTAAAGCAAGTGCACTATACCAGTCTCTGGTTTCGCTGTACCTGCTAGGTAGATGCTAGAGTGTATTGACTCCTTCCAGGTATGACGTCATTCAACAGGCCCCTATCACACGGGGGGCAGGGGGGGGCAAAGCATGATTGTAGTGGATGGGAGAAAACATCGCCATCCTCATTAACCAAGCTGGTTACGCCTACTAACCTGGAAGGAGCCCATACATTCTAGACTCAACCGTACCTATTCCTGAGGCCCCTCCTAGTTCCTGTGCCGCTCATTAGCCTCATGCATATTAACTGCTTCCCCCTTCACTGGAGTCTGTGATTGTTTGCAGTCAGTCCCGGTCTGCAGGTCTATAGTACAGTAAAAAATTAATAAACAAATAAAAAAAATTGACGTAGTGTCCCCCATATTATAATACCCAGCACAGATAAAGCCTAAAGCTACAGGCTGCAGCACCCAGCCGTGTGCTTATTATGGCTGTGTATCAAAATAAGAGGGACTTCTTGCTATTTTTTAATTATTTAAATAAATAATTTAAAAAAAACAGCGTGTGGTCCCCCCAAATTTGATGCCCAGCCATGATAAAGCCCACAGCTTTGGGCTGGTATTCTCAGTCTGGGGAGACCCAGCCTAAAAATAACAGCTTGCAGCCGCCCAGGATTGTCGCATCCATTAGATGTGACAATCCCAGCACTTTACCCGGCTCTTCCCGATTGCCCTGGTACAATGACAATTGGGGTAATATCAGGGGTTAATTGCAGCTCATAGCTGCGACTAAGCCTTAGATTGGTAATGGCAGGCGTCTAGGAGACCTCCCATCACCAATCTGTATAAAGTGAAAAGAAATAAACACAAACACCGAAAAAATCCATTATTTGAAATAAAATACAAAAAGTCCCCTTTTCACCACTTTATTAAACCCAAAATCACATCCCTGCAGGTCCGACATAATCCACACGAGGTCCCATGACGATTCATCGCTGCTACATCTGAAGATCACAGCAAACGGCCATAGAACAGGACTGCCCGCTGTGATCTCCAGAGAATGAATGAGCTGCGTGATCACCGGTCACTTCACTCAGGTAATTTACAGTCACAGCTGTGATCGTAAACAAGATGAGTGAGATCAGCGTCGGACTGGCTACCGGAGGAATCTCCAGTAATGCCAGGCCTGGATTCAGTTACCTGCATTGCACTCCGGAGCTCTCACCTGAGCTCCGGAGTGCAGCCTAGACTGTACCGCGAGCGCCGAGTGATTGATTCCCCGGCGCTTGCAGTTCAGTTTATGTCAGCTGCAGACAAGCTGAGGTGATCTCCGGTGCTCTCACCTGAACTCTGGAGATCAGCCTGGCCTGTCTGCAGCTGTGATGAACTGAACCGCACTAGGCGCTTGCGGTACAGTCTAGGCTGCACTCCGGAGCTCAGGTGAGAGCTCCGGAGTGCAATGCAGATACCTGAATCCAGACCTGGCATTACTGGAGATTCCTCTGGTAGCCAGTCTGTCGCTGAGTGAGGTCACTGCTGAATACGCGTCTCATTCATTCTCTGTATAATAGACCCGCAGAACGGGTCTGTGATTGATTGCAGTCAGATGCGCACAGGCTGTGGGCACCTCTGACTGCAACCAATCACAGATGAAAGTAGTGAATATGTAATGAAGGTAATGAGCGGGGAAGAGCATGAGCCACGGGAGCGTACAGCCGCGCCGGTGATTCGGTAAGTATAGCGCTCCTGCTCCAATCCCCATATCCCCACCACCATTTTTAAGTGCCGGACAGAAACCCTGGATCAATTCCGGGCCGTAACCGGGCTTTTTATTAACCCGCTTAGACGCACAAATCCAGGGTATCTGCGCTTCCACTAGTCACTAGGTTGAAAACCCGTGCAAAAGCGCTGAAAAGAATTGACATGTTCATTCTTTTCATAACTCAGCACAAGCGGAGGTATTTCACAAAACCGTCAGGAAAATACTGGAGGTGATTTGTGTGTGTGCATGAGATTTCAGAAATCTCAGACTTTGCTGGGACTGTAAAAAGGAGCGTTTATTAGCATGACTTTGCATAAAACCAAGGTAAATCCGTAGCTAAAAAACGGTGCAAAAACGCCCAGTGTGAACAAAGACTTAGGCAGACTCTGCTGTCATGCTCTATATGTTGTGGTCCTGCCCTAACCTGGAAGTATTTTGGAGATGGGTAGTTGGAATTATCAACAGGTTATGGCAGGAAACACATCTATGCGAGTAAAATCGGTCCGAGTTGGCTGAAAAAAACTCGGCTGATTTTAGTTCATGTTAGTTCAGAGTGCAACGCAACTGCACTGCGATCCTGAGATTTTTCTCATGATTGCAGTGCGTGTGCAATGCGTGTGTGATCCCTGTGTGATCCTTTCTTTTTCTCAGCAGCTGTCATCTGCCATTCAGCTCTGCTACATGGCCGCTGACAGCAGCCACAGACAGCCATGTAGCAGAGCTGAATGGCAGATGACAGCAGACACAGACAGAGCCGCACGATCAGAATGAACCGGCTCTGTCTGTGTCGCGTACTGATTAGCGGTCACCCATGAAGGACTCACCGGTGGCCGCTAATCCCCTGAGTGACTGAATTGAGCAGCGCGATTAGCGCTGCTGTCACTCAGGTTACCCGCGGCCAGCTGGATCCTCCCCCCGTGACCGCAACTCACCTGTGACTTCATCGCTGTCACTCGGGCGACTTGCTGTCACTGTTGGAGGATCCAGCGGTGGCCGCGAGTAACCTGACTGACATCATCAGCTGATCGCGCTACTCACCTCAGTTTCTGCGTGGAGGTGACAGGAGAGGCGGTGTTCTTCTGCAGCTCCTGTCACCTTCATGTAGCAGAGCTGAGAGCGTTGCGGGACCTCCGTGGATTACGTCGGACATGGATGGGTTTTTTGGGTACTTAATAAAGTGGTGAACGAGGGTCTTTGCTATTGTTTATTATTTCAAATAAAGGATTTTTTAACTGTGTGTGTTTATTAACTTTAATTTACAGGTTAATCATTGGGGGTGTCTCATAGACGCCTGCAATGATTAATCTAGGATTTAGTGGAAGCTATGGGCTGCCATTAACTCCTTATTACCCCGATTGCCAACGCACCAGGGCAAATCGGGAAGAGTACAGAACCGGGTACAGTCCCAGAACAGTCGCATCTAATAGAAGCGGCCATTCTGGGCGGCTGCTGGCTGATATTGTTAGGCTGGGGGGCTCCCCATAACGTGGAGCTCCCCATCCTGAGAATACCAGCCTTCAGCCGTATGGCTTTATCTGGCTGGTATTAAAATTGGGAGGGACGGCACGCCGTTTTTTTTAATTATTTATTTATTTTACTGCACAGCATAGACACGCCCACCGGCTGCTGTGATTGGTTGCAGTGAGACAGCTGTCACTCAGCGTGGGGGCGTGTCTGACCGCAACCAAGCATAGGTGCCGGTGGGCGGGGAAAGCAGGGAATACGAGATTGAATAATGGGCGGCCGGCTTTTTCAAAAGAGGAGAAGCCGCCGGAGCAGTGTGAACGCCGTGCAGCGCCGAGCTGGTGATCGGGGATCGGTGAGTATGAGAGAGGGGGGGAGAGGGATAGACCGACATGGACAGAGAGAGAGAGGGACAGAGATAGTGACCGACCGACAGAGAGAGAATAGAGACCGAGAGGGAGAGACCGACTGACAGAGAATAGTGATTGACAGACATTGTGAGACATCACTCGTTTCCATTGTTTTAGGAAACATGCGAGAAATGTATTTAGAAAATCGGATGTCACTAGGATGGTGTGAATGCCGTCCCGTGACATCCGATTATTTACACGCTCCCATAGACTTGCATTGGAGAGACTTGCAGTAGAAACTCGCAAAAAAGCAGCATGCTGCGATTTTTTTCTCAGTCCGATTTGGACTGAGAAAGAAAAAAAAAATAAAAAAAATCGCAAATGCGAGCTGAATCATTGACTAACATGTGTCCGATTCCAATGCGAGATTTTCTCGCATTGCTCTACTGCGAGAAACTCGCAAGTGAGAAGCAGCCCCAAATCTGACTTATCTAAATCTCACACCCTTTGTGTGCATATTGGGATATATTGAAGACCTGACTGTAGATGAGGATGGAAAGCTAGCAGTATCCCGTATGTTATTCATGGCTAGAAAACTGATCGCACAATACTGGATCTCAGACCAAACTCCAACTATTTCAGAATTTATTAACAAAATAAACTGGTTGATAAATGTAGAAAAGGGGATATGGTTGAAAAGGAATTGTATTCTTAAATTTAAAAAAGATATGGGTCCGATGGATTGATAATTCGGGTCTAGCGTCTAGGCCGGACCTGTTTACGTTTTGCCTTGGCCTGTTTTAAACTGAAGCTGGGAATTGAACTCTGTTGATTTTACTTGAAAAAGGTTATAGTGATTCATTTGCCTGAAGCTCCGCTGCTCTAGCACTGTGCATAACAAATAGCCGATGTTGTAGGAATGATATGTACCTTTACTTGCTTGTTTACCTTTTCTTTTTTTATTCTTGTTTACCTAGTCTTTTTTTTCTCTCTTATAAGAGCTGCAACTCTTCATTATTTGTCATGAACTCCTATTGAATGTTTGATGGGTGGGATTGGAGTTTTGAGGTTTGGTAAACCCGTATCTATGTGTTATCAATTTTTTGACATTTTCAATAAAAACATTTTGGTTAAAAAAAAAAGATATCGGAAATGAGTGGAAGGGGGTATTAGTTACAGTTAGGTCCAGAAATATTTGGACAGTGACACAATTTTCGCGAGTTGGGCTCTGCATGCCACCACATTGGATTTGAAATGAAACCTCTACAACAGAATTCAAGTGCAGATTGTAACGTTTAATTTGAAGGTTTGAACAAAAATATCTGATAGAAATTGTAGGAATTGTACACATTTCTTTACAAACACTCCACATTTTAGGAGGTCAAAAGTAATTGGACAAATAAACCAAACCCAAACAAAATATTTTATTTTCAATATTTTGTTGCGAATCCTTTGGAGGCAATCACTGCCTTAAGTCTGGAACCCATGGACATCACCAAACGCTGGGTTTCCTCCTTCTTAATGCTTTGCCAGGCCTTTACAGCCGCAGCCTTCAGGTCTTGCTTGTTTGTGGGTCTTTCCGTCTTAAGTCTGGATTTGAGCAAGTGAAATGCATGCTCAATTGGGTTAAGATCTGGTGATTGACTTGGCCATTGCAGAATGTTCCACTTTTTTTGCACTCATGAACTCCTGGATAGCTTTGGCTGTATGCTTGGGGTCATTGTCCATCTGTACTATGAAGCGCCGTCCGATCAACTTTGCGGCATTTGGCTGAATCTGGGCTGAAAGTATATCCCGGTACACTTCAGAATTCATCCGGCTACTCTTGTCTGCTGTTATGTCATCAATAAACACAAGTGACTCAGTGCCATTGAAAGCCATGCATGCCCATGCCATCACGTTGCCTCCACCATGTTTTACAGAGAATGTGGTGTGCCTTGGATCATATGCCGTTCCCTTTCTTCTCCAAACTTTTTTCTTCCCATCATTCTGGTACAGGTTGATCTTTGTCTCATCTGTCCATAGAATACTTTTCCAGAACTGAGCTGGCTTCATGAGGTGTTTTTCAGCAAATTTAACTCTGGCCTGTCTATTTTTGGAATTCATGAATGGTTTGCATCTAGATGTGAACCCTTTGTATTTACTTTCATGGAGTCTTCTCTTTACTGTTGACTTAGAGACAGATACACCTACTTCCCTGAGAGTGTTCTGGACTTCAGTTGATGTTGTGAACGGGTTCTTCTTCACCAAAGAAAGTATGCGGCGATCATCCACCACTGTTGTCATCCGTGGATGCCCAGGCCTTTTTGAGTTCCCAAGCTCACCAGTCAATTCCTTTTTTCTCAGAATGTACCCGACTGTTGATTTTGCTACTCCAAGCATGTCTGCTATCTCTCTGATGGATTTTTTCTTTTTTTTCAGCCTCAGGATGTTCTGCTTCATCTTAATTGAGAGTTCCTTAGACCGCATGTTGTCTGGTCACAGCAACAGCTTCCAAGTGCAAAACCACACACCTGTAATCAACCCCAGACCTTTTAACTACTTTATTGATTACAGGTTAACGAGGGAGACGCCATCAGAGTTAATTGCAGCCCTTAGAGTCCCTTGTCCAATTACTTTTGGTCCCTTGAAAAAGAAGAGGCTATGCATTACAGAGCTATGATTCCTAAACCCTTTCTCCGATTTGGATGTGAAAACTCTCATATTGCAGCTGGGAGTGTGCACTTTCAGCCCATATTATATATATAATTGTATTTCTGAACATGTTTTTGTAAACAGCTAAAATAACAAAACTTGTGTCACTGTCCAAATATTTCTGGACCTAACTGTATGTACCGTTATCTGATAGAGCTCCCATTAATCGATTCAAGGTTGCAAACCCCTGTGCTTTTTGGTTACTAAAGAAAACCCCACTCCCACAGGGGATTTGTAGTGGCAAATAAACCCACTGGCCAAGTTCTCCTTAATATAATTTCTCATGGCTTGTCTCTCGCGTTCTGACAAATTATAAATTCTGCCTTAAGCTAATTTCATCCTTTTAGTACGTTGGACACTCACAGGTTGTATGTCGCGGTAGCTCTCGTGTGGTCTCTTCAGAAAACACCTGTTGAAACTCTGTAAAATACTAAGGGACAGACAGGTAAGATGGAGCCCACTAATTGGGGCTGCATGGGCATACAGTGAGACCTACACCTGTAGGACCATTTGATAATATCCCCTCCCTCCCAGTCAATAACTGGATTGTGCGCACAAAGCCACGGGATGCACAAAACCACTGCAGTCGGGAGGTCTCATAGGATGAAGAAGGGTACCTCTTCCCTGTGAAGACAACCAGTAGTGAGGGACACTAGCTCCTCAGTACAAACCCCAACATTCTGGTAAAGAGGATTATTATCTAGGATAGATAGTTTTAGGGAAGTATCAATGGAGATTAAAGGAACCCCCAACTCGTTAGCTACAGTGGCATATAAAAAACTAATCTCAACTCCACAATCCACAAAAGCAAAACCCTCAAAATATTTATATAAAAAAGAAACCACAATTGGCAAAAGTAACTTTTTCTTATCTAGGAGCACCTGAGAACCTAGCGGGGGAGCATCTGTCCTATCTAGCCGTGGTCGTTTTCCCGACGTCTCCAGGCATGAACACTCATGGACCAGGTGACGTGTGTAGCTGCAAAGATGGCCATTGCTGCTGACGCCATCTTTGTTGTATCAACTTTCAAGAAGTGCTTGCTCTGCTTATCTGCTTGGGTTCACCAACAACCTCCAGGAATGCAGAGGGAGAGGGAAGGTCCCATCCAGAGGATAATTTCTTCCAAAACCGTATTCGTCTTCTGCTGTCCAGATGGACCGCACATGTCGTTGTTGCACATCAAGAGACCAGGGGGAGAGTGATTGGCCAGCATATTCTTTTTTTTTTTTAAACATCTTTTTATTGAATTTTAACCGAATTTCTTTTACAATCTGCTCTTATACAAAGAGCATTTCATTGATGACATTATAATCAAAACAGTCCCGCCCACCCCTCCCCCCGCTCTGCGTGCGACCAGAAGCAACTTAAAATGGTAACTTATGTAATTGGTATGTGTCCATTGAGCAGTTCAAGAAGGTACCAAGAGGTCTGTCCAAACTGAGATTTAAGTCCATCCTTAAGCACTGTAGCCAAGTTAGGTATAAATAAAGACCATGTTTCAAAGAAACGCTTAGTCAACTTCTCCTTATTCGACAGTGCATCCAGTCAGTCCATTTTGAATATGAACATTAGTTTTGTTTGGATAAACGCTAGAGAGGGTGCTTCAGGATTTACCCAGAGATGTAGGATACTTTTCCTAGTGGCCGAGGCCCAAATAGTTAAAATTGCCCTGGAACCTCTCGGAAGACTTTGTTGACCCTCCTCCAACATGTTAAAAATCGCCCACTGTGGTGTCAGAGCAAACTGAATATTGTATGTGTTTTGTAAGACTGAGTGAACGCTTCTCCATACTCCCTGTATCTGAACACAGTCCCATAAGTGGTGAAACAGGTCAGTGTCTCTTATGCCACATTTAGAACAAGAGTATAAGGCATAGATCTGCAGCATAAGCACAACCCTGCATTGACAATGTTTCATAAATCCTCGGAGGGCGACCCTGGAGGAATCTCGGATTTCCAATAAAGGGTTGAAATGGGGAACTTGAAGTGTTAATTTTACCAAGTTTCCTCACCTTCCTCCACGTTAGTATAGTATGCCATTCTGTTGGATGATCCCTAACCTCACTCGGTATTTCCTCGTTCCCTAAATGCAGCAATGCTGTTAACGAGACTTGTGAACATAGCTGTTGTTCCAATTGTACATTGGCAAAGTGAGATACTCCTCGCACCCAGTCCACCACATATCTAAAATTTGCTGCTAGATTATATCTGCCCAGATCTGGAAGATTTATGCCCCCTGCCCCTTTTGGTAATTGAAGCTTGATTAAGCTGATCCTAGTACGCCCCTTGTGCCCCCAAATGAATTTTCCAAAGGATGAATTTAGTAGCTTAATATCTGATTTGCGTAGAAGCAACGGGAGAGTCTGAAATAAGAACATTATTTTGGGGAATGCTACCATTTTAATTAAGTGACATCGGCCCGAAAAGGATATTTTCAGATGTTTCCAAGATTGGAGTAGATGTATTAATGAATTTATAAGAGGCTTATAATTAATTTGATATAGTAACAAGGGGTTTGCTGGGAGCTGAATCCCCAAATATTTAATGGACCTGGTACACCACTGGAAGGGAAATAAGTTGTTATCAATTTTACCCGATTTGTACATTGCCAATGCCTCAGTTTTTTTGTAATTTACCCTGAAGCCTGAGGCCTTTCCAAAATTATTCAATGTGTTCATTATCTCTGGAATCGCTTGAGAGGGATTGGCAATAAACAATAAAATATCATCGGCAAAAGCCAAAAGTTTAATTGTTGTCCCACCGACTCTCATGCCCTGAAATATTGCTAAATTATGTAGGGTCCTCAACATTGGGTCCAGAGCCAAATTAAACAATAAAGGTGACAAGGGACACCCCTGCCTCGTTCCCCTCTGTACCTCAAATGGCTCAGAGAATGTATTATTTATAGATAGTCTGGATTTGGGGTCTGTGTATATCATCTTGACTGCTTCGCAAAACCAGGATCCCACCTGGCGACATGCCAAAAGATTATGTAAATAGGCCCAAGAGACCCTGTCAAAGGCCTTGTCCGCATCAAGGCTAACTACTATATGTTTGGTACATCTATGCTTCCTACTATAAGAGATAGCCCCAATAGCCGTCCTGATGTTATAGGTGATGGATTTCCCGTGCACGAATCCCGTTTGGAAGGGCAGAATAAGATCTGGAATCACTTGTAATCTACCAGCTAGTATTTTAGTAAAGATTTTAAAATCAGAGTTGAGTAATGAGATGGGTCTGTATCCCTCCACCTGTAGTGGGTCTTTTCCTGGCTTAGGTAATACTATAATGTTTGCCTCATTGAACCTGTCGGGAATTATTCTATCTGTGACTATCTTATTATACAATGCACATAGATGAGGACCGATAGAGGCTCCCAAGATCTTATAATATTCGTTACTAAATCCGTCGGGCCCTGGGCTTTTGGCTAGTTTAAGAGTACCAATAGTTTTTACTATTTCTGAAATATTTATAGGGGCGTTTAGTACTACTCTTTGTTCCTCTGTCAAGATGGGCGCTACGGTACCATGGATAAAATCAGCTTCCCCGTCAACCTCCCTCGGTTCCGCCTCATACAGCGAGCCAAAGAATGCCCTGAACTCCTCCACTATTTCCTCATCTTTTGTTACCATGGTACCATCTTTCTTTTTAATTTTGTGGATTCTAGTGGTGGTTCTAAAGGGTTTGGTTAAAGAAGCTAGTAATTTCCCAGGTTTGTTGCCCCATTTAAAGTATTTATGTTTCTGGTAGTCCAGGTTACTAAGTGCCATCTCATGGGCCAAGGTGTCCGCCGCCTCCTTGGCCTCTAAGAAATGTTGTTTTGTCGTATCCGTGTTGTTATTTTTAAAATCTTTATATGCCTGCGTGAGACGTTTTTGTGCTGATATAGTTTGTTCCAGGAGCTTTTTTCTCTTATAGCTGACATATGATATTATCTGACCTCTTACTACTGCCTTGGAGGCAGCCCAATACAAACCAGCGTCCCCACTATGCTCGTGATTATCCTTCTCATAAAAGCTCCAGTAGTTTTGTAAAGAAGCTTTGAAATCCTCAGATTGATATAAATATGAAGGAAACCTCCACCTTCTTTCCCGTAGTATTGTGGTAGATAATAACAAATTAAAAGTAACCGGTGCATGATCCGAAATACAGATGTCTAGGATGTTGGAGGAAAGTAAATGTGGCGTCAGTGCTGGGCTTAGTAGCCAATAGTCAATCCGTGTATGTAAGTCATGGACATGTGAATAAAATGCATAGTCTTTATCTATTGGGTGCTGCATGCGCCATGTGTCTATTAGTCCCAATTGATTGACGAGATATTGCAAACCACTATGGAGCGCCAATAGAGGAGATGGCTGGGGACTTGACCTGTCTAAAATTCCATCATGAGCCTCATTGAAATCTCCACCTACAATTAAATTAGTCATATCCCAACCTGTGATACTTTCGATCAATCTGGCTCTGAACTGTGGATCAGGAATATTTGGTGCATATATGTTTGCTAAGTTGTAGATAGTGCCCTCTATCTTCACTTTCACCAATAATAATCTCCCCATAGGGTCCTCTGAAACCTCCAGAACTTCATGACTAATATGCTTATTGATCAATATAGCTACCCCTCTTTGTTTTCTCGTAAATGACGCTTCTGCACATACGGCATATTTTCTGCTGTGAAGAAATGGGTGATTGCCCTTCATCCAGTGTGTTTCCTGTAAGAAGACAATATGGCAATTTAAACGATGTAGATAATTTAAAACTTTTTCCCTCTTAATAGGAGAGTTTAACCCGTTAACATTCGAGGAGCACCAATACAGCGATTTAATCGTGGACACATTTGTGCTCTCTGTGTTAGTCATTTATCCTATTCCAGAAGGAGGAATTAATTGTAAAATTATAAACAACCTATTTGGGTTTCCTCGTCCATCCCAGCGAGTAAAGGCGACAACCCATATGAGAGCTAAACTAAAGGTGCGCACGCAGAGCCCCCTAACCCCTTCCCATCTAAACAAAAACCTTAATCTAATGGCAATGTCACCTGCCTCTCTGGCAGTCCTGACACTGAAAAAAAAAAGGAAAAACAGAATGAACATCAGAACTGTAGCACAGTGACGTCTCCGATTTAAGTGTCTGTGTTGACTGCTGGCGAAGCTCCATTTTCCTGAAGAAGGTAATTTAAAGCCAAGTTAGGATCTTCAAAAGTCCAATTCTTTCCCCCTGTAGTGAAGCGTAGAACAGCAGGATACAGTAGACTGAAGCGAATATTTTTTTCCGCCAATAGTTTGCATACTGGATTGAAGGCTTTGCGTCTTGTTGTCAAGGCTGCTGAGTAATCTTGGAACAAAAGCAGTTTAGAGTTATTGTAGGTAAGTGAGCGATTTTTTCTAAATGCTGTCAGCAATCTGATCTTGTCTTGGAAGTCCAGGACCTTAAAAATTACTTGTCTGGGTCTGACCTCTCCATCATTTCGAGGTGGGCCCACTCTGTGGGCCCTTTCAATAGCAATTGGCCCCGACTTTAGATCCAATTTCAAAGCTCCTGGTAGCCATTCTGAAGTGAGTTTCAGTAGATCAGCTTGCCGAACCGATTCAGGGACGCCCACCAACCTTAAATTATTGCGTCTGGACCTGTTCTCAAGATCATCTACCTTGTCCAGCAATACAGCAATGTCCTTATTCATGCTCTCCAGCATCTCTGAAATTTCCTTTACAGAGTCCTCCATGTCAGAGACCCTCTGCTCCACATCTGTTAGCCTTGAACCCTGGGCATTAACTTGGGTGACTATAACGTCTAATAAAGACTGGAAGGCTGCCAGCCACCCATCAATCACCGGCATCAAGAGATCCGTGATGGCCTTAGCAGTGGCCTGGGGTGGGTCTGTAGTTGCCTCAGGGGAAGCCCCTGGTGATGGGGGTGCATTTTAGTTTCGTCTTTGCGGTCTAATTCCTTTACTTGGTTGTGTGGCATTGCTCTTACCCACAAATTTATCCATAGTAAGAACTGTAAATATGGAGCTTCTTTAGAGACTGTGGTGACGTCACAATAACAAGCTTAATTACATCTGTGTGGTAAACTTGGCTGTTTCACAATTATTTCCACGCTGTGTATGAGAGTGTATAGATGTTACTTGAAAAAGACCAGTCAGAAGGGCAGGAGGCAGGCCAGATGACTGATTCCACTTCTTTTTGTTTTTCACCCTCTTCTATACTGTCAGTGCTGGTGAAGTGGTGAAGTAGGGGTTAATCAAGTTGAGCTGTGATGCACTTCAGGCTTATCTGCCTCTGTTTACTGTTGCAGATTACAGGCCTTGTGCAGCAGCCATTTAAGGCTAGTTTCACACTACGTCTTTTTAACATCCGCTGAAAACGTTTTTTTAGCGGAAGTACGGATCCTGCTTTTACAGCAAATAACGTATGCAAACGCATATGTTATTTTGCAGGATCCTGCACTGGATGTTTAGGGGCGGGCATTGGAGTCATGTGATCGGGAGTGAGGGGAGCTAGACTGGGAGCCGGCTTCTGACAGCTGCAGACGCTGGTAACCAAGGTAAACATCGGCCTTGGATACCCGATATTTATCTTGGTTACGAGTGTCTGCAGCTGCTAGGAGCAGGGCTGCCTGCACGCGTAACCAACGTAAACATCGGGTAACTAAGATAAGTGGTTACGCGATATTTACCTTGGTTACGAGTGTCCGCAGCTCTCAGGTGGGGGAGAGGGAGGGAGGGAGGAAGGGGGAAAGACAGATAGAGAGAGAGAGGGTGAGGGAGGGAGGAGGAGAGAGAGACAGATCACGCGAGACTGGTTCTGGGCATGCTCAGTACTTTCTGGGCATGCTCAGTACAAAAGCAGGATCCTGTCTATCAGCACGCCAGCGTTCACCTGCGTTCGCATGCGTTATAGTGCGGATCCGGTGACTTGCAGTATTTTGACGCAGCTCAAAAACGCTACAAGTAGCGTTTTTGAAACATGTTAAAAAACTGCAAGTCACCGGATCCGCACTATAACGCACGCAAACGCAGGTGAACGCAAGTGGACGCGAGTCCATTGCAAATGCATTGAAATGAAAACGCATTTGCACTGGATCCGTACTTCCGCTAAAATAACGTTTTCAACGGATGTTAAAAAGACGTAGTGTGAAACCAGCCTTAGATGAGACCTGCAGGGATGTATCTGCCCCCTCCACAGCCCCCTGTTTATCTCCTGACCTGCTCTCACAGCCGAATGTCTCCAGGGGCTCTCAGCTCCCTCCTCACTCACAGTATCTCAGACGGTGGGCCTGTCCACGGAGCTCTGTGTGACAGGTAAACACAGCGTGCAGTCCTGTTTGCTGAGCTTGCTGCTGCTCGGTGTGACTAGCTTCTAGGACCCCCGGGGACACAGGGGCCTCCCTTATTCTTAATACTTCTTTTATTTTTAATAGGGGTTAAAGTCCTTTAGCACTGAAGATGACCCTTTATAGCCCAGCTGCTCTGGAGGGAGGCTGTTTGCTGGAGCTGTGGTTCAGAGATGGTTTATATGCTTGAATGCAACTTAGGCTACTTTCACACATCAGGTTTTTGCCATCAGGTACAATCCGGAAAAAAATGGGTAAATCGGATCCGGTACCGCATCCGGTTTATCCCCATAGACTTGCATTGTAACCGGATTGTACCTGATGGCTTTGCGTTGCATCCGTTTTTTTCCGGATGCGGCAAAATTTATCAAAGCGGCGGCCGGAGGCAACGTGTCTTGCAACGTTTTTTTGTCCGGCAAAAAAAACCGCATCGCGCCGGATCCGGCGCGATACGGCGTTTTTTACAATGAAAGCCTATGGACGCCGGATCCGGCGCAATGCGGTAAAAAATGGATGCGGCTACCGGATCCGTTTTTGTAAACTGTGCATGCACCAAATTAATTAAAAAAGCTGATCCTTCAAAAAAAAGGACAAACCGGATGCAAAAACGGATGCAAACCGTATCCACCGGATCCAGTTTTGTACGCATCCGGCATAACGGATCCGTTAAAAACCGGATCCGGTGGATACGGTCAGGGCCGGCTCCAGGTTTTTGTGGGCCCCGGGCGGAAGAGTCCCAGTGGGCCCCATCCACACACAGACACAGATACGAACATATACATATTTAAAGACAAACTCACAAAAATACATATAAACAGACAAATATATACAGTCATATACACTTACAGACACACACACACACACACACAAGTCTGCTGCATACAGACAGACACACACACACACAACTCTGCTACATACAGACAAACACATACAACTCTGCTACATACAAACACATACAGCTCTGCTACATACAGACAAACACACACACAAACTCTGCTACATACAGACAAACACATACAACTCTGCTACATACAGACAAACACATACAACTCTGCTACATACAGACAAACACATACAACTCTGCTACATACAGACAAACACAACTCTGCTACATACAGACAAACACATACAACTCTGCTACATACAGACAAACACATACAACTCTGCTACATACAGACAAACACATACAACTCTGCTACATACAAACACATACAACTCTGCTACATACAGACAAACACATACAACTCTGCTACATACAAACACATACAACTCTGCTACATACAGACAAACACATACAACTCTGCTACATACAGACAAACACACACAACTCTGCTACATACAAACACATACAACTCTGCTACATACAAACACATACAACTCTGCTACATACAGACAAACACATACAACTCTGCTACATTCAGACAAATGCACACAACTCTGCTGCTCTGTGGGGCCCACACCCGCGGCTTGGCGGGGACAGCACCAGCGGCACTGGCAGCACCCGCGGCTCGGCAGGGCCCACACCCGCGGCTCGGCGGGGCCAGCACCCGCGGCACTGGCAGCACCCGCGGCTCGGCAGGGCCCACACCCGCGGCTCGGCGGGTACAGCACCCGCGGCACTGGCAGCACCCGCGGCTCGGCAGGGCCCACACCCGCGGCTCGGCGGGGCCAGCACCCGCGGCTCGGCGGGGCCCACACCCGCGGAATCGGCGGGTGGGGGCATTGGCAGGGGCCAGGGCATACATCCAGGGGGTAGAAGCAGCTCACCGGGGCCTATAATGGGGAGGCGGGGAGGGCACTTACCCGATTAGGTCACGGTGGAGAGGGGGCCCACACAGCGCCGGACAGAAGCTCGCCTCCTTCATCTGTGGGACTGAGAAGGCGGTAGCTCCGCCCACAGATGAAATTCAAACGAGGATGTCTGCGCGCCTTAAAGTGACGGCGCCGCAGATTGCTGCCGAGGACTGCGGTCCCCGGAACTCGGCCGGGGACCGCAGAACTGTAAAGGCGAGTGGGCCCCGGCCAAGGGACAGGAGAACTGATGAGGCCGAGTGGGCCCCCCCGGCTCTCCAGGGCCCCGGCATTTGCCCGGGTTTGCCGGGTGCTGACGCCGGCCCTGGATACGGTTTTACATTTTTTTGCCGGATCCTTTGGATCAGGAAAAAAAAGGATTGTGCCTGAATGCAGAAAACTGATGTGTGAAAGTAGCCTTAGATTAGAAAGACTTCAGGGTATCCGCCCCAGTTCTCTCAGGCAGCTCTGCCTCCACAGCCACTCTCCCTGTCAGCTACCTCCAGCCCCTCTGCTTTCTCCTCACAGACTTTCACTATTTCTTCTGTGGCAGGGAGGGGAGTGTGTGAGAGTTCACTGAAAACTATGGCTGCCGCTGGAAGCACTTCAGTCCCCTTCCCTGTCTCCTTCTGGATGTTAGTGCCCGATATTTAACCCCTCTCTTACCAGGTCCCGGGTGCTTTCCGTTTGCAGTGGCACAGCTGCAGGGGGAGCAGGGAGGATGGGCAGTGTTCCTCTGTGCAGCACAGCCTGCAGCCTGGTGCTTTGTGTCAGAGCACTCCTTTCTTTGTGGTGCAGCATACACCTTTCACCTCCGGAGTATCAGGAGAGCCGGGCCTGATGTGCGCCCCTTGTCCTGGCCTTATCCCTGCCGCCTTGAGATGTTAGGATGGGCCTGGATAACGTTTTTGGCCTAGGCTGCTGCAGGAGCTCATGATAAAAGCAGCTACCTCGTAGCTCCGCCTCCCGGAAGTCCGGACAGCATATTCTTAACCTGATCATTCAAATCATCCAGGAAGATACTACGGAAAGAGGCATCGTTCCACCCTGATTCTTTAGACCATCTCCGAAATTGTGAGCAATAATCCTCCACGGTGAAATCCCCCTGGTATAAAGTCCTGAGATTGGACTAAGTAAAAGCTGCATGGTTTGGTTCATCATAAATTTTCCCCATGGCGTCAAAAAATTACCCAATCAACAAGTAAGCAAGTTTGGTGGTAATGAAAACGCCCATAACTGAGAATCCCCTCTAAGGGGAGAAATTATGAAGCTAACCCAAAAATTTTCATCCCCAGAGGAAACCAGATGAAGTTAGAAATAGTGTTTACATTCTCCTTAAAATTAGAAAAATGCTTCCAATCCCCCTCCCCCTATGGTAGAAAAGGGATCAGGATCTGCTGCGTCGTGAGCAAGGGTCTGACTATGCTGACCCATAATATTAGTTCTATCCTGAAATATTCCCAAGAAACCTTGCATTTGGTCAGCAAGCTGCTTGACTGGGTCCTTTATATGTTTTAACCCCTTCACAACCAGCCAATTTTGTGCTTTCCGTTTTTTTTTCCACCTTTCTTATTCTAGAGACTAACTTTTTTATTTTTCAGTCAATATAGCCATGTGAGGGCTTGTTTTTTGTGGAACAGGTTGTACTTTTAATTGAAACCACGAGTTTTACCATATAGTGTACTGGAAAACGGCAAAAAAAATCCAAATGCGGAAAAATTGCAAAAAAAGTGTGATTAAACAATTGTTTGAGATATTTTATTTATTGTGTTCACTATATGATAAAACTGATCTGTGGGTGTAATGCCTGAGTTCGGTGCGAGTCCGTAGACACCAAACATGAATAGGTATACTTTTATCTAAGGGGTTAAAAAAATCAGAAGTTTGTGGCGTACGTTTTGCGCCATTTTCCCCTACCCATAGCGTTCTCATTTTTTGGGATCTATGGTTCAGTGAGGGCTTATTTTTTGTTTCTCGGTCTGACAGTTATAATGGTACCATTTTTGCTCCGATGATACATTTTGATCCCTTGTTATTGCATTTTGCGCAAAATCTGCGGTGACCTAAAAATGTAATTTTGGCCTTTGGAATTTTTTTGCCGCTACACCGTTTACTGATCAGATTAATTGATTTTACATTTTGATAGATCGGGCATTTCTGAACACGGCGATACCAAGTATTTGTATATTTTTATTTTTTTAACCCTTTCATTTTCAATGGGGCGAATGGGGGGGTGATTTGAACTTTTAGGTTTTCTTTTTTTTTAATTTTTCAAAACTTTTTTCAACTTTTTTTTTTTTGTTTTGCTAGTCCCCTAGGGGGCTATAGAGTTCAGCTGTGTGATCGCTCATTCATTTCTCCGGATCAGAGCAGCACCGCTCAGACCGGGATAAATGATCATGTCTTGTAATAGGCAGTACTCGGTTGCTTCTTTCAGGACCTGAGTCATGTGAGCTACAGGACCACCATTGGATCCATGTGATCATGTCATGTGACTTCCAGTGGCAGCCTGTGAGTATGCGATTACCGCGATCTCTGTTAAAATTGCGCTATCACATCTTGACTGCGCCATTTAAGGGGCTAACAGGTATGGGTGGATAGCAATTCCACTCATACTTGTGAGGCACACATATCAGCTGTACAAATCAGCTGACATGTGCGCGGATCCCCACCTGGGAATTAACACTATGACCGCAGCGACATAATATTACTGCCCGCGGTCGTTAAGAGGTTAAAGGCTGTTTATTGTATTATGCCCAATAGTAGACCAATGCTGTTATAACTCGCATCGCACCAGCAATAGGGCAGTCACGGACGCACTTGGTACAAGTCGCCACTGCTAGGCAAGTCCTCAAGAGCCGAGATATTCTTTACCCGCTCTCGAAAGGTGGCTGGTGATGCGGAAGATGACAGGGTCAGGTACCAGAAGTAAAACCAAAACTAACAGCGCACTAATAAATTACAATGTAAAAACCCAGGATATAGCCAGGGATGAGGAACCAGAAATAACCAATAGCAAATGCTGAGAAGAAACCAGAACCTTACTAGAAACGACTCACCACACACTGCGCAAGTGAACTGAATAAACAGCACTGGACTGGGTTAGGAGCAGGGTTAAAATAGCTAGCCCAATGCTAACCATTAGTATACAAGGGAAAAGAGTCCGCATATACTGGTACAAGCACAACCGTATAGTTATAGTAAGAAAAATAAGAATCTTTATTAACACCCAATACACTAAAGGCCGCTTTACACACTGTGATCTCGCTAGCGTGCGTTTCTGCCCCCATCGTTTGTGCGTCACGGGCATATCGCTGCCCGTGGCGCACAAAATCGCGCGGACCCGTCACACTACTTATCTGCCTAGTAACGTCACTGTGACTGGCGTACCGCCTCCTTTCTAAGAGGGTGGTTCGTTCGGCGTCACAGCGACGTCACTAAGCGGCCGCCCAATCAAAGCGTAGGGGCGGAGATGAGCGGGGCGAACATCCCGCCCACCTCCTTTCTTCCTTCATTATTGCAGGTAAGCGTGCTGCCGCAGGAACGACGAACAACATCGCACACGCAGCAGCAACGATAATTGAGAATAGGGGGGCCTGTCACCGATTAGCGTTTTTGAATGTTTTTGCAACGATTCAAAATCGCTAATAGGTTTCACACGCAACGACATCGCTAAAGCGGCCGGATGTGCGTCACAAATTCCGTGACCCCAACGAGATCGCTTGAGCGATGTCGTAGCGTGTAAAGCGGCCTTAAGTTAAAAGCATTTAAATCCAACAAACACAATTCTAGTTGTGTTCTGACAGGCTTAGGTTTCATTACCCATTAAACATATCATGTCTTAAGGTCCAGTCACACTAAGCAACTTACCAGCGATCCCAACAACGATAGGGATCGCTGGTAAGTTGCTAGGAGGTTGCTGGTGAGATGTCACACTGCGACGCTCCAGCGATCCCACCAGCAACCTGACCTGGCAGGGATTGCTGGAGCGTGGCTACACGAGTTGCTGGTGAGCTCACCAGCAACCAGTGACCAGCCCCCAGCGCCGCGTGGAAGATGCTGTGCTTGGTAACTAAGGTAAATATCGGGTAACCAACCCGATATTTACCTTGGTTACCAGCGCATGGAGCTACACGTGCAGAGAGCAGGGAGCAGCGCACACTGAGCGCTGGCTCCCTGCTCTCCTAGTTACAGCACACATCGGGTTAATTACCCGATGTGTGCTGTAGCTACATGTGCACAGAGCAGGGAGCAGTGCACAGAGCAGGGAGCAGCGCACACTGCTTAGCGCTGGCTCCCTGCTCTCCTAGTTACAGCACACATCGGGTTAATTAACCCGATGTGTGCTGCAGCTAAATGTGCACAGAGCAGGAGTCGGCACTGACAGTGAGAGCGGCGGAGGCTGGTAACAAAGGTAAATATCGGGTAACCAAGGACAGGGCTTCTTGGTTACCCGATGTTTACTGTGGTTACCAGCCTCCGCAGAAGCCGGCTCCTGCTGCCTGCACATTTAGTTGTTGCTGTCTCGCTGTCACACACAGCGATCTGTGCTTCACAGTGGGACAGCAACAACTAAAAAATGGCCCAGGACATTCAGCAACAACCAACGACCTCACAGCAGGGGCCAGGTTGTTGCTGGATGTCACACACAGCAACATCGCTAGCAACGTCACAAAAGTTGTTCGTTAGCAGCGATGTTGCTAGCGATGTTGCTTAGTGTGACGGGGCCTTTACTTATGTTAGTCAGATTATGATAAATCAGATGCTCATTTGTAATTACAATAGAGCACTATTTACCATTGTATGAAATGTATGATATATATTCATAACTGTCATAGCAGCATAAGATTATTGACCAAGTACTTTTGAACACGCTTTGCCTGTAGGAGTGTTATTTATTTACTCTGTTACTTGCAGAGGATAATGTACATGTCCCTGGGAGCTGATTATGTATCTTTACAACATTGTGTTTATTAGTTTTAAAGCGCACCAATCACCAGGATTTTCCTATATAAACTAAAGCCAGTGGCACTGTGGCGCCCTGGACAAGCCAGGACGTCACAAGCACTACACCAACACACTCCACACTCCCGGTCAGGCACACCAAAGTCAGACACAAACCCTTGTTGCCTTCCTCCAGGGGCTGATGTTCACACCAGGGGGGTGGGCCAGGCGGTTGGCCCCGCCCACCGAGGAGTTCACAGTCCTGGAGGCGGGAAAAGCGGAGAGACTAGTTTGAGAGTGGAAAGGAAAGGGAAGTGAAGTGGTAGTAGAGCAGACTGAAGTTGGTCCGGGTGTGTGGCCCGGACGGATCAGCAAGGTTGGCAGACGGTGGTGACCGTCTGCAGGAGTGGCCTATTGGAGCTAACCGTAAGGACCATGTACGGGCGGTGGCCCGGCGGTACCGGACCGGTACGCAAAGAGAAGCCAGCACCATCCGGCAGGGGCTTACGGACCCCGGCAAGGCTAGGAGTCGTCGTGAATTTGCCAAATCCATTAGCGAAGGGAACCTCCTGGGTTTCCCAGCAGCCAAGTCCCGACAGAAGGCAACCGTCCAACCGAGAGAGGGAAACACAGTCACCGCCAAGGCTAAAGTTCCCAGGGCCAGGGCCTGCGGGCAAAAGGGGCTCCTCCAGCACCCATCCAAGCTGGGGAGCGGGTTACCGGTGGGAACCCATTGGAACCGTTTACAGTACACAGGTGCAGGGAAAGGCAGTCACCATCAACCTGCCGGGAGAAACAACACCGCAGCCGTCTGTGGGACCCGTCCATCCAGCCGTGTGTTTACCGAGAACTGTGTCCTCATCATTGGCTGAGTGAGTACCACCGTGCCGTGCGGCACAGCGCTGCCCCCGCGACGCTGCACCTCACCAGGCCCCGTAACCCGCCTGTCATCCATCCCTACCCCATCACCGGGCCCCGGGACAACCAACCCCCTACCCACGGAGGGGAGAACTAACATCACTGTCACCGCTCCCAGGATTCCCGTCCAGAGCAGCGGTGGTGTCACCAACTTCACCACAACCGTGGGTGGCGTCACGGACAATATCAAATCCCCACAATCAAATCCCCTTTTCACTCACGGGCGAGGAACGCCGCTCGAGTCCCCGGGATCCGGCCCACCACTCGAGCCACCACCGAGCAGCAGCAGCCGGACCCGAGCAGTGGGAGAGCGCAGCGTCCCCTCCTCGGCCCGCGACAGCACTATCAGGCTAATTCTATACATACTGTTAGTTGTCAGCTCAGATGTATTGTTTTTGAAACACAAGCAAGTAAAGTTTGTAAAAAGAACAATTTTTTGATTGACAGCAGCTGCAGCAGATAATAGCTGGGGTGGGTTTTTATAGTGATTCCCGCCCCCCTGCCTGTTCGTCCTCCCCCTATCTATTATTTATGCTAATTCCATTATAGAAGTGTTTTACCAATGGTTGTGGCTATAAATCATGGTGGCTAGAAGGACCTTGCTGATGTCATACCCATGTGACCAGAGGGGTCGGGGCCTCAGCTAACATAGCTGATACCAGAAAGCAACATTATTTTTTTGTTGGCTGAAGCCCCGCCCCTTCTGGTCACATGGGAAGGACATCACCATGATTTATTGCTATTAATCTCTAATGGAATTAGCATAAATTAATAGATAGGGAAGCACGGACATGCAGGAGGCGGGAATCACTATCAAAACCCACCCCAGCTATTAGTGGCTCGGCACCTGCTGACAATCAAAAAGCTGTACATTTTATAAGCTTTACTTGCTTGTGTTTGAAAAACTACACATTCGAGCTGACCACTAAAGGTATGTATAGTATAGCACTGGCTTTAGGTTATATAGGAAAATCCTGGTGATTGGTGCACTTTAAATGCTTTTAACTTTGTGTATTGGGTGTTAATAAAGATTATTTTTCTTACTATAGGGTTGTGCTTGTGTGGCGCCCTGGACAAGCCAGGGGCCACAGGTAATTACACCACCACACCCTACACCCCGGTTAGGCACATCAAAGCCAGAACACAAAACCCTTGTTGCCTTCCTTCAGGGGCTGATGTCCACACCAGGGGGTGGAGCCAGGCGGTTGGTCTCCACCCACCAAGGAGTTCACAGTCCTGGAGGAGGGAACAACAGTCAGATTAGTTGTGGAGGAGCAAGTGTGAGGAGCAAAGTGGTAGTTGAGCGATCTGAATTTAGTCCGGGTGTTTGGCCCGGACGGAGCAGCAAGGTTGGCAGACGGTGGTGACCGTCTGCAGGAGTGGCCTATCGGAGTTTACCATAAAGACCGTGGACGGGTGGTGGTCTGGCGGTACCGGACCTGTACACAAGGAGAAGCCAGCACCATTGGCAGGGGCTTTTCGGACCCCGGCAAGGCTAGGAGTCGCCGTGAATTTGCCGAATCCGTTAGTGAAGGGGACCTCCTGGGTTTCCAAACAGTCAAGTCCCGACAGAAGGCAACAGTCCAACCCAGTGAGAGAGACACCGCCACCGCCAAGGCAACCGTTTCTCAAGGCCAGCGCCTGCGGGCAAAAGGGGCTCCTCCGGCCTATATCCAAGCCGGGGAGCGGGTTACCGGTGGGAACCCATTGGAACCGTTTACCGTACTTAGGTGCAGGGAAAGGCAGTCACCGTCAACCTGCCGGGGAAAAGCAACAGCAGCCGTCAGTGGGACCCGTCTTTCCAGCCGTGTGTTTTACCGAGAACTGTGTCATCGTCTCAGGCTGAGTGAGTACCACCGTGCCGTGCGTTACAGCGCTGCCCCCGCGACCCTGCACCTCACCAGGCCCCGCAACCTGCCTGCCATCCATCATTCATCCCTACCCCATCACCGGGCCCCGGGACAACAAAACCCCCTACCCACGGAGGGGAGATCTAACAACTCAGCTGCTCCCTGTCACCGCTCCCGGGATCCCCGTCCAGAGCAGCGGTGGTGTCACCAAAATCACCACAACCGTGGGTGGCGTCACGGACAATATCCAAATCCCCACAATCAAATCCCCCTTTCACTCACGGGCGAGGAACGCCGGTCGAGTCCCCGGAATCCGGCCCACCGCTCGAGCCACCACCGAGCCGCAGCAGCAGTAGTCGTGCCGGACCAGAGCAGTGGGAGAGCGCAGCGTCCCCTCCTCCGCCCGCGACACTTGTACCAGTATAGGCGGACTCTTTTCTCTTATATACTGATTGCCTCCCCCATCAACATTGGTCGAGCACCCGCAATATCCCCTTACTTTATGCGGTGCACCTATTTTTTCTTATGCAATACTAACGATTAAGCTCAGGTGATGTATTCCTCCCAGTCATGTCCAGGGTGCCACTCCCTGCTCACCTGTACGGCTGAGTGCACACATTCCTATCATTGGCTTATGCCAGGCAAGGCATCGTCCTGCAATGCCTGGCAATCGGGAGACACAGCGTTACATGTCTCCTGGGCAGCAAAACACATTGGAGGTATGGTGTCCAATGTCCCTACATCATACACCGGTTCAACACGTGAGTCATCATCGTGTGTAGTCACGCAACCTGAGTGTACAATAACCTCGCCCCCAGAGCAGACAGACCAACGGGGAGGTCAAGCAACCGTAGGAGGAGGATTGCAACCACGGCAGGTATTCCTAACATGTAATCTGTCCGCATATTTGTTATTGTCTTGTCCAAAATGACCTAATCTAAAACACTATTACGCTATTGAAGCCCTATCATGAACAACGTAAGAAAAATAACATGAAAAACCCTTTTTTCATCATTCTGCAGCACAAAAAAGTAAGCTAAAATGTGATCAAACAGTTTTAAGTAAAGATAAATCAATGAGTAGAAAGAGTAAAGGCTGCTTTACACACGATGATATCGCTAGCGATCTCGTTAGCGATGTGACACGCCCAGATCGTTGCTACATTTGCCGAGATCGCTCATAGGTCGTTTTGTAGCGGTCACACGTACCCATCTCACAAACGATGCAACATCGTTCAGCGATATATTGTTTGACCAAGGCGGTCGTGTGGACAACGTCACACAGCATTCCTCCCAACAATTCCGGCAATGACAGAGGCGTATAATTGTCCATAGCATACACCCTGGCATGACACCAATCAGAGCGGAGGAGGCGTGGAGCATTGTTCGTAACGACACGCCCGCGTCGCTGATGACGGACGCACTAACAATGTTGTTCGTTGTTGGCAGGGTGTCAAACGTAGCAATATGTCTGCTGCGTTCGAAACGACGAACAATATTTTGAACATGAACGACGAGTCAACGATCAATGATTTTCGCTATTTTTACGATCGTTAGGAGTCGTTCATAGGTGTCACACGCAACGACGTCGCTAACGACGATGGAAGTGCGTCACATGAACCGTGACCCCCGACGACATATTGTCAGATAAATTGTAGCGTGTAAAGGGGCCTTAAAGGGAAGGTATCGCGTTTTTTTATTTTTGTATTAAAAATAGTGATTATGAAATCAAGTATTTTTAATATAAAATTAAAATCACTGCTTATTTAGTTTTTATTTAATTCTAATTTTACTGAAGGCACTGGGGGCCATGCTGGATTTGCTGTTTGTGTAACGACAGTAACTCACTCCTTTATGGCAGCCCCTGTGCATAGAGAACAGTGGTCGGGATCCGACCCCTTCAGTAACGTTACAGTGGGCGTCTGCTGTGACCTGGAAGCGCCCCCTGGGCTGTCCAGATCACAGCAGAGGGAGGAGATCGGCACCATCATTGTGGAGCTCACAGCTATGTTGTTTGCTCCACTTTACCCTTGTCCCCCGCCGGAATGTGTGAGTACGTGTACTGCCCCGCGTACGGCTGCAGCCGAGCCGCTCGGATCCGGGCTCGTTAGTGGGTGGCTCGAGCACCTCTGGACCCGGGGTCACGTCGCTCTAAAAGGATGCTGGCGCCACGTAGGGGGTTGGTAGGTAGGTTTACGGCCGGGGCCGTGGTTTGGGTTAAATTCGTGACGCCATCCACGGGTTGTGGTGAATGTAGACACCACCGCCGCTGTTTACTAGGCCCCCGAAGACAGTGCTGCGCAGCCAGGTGCTGACCCCTCTGTGGGTAGGGGGTTGATGGTCCCGGGGCCCGGTTGTGAGGGTGCGGACAGATTGGTGTGGTGCGGGGCGGTGCGCGGCTCGAGGGCACAGTTGTACTCACTCTGACAGATACACCGGAGTCTCTGGTAAACCAAAAAGATGGTGGTCGGTGCCCGCAGCCGAATGCGTCTGGTCCCCCACCCGGTTTGGTGGTCCCCGCCTTTCTCCTGCACCTTGTTTTGTATCTGTGGACTGCCTGCTCTTCAGCGACAGGAGTTCGTTCCCCGGCTGTGTGTGTGTCGGGAGAGCCCGTTTGCCTGCAGACGCTGGCCCGTGGGATCTCTCTGCCTGAGAGGTGGCTTTCTATCCCCCTCGTTGGGCTGTTGTCTTCAGTCGGGACTTGGTTGGAAAAGGACCTAAAGTCTAGACCTCAATCAGTGAATTAACTTAGTCCGGTAGATTCGGGACCTCGTTTCAGGGTCTGAGTACCTCCCTGTGTTCTCCGGTTTCCAGTCGGTTCCCCGGTTCGGTACTGGCGGGCCACTACCCTGTCCCGGTCCCTTACGGTTCCACCAGGCCGTCTTCCCGGCTCCTGCAGGCGGTGACCACCGTCTGCCTCTTGGCCAAAGGGTGTCCAGGCTACGACCCAGACCCCTGTCAGACGTTTACTCCTCTCTCTTTCACCTCCAAAACTAATCTGCTCTGTTTTTCCCGCCTCAGGCTATCCGAACTCCTTGGTGGGCGTGGCCAACCACCTGGCTCTGCCCACTGGTGTGAACGTCAAGACCTGAGAGGGGTGACCAAGGTTTTTAGGTTGGCTGCTGTTACCTTTTTAGGAGGACGGGTGTTTGTGCAAGGGCCTGTCTGTGACTACCTGGCTAGTCCAGGGCGTCACATACGGGCCGCCTCCCTTCCCCTCCCCCCGCCGTTACCATCTCCAATGACTCCCCCTCCCTCCACTCTACGCAACCACCGCTACTGCTGCCGCCGCCGCCCCTCTCCCCCTCCGTTACCGTCTCCAATGAAACCCCCTCCCTCCACTCCACGCAACCACCGCTACTGCTGCCGAAGCCACCGTCCCTCCCCCTCGCCGTTACGTTACCATTTCAAATGACACTCCCTCCCTCCGCTCTACCCAGCCCCCGCTCTGCCCCTCGTCGCCGCTGCTGTGTGTGTGTGTGTGTGTGCCTCTGCTTGTGAGTACCGCCGCTGCTACCATCTCCAAAAACACCCCCGCCCACCCCCCCATTCCTCCTGCCACCTGTCGGCCTGTGCGTGAACCGGTGATACTGTCTGCAGGGCTGTGCATCTAATCCTATATTGTGTGATACTGTCTGCTGAGCTGTGTATCTAATCCTCTCCTGTGTGAAAAACCGGGCACTGCTAATCCAAAGCAAGGTGTTGCTGTAAGTTCATTCCTGGAAAGCAGAAAAAGCCGGGTGCACGTGTCGCGGGCGGCGGGGCGCTGCGCTCGCGAACGCTCGGGTCTGGCGCTGCTGCTGCTGCTCGGTGGCTCGAGCGGTGGGCCGGATCCGGGGACTCGAGCGGCGCTCCTCGCCCGTGAGTGAAAGGGGTGGTTTGGTTTGGGGATGTAGTCCGTGACGCCACCTACGGGTTGTGGTGAGGTTGGGCACCACCACTGCTGGTGACGGGGATCCCGGGAGCGATGGTAGGGAGCAGCTGGGATGTTGTTTTCCCCCTCCGTGGGTAGGGGTTGGTGGCCCCGGGGCCCGGTGAGGTGACGGAGAGGCAGGGTTGGTGAGGTGCAGGGTTGCGGAGACAGCGCAGCGCGGTGCCGGATGGCACAGTTGTACTCACTCAAATGTACGCAAATGTCACAAATGCCACAAATGTACGCAAAGTCTCTCATTAACGAAACGGCTGGATGGACGGGTCCCGCAGCTGGCTGCTGTGGCTTCTCTCGGACGGTTGGTGGTGGCTGCCTTTGTCGCGGGAGGAGGAGGGGACGCTGCGCTCACCCACTGCTCGGGTTCGGCTGCTGCTGCTGCTCGGTGGTGGCTCGAGCGGTGGGCCGGATCCCGGGGACTCGAGCGGCGTTCCTCGCCCGTGAGTGAAAAGGGGTTTGGTTTTGGGGGATTTATTGTCCGTAACGCCACCCACGGTTGTGGTGAGGTTGTGACACCACCGCTGCTCTGGACGGGGATCCCGGGAGCGATGACTGGGAGCAGCTTGGATGTTGGTTCTCCCCTCCGTGGATAGGGGGTTGGTTGTCCCGGGGCCCGGTGAGGTGGGTAGGGATGGATGGCAGGTGGGTTACGTGGCCTGGTGAGGTGCAGGGTCGCGGGGGCAGCGCTGTGCCGCACGGCACGGTGGTACTCACTCAGCCAGTAACGAATACACAGTCTCCGGTAAAAGAAACGGCTGGATGGACGAGTCCCACAGATGGCTGCGGTGTTTCTCCTCCCGGCAGGTTGATGGTGACTGCCTTTCCCTGCACCTGTGTAGTGTGTATGGTTCCAATGGGTTCCCACCGGTAACCCGCTCCCCAGCTCGAATGGGTGCTGAAGGAGTCCCTTTTGCCCGCAGCCTCTGGCCCTGGGAACTTTAGCCTTGGCGGTGACTGTGTTTCCCTTCACGGTTTGAGCTGTCGCCTTCTATCGGGACTTGACTGCTGGGAAACCCCGGAGGTTCCCTTCGCTAACGGATTTGACAATTTCAACGGCGACTCCTAGCCATGTCGGGGTCCGTAAGCCCTGCCGGATGGTGCTGGCTTCTCTTTGTTCACCGGTCCGGTACCGCCGGGCCACCGCCCGTCCACGGTCCTTACGGCTCACTCCAATCGGCCTCTCCTGCAGACGGTCACCACCGTCTGCCAACCTTGCTGTACCGTCCGGGCCACACACCTGGACCTCTTTCTGTCTGCTCCTCTACCACTTCACTTCCTCACTCCTCAAACTTCAAAACTCAACTCCCTCCTTTTCCCGCCTCCAGGACTGTGAACTCCTCGGTGGGTGGGACCAACTGCCTGGCCCACCCCCTGGTGTGGACATCAGCCCCTGGAGGAAGGCAACAAGGATTTTATGTTTGGCTTTGGTGTGCCTAACCGGGGTGTGGGGTGTGTTGGTGTTGTTCTGTAACGACCTGGCTTGTCCAGGGCACCACACCTTTCCCTGCACCTGTGTGTATATTCGGCTCCGATGGCTTCCCACCGGTAGCCCGCTCCCCAGCGTATATATGTGCCGGAGGAGCTCCTTTTGCCCGCAGGCTCTGGCCCTTGGAACTCTAGCTGTGGCGGTAGCTGTATTTCCTTCTGATGGTCGGACGGTTGCCTTCTATCGGGACTTGGCTGCTAGGGAACCCCTGGGGTTCCGGTCACTGACGGATTTGACCTTTGACGGCAACTCCAAGCCTGGTCGTGGTCCGCAGGCCCTGCCTGTGTGTACTGGCTTCACTTCGCTCCCCGGTTCGGTACCGGCGGGCCACCACCCGTCCCCGGTCCTACGGTTCCGCGTTGATTCGCCTCTCCTGCAGACGGCCACCACCGTCTGCCAACCTTGCTCTTGGTGCCCGGGCGACACACCTGGACACGGTCAGTTTACTCCTCCACTCCTCCACTTCACTCCTCACACTTGCACTTCCCTAACTGATCTGCTCTGACTTCCTTTTCCCGCCTCCAGGACTGTGAACTCCTCAGGTTATGAGGTTTTGTGCACAT
Source organism: Anomaloglossus baeobatrachus (assembly GCF_048569485.1). Lineage (NCBI taxonomy): Eukaryota > Metazoa > Chordata > Amphibia > Anura > Aromobatidae > Anomaloglossus > Anomaloglossus baeobatrachus. The sequence continues at coordinate 304,452,438 of NC_134357.1, read as the reverse complement.
GACATCTTTTAACTCTTTAATCAGGAGCGGAGCCCTCCCTATCTCTGTCAGATGACAGCTATGTCATACTACTGTCATGTGCCTCTACAGCCATGGGTAGAGCAGAATTCCACATAACTGCAGAACTTTCTATTGTTCCTGGTGTTAGTATTCATTATATTAGGTTGCTTTCCTACTGGATTTTCATCTCTTCCCCTTTAGGACCCAGCAGATCCTTCCATCCAGCTGCTGATTATCAGTATTTTCCATGTGCTTAAATACTTCCATCTTCCCTGGACTTGTGCTGGTGATATTATTCAGTTCATTCTAGCTCTGGTTGCAGGAAGCAGGAACAATAGAAAGTCAGGGAGCATTTTGTGCAGCCCAATGCTGTAACCTTCTATTGCCAGAAACCACATGGCTGTGTAGCACCCAGGGATATGGGGTACTTGGTTCCAGGCAGTGTACGTCTTGGGAATGTCACAATATTGGCCGTTACCCAGTTTCATGCCTTGGGCCCTTATTGTAATGGGGATATTTACAGGGGATTGTTGAATAAAGTTTATTCGTGACGCCACTTGCGGTGTTGTGGCTAAATGTAGAGTTCCGCCGCTGCACTATGTCTCTACTGGGGCTGGTGGTATTAGCAGCTAGTATGGTAGTCCCACTGCAAGTAGGGTATTGCACCAGCGGGTGTATGGTGCAGTGGACGTCGGAAGAAGGGAGTCCAGACAGATATTCTGTGCAACTGGTTTACTCATTTGAGATGGTAACTGGTTACCCGAGGCCGGCTGATTGGCCTCCAGGTCCCCTTCGTCCCAGTGCCAGTCTGGTTATCTGGTACCTTCCTCCCCTGAACCTGTCTCTGGTCCCCCTGGTATAGAACAAACCCCTTCTGTGGTTTGTCCACTTCTGTCCGCCAGACGGTAGCGTGAACCCTGTTGAGTTGGAGTCTCTGGTCCTGTCCCTGGTTTTCACTTTGCTACTGAGTTTCCGGATTCTTTAAGGTCAGCGAGGTCCTTGATGGTCCCCTTTGCTGTGCAGGTGTTAACAGGTCGGCTTGAAGCTCTTTCCTGTCCTAGAGTCCTGTACCCCGTCAGTGCGTAGTACCGGGAGTACTCCACCGTACTCCACCGGAAACCACTTCTCCTGGTTACCAGGTCACCGTTAACCCGAGACAGGACATTGCTCAGTCACACCTTCACACCTTACTATCAACTCACACACTGACTACTGTCCACAGTCTGCCCCTCCCACCTGGTCAACTAGTGGACTGCAGTGGCTCCACCTCTAGGCGGCCATCCATGGGTCCCACCCTAGCTAAGTACCATTGTATGGGGGAATGTTGGGGAAAACTGGGATTACCTGGGATCTTGGTGGTACTGGCATTGGGGTTCTGGGTCCCTAAGGGGGTAGGCCCTGCATCCTGGTGGTGATGCAGAACCTTGTAGCACCCTGATGGTGTCAGGGGCGCTACAGCTGTCTGTCACCCGTGAAACACGGTGATATTATTCAGTTCATGCTAGCTCTGGTTGCAAGCAGGTGGTTTGTACTCATCTGTGGTATCGTTGCTGAAACTTTGCTGAACGTGTACCTGAGTCATCTGTGAATAAGTAGTTCATGCATTTTCACCCTGTGTGTCCTCCTTGTGTCCTCGCTAGTGTTTAAAAGGGTTGACGAAGACCTCATCCCACCCGTTCCCTTTTTGGAGTTCAGCACTAGGTATACCTAGGGTCACATATCCGGCTCGGTGCATAGGTGCGGAACCTATCTAGGATGGTGAGGGACCCCAGGGACCAGTGGTAGATTTTGTCAGGGGTCAACATCTCCTCTTTCCCGGCCTAGACAAAGGGTTTCCCTTCTGCCATTAGTTTGGTACTTCCCCGTACCTAGCGTGACAGGTGGCTGTTTGTCACATCAGATGCATATGAATATTATTCATATCTAGCAGAATGAGACCTGCAGTACTAAGGAACCAGAAGATCATTGTTTTTATAGCAGAAAGTAATTGCATTCCTACTCCAGTTGTTCACCAATTAATAGAAGACTTTTTCTACTCCAAGAAAACATTCAACCTTCAAAACTTCTAAAAGACTGAATACTAAATCAAATTTAGAAGCATGTTTAACATACAGTGCATTACTCTGAATGTCTCCTGAACCAGAATCAATGGTTAAACTTGTTGGCAATATGATTTCTTGACTGATCTAAGGAATAGAGGCTTCTTTAGGAAGGAATCTAATTATTTTTTTTAATCATTCAGTCATGTCTAATTCCAAGGAAGGACCATTAGTGAAATTACTCCCTGACACATTTGCAATAGAAATAGCAACCTTGAGCAGAACTTTCCAGGTAAGGAACACAATATATGAAGCTATAAGTGGCTTAAAAGGTGGATTGCAGAGCTGAGAATCAGAGATAAAATCCAGGAGGAAAAAGGATAATGAAAGAGAAATCTTATTTTTTAATGGCTTTAATGAACTTTCTACCATGGTGATTAACTGGCTTTTGATGTGCACTGTAGAATGATTCGGAACATTGCCATCTGACCAGACCTTAATAACTTTGCATTAATTAATAAGGAAATGATTCCTTGTCCTTCCTAGTTTGTCCAGATATCAAAACTGTAGATAAGTTGTTTGACAGACAATGATCTTATAATGTTGAGCAAGAGTAAAAAATGGAAAGAGCTAGACATTCATGGTTCCTCCTGAAACCACCTGCACTAGACTCATGTTTGGTACAGAAATGCTACACAACCTAAAATTGGAGTGTGGCGCCCTGGACTAGCCAGGTCGTCACAGGTAACACACACACCCCACCCCCAGACAGTAATGTGACGCCCTGGGCAAGCCAGGGGTCACAGGTCATGACACCACCACACCCTACACCCCGGATAGGTACACCAAAGCTACACAAAAATCCTTGTTTCCTTCCTCCAGGGGCTGATGTCCACACCAGGGGGTGGGCCAGGTGGTTGGCTCCGCCCACCGAGGAGTTCACAGCCCTGGAGGCGGGAAAACCAGGCAGTAGAGTTAAGCTAGGGAAGTGAAGGAGTGAAGAGATCAGTTTAGGAGTTGAAGTGAAGTGGTAGAGGAGCAAGAGAGAGGAGTAAAGGTGGAAGAGAAAGTGACAGTTGAAAGCCTGAAGTTAGTCCGGGTGTGTGCCCCGGACTGAGAACAGCAAGGTTAGCAGACGGCGGTGACCGTCTGCAGGAGAGGCTGCTTGGAGGTTGCCGAAAGGACCGTGGACGGGTGGTGGCCCGGCGGTACCGGAGCAGTATACGAAGAGAAGCCAGCACCATTGGCAGGGGCCTTTTGGATCCCGGCAAGGCTAGGAGTCGCCGTGAATTTGCCAAATCCGTCAGTGAAGGGGACCTCTGGGTCTCCCAGCAACCAAGTCCCGATTGAAGGCAACAGTCCAACCGTTAGAGAGAGACACCGCCACCGCCATGGCACCAGTTTCTCAGGGCCAGCGCCTGCGGGCAAAGAGGGGCTCCTCCGGCACATATCCAAGCCGGGGAGCGGGTTACCGGTGGGAACCCATCGCTACCAACATAGACTTAGGTGCAGGAAAAGGGACCGTCACCGTCAACTACTGGGGAAAAGCAACAGCAGCCGTCCGTGGGAACCGTCTTTCCAGCCGTGTGTTTTACCGAGAACTGTGTCCCCGTCTCAGGCTGAGTGAGTACCACAGTGCCGTGAGGCACAGCGCTGCCCCCGCATCCCTGCACCCCACCAAGCCCTGCACCGGCCCCGCCATCCCTCATCCCCCAACTCATCACTGGGCCCCGGGACGACCACCCCCTACCCACGGAGGGGAGAACCAACAACTTTGCTGCTCCCTGTCACTGCTCCCGGGATCCCCATACAGAGCAGCGGTGGTGTCCATACAATCACCACAACCGTGGGTGGCGTCACGGACAATAAACAATCCCCAAAACCAATCCCCTTTTCACTCACGGGCGAGGAGCGCCGCTCGAGTCCCCGGGACCCGGCCCATCGCTCGAGCCACCGAGCAGCAGAGGCCGCAGCAGTAGCGGCAGCCGGACCCGAGCAGTGGGAGAGCGCAGCGTCCCCTCCTCCGCCCGCGGCAACTTGGCGTCACGAACAGGATCTTACCGCTCTGCCGTTGGGTAGAGGTGCGCCTTGTGACCGCCGGAGGTGTCCGGCCGGAAAATTTCAGAAGTCGCCATCTTTGGCGCGAAGAGTTCCCGCTCGAGCGTCTTCTCGAGTAGCGGAGGCGCGAAAGCCAAAACCCCGCCCCGATAGAGGAGGGGCCGGAAAGAGGCTAAGGTGGACGAAATGGCGACTGGTCGCATGTAGCCGCGGCTATAAAAGCAGAGACGCCAGGACTCTGCAGGAATACTGGGTTCCTGGAAGGCACGATTGCCAAGATGTACAGTCCGACCGCCAACGAGGACGCTCCCGCACCCGGCACGGCGATGTGGTTGAGAGACCGGACTGCCCCGTTGAATAACCGTCTGCAAGCCCATATGCAGCTCCTCCTAGAGGAGTGGGAGACCGACATGGCGGATGTAGTGGCTGCTATGCGGAGACGCGAGGTGGAAGAGGATTTGGAGGAGCGGGTAAGGGACCCACGCCCCTGTATTCCCGAGGGATCAGCCATTGAAGCTGAGGAGCCCGGCCTGCCTCCGCTCACCCTGCCTCTCTCCCCGCTACCCGTGTTAGCTGCTGCCGCTCCGCCACTAGGCCCGCTACCTGCCCAACCGGTAGCGATACCCTGCCAATCCGCTCCGGCGGACCAACCGGCTGCAGTCGTCCAGGACGTCCCTGAAGTACTCCCGGGGGAACCGCTGGGACCGCGGCCCCTTGAGAAAATTGTGCCAGAAGTCCCGGCAGTGATTGCGCCAGACCCCGAGCCCGGGACCGTAGCATGGATGAAGGCCCGGGTGATTGCGTTCCACCAACATCAACAGGATCAGATCTTCCGGATGATGGAGCAGTGGACCAACGAGGTGGAGATGCTGATTGCTACTGCCCCGATGTACGGGAGGGGAACAGATGTAACGGAGTCGACTGGTGACCCACGTCCCTATGTCCTACCAGGACCGGCCGCAGCGGCTGAGGGGCCCGGCCTAGTTTCGACCGATGCATCACCCTTGCCGTTACTTATGGGGCGCCTCAGTGTTTCGCCTGACCTGCTGCCCCGTGCTACTGCAGAAGGATCTGATGTGCTGGACGCTGGAGGCCAGGAGGCTGCGGCAGCTGGCGGCAACCTGCCTGACGCAGGAATAATTGATGATGACTCCGGCCTTGGCCCCGGGCCCACCGCTGAGTTTGAGGGGGCAAGTGAGCGTCCCCGCTATGAAGGAGACCCAGTGGTTTTCTACACCCCTCGCACCGGTGGAAATGGATACCGGGCACCCCTGTCACAGCAGGCATGTCAGTGCATGTTTGATATGCTGGTGGCGGAGGATGGATCCGCCTCAGCTGAAGGATCGGAGTAGGGCAGCGGGGTGCCGCTGCACAGTCCCCGTTGGGACCACCACTGTGTGTGTTTAAAGTTTTGAAAGTTTTGAAAGATAAAAATGAAAATGATCAACCGATGAAGTCTTATCTGATTGTCTGCACCTGTTTGAAACCGGTCGTTGCCGGCACTGTTGTCCCCGTGGGGACCGTCTAAAGTTGCGTAAGGGACTCCTTACGGACAAGCCCGTGAACTTGCAGGGCAACCACAAACTTGTGGGATGTAAATAAAAATGTTGTTGCAGCTTCCACCGTTGCCGCCTCCGGAGAGGCAGATTGGAGGGAGGGCCCGCAGTGGAGCAGGCTGGGGCCCAGCCACCACTGGAACCGGTGGCTACCCTCTGGGGGTCCAGGGGCTCCCCATGGACGTGGGTCCCCTGGAAAGGACAGATCCCGCTCGGGTAACTTGGTGCAGGACTGGGGTCAAGGGGTGCTGCCTGTTTTCTTAGGGGCAGCATCAGGGCCAGGTTACTTGGGTGGGAGAGAGCGGCAGCAGCAACCATTAAAAATGTTACCGTAACGTTTAAGAAAAGTGCCTCCCGCTGTGGGATGAAGTTATTATACTTGTCTTGTTTTTTTATCTTTTCAGAAAAATAAAACCGGTGTTGGACGGGCAGCCCGCGGACGGTCTGCATTTTGCTAAGGGGGAATGTGACGCCCTGGGCAAGCCAGGGGTCACAGGTCATGACACCACCACACCCTACACCCCGGATAGGTACACCAAAGCTACACAAAAATCCTTGTTGCCTTCCTCCAGGGGCTGATGTCCACACCAGGGGGTGGGCCAGGCGGTTGGCTCCGCCCACCGAGGAGTTCACAGCCCTGGAGGCGGGAAAACCAGGCAGTAGAGTTAAGCTAGGGAAGTGAAGGAGTGAAGAGATCAGTTTAGGAGTTGAAGTGAAGTGGTAGATGAGTAAAGGTGGAAGAGAAAGTGACAGTTGAAAGCCTGAAGTTAGTCCGGGTGTGTGCCCCGGACTGAGAATAGCAAGGTTAGCAGACGGCGGTGACCGTCTGCAGGAGAGGCTGCTTGGAGGTTGCCGAAAGGACCGTGGACGGGTGGTGGCCCGGCGGTACCGGAGCGGTATACGAAGAGAAGCCAGCACCATTGGCAGGGGCCTTTCGGATCCCGGCAAGGCCAGGAGTCGCCGTGAATTTGCCAAATCCGTCAGTGAAGGGGACCTCTGGGTCTCCCAGCAACCAAGTCCCGATTGAAGGCAACAGTCCAACCGTTAGAGAGAGACACCGCCACCGCCAAGGCACCAGTTTCTCAGGGCCAGCGCCTGCGGGCAAAGAGGGGCTCCTCCGGCACATATCCAAGCCAGGGAGCGGGTTACCGGTGGGAACCCATCGCTACCAACATAGACTTAGGTGCAGGAAAAGGGACCGTCACCGTCAACTACTGGGGAAAAGCAACAGCAGCCGTCCGTGGGAACCGTCTTTCCAGCCGTGTGTTTTACCGAGAACTGTGTCACCGTCTCAGGCTAAGTGAGTACCACAGTGCCGTGAGGCACAGCGCTGCCCCCGCATCCCTGCACCCCACCAAGCCCTGCACTGGCCCCGCCATCCCTCATCCCCCAACTCATCACTGGGCCCCGGGACGACCACCCCCTACCCAAGGAGGGGAGAACCAACAACTTTGCTGCTCCCTGTCACTGCTCCCGGGCTCCCCATACAGAGCAGCGGTGGTGTCCATACAATCACCACAACCGTGGGTGGCGTCACGGACAATAAACAATCCCCAAAACCAATCCCCTTTTCACTCACGGGCGAGGAGCGCCGCTCGAGTCCCCGGGATCCGGCCCATCGCTCGATCCACCGAGCAGCAGAGGCCGCAGCAGCAGCGGCAGCCGGACCCGAGCAGTGGGAGAGCGCAGCGTCCCCTCCTCCGCCCGCGACAGTAACACTAGTCAGAGACAAAATCCTTGTTGCCTCCCTCCAGGGGCTGATGTCCACACCAGGTGGGGCGGAACCAGGCGGTTGGCCCCGCCCACTGAGGAGTTCACAGGCCTGGAGGTGGGAAAGGCAGTCAGTTGAGTTTAGGAAGTGAAAGTGGAGAGAACTACAAGTGTCTGGGTGTGTGGCCCAGGCACTGACAGCAAGGTTGGCAGACGGTGGTGGCCGTCTGCAGGAGAGATGAATCAACGCGGCACCGTAGGACCGGGGTCGGGCGGTGGCCCACCGGTACCGAACCAGTAAAAGTAAAGCCAGCACATACAGGCAGGGCTTTCGGACCCCGACCAGGCTTGGAGCCGCCGACAAAAGTCAAATCCGATAGTGACGGGAACCCCAGGGGTTTCCTAACAACCAAGTCCCATCAGAAGGCAACCGTCCGCACCGTGAGGATATACAGCTACCGCCACAAGCTAGAGATCCAAAGGCCAGCGCCTGCAGGCAGAACGGGCTCCTCCGGCACCCATACGCCGGGGAGCAGGCTACCATTGGGAAGCCATCGAAGCCAACACAGTACTAAGGTGCAGGGAAAGACAGCCACCATCACCTGTTCGGGGAGAGACACTGCAGCCGACTGCGGGACCCGTCCATCCAGCCGTTTGGTTTACCGGAGACTTTGTGACTTTCTTTCTGAGTGAGTACCACCGTGCCATCCGGCACTGCGCCGCGCTGTCCCTGCAACCCTGCACCTCACTAACCCTGCCTCCCCGTTACACCACCGGGCCCCGGGACCACCAACCCCTACACACGGAGGGGTAAAAACAACATCCCAGCTGCTCCCTACCATCGCTCCTGGGATCCCCGTTACCAGCAGCAGTGGTGCCCATCTTCACCACAACCCGTGGGTGGCATCACGGACTAAATCCCCAAACAAACAAACCCCTTTTCCCTCACGGGCGAGGAGAGACGCTCGAGCCCCCGGCTCCGGCCCACCGCTCGAGCCACCGAGCAGCAGCAGCAGCGCCGGACCCGAGCGTTGGTGAGCGCACCCCCCCCTCTGCCCGCGACAACTTGGCGCTGCAAACAGGATAGAACCAGTCTACCTACCGGTAGAAGTGCACCTTGCAGTCCCCGCCGGCGGCGTCCGGACGAAAAATTTGAAGTTCCGCCATCTTTGGCGCAAAGATTTCCCGCTCGAGCGTCTTCCCCGAGCAGGGAAGGCGCGAAAGTGAAGCCCCGCCCCCAGAAGGAAGAAGTGCTGGAAAGAACCAAGGGGGTTCCCCGATGACATCTCACCCGGCTCTGGCAGTCCGCCTAGCTGCAACGGTGATGACGTCGGCTCCGGCAGTCCGCCCGGCCGCAACGGTGATGACGTCGGCCCCGGCAGTCCGCCCGACCACAGTAGAGGCGACACCCGACCGGAAGTCTGCCCCAGATGCGGCGCCAGCCGCTCCCAGGTACCCCGTCCCGGCTGTGGAGCAGCTGGAGTGCACCTGCAGGGAGGAGGAGCAGGCCACTGAGCGATGGGGCCCTCGGCAGTTAGCAAGCCCGGTTGTAGCCGGTGCCGAGGGCATCCGAGTGGGCCTGGCTCCTGAGCAGGAGGCAGAGCACGGGACTCGTGCCCCACACTGACAGTGGCGGCAGCAGCAGCGACGGTAGTGGAACATGGACGGCTACCCGCAAGTTAAAAAGTTGACTGTTTTATGGACTGTCACCCCTGCTGAATGTCCTCAAGTTCTGGAGGGGGCCGTCTGCACCGCAGGAGGGGGTGGCAGAACAGTTTAAAGTTGAAGTAATGTGCCTCCCGTTAAGGGAAGATTTCTAAATATGCTTGTTTTATCTTTTTGCAGTTTGAAAAATAAAACCGGAGATGGACGGGCAGCCCGCGGACGGTCTGCATTTCACCAAGGGGGAATGTGATGCCCTGGACTAGCCAGGGATCACAGGTAACAACACACACACACCCCCACCCCCAGCAGTTCACAGCAGTCATCCCCAGTGAGACCTGATTTCTTCCCTCGGATTCAGACAGACACACCAGGTGGGCGGAGTCAGGCAGATGGGCACGCCCACCGAGGAGTCTAGCTGGCCTGAGGCAGAAGACAAGTTCAGACAAGTCCAGGCAGAGGAAGAGAGAGGAGGTGTGCAGAGAGGCAGACGCAGACTGGGGCCTAGGTTGAAGCCTAGAGCCCTCGTGTAGCCAGTCAGGCAGACGGTAGTGGCCGTCTGCAGGAGCCGGGAAGACAGTCTTGGTGGAACCGTAGGTAGCCGGGACAGGGTGGTGGCCCGTCCGGTACTAAACTGGGGAGCCAGCTGGAAACCGGAGCACAGGAGGAGCGTACAAGAAGGTGCAGGAAAGGACTCACAATACCAACTCGGGGTCAGGGGAAAAACACTGCAGCCAGCTGCGGGACCCGTCCATCCGGCCGTTTGGTTTACCAGAGACTTTGTGACTTTCTGTCTGAGTGAGTACAACAGTGCCATCCGGCACTGCGCCGCGCTGCCCCTGCAACCCTGCACCCCAGCCATCCAGCCTCCCCGTTACACCACCGGGCCCCGGGATCACCAACCCCTACCCACAGAGGGGATAACATCCTAGCTGCTCCCTACCATCTCTCCCGGGATCCCCGTCACCAGCAGTGGTGGTGCCATCTTCACCACGTCCCGTGGGTGGCGTCACGAACTATCTCCCCAAACAAATCACCCCTTTTCACTCACGGGTGAGGAGCGCTGCTCGAGTCCCCGGGTCCGGCCCACTGATCGAGCCACCGAGCAGCAGAAGCCCCGGACCCAAGCGTGGCGAGCGCGTCCCTTCCGCCCGCGACAGGAGACAATGCAATAGAAATTTTCCTTGAGTGAAGTGATTCGATGAAGCCACCAAGTGAGTTTCTTCTTTGTAGGGTCAGATATTTCCATTCAATAAACCAGAAGTATTCTTGTACCAACAAGACCATATATTTCTAGCTGTAGAATCCTTAAGTGCACCTCTTCATGGCTTCATGCCACAGGATTGTGTCCAAGGGAGACGTCAATAGATCGAGGACTCACATAGCATCCCTGATCTAAATCTTCCCATATTGTAAATACTTTCCTAATCCTGAGATTGGTTGCTTGAAAAAACAGGAGTTTCATGTAAAATCTCTGAAACATAAAGGTATGCATCCTCAAAGTGTGTCTTCAAATCCTGAGGTTAAAGCATGCATTCTAGTGATTAACTTCTCTCAAAAGAAGATAGAACTCATGGACTTGTTATGTTGATCCACTTTTACGAGGGGCTGTTGATAAGTCTTTGGCTTTACCCAGAAAAAAACGAGATAGGATGATGAAGCTTTACATTTATTCCACATACTCTCCACTGATGTCAACACACTTCTTACATCAGTATTCCAAGTTCTGTAAGCCTAGAAAATAAGAAGAATTTTGGTTATGCCTTAAACCAGGCATTCGTAGTGTGCCGCCCCCACGTCAGCAGATGGGCTGCTCGGATCCGGATCCGCAGTGGCTCGAGGGGTTTTCCGGACCCTGGGGTCGCGCGGACACTCAAATAAAAGGGGACGTATATGTACGGGGATTGCTGTGAATACTTTGTGACGCCACCCATGGTGTGTGATAATATAGAGTACCAACGCTGCTGTTAGTAAGCACCTGGGGGCGATGGATTGGCAGCTGGTTGTTTTTAACCCCTCCGTGGGTAGGGGTGGATGCCCCAGGGATCAGTGTCCAGGACGCGGGGAGTGATGTAGGCCGGAGGTGGCACACCGGGCCGGACCGGGGAATGTTGGTGTACTCACTGTTGAATAATTGCACACAAGTCTGTTGGTAAACCAAGGTGTCAGAGGCCGGCTGCCGCATCCGGGTGTACTCGGGTCCCACACCCGGCTGGTGTACCGATGTCCCTTCCTCCGGCACTCTGTGACTTGCTAAATTCTGGACAACTCCGTATGAAACAGGGAAGTCCACTCCCGGTGCTGTTGTTGTTGGGATTCGTGCCCAAACTTACCCTTGGGATTTCAGTGGGTGTTTGCGGATACCCTCTCCCCCGTGGTGGTCTGCCGTTTCGCTCTATCTGGGCGAACACTTTTGGAACAACGTCTGGAACCTTTCTCCCGGCCTAGTCAATTAGAGAAGGGGCTTGCAACCGTCTTCTAACTAGGGTCCAGGTACCCCGCCTGTGCACGGTTTCCGGACCGGATCTCCGCTGTCTGTACCGGCGGGCTCCAACCCTGTCCCGGACCACTCTGGATCTCCTGCAACCAGCTGCAGAACTACAAGGCTCAGCATACTCCATCCAGGACTGTATGCAGGAGTTTTTTGCCCCCCAAAAAAATTATGTGAGCTTCGCCATGTTTTTGTATGCTAGCCAGGTACAGCAGGCAGCTATGGGCTGCCCCCAAACCCCAGCTGCATATTTGTACCCGGCTGGGAGCTAAAAATATAGGGAAGCCCTTTTTTAATTATTTCATGAAATAATTAAAAAAAAAAAAAAAACGACGTGGGCTTCGCCCCATTTTTGTGTCCAGCCAGGTACAACTAGGCAGCTGGGGATTGGAATCCGCAGCGCAGGATGCCCAAATTTTCTGGGCACCCCTGCTACAAATTGAAGTCCGCAGCCACCCCAGAAAATGGCACTTTCATAGAAGCGCCATCTTCTGGCGCTGTATCCAACTCTCCCAGCTGCCCTGGTGATGGGTGGCTTGCTGGGTAATAATGAGGTTAGGGCTAGCTGTATATTATCAACTGGCCCTAATCCCGAAATTCATGGTGTCACGCCATTATTAGACATGACCACCATGAATTTCTAGTACAGATAAAAAAAAACACAACACAGAAAAATATTTTTATTAGAAATAAAACACAACACAATTAGTGACTCCATCTTTATTGAAATAAAGAACCTCCCTCCGCAGTAATCTTGGGTCAAGGGTCCCGCGCCGTCCAATCCGGATCCAATACCATCTGATCGGTTTGCTGGAAGGCAAAGCGATCAGATGATGTGTCAGGTTCAAGGGTCTGAATCACATGACACAGCAGCTGATTGTATAAACGGCTTTTATACAATCAGCTGATGCATCAGTGCAAAAAAAAAAAAAGCTACACACTTCTGTGCAGACTCCTGTCCGACAGCAGCAGCTGATAGTTTAGCCGGCCGGGCGTTAAAAAGCCGGCCTCACCGCTCAACTTATAGTATCAGCTGATTCCATCAGGTGACCACATCAGCTGATCATCGCCAGGTCTGAGAAAGAAAAAGAGAGAGAAAGAGAGAGAAAGAGAGAGAGAGAGAAAGAGAGAAGGAGAGAAAAAGGGAGAGAGAAAAAGAGAGAGAGAGAAAGAGAGAGAGAGAGAAAGAGAGAGAGAGAAAGAGAGAGACAGAGAGAGAGAAAGAGAGAGATAGAGAGAGAAAGAGAGAGAGAGAAATAGAGAGAGAGAAAAAAAGAAAAAGAGAGAAAAAGAGAGAAAAAGAGAAAAAAAAGAGAGAAAAAGAGAGAGAGAAAGAGAGAGAGAAAGAGGGAAAAAGAGAGAGAGGAATAGAGAGACAGAGAGAGAAAAACTGAGAAAAAGAGAAAAAGAGAGAGAAAAAGAGAGAGAAAAAGAGAGAAAGCAGCCTCATTCCGTTAATTGCACCAATTTTAGAGGTGTGTCCCACGGCTCACAGCTGATGTCCGGCTCCTCCCCTCAGTGCATAATTTAATTAAATTATAATTATAAATAAATAATTATAATTAATAAATATAATTTCTGCAAGAACTCGTGAACTAATTCTCCTTAGGCAGTAACTCTACCCATTGAACCACTGCCTCTAATGAAAAGCATAGGAAGATTTGGTAATCTTGACCTCTGCAGTAGAGAATCCAGAAGTGGATTATTCAGCTACAGAGAGAGAGAGAGAGAGAGAGAGAGAGAGAGAGAGAGAGAGGGGAAAAAGGGAGGAAAAAGAGAGAGAGAGAGAAAAAGAGAGAAAAAAAAGAGAGAGAAAGAGAGGGAAAAAGAGAGAAAAAAAGAGAGAGAGGGAAAAAGAGAGGAAAAAAAGAGCGAGAGAGAGAGGGAAAAAGAGAGAGAAAAAAGAGAGAGAGAAAAAGAGAGAAAAAAAGAGGGAAAAAGAGAGAGAAAAAAAGAGAGTGAGAAAGAGAGAGAGGGAGAGAAAGAAAGAGAGAGAAAGAGAGAGAGAGAGAAAGAGAGAGAGAGAGAGATCACACGCAGGCAGTACCTGGGTGAAGTCTCTGGTGACAGCGCGGCTCACTTCAGTTGTTGCGTGGAGCTGACACAGAGCGCTCATGTTCTACGGCGCTCCCTGTCAGCTTCATGTAGCAGAGCTGAAAGAGTCATGTGGATTACTTCGGACCTGGATTGTTGTTTGGGGATTAAAAAAGAGCTAAATGAGGGTTTTTTTTGTCTTTTATTCCAAATAAAGGATTTTTCATTGTGTGTGTTTATTTACTTCACTTACAGGTTAATCATGGAAGGTATCTCGGGGAGACGCCTGTCATGATTAACCTAACCTTATTACCCCAATTGCCACCGCGCCAGGGCAATACGGGATGAGTCGGGTAGAGTCCCAGGACTGTCACATCTAATGGATGCGGCAATTCCGGGCGGCTGCTGGCTGATATTGTTAGGGTGGTGGGCTCCCCATAACGTGTGGTTTTATCTTGGCTGGTATCAAAATTGGGGGAACAGCAGTTTTGTTTTTTTTATTATTTATTTATTTATTTTACTGCACGATATAGACCCGCCCACCGGCGGCTGTGATTGGTTACAGTAAGACAGCTGTCACTCATCATGGGGGCATGTCTGACTGCAACCAATCATGGTCGCCGGTGGGCGGGGAAAGCAGGGAATACCAGATTGAATAATGAGCAGCAGCCATTTTCAAAAGAGGAAAAGCCGACGTAGCTTTCTGACAGCCGTGCAGCGCCGCGCCCATGATCGGTGAGTAGGAAAGAGAGAGGGATTGTGCTGGGGACGCAGGATGCATGCAGAAATGCAACGTGCGCACATAGCCTTACTGTAAAAAGCCACGCTTTTGGTGATCGAACTGTTATGGAACGGTAACTCGAACTGCCGAACTTGAAGCAAACCCTTCGAGTACGTCAAACGACTCGAAAACCACCCAAAATCACTTGAATTTGAAATTGGCGAACGGTTTGATTCGAACATCGCTCATCTCTAGTTAGGACTACATTTTCTTCTGTTTCTAGGGCACCTTTTGGGTCTGTAACATATGGACTAGGGATGATCGAATATCTCAAATAATTGGCTTCGCGAATATTTGCTGAATAGGTCGCCGCTATTCGACTATTCGCGAATATTCGATGCGCAATGTAAGTCTATGGGAAACCTAAATAACAACTGTTCGGAACTATTAGGGCTTCCCATAGACTTACATTGCACATCGAATATTCGCATAGTGGCGACCTATTCGTTGGATATTCGCGAAGCCAAATATTTGAGGTATTCGATCATCCCTAATAAGGACCAAAGTTTTATTTTTTGGAGTTTGACAAAAGAATAACAGCCTTTAGTGTCACTAAGTGACATAATACACTTTACAATAGCAAAGAAAATGGTAATAGGCTTATCAGTATGATATCATATGGATGCAGGGATTGTAATCCACACACACGTGCTGACACAGAGAATGCTTTATTAACCTTGGTTCATTGCTGATCCTGTTCTATCACTATTACTGTGCACTTATTTTACTTTATCAACATGAAAAATCTGTATTTCCAGCTCTGTATCGCATTGTGTAATTGTAGTAGTGTATTGCACCCAGCAGTGCACTCCGTGAACTGTACAGGAATATTCACATGCCGTTTCTGCAAGTTCACAGACCTGATTATCTATTGCAGAGAACTATAGACATTATGTCAGGTCATATTGCGCCTTTAACCTACAGTTGCCGACCTCACCTGACTAATGACCCACCTCCCATTCCCATCACCTCATCTGTCGTCTTCAGGAGGAGACTAGCTGTGATTTATGTTAAGTAGTTCAGGAAATTAACTTTCTAACAAATAACAGATTTTATACAGCGAACACAGTCAAAATAATTTCCTATGATATATATTATTGCATTGGAGTCATCACATAATGCTTTAAAGGGGTTGTCCATGTTTTTCACAAAAGTCTGCAGTTACTCTATGTGACTGCAGACTTGTGAATCCTCACATCACAGTGATGCATGCTGTGAGGATTCTCTCTTGCTGTGCCACATTGCTGCTAGACTAGACATGCCCAGCATTTCCCAATACAAAGGACTTGTGTGAGGCCAAGCACGTCTAGTCAGGATGTGGCTGGGAGCATGAATATCGCATACTTGCAGTCACGTGACCCTTTGGCCACTCCGCCGGTACTCAAATAACCTCATTGCGCACAGTGTGAAGATTTCCAAGTCTGCAATAACATAGAGTGACTGCAAATTTTCATAATAAAACCGGATAACCCCTTTAATAAAGGTGTCAATCCCACGAAAGCCAACATGGCCACCACTTTTTCTACCCATGTGGCATTGGGAAGTATTGATTCAGATGGATGTGAGGTATAATACCTTTAATCCCTTCTAATACCACAAGCACTTTTCATATAGTCACCATAACCGATCTCTCCTTTACAAAGTGACCCTGGGACAGAGGTATCAATCAAAGAAGAAGGCATAACAGTCTAGCTGCTATGAACTTGGATGCTATTTTCAGGTCAACATTGATCTGAAGAATGAGTGGTAGGAACTTGTCTCCCTAAGATATTTTTCCCAGATTTTGGAAGTGCATTAAATTGAAAGTCTGGGGTTTAACAACTGATGACTTCTCCATAGGATACATCATCAATATGAGATTGGTGGGGGTTCAACTCACAGCACCGACACCAACAGGGGAGTAATGATCGTGTCGCGGGTGGAGGAGGGGACGCTGCGCTCTCCCACTGCTCGGGTCCGGCTGCTGCTGCGGCTGCTGCTGCTCGGTGGTGGCTCGAGCGGTGGGCCGGATCCCGGGGACTCGAGCGGTGCTCCTCGCCCGTGAGTGAAAAGGGTGGGGATTGGATTGTGGGGATTTGGTTATTGTCCGTGACGCCACCCACGGATGTGGTGATATTGGTGACACCACCGCTGCTCTGGACGGGGATCCCGGGAGCGATGACAGGAAGCAGCCCGGATGTTAGTTCTCCCCTCCGTGGGTAGGGGGTTGGTTGTCCCAGGGCCCAGTGATGGGGTAGGGATGGATGGCAGGTGGGTTACGGGGCCTGGCGAGGTGCAGGGTCGCGGGGGCAATGTTGTGCCGCACGGCACGGTGGTACTCACTCAGCCAATGATGAGGACACAGTTCTCGGTATAACACTCGGCTGGATGGACGGGTCCCACAGACGGCTGCGGTGTTGTTTCTCCCGGCAGGTTGATGGTGACTGCCTTTCCCTGCACCTATGTAGTGTAACGGTTCCAATGAGTTCCCACCGGTAACCCGCTCCCCAGCTTGGATGGGTGCTGAAGGAGCCCCTTTTGCCCGCAGGCTCTGGCCCTGGGAACTTTATCCTTGGCGGTGACTGTGTTTCCCTCTCTCGGTTGGACGGTTGCCTTCTGACGGGACTTGGCTGCTGGGAAACCCAGGAGGTTCCCTTCGCTAACGAATTTGGCAAATTCACGGCGACTCCTAGCCTTGCCGGGGTCCGTAAGCCCCTGCCGGATGGTGCTGGCTTCTCTTTGCGTACCGGTCCGGTACTGCCGGGCCACCGCCCGTCCACGGTTCTTACGGCAAGCTCCAATAGGCCACTCCTGCAGACGGTCACCACCATCTGCCAAACTGGCCACACACCCGGACCAACTTCAGGCTTCTCTACTGCCACTTTCCTCCTTCCCCTTTCACCTCCAAAACTAAACTGCCTCTTTTCCCGCCTCCAGGACTGTGAACTCCTCGGTGGGCGGGACCAACCGCCTGGCCCACCCCCTGGTGTGAACATCAGTCCCTGGAGGAAGGCAACAAGGGTTTTTGTCTGACTTCGGTGTGCCTGACCGGGAGTGTGGGGTGTGTTGGTGTTGGTCTGTGACGTCCTGGCTTGTCCAGGGCGCCACATTCGCGGTCGCAGAGGTCAGAACTGAGCTCGGGGGTGGTCCTCTTGCTCCTGAATTAATGTCTATGACGGCGACAGGAGCGCAAATAGCTAGCAAGACCTGACCCACATATTCCCACCCCTATTGCACCTGTCAATCAAACAGCAGTGCATTGCAGTAACTTTACTTGCACATATTTCTGAAATAAAATATCCAATCTCTGAACAAAAGCTATGCTTACATTCAGCATCCTAGTGCCTGTATAGCATTGGCTTTACTTTATATATGAGAATCTCTGAGGTCCTAACCCACCTGGGATCAGTCGGTTACTATGTTGTGCTCACTGCAGCGCCACCTATGTCTTTTTTTCCTGCTTAGTGGGTGTGATACTCTTTTGCATAATACAGATTGGTGGACTGTAGTGACCATTTACTTTGCACAGTGATAGAGACAATGAGTGGCACTTTAAAGACATATTAATACATTTGGTCTGTCATTGTTCACCTGCTCTGGGATTTCTGTTATCATTTGTGATATAGTACTAGCTGCCCATTATGGTTGGATTTAAGATTTGCCATCCAGCTGCTATCTTATTTATATGTTTTAACATGTGTTGTTTTTAAAAAGAACCTTTTCATGTTATCACCATACTTAATAAATTTTGTAATTTTTTTGATCACTTGAAAAACTTGTGGTTCCTCATGTTATGGTCAGCTGGGGCACAATATCCCACAGATAGATAGTACAGTGTACAGATACTGCAATATAAGGAGTCGCAGGTAAAGTATACAATATCCAAAGGGGGTAGTGGATCAGCTGAGGGAGCAAGAAATATAGGCTCCAGTCTGTCGGCGGATAAGACCCAATGTGCGTCGCCACTCAAGTCATCTGACCGCTGCAGCTTTTCACCGGTTGCAAAGGTCTTTCTGCTGGAGGAATGGCGATAAATGCTCTTTCTGCATTACCGTAGACCATGGAGCAACTTAGTTATTAACAGACAAGTACTGCTGATAATTTATGTTGTTGGATGGTAAGGTAATTTACAATTTCAACTAAAATTAATGCTAATAGTACGGCCACACATAGCAGTTTAAGTGGTAAAATAGATTATAAGGTAATGTGTTTAAATTAATTGTTTATTGCTAATAGTTGCGCATTTTTACACAAATGCCATCATTAAGAATAAGGGTTAAATTTACATTCCTCTCCTTGTAATGTTTTCCTCAGAACAAGGTCATCTTGTGACTACACCTTAGCAATGTGCTCAGGGCCGGACTGGGAATAAAATTCAGCCCTGGCATTCGGAGGAGTGTAGCGCCCCTGAGACCCTCAGGGCACTACAGGGAACTGCATTCTCTTGGGGATGCAGGACCTACCTCCTGGGACCTGGAGTACCAGTGCCGATTCCACCAAAGCACAACCAAAATCCTAGTTCTCCACTCCACATTGGGCATAGAGGGTTAACCATGAAAGAGGATGGTCGCCATGAGAACGAATCCCTGGGTATAGCCAGCCTGGTGGGAGGGGTCAGCAGTCAGTCAGTAGTGAGGGGAAGTGAGAAGTGTGGGGACGTACCCGAGCTGGGTCCGTGTAACGGTGACCCTGGGAGCACAGGAGAGAGGTCGCCAGGACGGGTAATGTAGATACCGCTGGGACCGAAGCTCGATCATGGCACAGGGCTCTAGGTCAAGCGCAAGTTTTATACTGTTTGGCAAATACCTGCCCAGTGAGGACATCTTCACGGACGTCACCGAACCAAATAATCCAGGGGCATCAGCAGTAAGCTAGGATCGGGGTTCGGACACTTACCTCCCCTCAGGGTCCGCACTGCCCGCTGTATGGAGAAGGAGACTGAACCCCAAAAATGACAGTTGGGGCCTCCAAACGCTCCATGCTACGGGGACCCAATCAACTGAGAGTGCCGGGGACAGAGAAACCTGAACCAGCACCCCTGGGTCTAGAGTAAAGGTCCAGTCAAACTAAGCAACTTACCAGCGATCCCAACAACGATAGGGATCGCTGGTAAGTTGCTAGGAGGTTGCTGGTGAGATGTCACACTGCGACGCTCCAGCGATCCCACCAGCAACCTGACCTGGCAGGGATCGCTGGAGCGTCGCTACACGAGTTGCTGGTGAGCTCACCAGCAACTAGTGACCAGCCCCCAGCGCCGCGTGGAAGATGCTGCGCTTGGTAACTAAGGTAAATATTGGGTAACCAACCCGATATTTACCTTGGTTACCAGCGCACGGAGCTACACGTGCAGAGAGCAGGGAGCAGCGCACACTGAGCGCTGGCTCCCTGCTCTCCTAGTTACAGCACACATCGGGTTAATTACCCGATGTGTACTGCAGCAACATGTGCACAGAGCAGGGAGCAGCGCACAATGCTTAGCGCTGGCTCCTTGCTCTCCTAGCTACAGCACACATCGGGTTAATTAACCCGATGTGTCCTGCAGCTACATGTGCACAGAGCAGGAGCCGGCACTGACAGTGAGAGCGGCGGAGGCTGGTAACAAAGGTAAATATCGGGTAAGCAAGGACAGGGCTTCTTGGTTACCCGATGTTTACTGTGGTTACCAGCCTCCGCAGACGCCGGCTCCTGCTGCCTGCACATTCAGTTGTTGCTGTCTCGCTGTCACACACAGCGATCTGTGCTTCACAGCGGGACAGCAACAACTACAAAATGGCCCAGGACATTCAGCAACAACCAACGACCTCACAGCAGGGGCCAGGTTGTTGCTGGATGTCACACACAGCAACATCGCTAGCAACGTCACAAAAGTTGTTCATTAGCAGCGATGTTGCTAGCGATGTTGCTTAGTGTGACGGGGCCTTTAGTAGAGACTGTTAAAGACAACCTGGTGTGGTTTCCATTATTACCCCCCTGATATCTCCTACTTTCAGCAGCAGCGGTCCGCCATCTTTAACTGCAACCCGCAGGTGGCGTCACATGACAAAAACTCTTATCTCCCCTGTAAATACTCCCTTTACTAAAAGGGGCCCAGGGCACGGGACCGGGCAACGGCCACAAGAGTGACATTCCCATTTGTTACCGCCCGGGACTGAGTACCCCATATCCCTGGGCGATACAGGAGCACAGGCCCACTTGTCGCGTGGTGAATGTGTAATATCTTTGTGCACTTGTAGATTGTGTAACACGACCATATAACATGCAGTCACGGCTGCGTCCAGTATTACAGCTCAGGCCTATTTATTGCTCTTAGTAGCAGGACTTGGTGAAGCCGCTATTTTCCTACAGAGCTGGGTCCCATAGATAATGAAGAGGATGCTGCTCTTCATATAATGCTACAGCTTCATCATATAGCTAATGGGCAGGAAGGCAAAATCAGATCCCGAGTCTGAACTAATATTATTGACCTATTCTACAGATAGGTGATCAGGGAAGCTGTCGTTTTCACTGGTGATCATTTTGGATACATACCACTTAGGGAATGTGCATAACACTATGAAAAACACTCAAAATTAATGAACATCTGCATCTACTCACTGTGCACAGGTTCAGACTTTCGAGCATCTTTAATAAACTTCAGGTTTCTACAACCACCAAGCGGTTAAAAGAAGTGACCGGTTCATTCTTCTGTGTTTTCCACTAGGAAGACGCTCTGTACTTTACAATGCAGATCAATGAAAAGGCTCGGAAGATGCCCTGACAGCTTTTGTTGTGTTTACCATCGCTTTTTCTTAAAAGCGCAGTAAAAAAATATGTGACAAAAACAATGGGAAAACACAAAAAAAAATAAAAAAAATAAAAATGTTCAATATGTGCCGCCCCTGTGCCAGCAACCGCCGCTGCTCGGGCCCGCTCCTTCAGGGGTGGTGGCTCGAGGGTCTCTGGACCCGGGGGTCTCGCGGACAGTCCGAATAAATGGGGGGACGTAGATGTACAGGCTGGGCCGTAGTAAGTTCGTGATGCCACCCACGGTGTGTGGTGAGGTGGGACACCACCGCTGCTGTTATGGGGCACCCGGGGGCGATGTTAAGCAGCAAGTTATTAACCCCTCCGTGGGCAGGGATGGTGGCCCCGGGACCCGGTTACTCAGTGCAGGGGATGGCGACCGCAGGGGGTGCTTGTGTACTCACTGTTAGTAAAACACACAAGTCTCTGGTAAACCAAGGTGATGGTGGCTGGTGCCGCAGCCGGTTGCGTTCGGGTCCCCCCACCCGGCTGGTGGTCTCTATCCTTTTCCTGCACTGCTTTGTGTAAGATGGACTTTCCTAGTGTTAAACTCAGGAGTCCGCTCCCGGCTGGATGTGGTCTAAGGAGCCGTGCCCGCAGACGAGGGCCCGTGGGATCTATGGGCCCTGGCGGTGACCTCTTATCCCTAATCGGTGGGCTGTTGTCATTTATGAGGGACTTTGCGTGGGACAGGACCTCTAGTCCTGGCCTCAATCGGTTAATTAACCAGTTCCGCTTGATTCTGGTCCTGGCTTCAGGATCTGAGTACCCCCCTTTGTGCTACAGTTTCCGGGTCGGTTCCCTGTGTCAGTACCGGCGGGCTACAAACCTTTCCCGGTCCACCTCGGTTCTGCCGAGCCGTCTTCCCGTCTCCTGCTGACGGAGACCACCGTCTGCCTCCTAGCCAGTGGCACCAGGGCTCCTACCCTGGTACCGTTCAATTTGAACTTCCTTGCTGGAGCTACACTTAGCTCCAGCCCACACTCCTCTCCAAACTGAACCACAAACTGATCTCAACTTAACTGGTTGCTTTCCCGCCCCGAGCTGTCTAGACCCCTGGGTGGGCATGTCCCAACCGCCTAGTCACGCCCACTGGTGTGTCTATCTTTCCCTAAGGGGGGGTGACTAGGGTTTTCTGGTTGGCTGTCTGTTTCCTAGTGAGGGAACGGTGTGATGCGGGAGCCTAACTGTGACTACCTGGTTTTGCCAGGGTGTCACAAATACCATATAAAAACTATCCAGGTAACTACTGTAAAACTATACAGAGGATGGTTCAGGGAAAAAAAAGCTTTGATTTTCAACATCTTCTCCTGTACTTTGTGTACATATCTTTAAGTTTTCCGGTTTTGGAAACCCATTCCCTGCATTGTTTATTTTATTCACTCTCCCCAGATTTGCTATTAGGGTTCTTTCACACTACGTTTTTTTCATTTGCGTCCTGAACGTTTAACGCAAAAACGGATCCAGTACAAATGCATTTTCATTTCAATGCATTTGCAATGGACTCGCGTCAACATGTGTTCACATGCGGTTGTGTGCTGTACAGTCAGGATCCAGTGACTTGTAGTATTTTAAATTTTTTCAAAAACGCTATTTATAGTGTTTTTGACCCGCGTTCAAATACTGCATGTCCCTAGATCCTGACTGTACCGCACGCAACCGCATGTGAACGGTGATATGCTGATAGACAGGATCCTGTTTGCTGCACTGAGCATGTCCAGAAACCAGCTTGACGTGATGACAGTCTCTCTCTCTCAGCAGCTGATTGGCTACAACGTTGTTGATGTGATGTCAGAGATGCAGACAATTATAGACACCACATGCAACAGCAGTTTGTATTTTTTATAACAAAAAGGATGCATCAGACATCAAGAGGATATGAGCATTCAGCGTCATTGAAGGGGTACTTACATGAATACATCACTTGAACCACCATCAGTACATTAATATATGACTAGAACCAAGTTTTGAATATTTGAGGAGGATTTGGAGAGATTCTGCTAAGTTTCTGCTTAAAAAAAAATGTGTACACAAATGTTAATTTATACTGTTTTTGGAGCAGAATCTTGCCAAATTCTGTTTATAATCTCAAAACAAGTTTTGAGGATTTTTAAGCTTTCACATAACCATGAAACTTGTTTTGGATTATTAAATGTGTACAAGCCCAGAACCACCATCAGTACATGAATGCCACACCAGAACCATCATCAGCATATGAATGCAGCACCAATACCACCATCAGCACATGGAAACAGCACCAGACCCACCACTAGCACATGAATGCAGCACCAGAATCACCATCAACACATGAATGCAGTGTCATAACCACCGTCAGTACATGAATTCAGCATTGGAACCACTGTTGGTACATGAATGTAGCATCAAAACCACAGTCAGCACATGAATGCAACATCAAAACTACCGTCAGTACATGGATAAATCATCATGCTTAGCCCAATGTAGCATTGTATCACATGAATCTACAACTCACAGTTTGTCCTTAACAATGTGCTCCTCAGACCATCTGGGGGCATCCCAGCTCTGGACCAGACCCTAATCAGAGGACAATAAAACTTTCACACTGCTTATCTATGAACTGCTGCAATATTTATGGCCACAACAGTTTGTCCTCTTGCCATAGTGATAGTTCTGCTTTACATACCTTGCTTTATTTACTGCTTCATTCTATGTCCTGTTGTGTATAAATATGTGACTCTTCAGATTTTGTGTTATACTGAGCCTGAAGAAGAGACCTGAGTAGTCTGGAAAGCTTGCTATTATTACTAGAGATGAGCGAACCGGTCCCGGTTCGGCTCGAGGTCGGCTCGCCGAACGGGGGTCCCGTTCGAGTTTGGTTCGTCGAACGTTCGACGAACCAAACTCGAACGTATAGGCTATAATGGGAGGCAATCACAAACACATAAAAATGCATTATAAATGTACACAAACAGTTAATAAACATTGCCATAACACTTACCGGTCCTCGCGATCCCTTCTGCACTCTGTCTCCTGCCGCTATTCCATCCGATGATCGCTAAATCCTCCCGGTGACCTGCACTGCCAGCAGAGATGCAGGACCTATCGTGACGTCAAAATAGCCATGTGACCAGTCACGTGGCTATTCTCATTGGCTACAGACTGGTCACATGACTATGACACGTCATGTAGGACCTGCGAGTGCATCTCTCCGGTACACGGTGCACATATGTGTATCGCCGTGTACCGGCGACATGCTCTAGCACACGGTCGACTCCCCGTTCCGTTAGGGACCGGCTGACACAGCCGGTCATTAACGGAGATCACCGTTGCCATAGCAACGCAGTTAGCGGTGACGTCACCGCTAACCGCGGCCCCGAGAGCACCGTTGCTATGGTAACGCATCTGTCAATGTTACCGCTGTTACCGCTGACAGCCAGCACTGATCACTCACGGAGTGAAGGCTGCACGCTGCTTCCAGACTGTAGTGAGGATTGTAGTGAGGATGAGGTTCCCCAGCCCCAAGTGATGAGCTGGTGCACCTCATCCTCACTACAATCGTCACTACTACTACACTAGTGAGGATTGTAGTGAGGATGAGATGCCTCAGCCCATGATGGGCTGGGGAACCTCATCCTCACTACAATCGTCACTACTACTACACTAGAAAGAAAGAAGACAGAAGAGCAGGATCGTGGAGGGCTTACAGGGGGTAATAAAGATGGAGTCTCTAATGTGTCTGTGTATTTATTTCTGTTAAAGTATTTTTTCTCTGTGTATTGTTTTTTTTAACCCCTTATTGGAGATTTTTAATGGCCGGGTCAAACGTGCCTGACATTAAGAATCTCTGGCTTAATACTGGCTAGTAAAACAAAGCCAGTATTAACTCATGATTACCCAACAAGCCACCCGGCTCCAGGGCTGTTGGAAGAGTTGGATACAGCGCCAGATGATGGCGCTTCTATGAAAGCGCCATTTTCTGGGACGGCTGCGGACTGAAATCCGCAGCAGAGGCGCCCAGAAACCTCGGGCTAACCTGTGCTGCGGATTCCAATCCCCAGCTGCCTAGTTGTACCCGGCTGGACACAAAAATGGGGCGAAGCCCACGTCATTTGTTTTTTAATTATTTCATGAAATAAGTGAAATAATTAAAAAAAACGGGCTTCCCTATATTTTTGGTTCCCAGCCGGGTACAAATAGGCAACTGGGGGTTGGAGGCAGCCCGTGGCTGCCTGCTGTACCTGGCTAGCATACAAAAATATGGCGAAGCCCACGTCATTTTTTTGGTGGGCAAAAAAATTCTGCATACAGTCCTGGATGGAGTATGCTGAGCCTTGTAGTTCTGCAGCTGCTGTCTGCTCTTCTCCATACAGATAGACAGCAGCTGCAGAACTACAAGGCTCAGCATACTCCATCCAGGACTGTATGCAGAAGTTTTTTGCCCCCTGAAAAAATTATGTGGGCTTCGCCATATTTTTGTATGCTAGCCAGGTACAGCAGGCAGGTACGGCTGCCCCCAACCCCCAGTTGCCTATTTGTACCCGGCTGGGAACCAAAAATAAAGGGAAGCCCTTTTTTTATTATTTCATGAATTTCATGAAATAATTAGAAAACAAATGACGTAGGCTTCGCCCCATTTTTGTGTCCAGCCAGGTACAACTAGGCAGCTGGGGATTGGAATCCGCAGCACAGGTTGGCCTGAGCTTTCTGGGGCCCACTGCTGCGAATTGCAGTCTGCAGCCGCCTCAGAAAATGGCATTTTCACAGTGAATGTAACACCAAGCAGTGGGGGTTAGCAGCCAGTAGCTGCTTGGATTACCCTTAGCTAGCAATACAAAAAATGCAGCGGGAGCCCATATATATTTTTTTTTAATTATTTATTTAAATAACTAAAAATAAAATGGGCTTCCCTGTATTTTGATTGCTGGACATCACAGTGCTGTAAAAATAAATCTTTAAAAAAATGACGTAGCGCTCCGCGGTATTTTTGATTCTCAGCGCAGATAAAGCAGACAGCGATGGGTTGCCACCCCCATCTGCCTGCCGTTACCTTGGTTGGCAATCAAAATACAGGGAAGCCCATTCATTTTTTCTATTTAAAAAATAGTTAAAAAAAAAAATGACGTTGGGTCCCCCCATTTTTGATAGCCAGCTAGGGTAAAGCAGACGGCTGTAGCCTGAAAACCACAGCTGGCAGCTTTACCGTGGTTGGGGATCCAATGTGGAGGTCCCCTCAGGCTCTTTTTTATAATTATTGTATAAATATTAATAATTACACAATAAAAGTAGGGTCCCCCCCAAATTGGATCACCAGCCAAGGTAAAGCGGACAGCTGTGGTCTGGTATTCTCAGGGTGGGAAGGTCCATAGTTATTGGGCCTTCACAGCTTAAAAATAGCAGGCCGCAGGCACCCCAGACGTGGCGCATCCACTAGATGCGCCAATCCTGGTGCTTCACCCCAGTTCATCCCGTGCCCTGGTGCAGTGGCAAACGGGGTAATAAATCGGGTTGATACTAGCTGTAAAGTAACCTGAGATCAAGACCAGCAGTTTGTGATGTCATGGCGTCTATTAGATACTCAACATCATAAACTGTCAGTACTAACAAAAAAAAAAAAATCGACAAAAGAAATTTATTTGAAAAAACAGTCCCTAAAACATTTCCTCTTTCACCAATTTATTGTAAGAAAAAAAATAAAGGGGTCCCACGACGACTCTGGACCGTCTAGAATATGGGGGGGAGACACTCAGGGAACGCATCCCCCATTTTCTAGGAGTGCGGACCCTTCATGTGAGGAGTGTGGGTGCAATGAATCTGCACTCACTCTTCTCGGGTCCACAGCAGCAGAGTCCATGTCGTAATGGTTGCTACCAAAGCTGCAATGCCCTGCTCATGAGGTAAGGGCATGTCTAATCAGGAGAACTACTGTAGAGGAAGCTCTGCTCACTGGTATATAGGTGCTCAGAGGTAAAAATAGATAAAATTAGTGAGTAACCTCGGCACTCTAAATCTCCCAGACTAAGTCAGTAAGTCACAACGGATAGTAATGCAAAATCACTCTTTATTGGTCCGTATTAAGAAAAAAATTTTTTTCATAAGCATATATGTTTTTGTCCAAAACAAGTTACAAATGACGTTTCGGCCTGAGCCTTCGTCAGATTGGACTTATCTGCATGTAATCATGAAAAATGACAATAATCAGTATCACATAAGAGTGAGAGAACAATAACATAAACTCGAACAATGTAGAGGTACAATTGGGATGCAGCAAAAAAATTGCAACACAGCAAGAAATGAAACACATGATACAAATGTCATAATACAGTACAAGGACAATATAGTAATGACAAATATGGGGTCAGAGTATACTTAGACAGCTCTGGTACGAAAGAGATGTCAATCATAAAGTAACATGTGCAGTAGGTGTAGAGCTACAGTGTGCATGGCAGAGCTAATGGGTAGACCGACCATAGAAAAAGAATGGAGAAAAAGTGGAGAAAAAGTGGAGAAAAAAATGGAGAAAAAAATGGAGAAAAAGTGGAGAAAAAGTGGAGAATAAGTGGAGAATAAGTGGAGAATAAGTAAAGAAAAAGTGGAGAAAAAGTGGAGAAAAAGTGGAGAAAAAGTGGAGAAAAAAATGGAGAAAAAGTGGAGAAAAAGTGGAGAAAAAAAATGGAGAAAAAGGGGAGAAAAAGTGGAGAAAAAGTGGAGAAAAAGTGGAGATAAAGTGGAGAAAAAGTGGAGAAAAAAATGTAGAAAAAGTGGAGAAAAAGTGGAGAAAAAAAATGGAGAAAAAGTGGAGAAAAAAATGTAGAAAAAGTGGAGAAAAAAAAATGGAGAAAAAGTGGAGAAAAAAATGGAGAAAAAGTGGAGAAAAAAATGGAGAAAAAGTGGAGAAAAAGTGGAGACAAAGTGGAGAAAAAGTGGAGAAAAAGTGGAGAAAAAAATGGAAAAAAAGTGGAGAAAAAGTGGAGGAAAAGTGGAGAAAAAAGTGGAGAAAAAGTGGAGAAAAAGTGGAGAAAAAAATGTAGAAAAAGTGGAGAAAAAGTGGAGAAAAGAATGGAAAAAAAGTGGAGAAAAAGTGGAGAAAAAAATGGAGAAAAAGTGCAGAAAAAGTGGAGAAAAAGTGAAGAAAAAAAATGGAGAAAAAGTGGAGAAAAAAATGGAAAAAAGTGGAGAAAAAGTGGAGAAAAAAATGGAGAAAAAGTGGAGAAAAAGTAGAGAAAAAGTGGAGATAAAGTGGAGATAAAGTGGAGAAAAAGTGGAGAAAAAGTGGAGAAAAAGTGGAGAAAAAAATGTAGAAAAAGTGGAGAAAAAGTGGAGAAAAAGTGGAGAAAAAGTGGAGAAAAAAATGTAGAAAAAGTGGAGAAAAAGTGGAGAAAAAAATGGAAAAAAGTGGAGAAAAAGTGGAGAAAAAATGGAGAAAAAGTGGAGAAAAAGTGGAGAAAAAGTGGAGAAAAAAAATGGAGAAAAAGTGGAGAAAAAAATGGAAAAAAAGTGGAGAAAAAGTGGAGAAAAAGTGGAGAAAAAAATGTAGAAAAAGTGGAGAAAAAGTGGAGAAAAAAATGGAGAAAAAGTGGAGAAAAAAGTGGAGAAAAAGTGGAGAAAAAAATGGAGAAAAAGTGGAGAAAAAAAATGGAGAAAAAGTGGAGAAAAAGTGGAGAAAAAGTGGAGAAAAAAATGGAGAAAAAGTGGAGAAAAAGTGGAGAAAAAGTGGAGAAAAAGTGGAGAAAAAGTGGAGAAAAAAATGGAGAAAAAGTGGAGAAAAAGTGGAGAAAAAAAATGGAGAAAAAGTGGAGAAAAAAATGGAAAAAAAGTGGAGAAAAAGTGGAGAAAAAGTGGAGAAAAAGTGGAGAAAAAGTGGAGAAAAAAAATGGAGAAAAAGTGGAGAAAAAGTGGAGAATAAGTGGAGAAAAAGTGGAGAAAAAAAGGAGAAAAAATGGAAAAAAAAGTGGAGAAAAAGTGGAGAAAAAGTGGAGAAAAAGTGGAGAAAAAAATGGAGAAAAAGTGGAGAAAAAGTGGAGAAAAAGTGGAGAAAAAAAATGGAGAAAAAGTGGAGAAAAAAATGGAAAAAAAGTGGAGAAAAAGTGGAGAAAAAGTGGAGAAAAAGTGGAGAAAAAGTGGAGGAAAAAGTGGAGAAAAAAATGGAGAAAAAGTGGAGAAAAAGTGGAGAAAAAGTGGAGAATAAGTGGAGAATAAGTGGAGAAAAAGTGGAGAAAAAAATTGAGAAAAAGTGGAGAAAAAGTGGAGAAAAAGTGGAGAAAAAAAATGGAGAAAAAGTGGAGAAAAAAATGGAAAAAAAGTGGAGAAAAAGTGGAGAAAAAGTGGAGAAAAAAAATGGAGAAAAAGTGGAGAAAAAAATGGAAAAAAAGTGGAGAAAAAGTGGAGAAAAAGTGGAGAATAAGTGGAGAATAAGTGGAGAAAAAGTGGAGAAAAAAATTGAGAAAAAGTGGAGAAAAAGTGGAGAAAAAGTGGAGAAAAAAAATGGAGAAAAAGTGGAGAAAAAAATGGAAAAAAAGTGGAGAAAAAGTGGAGAAAAAGTGGAGAAAAAAAATGGAGAAAAAGTGGAGAAAAAAATGGAAAAAAAGTGGAGAAAAAGTGGAGAAAAAGTGGAGAAAAAAATGGAGAAAAAGTGGAGAAAAAGTGGAGAATAAGTGGAGAAAAAGTGGAGAAAAAGTGGAGAAAAAAAATGGAGAAAAAGTGGAGAAAAAGTGGAGAAAAAGTGGAGAATAAGTGGAGAAAAAGTGGAGAAAAAAATGGAGAAAAAGTGGAGAAAAAGTGGAGAAAAAAATGTAGAAAAAGTGGAGAAAAAATGGAGAAAAGGTGGAGCACCCTTTGGTGCCTTTCATGTGGCACTAAGTGGTGCTTAGCTTTGTATTTAGCCAAAAAAAATGAAAAAAAAAAAATGACGTAGGGTTCCCCCTAGTTTTGTAGCCAGCTAGGGTAAAGCAGACGGCTGCAGCCTGCAGACCACAGCTGGCAACCTCACCTTGGCTGGTAATCCAAAACTGAGGGCACCCCACGCTGTTATTTTAAATTAAATAAATAATTAAAAAAAAAACACGTAGGGGTCCCCCAAAATTGGATCACCAGCCAAGGTAAAGCAGACAGCTGGGGCCTGATATTCTCAGACTAGGGAGGTCCATGGTTATTGGACTCTCCCCAGCCTAAAAATAGCAGGCCGCAGCCGCCCCAGAAGTGGCGCATCCATTAGATGTGCCAATCCTGGTGCTTCGCCCCAGCTCATCCCGCGCCCTGGTGCGGTGGCAAACGGGGTAATATATGGGGTTAATACCAGATGTGTAATGTCACCTGGCATCAAGCCCTGGGGTTGGTGAGGTCAGGCGTCTATCAGATACCCGACATCACCAACCCAGTCAGTAATAAAAAAAAATAGACGACAAACACATTTTTATTTGAAAAAACACTACCCAATACATTCCCTCTTTAACCAATTTATTAGAATGAAAAACAAATCCAGGTCTGGTGTAATCCAAGGGGTTGCCATGACGATCCACACTGTCCCAGTCAATGAAGAGCAGGATGTTCCCCATTGGCTGGGAGAGCAGTGCAGTGACCTGAGCTAACATCAATGGGTCAGCCCAGGTCACTGCAGGGCATGACAAGTGCTGCTGTCAGCGAGGTACATTACCTGCGCTGATCTCCTGCACTGCTGACAGCACCTGTCACTGAGTTCAATGACCTTCACAGCCAAGTATCGCGAGAGGTCTGTGACGTCACCGCTAGTCAGTCTCGGGTCGGAAGCGAGAGGTGATGTGACAAGCGGCGGCCATGGAGGACAGTGACAGCGCTGAGGTCGGGATGGCGGGACTTCATCACCGCAGGTAAGCCGAGCGGGGGGGGAGGAGTGTGTGTGTGTGTGAGTGTGTGTGTGTGTATGTATGTATGTGTACATGCCGCGGGCAGGAGGGGGCGGAGCGAGCTGAGCGGGGAAGTGTGGGCTTCCTGCACGTAACTAAGATAAACATCGGGTTACTAACCAAAGCGCTTTGGTTGGATACCCGATGTTTATCTTGGTTACCAGCTTGTGGCAGGCTGCCAGCGATGGCTCCTGCACACTGTAGCTGTAAAAAGCCCTGCTTTTTGCTGCTAGAACCGTTCTCGAACGTATCTAGAACTATCGAGCTTTTGCAAAAAGCTCGAGTTCTAGTTCGATCTCGAACAGCCCCCAAAATCACTCGAGCTTAGAACTGGAGAACCTCGAACCGCGAACCGCGCTCAACTCTAATTATTACCATCTTTTCAGTTAGCCATTAAAAGGTATCAACCACTGAGGACTTCAGTTGTTTTAAACAATTTTTTATCCTTAATAATGGTAAGGCGATGCTGGGAGTTGTTGTCAAAAAATATCAAACTGCAGACCATACAGGAACAACAGTACTGATAAGATTCAGGAAGTATCACAAATAAACATTTACATCCAGGTACCTTATAGGTGACATCGTCTCTGATCGTAGTCGTTCTCTTCCTTTTTGCCTCCACATGATGAGATTTCATGCCCACAGATCATCTCTGAATGACCTCCCTCTTTGTTCTTCAGCAGCACTTCCTGACACAGTGCCTTAAAAATAAAAGTATTATTATACTGCCCCATAAATATAAATATCTTCCATGCTGCACCCCTGAATAAATAATTGATGTGCTTCCTTCACACAATATCTCCAACCACATACACACTGCCCTTATCCAAATATGCCCCCACATTGCCCCTCTTCATACTAAACCCTCAACACAACCCCTCTTAAAAATATCCCTCACATTGCCCCTCCCCATAATATTCCACCTACACTGTCTCTCTGAAAAATATTCCAACCACACTGGAACTCTCCAAAATATACCCTCCATACTGGCCCTCTCCATAACACAGCACAACAATGTTTTTGCTACTGAGGGTAAAACATGTGTTCTTTACTAATTTGAACATGCTGATTCCAAATATGAACTCAGAATTTGCACAGCACGTCCAGATTTTGAGTTATACTTAGAAAAGGCCATACGCCTATTCAGGCATTGTTGAAGATATTCTTACACACATTCGTTGACCTCCCCGGACCTATCCGGGCATGTCCAGACAGGTATGGGAGCTGATATCAGCACTAACCAGTTATGGCTATATGTAGGACCTATCCAGACATGTCCAGACATGTCTGGGAGCTGATGTCAGCATTAACCAGTTATGGCTATATATAGGGAGTGCTGACACCAGATTTACAGATAACTGTTGGACAGTGTTCAATAAAGTTTTCTTTTAAAGCAAGTAGTGCGATTTATCTGGATTACAATGAATAGACGTAAATGTCTTAAGGACCCGGACAATTTTTGTTATGTTTGCGGGAAATTTATTACGTTTGATCAACGCAAGAATTTGACCAGAAGAGTAAGAGTTGCTTACAAGTATTATTTTGATTGTCAAGTAGGAGATCAGGATAAAAACTGGGCACCTCATGTGTGTTGCACTGTGTGCTACTCTGGGCTAACGCAATGGTTGAATGGGAAAAGAAAAGGATTGACATTTGCAGTGCCCATGGTTTGGCGTGAACAGAAAGATCATAGTTCGAACTGTTATTTCTGTATGACTAAAATTGCCAGATATTCAAAGAGGAATAAATCACAAATTGTGTACCCTGACTGTGAGTCTGCTCGTAAGCCATTACCACACGATGCGGAGAATCCAGTGCCTGTTCCTCCTTCACCAGTCGCTGCTACTGAGACAGACAGTGATAGCTCAGATCCTAATAAAAAAGATGATGGCAGCGATGATGAATTTCATGCCCAAGAAGATCAGGAATATCAGAAGAGTAAGCCACACCTACTAAACCAATCTGATTTAGATGATCTGATACGAGATCTGTCGTTGTCTAAAGAGAAATCAGAACTGTTAGCCTCTAGACTTCAGGAATGGAATTTGTTACAAGAAGGCACATCAATATCACACTTTCGTTATCGACACAAAAAGTTAGCTTCATACTATGTCATGGAAAATGGTGTCTGCTTCTGTACTGATGTGAATGGGCTTATGCTAGAGTTGGGTTGTAGACATTTTCCAGATCAATGGAGACTGTTCATAGACTCTAGTAAAGCAAGCTTGAAAGCTGTTCTGTTGCACAATGGCAATGAAAAGCCATCTGTCCCCATTGCACATGCGGTTGGAATGAAAGAGACCTATGCTTCTATGCAGATCATTCTGAAATTGATTAAATATTCAGAACATCAATGGAACATTTGTGCTGACCTCAAAGTTGTTGCACTAGTCCTTGGTTTGCAGTTAGGTTACACTAAGCATATGTGCTTTCTGTGCCTATGGAACAGTCGAGATGACAACAACCATTATAAAATTAAACGGTGGCCCAATAGAGATGAACATAAGATTAGTAAGCACAATGTTCAATACGAATCACTTGTCGATCCACTTAAAGTTTATCTTCCACCTCTTCACATTAAACTAGGACTAATGAAAAATTTTGTAGTAGCAATGGATCGTCAAGGGAATGGATTTAAGTATCTGAAGGAAAAGTTTAGTGCATTGAAAACTGAGGCCAAACTCAAAGCAGGAATCTTTATTGGTCCTGAAATCCACCAACTAATCCATGATGAAATCTTCAAGAAAGAACTCACCCCACTTGAACTAACTGCATGGGATGCATTTATATTAGTAGTTCAAAACTTCCTTGGAAATGAAAGCGCAGAAAACTATGCTGAACTAATAGACAATATGCTTCAAGCATACGAAATGCATGGTGCCCGAATGTCATTGAAAATGCATTTCCTACATTCACATCTTGACTTCTTTCCTCCAAATATGGGTAATGTCAGTGACGAACATGGTGAGAGATTCCACCAGGACATTTCTACTATGGAAAAAAGATAGCCAGGTCGCTTTAACCCCAACATGATGGGCGATTACTGCTGGTTTTTGCAACGGGCCACTAGGACCACTCACAAGCGCAAAAGCAAGTGCCTGAAGCACTTTTAAAAGTACTCTGCTGAGTTCAAGGCGATTTCTTAAGCTACTATAAGTGATTTTTAAGTTTTTTGGTTTATTTACCTATACTTCTTTTTCAATAAAAATGATAATACATGTTGTGAAACTGTGGGACATAACGATTCTGTATCTTTATTAATTGCTTATTTTAATTTTCACAAAAATTGGAATAACTTAATATCCTGACGTGCTACAAAAAAACTAACTTCAGATTTGGATTCAGCGCATTCGATTTAGTATAGCGCACATGGTTTTTGCCAAGTAGCAGACAAAAAGTGTTTATTTGTTGTGCTGTGTAATATACCCCCACGCTGCCCCTCTCCATAATATACCCCCATGCTGCCCCTCTCCATAATATACCCCACACTGACACCCTCCATAATATACCACCATGTTGCCTCTCTTCATAATATACCCTCATGCTGCCACTCCCCTTAATATACCCCTCATGCTGCCTCTCTCCATAACATACCCCCACGCTGCCTCTCCATAATATACCCCCATACTGCCCGTCTCCATAATATTTTGCCACACTGCCCCTCTCCAAAATGTCCCCCATATTGCGCCTCTCCACAATATTTCCCCGCGCTGCCTCTCTCCATAATATACCCCCATGCTGCCCCTCTCCATAATATTCTCCCAACTGATCCTCTCCATAATATACGCTCCACACTGCCCCTTTCCATAATATCCCCCAACACTGTCCCACTCCATAATATCCCCCACTGTCCCTGTCCATAATGTCTCCCCACACTCCCACACTGTCCCTCATAGTGTCCCGATGCACAGATTCTCTCCATAATGTCCCCCGCACTGTCCTCTTTATAATATACTCCCCACACTGCCTCTGTCCATAATTATCCCCCCCATATTGCCCTTCTGCAAAATATTCCCCCCACACTGGACTTTTTTAAAGTATCGCCCCCCCATCACACTGCTCCTCTGAATAAAGTACTTCCCCCACTGCCTCTCGCAAAGCTGTGTCCCTTTCACATTGATATCAGTTCATCTCCGGCTCCTCCATGGATCGCTTACCGCTGCCCGACATTTCTCCGACATGACATGTGATGCTGACCTCATCACTCTGCTGCATGACATGGCCCCAGTCCAAGCACTACACTGTTCAAATGTATTTACGTCTGAGAGAGGAAAATACATTTGATCATGAAGGAGGGAGCTGCGGTCGCCGACATTCTCCTCAGCAGCATGTACACTGGTCAGTATTTGCTTGCTTTGCGCACTTGATCGCACTGCATAGCAGGGCCAGGGTGGCACAGAACAGTACAGGGCACAGCCTCCTGGTCATGCGGGTTTCAGCTGTGCAGTGCGATCGTGTGCACAAGGTAAACTAATGCTGCCCGGGTGCATGCTGCTGAGGAGAATGACGGTGACTGTAGACTGAGGGTTCTACTACAGGGACTGGCCCTTCTGGCATTTGCCAGAATTGCCAGATGGTCAGTCCAGCCCTGAATGTGCTAGTCAAACTCCGACATTTAGTGGCCAACACATCAGAATGCTTTCTTATTTCCTCCCAGCAACTGCCAGCTTTCAGTCATGGGGGTGACATGGGTGTGTGCATGGAGCGATTACAGTCATCACTCACTATACTGTGATCGCAAGCTATAAGCACACCCCAGCACTTTGATTGACAGCTATCCTTGCACATAACTGAAAGCCAGTGTCTGCCGGCAGGAAATAAGTTCATTTTCTCCTAGTAACCGCACTTTCAGTAAGTCAACCAGGCACCGTTGTAACACTATTTACCTCCACATTAACCATATATCTGAAAGTAAATAGCGCTTTCCATGGTGACAGGTTCTCTTTAAGTAAGTGATGTCCAATAGTAGAAAACCACTTTAAGAAATTTCCTTATAATCAGATGATCTGCATCTATGTCTTTTTTTCAATAGTGCAACATGTCACATCACTGGGAACAAAAGCATCATCATTGCTGAAATATTGACGCTGAAGGAGGTGAGCATACATTGGTTTTATATTCTATGGGGTCTTGACATAATTAAGCAGATGTTGTCCAGTAGTACAGTCATGGCCAAACGTTTTGAGAATGACACCAAAATTATATTTTCGCATGATCTGTTGCCCTCTGGTTTTTAATTGTGTTTGTCTGATGTTTACATCACATACAGAAATATAATTGCAATCATATTATGAGTACCAAAAAGTTATATTGACAGTTAGAATGAGTTAATGCAGCAAGTCAATATTTGCAGTGTTGACCCTTCTTCTTCAGGACCTCTGCAATTCTCCCTGGCATGCTCTCAATCAACTTCTGGACCAAATCCTGACTGATAGCTGTCCATTCTTGCATAAGCAATGCTTGCATTTTGCCAGAATTTGTTGGTTTTTGTTTGTCCACCCGTCTCTTCATGATTGCCCACAAGTTCTCAATGGGATTAAGATCTGGGGAATTTCCAGGACATGGACCCAAAATCTCTATGTTTTGTTCCATGAGCCATTTAGTGATCACCTTTGCTTTATGGCAAGGTACTCCATCATGCTGGAAAAGGCATTGTTGGGCGCCAAACTGCTCTTTGACAGTTGGGAGAAGTTGCTCTTGGAGGACATTCTGGTACCATTCTTTATTCATGGCTGTGTTTTTAGGCAAGACTGTGAGTGAGCCGATTCCCTTGGCTGAGAAGCAACCCCACACATGAATCATTTCAGGATGCTTAACAGTTGGCATGAGACAAGACTGGTGGTAGCGCTCACCTCTTCTTCTCCTAATAAGCTGTTTTCCAGATGTCCCAAACAATCGAAAAGGGGATTCATCTGAGAAAATGACTTTACTCCAGTCCTCAGCAGTCAACTCCCTGTACCTTTTGCAGGATATCAGTCGATTCCTGATGTTTTTTCTGGAGAGAAGTGGCTTCTTTGCCGCCCTCCTTGAAACCAGGCCTTGCTCAAGCAGTCTCCGCCTCACAGTGCGTGCAGAAGCACTCACACCAGCCTGCTGCCATTGCTGAGCCTGCTCGGCACTGCTGGTAGTCCGATCCCGCAGCTGAAACAGTTTTAAGATACGGTCCTGGTGTTTGCTGGTCCTTCTTGGGTGCCCTGGAGCCTTTTTGGCAACAATGGAAGCTCTCTCCTTGAAGTTCTTGATGATGCGATAGATTGTTGACTGAGGTGCAATCTTTGTAACTGCGATACTCTTCCCTGTAAAGCTGGGTTCACACTAAGCGACAGCGACAACGACGTCGCTGTTACGTCACCATTTTCGGTGACGTAACAGCGACCTTGTAAGTCGCTGTTATGATCGCTGCTTAGCTGTCAAACACAGCAGAAGCAGCGATCATAACGTCGCTGTGCTACATGTTCAGAGAGCAGGGAACCGCGCTTAGCGCTGGCTCCTTGCTCTCCTAGGTACAGTACACATCGGGTTAATTAACCCGATGTGTGCTGCAGCTACATGTCACAGTGCAGAGAGCAGGGAGCCGCGCGCACTGCTTAGCACTGGCTCCTTGCTCTCCTTGCTACAGTATACATCGGGTTAATTACCCGATGCATACTGCAGCCACATGTGCACAGAGCAGGAGCCGGCACTGGCAGCAAGAGCGGAGGCCGGTAACGAAGGTAAATATCGGGTAACCGGGGAAAGGTCTTCCCTTGGTTACCCGATGTTTACGCTGGTTACAGCTTACCGCAGCTGCCAGACGCCGGCTCCTGCTCTCTGCTCGCTTCATTTCGTCGCTCTCTCGCTGTCACACACAGCGATGTGTGTGTCACAGCGGGAGAGTGACGACCAAAAAATGAAGCTGGACATTCAGCAACGACCGGCGACCTCACAGCAGGGGCCAGGTCGTTGCTGGATGTCACACACAGCGACAGCGACGGGACGTCGCTGCAACGTCACAGAAAATGGTTACGTAGCAGCGACGTCGTTGTCGTTGTCGCTGTGTGTGACACCAGCTTTAGACCATTTTGTGAAGAGCAATGATGGCTGCACGTGTTTCTTTAGAGATAACCATGGTTATCTGAAGAGAAACAATGATACCAAGCACCAGCCTCCTTTTAAAGTGTCCAGTGGTGTCATTCTTACTTAATCATGACTGATTGATCGCCAGCCCTGTCCTCATCAACACCCACACCTGTGTTAATGGTACAATCACTAAAACAATGTTAGCTGCTCCTTTTAAGGCAGGAATGCAATGATGTTGAAATGTCTTTTGGGGGTTAAAGTTCATTTTCTTAGCCAATATTGACTTTGCAAGTAATTGCTGTTAAGCTGATCACTCTTTATGACATTCTGGAGTATATGCAAATTGCCATTAGAAAAACTTAAGCAGTAGACTTTGTAAAAATTAATATTTGTAGCATTCTCAAAACTTTTGGCCATGACTGTAGACAACCCCCTTAAGAAAATTCCTTGGATCAGCTGTACTTATTTTTTTGAAAAGTGCAACATGTTTCACGAATGTCATTGTTTAATTAACTCTTTTAGAGATAACTTTTTTCTCCAACCTAATTTTAGGGACAATCGATAACATTATACCTGGATATGTCTGCTCCAGTTTACTTTTGGCTTTATGTTTTAGGTCACTGACCTGATGACTGGTTCAGTAATTATAATCCAGGTTCACATAGTTAATATGTTGCAGCATTTGCTACAAGTGAAGAACTTTTGAGGTGGAACATTTACATGTTTTGTATCAATTAAACCTATAAAAACTGCGCACCAAACCATAAAACTTTGTATTTATTAATTTAAAGTTAGAACAAGATGTATAAAGGTGGGCAGAATATATAATAGTGAGAAAACGGGGGCTGAGCAGAATTATAGGTACTATAATTATAATAAAATTGAACAGCAATATTTTTTTTCTATTAAATGGATCCTTCTACCTTTAGCTCCAGGGAACAGCCATGGGAGCAGCATGTGCACCCTCCTATGCTAATCTGTTCCTGGGGCTGTGGGAGAGGGATCTTTTCTCGTTAGATCGTGACTCATTAATAGATCACATGATTTTTTGGACCTGGTACATTGATGATGCATTCCTGATCTGGCAGGGAACTTCTGATAAACTCGCAATATTTCTCAAGCGGTTAAAATCCAACAAACTGAATTTACATCTTACCTTCAAATTTGATGCACATCAAGTTGACTTTTTGGATGCATTGGTCATGAAGGACAAGGATGGATTTTTACAATCTGTTATACACCACAAGGAGACAGCAGTCAATTCACTCCTACATGCATTGTAATCCCATCCTAGGTCAACTCTTTTTTTATAGGACAATTTTTAGATTAAAATGAATTTGCTCTACTAACTAAATGTTTGAAGACCGAGCTAGAGATCTCAGAGAAAGATTCTTCCAACGAAGATATAGTAAAAAGTTTAAAAATGACCTACAATAGGGCCAAACATATAAGAAGACAAGAATTTCTATATCCAGTTTCCAAAACAGCAGAAACACCACAGATTAGGCTGGTTACCCAATCCCACTTTCAGTGGGATTTGATGATTGATGCTTTTAAAAAATACTGGCAATTTTGTTGATGGATCCAATATTAAAACGATTTCTAGCCCCTCAACCTTCAGTTGTAGCACAGCGGTCATGTAACTTAGGTGACTACCTAGTCAGGAGTTATTACTTGCCGATGAACCACACCTTGATTTCCCCAGTGGTTATATCTCAACAATGGGGATGTGTATCATGTGGAAACTCCATGGCATTTCCAAACATAGAGAAAAGCACTATATTTCTATCCTCTGAAGTGGTAGAATACAATATTACGCACAGGGCCACTAACAGGGCATTACAACCTTGACTGGTGTATTGGGCCTGGTGAAGAGGGTCAGTTGGTGGGGAAGGTAAGTGTTTGGTGAGCTGAAGATTATCGCCGAGGGTGGTGGGGGGGCCTGATGACCCCAATCCCTGCCTTGCTTCAGCTGGATGCATGTCGGAGGGTGCACAATGCAGCTGAAATGGCATCGTGGTTCAGAGAGGACGCTGTGCGACATGGGAGCCGTGAAGGTGAGTAAAATGTTTTTTTTTCCATTTTGCGGCATACAAATATGCCAGAAATGAGCCATATATACCAGGAGGATGACATATATACTGTACCAGGAAGGGGACAGAGCCCATGAGGGTATATATATATACCAGGTTGGGGACAAATAAATCTGAATGGGGACATATATACCAGGAGAGGCCCAGGATGGGGACATATATACCAGGAGGATGACATATATGCTAGGAGGGGCACAAATAAACCAGGAAGGGCCCAGTAGAGGTACATATATACCAGGAGGATATTAGGATATTATACAGAGGGGCTGTGAGTGTGTGTGTGTGTGTGTGTGTGTGTGTGTGGGCGAAATACAGAGGGACAGTGTGTGAGAGGATATATATAAAGAGGGGCAGCTTGTGTGGGGGATAGTATACAGAGGAGCAGTGTGTGGGGATATTATACAGAGGAGCAGTGTGTGGGGGGAATATTATACAGAGGAGCACTGTGTGTGGGGGATGTTACACAGAGGAGCAGTGTGTGGGGGGTGATATTAAACAGAGGAGCAGTGTGTAGGGGATATTATACAGAGGAGCAGTGTGTGGGGGATATTATACATGGGGCAGTGTGTGGGGGGATATTATACATGAGGCAGTGTGGGAGAGATATTATGGAGAGTGGTGGTGTAGAGGGTGTATTATTCATTTTTTGAGGGAAATATTTCAATTTCTCGAACAGCTTCATGGTTGCTAACACTCTTGGCGATGACTGTGTATATGTGTGTGCGTGTGTATATATATATATATATATATATATATACTAGCTGTAGTATCCGAGTGTTGCCCGGGATAGTAGGATAGTAACTGTCACTGTCTCTCTCCCAGTCTCTGTCTGTGTGTCTGTCTGTTTCTTTCCTTGTCTGTCTGTGTCTATGTCTCTGTCTGTATGTTTCTATCTTTCTGTCTGTCTCTGTATCAGTCTATCTGTCTCTATCTCTGTGTCTGTCTGTCTCTTTCCCTGTCTGTCTCCCTGTCTCTTTTCCTGTCTCTTTCCCTGACTGTCTTTGTCCAGCTCTTTGTCTGTGTCTTTTGCTGTTTATCTCTTTCCCTGTTGTCCTGTCTCTGTCTGTCTCTTTCTCCGTCTGTCTCTTTCTCCATCTGTCTCTTTCCCCATCTGTCTCTTTCCCCATCTGTCTCTGTCTGTCTCTTTCCCCGTCTGTCATCTGTCTCTGTCTGTCTCTTTCCAAGTCTGTCTCTCCGTCTGTCTCTTTCCCCATCTGTCTCTTTTCCCGTCTGTCTGGCTGTCTGTCTTTTTCCCCATCTGTCTCTCTCTGTTTCTTTCTCCATCTGCCTCTTTCCAGGTCTGTTTTTTTTCCCAGGTCTGTTTTTTTCCCCAGGTCTGTCTCTTTCCCAGGTCTGTTTCCCCGTCTCTTTTCCTGTCTCTTTTCCTGTCTGTCTTTGTCCATCTCTTTGTCTGTGTCTTTTGCTGTCTGTCTCTTTCCCTGTCATCCTGTCTGTCTGTCTCTTTCCTTGTCAGTCTCTGTCCAGATCTGTCTCTTTCCCCATCTGTCTTCGTCTGTCTCCGTCTGTCTCTTTCCCCTTCTGTCTCTTTTCCCGTCTGTCTCTTTCCCCATCTGTCTGTCTCTTTCCCCATCTGTCTTCGTCTGTCTCCGTCTGTCTCTTTCCCCTTCTGTCTCTTTCCCCTTCTGTCTCTTTCCCCGTCTTTCTCTTTTACCGTTTGTCTCTGTCTGTCTCTCTCTCTGTCTCTTTCCCCGTCTGTCTCTGTCTGTCTCTGTCTGTCTCTGTCTGTCTTTCCCCGTTTGTCTCTGTCTGTCTCCTTTATCGTTTGTCTCTGTCTGTCTCTCTCCCTGTCTGTCTCTTTCCCTGTCTGTCTCTTTCCCTGTCTGTCTCTTTCCCTGTCTGTCTCTTTCCCTGTCTGTCTCTCTCCCTGTCTGTCTCTCTCCCTGTCTGTCTCTCTCCCTGTCTGTCTCTCTCCCTGTCTGTCTCTCTCTCTCTATCCGTATCCCCACCGACATCATATTACCTCACACATACTGTATATATACACACACACACACACATTTTTCCAAGAGTGGCAATGAGTCTGTGGAAGATTTGAGGGGTGGAGGCGAAGCTAGGGTGGAGCCTCGGTGGAGTCTCAAGGAAGCCCAAAAGGTTTGCCAGTACAGGGACCTGAAATTCCTAGTGGCAGCCCTCATTACGCAAACAATTTCTTGCTCAACCCAACTAGTTATATCTCATGCGACATGTCTCTGCTCAAAGATTTATATTGGGCTTACAACTACGAGCCATGAAAGTGAAAGTCAGGAAACATGTCAGGGATATCATAGCATCAGCCAATGAGGACAATATGGCTTAGCTTAAAACGCTTCCAAAACACTTTAAGCTCCATCATACTTGCGACGCTGCTGAATTTTGGGTCAAAGGGATTGATCGCATACATAGTGAGGAGGATGGGACTTATCCTTAAACAAATCCTTGCTCAAAGAAAGGCAAGGTCGATGTGGACTTTCCGTACTTTACAATCATTGGGCCGTAACGAGACTTTAAATTATTCTCCATTCCTCTTATAAGTTAGCTTCATCTTCTTCTTTTGTTTTTTTGGTTTTTTAGATTTCTCAGCTTTTGTTAGTTTTCTTAGTTTTTTCTGGTTTTAATTCATGATTCTTTTATGGCTTTAACTGGTATTTTTTATTTTACAGTTTGGAACATTTTATAATCTTGTCTGGACCTTCCTTGAGAATTGAAGATGGTATTCATCGCCATAAAAACTGGTTATACACGATATCTATTTGTCACCAGCAACAATTTGTGTCTAATTTTTCATAATTAGTATAATATCCCTTCTTATATTTCTTTATGTTGTTCTCTTTGCACTTAATCACTTTAGTACTTTCATTTTAGTCCTTGTTCACTTTGCAAGTCGGTAGTATTAATCGCACATGCAACTTATTATCACGACAATATAACGTCATCACAGTCCTCCCCCCCTTTCACATGTAATTATTTTCATAGTTGCATAACGATAGTTTTTTTTACATCCCACATACTCATATTTTTATATATACAGTTTCTGGATTGGCCACAGTGATCATTGCTAGGGCAATTTTCCTTATAGCTGTTATTCTTCCACATTATGCAATAATTATATTTTGAATTTTTTCATAATATATTTCTGTCACCTCACATACTCTTCTGGGATTTTTTCAATTATTTATATTCTACATCTTTGGAACAATTTGTTCAATTTTTAATTATTATAGTTGCTGCTGCATTATGCTTTACTGCTGATGAATATCACTATCACACTGTACAAAGGGCTAGTAAGACGTAGTACAGCGTATACCCGACTAGGTGGCAGCAGAGTAGTGAAGGGGAGACAAAGTAATACTGTAACAGAAAGGCAGCTGAAGTACAGCAGAGTAACTTCAGCAGGCAGTTAACAAGCGAACCACCAGGGGGCAATAGAGTAGTCAAACAGTCAGGGTCAAGCCAGGAAAGTCAAGTCACTGCAAAGGGAGGATCAAAATCAAGTCAGAAAAAAGAACCGAGTCGGAAGCCAGGAGATCAGGAATGCAGGGGGAAACACAACCAACAGACAGGAGTGGGAAGTCAGGGACTGGGAAAGACAGATAAACGAGGAAGGGTACAGGTCAGGGCACAGTAACAAGTAGTCAGATCAAACAGGAGATCTCACCAGAGCCAGTCACAGGCTGCAGAGCAAAACTATAACCAGCA
Organism: Anomaloglossus baeobatrachus; assembly: GCF_048569485.1. NCBI lineage: Eukaryota > Metazoa > Chordata > Amphibia > Anura > Aromobatidae > Anomaloglossus > Anomaloglossus baeobatrachus. The sequence goes on along the minus strand of NC_134357.1, from coordinate 304,408,640 downwards.
CAGGAATGCAGGTGCAGAGACCAGATATAGTGTCTCCTGAAACCAGAACGAGGCTGATGAGAGTTAACCCCTGACATGACCAGGCCAGGTCTGGGAAACTCTGGAATGGAGAATACCGGTCCTGGATCATGACAGTGGCATTCCAGTTTTTTAGATAGTGCTCTCATGCAATATCTATCCTATCCATGAAAGGTTGTTACAAATTCACTTAGTACCATCCCATGTTTAGATTCAGTTTGGAGTAGTGTACCCATCTATTCCAGAGAATATAGCATTTAGTGTATACTAGGAACACGGTCATGTGCCGTCAGTGGGCATGCGCACTGGGGTGTCCGCTCTACTGTGAGGGACGGCGTCTATACCCATGCACAGTGACGTAACCATTTCCGGCGAGTCAATTTGTCCTGGGAGACGCCCTCATCTGTCAGTGATGGCAGAAGTGTTAGTATCGCTATGTGCCAACAAGCGGTTACACCTTTCGTGGCATTAAGGTGAATCAGTCTGCCATTGGTCCAAGACCAGTATATCTAGACGACTTGTTTGGGCCTACATACTACTACTACCTCCCTTGAAAAAGGCAGCATGCTGAAACGCGTGTCTGGAGAGGCTGCAACACAGCACAATCAGGTACAAGTCATTTTACTCTTGATGCATATTACAAAGTAGCAAAGTGTTGGTGTATCTAGGGGGGGGCTGGCGGGGCATCTGCCCCGGGCGCAGCTCTCAGGGGGGCGCTGTCAGGCTCCCTGATGCAGAGCTCCGGGAGTCTCCCCAGCGGCTGTTTTACCACCCTCTGTAATGAGTCCAGTAGTCAAGCTGACAGCCGGAGTCAGAGAAAGTGTGGCGCGCGGCTCCCTGTGATCATTTGCATTGCCGGCGGTAGGTTTGTGCGACCTGTGCAGTGACACAGGGGCGCCAGTCGGCAGACATCACTGAGGGGGGGGGCCCTCCCCCTGCCTCTGGCTCCTGCACATCTCCTGTCAGATTGCAGCGTGATGGGGGAGGGGCCTGCACGGCAGTGCTGCATAGTCCCATGTGCTCAGCCTGTCACCCTCCCGTCCTGTGCACTCCATGTGTGTTCAGCTCTAGCACCTCAGAGGAGACAGAAGAGGAGAATCAAGCCAGCGCTGATTGGCCACACATTAACCCCTTAGTGTCCGGCTGCTGCCTCCATCTTACAGGAGGAGGGCATGTTAGTCAGGAAATTGTGCTGCACCTGATCTTACAGGACAATTAAGCAGCAGGTATTTATATCTGAGCTAAGTGTGTTTATGTCTAATATATATCACCATATATCTAATGTATTAGTGACTTCGATATTCATTTTATGTGTGCTGTATATGTCTAGTGTGTGACTGCTGTATAGAATATGTGAGTGCTGTATAGAACGTGTGAGTGCTGTATAGAACGTGTGAGTGCTGTATATGGGGTGTGAGTCCTGTATAGAAGATGTGAGTGCTGTATACAGAATGTGAGTGCTGTATAAAATGTGTGAATGCTGTATAGAAGGTGTGAGTGCTGTATAGAAAGTGTGAGTGCTGTATAGAAGGTGTGAGTGCTGTATAGAAGGTGTGAGTGCTGTATAGAAGGTGTGAGTGCTGTATAGAAGGTGTGAGTGCTGTATAGAAGGTGTCAGTGCTGTATACAGAAAGTGAGTGCTGTGTATGGCTTGTGTGAGTGCTGTATATGGCGTGTGCGAATGCTCTATACAGGGTGTGAGTGCTGTGTATGGCATGTGTGAATACATGCTGTATACAGTACTCGCACCCTGTACACAGCACTTACATGCAACACGCTGTATACAGCACTCACATATCGTATACAGCACTCACATATCGTATACAGCACTCACACACGCGGCACAGGCTGTGTACAGGGTGCGAGTGCTGTATACAGCGTGTCGTGTGTGTGAGTGCTGTGTACAGGGTATGAATGCTGTGTACAGCGTGTCGCGTGTGTGAGTGCTATGTACAGGGTGTGAGTGCTGTATACAGCGTGTCGTATGTGTGAGTGCTGTGTACAGGGTGTAAGTGCTGTATACGGCATACAGTATGTCCAATGCATGTGTACTGTATTTGGCCAGTGTGTGTCGTGTGCAGTATACAATATGACCAGTGTGTCAAGACTGTGTGCAGTATACGCCCATTGTGTGAGTACAATGTGCTGTATACTGCCAGTGTGTCAGAGTTGTGTGCGGTATATAGCCAGTGTGTCATGGCTGTGTACAGTATATAGCCAGTGTGTCATGGCTGTGTACAGTATATGGCCAGTGTGTCATGGCTGTGTGCAGTATACGGCCAGTGTGTCATGGCTGTGTGCAGTATACGGCCAGTGTGTCAAGGCTGTGTGCGTTATATGGTCAGTGTGTCATGGCTGTGTGTAGTATACGGTCAGTGTGTCATGGCTGTGTGCGGTATATGATCAGTTTATCATGGCTGTGTGTAGTATACGGTCAGTGTGTCATGGCTGTGTGTAGTATACGGTCAGGGTGTCATGGCTATGTGTAGTATACGGTCAGTGTGTCATGGCTGTGTGCAGTATATGGCCAGTGTGTCTGATCGGCCGGGATCTGGCACCTGGCACTTTCGCCAATTGGCTGTTTTTAAGAAAACCTGTCAGGTGCAATATGCCCCCCGGACCACGAGCAGTTCTGGGTGCATATTGCTAATCCCTGCCTGTCAGTCCCTGTATACTCTAGCATAGATAAAACGATCTATGGAAAAAGTATTTCTAAAGATCTTATATCGTATGCTAATGAGTGAGGGGACTAGTCCCCTGTGCATTACTTCCCTGGCCAGTCGCCCCCATTAGCATGTTAGTACACCCCTGTGGGCTCCTGTGGGCGTGCTATCATGCTAATTAATACACAGCATTAGAGGATGATCTCACTCACCTCTCTGCTGCTGTTGCCGCTTGATGCTGGATTTCGACTCAGGGCGCATAACCCCGGAGTTTCAGTCATGTGCACTACTTCAGTTTGAAGCCAGGACGCGTACACCCGGCTTCATAGTGCACATGACTAAAACTCCGGGATCATGCGCACTGAGCCGAAATCCAGCGTCAGGCGGCAATGGCAGCATTGCATACAATAAAACATCTTTAGAAATACTTTTTCTAAAGATCCCTTTATCTATACTACTGTATACAGGGACAGTTAGGCAGGGATTAGCAATATGCACCCAGAACTGCTCGTGGTTCTGGTGCATATTTGTCACGCTTCCCGGTCCCCTGGTCCCGCTCTCCGGTCCCCGTGGCCCGCTCCCCGCTCCCCGGCAGCGTCCCCTGCTCACCACTCCGGTCCCGGCCTCCTCTTCCCCGCCTGCGGCCTCCATGCGTCCAGCTCCCCGCTCCCAGCGCTCCTCTGCGACGTGGGACTCCCAGCCGGGCACCCCTGCTTCCTCTGCACTGCTCCCTGGACTGGCTTCTGGTACTCGGGCCTCGCGCATGCGCATTAGGGCGCGCGCGCGGTCATTGACCCTTTCTTAAAGGGCCAGCACCTAGAAACAGGAAATTGCATAGACAGGTACAGGGTATATTAAGATTCACTTTCCTGGTGGGCGGGGCCTGTTCTACGTGTTTAGCAAGCTAGTGTTCAGGTCCCCGTATTGCTTTGCCCTGTGCTTTGCCTTGTATTAACCCTGTCCTGTCTCGTAGAGCCTGTCCTGCCACGCCAGCCGCTCCGAACCAAGTCCATTCCTGGACCCTGATGAGTATATGATTTATTTTCCTGAGGAAGGAGACGGAGATGTCTCTGAAACGCGTAGAATTATGAAATAAAGGAAATCTTTTTCATCTACAACATCAGTGGTTTTTAGCGCGGCATTTAAACCGGTTTTCTCTTTACCTGATCTATATTTTATATACTGCATTCCAGGGCCGCTGCTAAACCACAAAAAGGCACTCACATGCGATCATAAGGAGTTGTGACTTTCACAACCCTACCAGGTGAGTGTACCTCTTTCTGTCTCTCTACCCTCATACCGGGTAAGACCCTATTGCGCTTTTTCCCCCTACAGCTCTACAAGTTCTGCCTATATCACCGAGAGCCTGGCTCCCAGACGGTGTGGCGGGGCTCTGGGCAGGGACTGCACACTGCTTCCCCTCCTGCGGCTGATGACAAGGAAGGGGCAGCTCCGCATGGCGAGGGGCTCGGACTGAGCGGCCGTGCCCACCCTGACAGACACCCAGGAGCCTGTGACTGGCAGAGTGGAGACAGAGCCAGCATGGACCAAGTGGAAATCCTGCGGACCTTCATTCAGAAAGTGCAGGCGATGAACAGCAAGGACCAGAACGGGGAGGACAACTTCGCCTGCGACTTCATGAGATTAAGAAGGCTATCCACAAAATACAGGACAGAGAAGATTTACCCTACAATCACTGGAGAAAAAGAAGAAAATGTAAAAAAGAACAGATATAAAGATATTCTGCCATTTGACCACAGTAGAGTTAAACTTGCACTGAAAATTCCACCTCATGAATCTGACTACATCAATGCAAACTTTATCAAGGGAGTCCATGGCCCTAAAGCATATATAGCAACACAGGGGCCATTAGCTAACACTGTAACTAGGAGAGCAGGGAGCCAGCGCTCAGTGTGCGCTGCTCCCTGCTCTCTGCACGTGTAGCTCCGTGCGGTGGTAACCAAGGTAAATATCGGGTTGGCTACCCGATATTTACCTTAGTTACCAAGCGCAGCATCTTCCACGCGGCGCTGGGGGCTGGTCACTGGTTGCTGGTGAGCTCACCAGCAACTTGTGTAGCGACGCTCCAGCGATCCCTGCCAGGTCAGGTTGCTGGTGGGATCGCTGGAGCGTCGCAGAGTGACATCTCACCAGCAACCTCCTAGCAACTTACCAGCGATCCCTATCGTTGTTGGGATCGCTGGTAAGTTGCTTAGTGTGACTGGACCTTTAGGCTAAAGCCACCCGGGGATTACTGCGAGTCCTCGCATGACACTTGGCTTACGCTCGCAGCACAACGAGAGCCGAGGGTCATGCGACTGTGGTCCGATCGTGCGATCAGACCACAGCTGCAGTGGGGAGGGTTGGCGCTGTGGAGGGAAGGACCGGAATTTTTCTCCCTCACTCCTCCATTGCCGGCTGATGAGAAAATCGCACAGCAGTCGCCTTACACTGGTGTAACGCGAGTGCAGTGCGATGTTTCTCTCACCCCATAGCCTTGTATGGGTGCGAGTGAAACAGGCTCGCATTACACTCACAGCATGCTGTGACTAATTCTTCAATCCAATTACGGCTGAGAAAACAATTGCTTATGGGAGCGGACACATCTATATATATAATTGCCTTATTCTGTCTGTCTGTCTGTCTGTCTGCCTTGCTCCAAAATTGTGTCCTTACGGTGACAAACAGCGGATTGGCTGCTCGCCTCGCCTCGGCTCCACCCCCCCGCACGGATTGGCCGTTCGCCTCGGCTCCGCCCCCCCCGCACGGATTGGCCGCTCGCCCAGGCTCCGCCCCCACACGGATTGGCCTCTCGCCCCGGCACCCTGCACGCATTAGCAACTCGGCTACGCCCCGCCCCCCTCACACATTGCACGCTCGCTCTGGCCCCGCCCCCTGCACGCATTCCCCGAAATGACACGGAGACCCGACTCCCAGGTGAGTGCTGTACCCCCGGGAGCCCACATCAGCGTACGCCGCCAACCCAGCTGACACATACTCTCGCATTGCTGGGGTTGGCGGCGTACGCTGGTGTGGGCTCCCGTGCGAGCGCGAGGCGGAGTACGCTGGTAACCATGTAATATTGTCTAGCATGGTTACCAGCGTACACCGGCTCCCAGGTGAGCGCATCACGGTCCTGCAGCGGCGGAACACACACACACACGCACACACATAAGAACACACACATCAGATCACACTCACTCTCACACACACCTCACACACACATCAGATCGCATCCACACACTCACAACATCCCGTGATATCGCTTGCTTCTCGGCGGCGATCCTGTGCGTGCAGTGATCTTCCAGGACCTGCTGGAGGATCACATGGCCAGAAGCATGTGGTATCTTCGGATGTTGTGAGTGTGTGAGCGCGTATGTGCGATATCGTCAGTGTTTGTGTGCGTGTATGCGATCGGGTGTGTGCGTGTATGCGATCGGGTGTGTGCGTGTATGCGATCGGGTGTATGCGATCGGGTGTTTGCGTGTATGCGATCGGGTGTGTGCGTGTATGCGATCGGGTGTGTGCGTGTCGGTAGAAAGCAGAGGAGCACGGCGTGCAGCACAGCTGCTGGGACCTCCCATCGGAGGGCACAGGCAGAAGTGGGTGTGAGTGTATGCGATCAGATGTGTGCGTGTATACTGTCTGATGTGTGACTGTGGAGCACGATGGGGGGTGCACAGCATGGGGGATGGAGCACGATGGGGGGTGCACAGCATTGGGGATGGAGCACGATGGGGAGTGCGCAGCATGGGGGATGGAGCACGATGGGGGGTGCGCAGCATGGGGGATGGAGCACGATGGGGAGTGCGCAGCATGGGGGATGGAGCACGATGGGGAGTGCGAAGCATAGGGGATGGAGCACGATGGGGAATGCGCAGCATGGGGGATGGAGCACGATGGGGAGTGCGCAGCATGGGGGATGGAGCACGATGGGGAATGCGCAGCTTGGGGGATGGAGCACGATGGGGAGTGCGCAGCATGGGGGATGGAGCACGTTTGGGAGTGCGCAGCATGGGGGATAGAGCACGATGGGGAATGCACAGCATGGGGGATGGAGCACGATGGGGAGTGCGCAGCATGGGGGATGGAGCACAATGGGGAGTGCGCAGCATGGGGGATGGAGCACGATGGGGAGTGCGCAGCATGGGGGATGGAGCACGATGGGGAGTGCGAAGCATAGGGGATGGAGCACAATGGGGAATGCGCAGCATGGGGGATGGAGCACGATGGGGAGTGCGCAGCATGGGGGATGGAGCACGATGGGGAATGCGCAGCTTGGGGGATGGAGCACGATGGGGAGTGCGCAGCATGGGGGATGGAGCACGTTTGGGAGTGCGCAGCATGGGGGATAGAGCACGATGGGGAATGCACAGCATGGGGGATGGAGCACGATGGGGAGTGCGCAGCATGGGGGATGGAGCACAATGGGGAGTGCGCAGCATGGGGATGGAGCACGTTTGGGAGTGCGCAGCATGGGGGATGGAGCACAATGGGGAGTGCGCAGCATGGGGGATGGAGCACGATGGGGAATGCGCAGCATGGGGGATGGAGCACGATGGGGAGTGCGCAGCATGGGGGATGGAGCACGTTTGGGAGTGCGCAGCATGGGGGATAGAGCACGATGGGGAATGCGCAGCATGGGGGATGGAGCACGATGGGGAGTGCGCAGCATGGGGGATGGAGCACAATGGGGAGTGCGCAGCATGGGGATGGAGCACGTTTGGGAGTGCGCAGCATGGGGGATGGAGCACGTTTGGGAGTGCGCAGCATGGGGGATGGAGCACGATGGGGAATGCGCAGCATGGGGGATGGAGCACGATGGAGAATGCGCAGCATGGGGGATGGAGCACGATGGGGAGTGCGCAGCATGGGGGATGGAGCACAATGGGGAGTGCGCAGCATGGGGATGGAGCACGATGGGGGGTGCACACCTCCCCCCAAAACACACACACACACACACCGCCACACACGCACTGCACAACACACCACACACACACTGGGAACCACAAACACCGCCCTACACAGACACCCACACACACAGACAATGCCGCGCACACACAACACCCAACACACAAACACCGCGGCACACACAAATATACGCACATGCCGCACAACACACACATTGCACAAAACATACCTCCCACCAAAACACACACACACACCCCACGCCCACACAAACCGCGCAACACACACACACAACGCTACAGACACACAGCGCTCCACAAACAACGCAACACACACAACGCAACACACAAACAACACCGCTCTCACCCCCCGCCACACCCAGACAACACCCAGAACATATACAGCGCCCTACACAAACACTTGGTAACTACACACAACATCTATATATATATATATATATATATAACAAAAATCATACATTAACTACACAATACGTAAATTCTAGAATACCCGATGCGTAGAATCGGGCCACCTTCTAGTAGAGTAATATTGGTCCAAGTAGAATGCGATTTTATCGCATTCCACTCGCTCCGTTTTTTTTTCTCCCTGTGTATGCTACGCCTTAGGAAGAGCAGCTTTTCTGCACATGACTAAATGTGGAAATCATATATGAATGAGCAGCCACATGACGACTACCCAAACCACGGGGGAGGAGGGGGGCGCCAAACAGGATTCTTGCCCCGGGTGTCAGAAAGCCTAGATACACCTCTGTCTATCTTATTATCTCCTCTATACCTAGCTGAAATATCTGCAATTAGTATAAACAAACTACTACTAATATATTTGTGCATGACTGTCAGCCGGTTATTTCATGGGTGCTGCACCTTATGACAAACCTATTGCCATGTAACACTGCTAATCACTAATCACACTTACTATATTTGTATAATTTGAATAACTAAAAAACACATTTGTGCATGATTGTCAGGCGGTTACCTTATGGGTATAGCACCTTAGGACAATCCTATTGTTACATAACACTGTTGTGTAACTAACCATGTTCAGTATATTTGTGCAAAACATATGGGTGGCGTATTAAGATATCTGAGCAGAATGTAAGTCATTATTGACATCCATGAAGTTTAAGCCTTAATGTGGAATATCTCCTAAAAAATGAATTAAGTGAAGCAGCTTTTTTGTATAGAGCACTCATGTTAAATACAAAAGAGCAAATGATAAACAACAATTTTAAACAAAAACAATGGGAGGAAAAAATAGAAAAACCTAAAGTGTGCTGTGATTGGCCCTTTACATTAAATAAGTATGGAAACACATTTTGATTCGCCTGTGGTAAATCACAGATGATAATTACGTGTGATAAATGCTCAGTGCCCATAGGACATGAATTAACCAATGAATGATGACTTCAGAGTCTTAAAAATCCACATTAGGCCCTGTTCCTTTGTAACAATGGGGACGACAAAGAAGCTGTCTGAGGACATCAAAACTGCTATTATTAGCAAACACAAGACTTCCAAAGGGTATAAGGCCATCTCCAAAGACCTTGGTATCCCATTTTCAACCTTTTAACAGTGCACAATGTTATTAAGAATTTTGCCAAGCATGGAACCATCAAGATACTACCTGGATGTGGGGGAATGAGGAAAATTGACAAAAGATGTCTTCGAAGGTTGGTGCGAATGGTGTAAAAAACACCACGTCAAACATCCAAGACCTGAAGGCCAACCTAGAACAGTCTGAGGTCATGGTTTCAACAAGTAACATACACCACACACTAAACTAAGCAGAGCTTTATTGGCAAAGGCCAAGGAAGAAATCATTGCTGAAGAAAGACTTAAACTGATCTTTGTCAAAGAGTACCTTGACAAACCAAAATCCTTCTGGGAAAATGTTCTGTTGACAGATGAAACAAGAATAGACCTTTTTGGCAATGCAACGCAACAGTTTGTTTACAGCCGTGTAGTTTAGCTTATAAGGAAAGGAACACCTTACCAACAGTTAAGCATGGTGGAGGATCCATAATGCTGTGGGGTTGTTTTGTTGTGTCTGGTACTGGAGGACTTGCCTGTATCACAGGAACATGAAATCAGAGAATTATCAAGAGATTTTAAAGCGAAGTGTCCTACCCGGTGTAAGAAAACTTGGTTTGAGTCGAGTATCATGGGTCTTCCAGCAAGACAATGACCCAAAGCACACATTCAAAAGTACACAGGAATGGTTGAAAAATAAAAAATTAACTATTTTAAAATGGCCAGCAATGAGTTCTGACCTCAATCCCATTGAAAATCTTTGGGGTGAGCTGAAATCTGCCATTGGGAAAAAGAACCCTGCAAACATTCAAGAGCTTGTACAAACTGCAAAGGGAGACTGGGAGAAAATATCAGCTGAAGAGTAGCTTATAAATGGCTACAAGAAACGTTTGGAGTCTGTCATCAATGCCAAAGTGTGTGCAGCCAAGTATTAATTAGGGGCCTTTATTGCTGCACATGCTGTTTATTCTGTTTCTTCTTTGAAATTGCCACATGTAAGTTGAAAACAATCTTTTATTGTTGTATTACTTTGGACTATTAATTAAAAAGTCCTGAGGAGATAACTTTGGTACATTTCCATTTATTTCTGAAGATATTGTACAGTGTATGAAACAAATTTAGGGGTGCCAATAATAGTGAGCAGCATGTATGTTAATCTCATTACAATATAATACTTATATATGATCATTCCAGTTATATTGCTGTATTGTGTTGCAATTGTATTATAATTATAGGACCAAAAATTGTGCTTGGCCAACTGTTTTATTTTGCCCACCTTTATATATCTTGTTTTAACTTTAAAGTAATAAATACAAAGTTTTATGGTTTACCTAGTCTTGGTGCGCAGTTTTTGTAGGTTAAGGCTATCTGTGCACGCTGCGTTTTTTTGATGCTGCGTTTTTGGCCGTTAAAAACGCACAAAAACACATAAAAATGCACCCGTGGCAAAAACGCGCAAAAAAAACCCCAGCATTTGTAAAACGCATGCGGTTTTATCGCGTTTTGGTGCGGTTTTGGCTGCATTTTGCTGCGTTTTTGATGTCTGCGTTTTTCTGCGTTTTTCCAATGCATTGCATGGGGGAAAACCGCAGACAAAACACAGGAAAGAATTGACATTTCCATTTTTTTTAAGCTCAAATACGTAGCTTAAAAAAAAAGTTGTGTGCAGACAGCAAAAATGAAAACTCATAGACTTTGCTGGGGAAGCAACATCATGCAGTTTTGATCCCAAAAACGCACAAAACCTCACCTAAAAAACGCGCAAAAAGGCAGCGAAAAATGCACTGTGCGCACATAGCCTTAATGTATTTAGCGATGACAACTGTTGTAGGCTATGTGCACACTCTGCGTTTTTTTGACGCTGCGTTTTTGTGCGTCTTTTAGCATCTTTAAAAAACGCATGAGAAAACGCATGCGTTTTTACCGAGTTTTTGGCTGCGTTTTTGCTCACTGCGTTTTTTTTATCAGTGAACATTGCCATTAAAGATTGTTGAAAAAAAAAAAAGGGTCTGATGTCATTTCCTTCTTTCATATGTTCTTCATTCTCCACTAGTGTATGCAGGAGAGCAGACAGCTGCAGAACTACAAGGCTCAGCATGCTCCATCCACTAGTGGATGCCGGAGAGCAGAGAGCAGACAGCAGCTGTCGAACTACAAGGCTCAGCATCCTCCTTCCAGGACTATATGCAGGATTTCTTTGCCCCCCAAACCAAAAAAATGACGTGGGCTTTGCCATATTTTTGTATGCTAGCCAGGTACAGCAGGCAGGTACGGACTGCCCCCAACCCCCAGCTGCCTATTTGTACCTGGCTGGGAACCAAAAATATAGGGAAGCCCTTTTTTATTTTTTTTATTTCATGAATTTCATGAAATAATTAAAAAAAAATGACGTGGGCTTCGCCCAATTTTTGAGTCCAGCCAGGTACAACTAGGCATCTGGGGATTGGAATCCAGAGTACAGGGTGCCCATGCTTTCTGGGCACCCCCGCTGCGAATTGCAGTCCGCAGCCACCCCAGAAAATGGTGCTTTCATAGAAGCGCCATCTTCTGGTGCTGTATCCAACTCTTCGAGCTGCCCTGGTGACGGGTGGCTCGCTGGGTAATAATGGGGTTAGGGCTAGCTGTATATTATCAGCTGGCCCTAAGCCCGAAGTTCATGGTGTCACGCCAATGTTAGACATGGCCACCATGAATTTCTAGTAAAGATTAAAAAAAACACAACACACAGAAAAATATTATTATCAGAAATAAAACACAACACAATTAGTGACTCCATCTTTATTGAAATAAAGAACCCCCCTCCGCAGTAATCCTGGGTCAAGGGTCCCGCGCCGTCCAATTCAGATCCAATATCATCTGATCGGTTTGCTGGAAGGCAAAACGATCAGATGATGTGTCAGGTTCTAGGATGTGAATCACATCACACATCAGCTGATTGTATAAAAGCCGTTTATACAATCAGCTGAAGCATCAGTGCAAAATTACCGGCAGCTCCTGGAGTGGAGTCTGATCCCGTCCGATCGCTGCAGGAGCTGCCGGTAATCAGGGATGAAGTCTCCTAACGGCATCAGCTGATAGGTGAAGCCGGCCGGGCGCCGGCTTCACGGCGAGACGATCAGCTGATGCGTCAGGTGACTGCATCAGGTGATCCATCTCCAGGTCCTGCAGCCATCGGACGTGCCTGGGAGCCGGCACACAGCTGGAGCGGCGGTGCCAGGAGAGGAGCTGGGAGCGGGCATGGCATCGGGAGTCTGCAGACAGGTGAGTATGACAATTTTTTTTCTATATTTTTCTACTGTTCACTTTTGTTTTCGCAGCTGCCTCCACCTCCCGCCCAGACATGGCGCCGCACAGCAGCAGACATGCACAGGACGGGAAGTGGAAGCGGCGGTGACTGTATCGGGAGGATTCACGCTTCTGTGTTTACTGACAGAAGGAATCCTCTTCCTGTACATGTCACTTTACTGCCCACCCCTTGCGTTTATAGCTGCGTTTTTAGTCATAGAAACGCACTAAAACGCAGCTATATTTGCAATTTGCTGTTTTCATTGCGTTTTTGAACATCTCATTGAACTCAATGGGTGGAAAACGCAGTGAAAAATGCAAAAATAATTGACATGCTGCATTTTTGTGGGCACCACAAAAACGCAGCTAAAAAGAAACGCTGTGTGCAGACAGCAAAAATGAAAACTCATAGACTTTGCTGGGGAAGCAAAGTCATGCAGTTTTCTGAGCAAAAACGCACCCAAAAAATGTGCAAAAACGCACTGTGTGAACTTACCCGTAGTCTGTAACGTTACCTGATATACTTAGGCTATGTGCACACAGTGCGTCTTTCGCGGTGTTTTGCGCGTTTTTCAGGTGCGTTTTTGCTCAGAAAACTGCATGACTTTGCTTCCCCAGCAAAGTCTATGAGTTTTCATTTTTGCTGTCTGCACACAGCGGGTTTTTTTAGCTGCGTTTTTGTGGTGCCCACAAAAACACAGCATGTCAGTTATTTTTGCGCTTTGCACTGCGTTTTGCACCCATTGAGTTCAATGAGATGTTCAAAAACGCAATAAAAAATGCAAATTGCAAATATAGTTGCATTTTAGTGCGTTTATATGACTAAAAATGCAGCTATAAACGCAAGGGGTGGGTAGTACAGTGACATGTACAGGAAGAGGATTCCTTCTGTCAGTAAACACAGAAGCGTGAATCCTCCCAGTTTTGCCACCACTGCTTCCACCTACCACCCGGCGCCATGTCCGCTCCCGTGCAGGAGGTGGAAGCGGCTGCTAACTCAAAAGTGAACAGTAGAAAGAAAAGTCCTACTCACCTGTCTGCAGACTCCCGGTGCCATGTCCGGTCCCAGCTCTTCTTCCCGGTACCGCCACCTCCCCGCTCCGGCTGTGTACAGACTCCCGGGACACGTCCGATGGCTGCAGGACCTGGGTGCAGGACCTGGCGGTGATCACCTGATGCGGTCACCTGATGCATCAGCTGATAGTAAGTCTTGCAGTGACGCCGGCTTTTTATTGCCCAGCCGGCCTAAACTATCAGCTGATGCCGTCAGGAGACTTCATCAGATGATTACCACCGGGTCCAGCAGCGATCAGATGGGAGTCAGCATGGACGTGTGTAGTTTTTTTTGTTTTTTTTTTTGCACTGATGCATCAGCTGATTGTATAAACAGCTTTTATAAAATCAGCTGATGTGTGATGTGATTCAGGCCCTTGAACCTGACACATCATCTGATCGCTTTGCCTTCCAGCAAACCGATCATATGATATTGGATCCGGATTGGACGGCGTGGGACCCTTGTCCCAGGATTACTGCGGAGGGGGGGTTCTTAATTTCAATAAAGATGGAGTCACTAATTGTGTTGTGTTTTATTTCTAATAAAAATATTTTTGTGTTGTGTTTTTTTTATCTTTACTAGAAATTCATGGTGGCCATGTCTAACATTGGCGTGACACCATGAATTTCGGGCTTAGGGCCAGTTGATAATATACAGCTAGCCCTAACCCAATTATTACCCAGCAAGCCACCCATCATCAGGGCAGCTGAAAGAGTTGGATACAGTGCCAGAAGATGGCGCTTCTATGAAAGTGCCATTTTCTGGGGTGGCTGCGGACTGCAATTCGCAGCGGGGGTTCCCAGAAAGCTTGGACACCCTGTGCTTAGGATTCCAATCCCCAGCTGCCTAGTTGTACCTGGCTGGACTCAAAAATTGGGCGAAGCTCACATCATTTTTTTTAATTACTTCATGAAATTCATGAAATAATTAAAAAAAAAGGGCTTCCCTATATTTTTGGTTCCCAGCCGGGTACAAATAGGCAGCTGGGGGTTGGGGGCAGCCCGTACCTGCCTGCTGTACCTGGTAGCATACAAAAATATGGCGAAGCCCACGTAATTTTTTGGGGGGCAAAAAACTCCTGCATGCAGTCCTGGATGGAGGATGCTGAGCCTTGTAGTTCTGCAGCTGCTGTATGCTCTCCTGCATACACTAGTGGATGGAGTATGCTGAGCCTTGTAGTTCTGCTTCTCCTGCCTCTCCCTCCAGCATACAGGCCTGTATGGAGCATGCTGAGCCTTGTAGTTCTGCAGCAGCTGTCTGCTCTCCTGCATACACTAGTGGATGGAGTATGCTGAGCATTGTAGTTCTGCTCCCCCTGCCTCTCCCTCCAGCATACAGTCCTGGATGGAGCATGCTGAGCCTTGTAGTTCTGCAGCTGCTGTCTGCTCTCATGCATATACTAGTGGATGGAGTATGCTGAGCCTTGTAGTTCTGCTCCCCCTGCCTCTCCCTCCAGCATACAGTCCTGTATGGAGCATGCTGAGCCTTATAGTTCTGCAGCTGCTGTCTGCTCTCCTGCATACACTAGTGGATAGAGTATGCTGAGCCTTGTAGTTCTGCTCCCCCTGCCTCTCCCTCCAGCATACAGTCCTGGATGGAGCATGCTGAGCCTTGTAGTTCTGCAGCTGCTGTCTGCTCTCCTGCATACACTAGTGGAAGGAGTATGCTGAGCCTTGTAGTTCTGCTCCCCCTGCCTCTCCCTCCAGCATACAGTTCTGTATGGAGCATGCTGAGCCTTGTAGTTCTCCAGCTGTCTGCTCTCCTACTTACACTAGTGGAGAATGAAGAACATATTGAAGAATGAAATGACATCAGACCTTTTTTTTTTTTTTTTCCCCAACAATCTTTAATGGCATTGTTCACTGATAAAAAGACGCATAAAAACGCAGTGAGCAAAAACGCAGCAAAAAAAACACCCCAATACACAATAAAAACGCATGCGTTTTTTGCCGTGGGTGCGTTTTTGGGCAGTTTTGCTGCAGTTAAATGCTTGGAAAAATGAGAGTTATACAGTACACTGCCCTTGATCTGAATGGTGCTCTTCTAATTTATAACAGTAAATGAGCCAGAGTCAATGCCACATAATAAGTAGTAATCAAGATGCACGAAGATCTTGAAGTACTGCAAGTCCCATAAAATAAATAACAACAACAAACAGATAAAGCAAATCCAGCATCCGCAATTCTAATTGAGTGACATGATATTTTTTGCCTAATTTCTAAACCAATAAAATCTATTTTAGACATTTCTGCTTGTGATTGGTTTCTGTTTCTACTTAGCAACAGTCAATACGTTAGAATGGGGGAGATTAGGGAACTAAACAACCGGTTAAAGGGAACTTGTCAGGTGCAATATGCACCCAGAACCACACGCAGTTCTGGCTGTATATTTCTAACTATCCCTGTATCTAGTATAATAGATAAAGAGATCTTTAGAAAAAGTATTTCTAAAGATCCTTTATGATATGCTAATGAGGCCAGGGACTAATCACAAGGGCATTAAATAAAAAATAAATAAATCTTTATTTTTATATAGCGCTAACATATTCCGCAGAGCTTTACATACATCAAGAACAGTATAATATAGCAATGCGGAGGATTAGGTCCTGCACCACCGCAAGTTACCTGCGGTATCGCCTGTGCCCAAATGGAGAGCCGGGGAAAACCAAGAATCCAGAAGCGGGGTGCCCGTCACAAGGAGAAGTCCATGGATAATAGGGTAAGAGCAAAAGAAGAGGTGGACCCGTGGAAGCCCAATCAGTGGGCGAAACGGCCGTCGTCTGTCTTTGAGGAGCCACCTCACAGTGCGTCTCCAGCCCTCCACCCTGCACGTGTTTTGAATAAACAACATCCAGCACAGCGGACAGAGTGCGGTTCTTCTTTTGCTCTTACCCTATTATCCATGGACTTCTCCTTGTGACGGGCACCCCGCTTCTGGATTCTTGGTTTTCCCCGGCTCTCCATTTGGGCACAGGCGATACCGCAGGTAACTTGCGGTGGTGCAGGACCTAATCCTCCGCATTGCTATATTATACTGTTGTTGTCTTTGGTCCTCTTTGCACACCGCTAGATGTTACCAGGACATTGGTGTTATTAGCAGTTTATTTAGCCTGATTATTCCATGCCATGGAAGTTATGGAGAGCAGTGGTGATTTACCATCCACAACTACGGGCTTATTAGCTGGACGTGCTGATGCTGGCTCCTTAAAAGGTGGACCCGTGGAAGCCCAATCAGTGGGCGAAACGGCCGTCGTCCGTCTTTGAGGAGCCAGCTCACAGTGCGTCTCCAGCCCTCCACCCTGCACGTGTTTTGAATAAACAACATCCAGCACAGTGGACAGAGTGCGGTTCTTCTTTTGCTCTTACCCTAGTATACATCAGGAACACTGTCCCCATTGGGGCTCACAATCTAAATTCCCTATCTGTATGTTTTTGGAGTGTGGGAGGAAACCGGAGTTCCCGGAGGAAACCCACGCAAACACGAGTTCCTGGGCTCATTCCGCCCTCTTACCATGTTAGTACACCCACTTGGGCATGCTAGCATGCTATTCAATGCCCATTGCCCAGCGTCATCAGCGGTGACGCACGTACCTGTGTCCGTTGTCAACTCTTCAGAATGCCGGGTTTAGGGTCAATGCGCATGATCAGAGTGCCCGGAACTTCCGGTCATGTGCACTATGAAGCCGGGTGTACGTGTCCCGGCTTCAGAGAGGTCTACTGCACATGACCGGAAGTATTCTGATCATGCGCACTGACCCTAAACCCGGCATCTGAGGCGGTGACAGCGGACACAGGTACGCGTGTCTATGCCGATGACGCTTGAAATTGAATAGCATGTTTTAATATTTGGATCACAATCGGCCATGCAAGTCAATGAGTCCACAGAAATGATGACATCTGAGTGCAGTCCGATTTCCGTGAACTCAGAGAATGGAGAAGATGGAGACATTTTTGCTGCCATCTTCTCCTAAGAGTGTGCTACAACGTGCTCTCCTCTGAGAGAATCGGAGCACACTATGCTGTCACTCTGATTAAACGCGGATCAGTTTGATAACAGTGTCATTAGCTGAATTGGCCTGATTCCGCGGATGAGAATCTACAGCCGTCTGCCCCTGCCCTTATACTGATGTGGAGAATCATGTTGTCAGATTAATTTTACCACACATTAAACACCATAAAAACACAATCTATAACTACACAATCCACAGAGTGCCAGCAGAGATTCCTTCTGAGACTAGATAACTCCTTTCACTAGCATTTTGGGGGTGAAAGACTCCATTTAAAGGGAATTTGTCAGCAGGATTTCACCACCAAACTATTTATATCTGTATGTAGCTCTTTCAAAGATAAGTCCAGCAATACCTTTACATGGCCAGTCCGTCCCTTCATTACTCAGAAATCAGCATTTTCATTTGTATGCAAATGAAGCTGCCCTCTGAAGCCTCCGTCACTCCAGCTCTATTCATCGCCCAGTGCCGCCTCCTCCTGCTTGACTGATGACTTATTTGCCTGAGGTCATACTTTAATAGAGGATGTTAGTCAAGTAGGAGGAGGCGGTGCTGGGTTGGGGAATAGAGCTGGAATGACGGAGGCTTCAGATCTACAGCTTCACGTACATATCAATTAAAATTCTGATTTCTCATTAATTAAGGAACAGGCTGGCCTTGTAAAGATATTGTTGGACTTGTCTTTGAAGAGGCTCTATATAAATAGATGTGTGTGGGGTGGGGGTTTAAATCCTGCTGATAAATTCCCTTTAAATCCCTCGCAACACTGAGCAGCAACGTATGCACCACGCCAGTGTTTGGTTACCTGGCGGCAGCAGTGGTGCCAGTTATTATGGCATGTCATTGCTGTTGCTAAGTATTAGGTGCCAGGGAGGTGAGGTATATAACACATGATAATGTTTCTCTGGCATGCTGCTGCCAAATTAGTTTTTTACGTTACCGTCATCCCCCATAATTTTAGAATTTTAGTCTGTGTAAATAATGGACATTATACTAGGGTTCTTGTTCTCTAAAAAGGGTTTTGTGTATGTCTATAAACATTTTGGACTCTACCATGATTTTAGGTGCAATTGATTACAAATAATTGAAAAGGGTTTTAAGAGTTAAATCAGTAGTGGAAAATCCCTTTAAGGGGCCTTAGAAGCTTTTGTTGTCCTGCCTTTGTATGGCAGCGGTGTAATTATGATTTTCAGGACAAGATGAATCGAAGTAAAATTTTCTTTGTTGTTCACAGCAACCAACCACAGCTCAGCTTTCATTTATTATTCTAAGCTTAAAAAATAAAAGCTGCTCTGTGATTGGTCGCCACGAGGTTTTGGAAAGTGTCCCTACAGATAGGTATCTTTAGTTCTTCTAGATTGCGGAGCCGGACAGTGCAGCAGAGTGTAAATAGCAGTGCCTATCACTAGGTGGCGCTAGTGCACACACTACTGTACACGTATATGAGTAATCCCGCAGTGACGTCTGCACTGTCTGGAGGAGATGCCCCGCGCCCTGCACACAGTACAAAGGTTCAGTCACTGGGTTCCCCAGGAAAAAACACCACCAACCCTCAGAATTGACAGTAACGACAGGACATTGCGGGCTCTGCACTCTCCGACCAGCAGGTGGCAGACTCCGCATATCTCCTTCCTCCATGTTGTGTCTGTCCTGGCCCCGTCTTGTTGGTTTGGACAGTGTAGATGTGACGTGGATCTGGAAGCCGGTGCTGATCTGCACAGGGAGGATCGAGGAAGAGCCGCTGTCGTGTTATATAGGGAGACTGTGAGTGGGCTGAATGGGGAGAAATGGAGAGGATGAGCTGCCATACCATGAGGGAGCAGAGGCTGCTGGGGAGAGCTGCACACAGTGTCTGCACATTACACAGCACAGAGGGAGGTCTGCACATTACACAGCAGAGAGCCTCTGCACATTACACAGCAGAGAGCCTCTGCACATTACACAGCAGAGAGCCTCTGCATACAGTGTCTGCACATTACACAGCACAGAGAGAGAGAGCTGCACACAGTGTCTGCACATTACACAGCACAGAGAGAGAGCGGCACACAGTGTCTGCACATTACACAGCACAGAGAGAGCGGCACACAGTGTCTGCACATTACACAGCACAGAGAGAGCGGCACACAGTGTCTGCACATTACACAGCACAGAGAGAGCGGCACACAGTGTCTGCACATTACACAGCACAGAGAGAGCGGCACACAGTGTCTGCACATTACACAGCACAGAGAGAGAGCTGCACACAGTGTCTGCACATTACACGGCACAGAGGGAGGTCTGCACACAGTGTCTGCACATTACACAGCACAGAGGGAGGTCTGCACAATACACAGCACAGAGGGAGGTCTGCACAGTGTCTGCACAATACACAGCACAGAGGGAGGTCTGCACAGTGTCTGCACAATACACAGCACAGAGGGAGAGCTGCACACAGTGTCTGCACATTACACAGCACAGAGAGGGAGCGCTGCACACAGTGTCTGCACGTTACACAGCACAGAGAGAGAGCTGCACACAGTGTCTGCACATTACACAGCACAGAGAGAGCTGCACACAGTGTCTGCACATTACACGGCACAGAGGGAGGTCTGCACACAGTGTCTGAACATTACACAGCACAGAGGGAGGTCTGCACATTACACAGCACAGAGAGAGAGCAGCACACAGTGTCTGCACATTACACAGCACAGAGGGAGGTCTGCACAGTGTCTGCACAATACACAGCACAGAGGGAGAGCTGCACACAGTGTCTGCACATTACACAGCACAGAGAGGGAGCGCTGCACACAGTGTCTGCACATTACACAGCACAGAGAGAGAGCTGCACACAGTGTCTGCACATTACATAGCACAGAGGGAGGTCTGCACATTACACAGCTCAGAGAGAGAGCTGCACACACTGTCTGCACATTGCACAGCACAGAGAGGGAAGTCTGCACACAGTGTCTGCTCATTACACAGCACAGAGAGGGAAGTCTGCACACAGTGTCTGCTCATTACACAGCACAGAGAGGAGGTCTGCACACAGTGTCTGCACATTACACAGCACAGAGAGGAGGTCTGCACACAGTGTCTGCACATTACACAGCACTGAGAGGGAGGTCTGCACATTACACAGCACAGAGTGAGAGGTCTGCACATTACACAGCACAGAGTGAGAGGTCTGCACATTACACAGCACAGAGTGAGAGGTCTGCACATTACACAGCACAGAGTGAGAGGTCTGCACATTACACCGCACAGAGTGAGAGGTCTGTACATTACACAGCACAGAGTGAGAGGTCTGCACATTACACAGCACAGAGAGGGAGGTCTGCACATTACACAGCACAGAGAGGGAGGTCTGCACATTACACAGCACAGAGAGGGAGGTCTGCACATTACACAGCACAGAGAGGGAGGTCTGCACATTACACAGCACAGAGAGGGAGGTCTGCACATTACACAGCACAGAGAGGGAGGTCTGCACATTACACAGCACAGAGAGGGAGGTCTGCACATTACACAGCACAGAGTGGGAGGTCTGCACACTGTATGCACATTACACAGCACAGAGTGGGAGGTCTGCACACTGTATGCACATTACACAGCACAGAGTGAGAGGTCTGCACACAGTGTATGCACATTACGCAGCAGGGAATGTGCAGACAGGAGCCACTGCAAATTCCTAATTCTAATTCTAGCAGCCGGGATTGTGATCCCAGTAATGTTTAATGTCTATTATGATGAAGCCCTTTAAGTACTTAGAGGGATTTTCCGTAGGGGACAATGAATGGAGGTGAGATCGGGCATGTGCACCTCCGCTCCATCCAGTACAGGGCTGCAGAGCTCTGTTCTCGGGGTTCTTGGGATTACTGGGGTACCAGAGGTCGGACCCTTAGCATTCAGCAAGTAATCCCGTATCTACAGTATGGGAATAAACGCTAAGGAACGGTCCGACCACTTAAGCTGGTGTCACACATAACGACGACGACAACGACGTCGCTGCAACGTCACCATTTTCGGTGACGTTGCAGCGACGTCCCGTCGCTGTCGCTGTGTGTGACATCCAGCAACGACCTGGCCCCTGCTGTGAGGTCGCCGGTCGTTGCTGAATGTCCAGCTTCATTTTTTGGTCGTCACTCTCCCGCTGTGAAGCACACATCGCTGTGTGTGACAGCGAGAGAGCGACGAAATGAAGCGAGCAGGAGCCGGCACTGGCAGCTGCGAAGCTGTAACCAGCGTAAACATCGGGTAACCAAGGGAATCCCTTTCCCTGGTTACCCGATATTTACCTTCGTTACCAGCCTCCGCCCTTGCTGCCAGTGCCGGCTCCTGCTCTGTGCACATGTCTCTGCAGTACACATCGGGTTAATTAACCCGATGTATACTGTAGCAAGGAGAGCAGGAAGCCAGCGCTAAGCAGTGCGCGCGGCTCCCTGCTCTCTGCACTGTGACATGTGGCTGCAGCACACATCGGGTAATTAACCCGATGTGTACTGTACCTAGGAGAGCAAGGAGCCAGCGCTAAGCGCGGCTCCCTGCTCTCTGCACATGTAGCGACGTTATGATCGCTGCTGCTTCTGCTGTGTTTGACAGCTAAGCAGCGATCATAACAGCGACTTACAAGGTCGCTGCTACGTCACAGAAAATGGTGACGTAACAGCGACGTCGTTGTCGCTGTCGCTTAGTGTGACCCCAGCTTTAGACCCAGGTCACTAATCCCCACATTGGGAGTACTGAAGCCCCTGAGCTATTGGAACAGTAGTGTGCATGGCAGGTGCTGCACCTATGGGAGCAGAGGTCACACATCATAGTGTTGCTCTAGTTACATGGGAAACTGTGGGACTCCCGGTCTTGGGATTGTTGGGTTACTTATCCTGTGCACAGGTAGCACATGATGTTTATGGACAACCCCTTTAAGGCTGGGAAAATTCCACAGTGGAACTCGCTGTAAACATGTGGTGGTGTTTGGAGCTCCCATTGAAATTAGATGCTCAGTTGTGGTCACCCCTTTATTCCTAAATATCCGAGGGGTACACTCCCTTAAGTGATGTTCGTATGTTTTCTTTTATGTAGGAAGATGTCACGAGTTGTAGGAAAAGCCGGAAACCTGAGAGACAAACTGGATGGGAATGAGCTGGATTTAAGTTTAAGCGATCTGAGTGAGATCCCAGTGCGGGACCTGGTAAGTTACTGAGACCCCCATGTACTCGCCTGGCGTCCAGCAGACTGCACACCACCCCTCCTGGTATATACCCTTACTGCTAGACATGGCCACAGATCGGTGACTACACATTGTGCTGAGAAAGATCTGCTATCCTTTGATTAGAGGACAAAGTCTGATGTGTGAGATTAAAGTCCGGCATATCTATTTTCCTGTAGCAAAAGCTGGTGTCACACATAACGACGACGACAACGACGTCGCTGCTACGTCACCATTTTCTGTGACGTTGCAGCGACGTCCCGTCGCTGTCGCTGTGTGTGACATCCAGCAACGACCTGGCCCCTGCTGTGAGGTCGCCGGTCGTTGCTGAATGTCCAGCTTCATTTTTTGGTCGTCACTCTCCCGCTGTGACACACACATCGCTGTGTGTGACAGCGAGAGAGCGACGAAATGAAGCGAGCAGGAGCCGGCACTGGCAGCTGCGGTAAGCTGTAACCAGCGTAAACATCGGGTAACCAAGGGAAGACCTTTCCCTGGTTACCCGATGTTTACGCTGGTTACCAGCCTCCGCTCTTGCTGCCAGTGCCGGCTCCTGCACTGTGACATGTGGCTGCAGTATGCATCGGGTAATTAACCCGATGTATACTGTAGCAAGGAGAGCAAGGAGCCAGCGCTAAGCAGTGCGCGCGGCTCCCTGCTCTCTGAACTGTGACATGTAGCTGCAGCACACATCGGGTTAATTAACCCGATGTGTGCTGCAGGAGAGCAAGGAGCCAGCGCTAAGCGCGGCTCCCTGCTCTCTGCACATGTAGCACAGCGACCTTATGATCGCTGCTTCTGCTGTGTTTGACAGCTAAGCAGCGATCATAACAGCGACTTACAAGGTCGCTGTTACGTCACCGAAAATGGTGACGTAACAGCGACGTCGTTGTCGCTGTCGTTTAGTGTGAACCCAGCTTTAGGTAGGTGATCAGGGCATTTTGATAAAAGGGGTTTATAGGGGTATTAGAGCTCTGACTTGCTCTGTTGTGCCACGGTTCCTACATATGGTTGTAGCTCTGTTGTGACTATGGGGAGTAGAGGCCTTGCTGTAACTTGTTGGGAAAGGAGGGAACGAGCTGCTGTGACTACTGGTCATGGTGGGGGGTAAGGTCGCCTGCTGGGGAAGTGAAAATGGGGACTGCTTAAAAGCTGCATATTCCAATAATAACAGTTATCACCAGGCCACCTACTAGATTGGGGTCTGGCTGCTGAGACCCCCCAATGATTATCAGAATAGAGGTCCAAATACAGTGGTAATCTCGATTGTATGCCTATGGGACTGGCGGAGATAAATAGGTATATGCACAGTGGTGGCCAAAAATGTTGAGACTGATACATATTTTGTTTTTCACAAAGTTTTACTGCTTTTAGTTTTCTTTATTTTAGTCAGATGTTTCTATGGTTACTGAAGAACAATTATCAGTATTTCATAAGTTTTAAACTTTTATTGACAACTACATCAGTTTTATGAAAAGACTCAATATTTATAGCGTTGACCCTTTATTATTTTTCAAGACTTCTGTGATATACATGTTGGATATCCGCTTCTGGGCCAAATCCTGACTGATGAGAAGACATACTTCTCTAACTTCTGTGTTGTCCACCTACTTTTTTGAGGATCAACCAGACAACAGGTTTTCAATTGGATTGAAATCTGGGGAGTTTCCTGGCCATGGACCCAAAATGTCAATGTTTAGCTCATGGAGTCACTTGGCTGTCACTCTTGCCTTGTGACAATTGTCTCCATCATGCTAGAAAAAACATTGTCCATCAACAAACTAATCCTGGATCGTTGGGAGAAGTTTTAAGAGGAATAACAGTTTTGAGATTCGGCTTGGGACTACAAGGAGAGATGAGACTAGTCATGTGCTGCCTCCAACCAGTTTCTGCCCACACTGCTACAGGTGATTGACAGCCCACTGCCTACAAACACACATGGATGAGATCTGCCAATCAACTAGAGTGGCCCAGCAAGAACAGGGCCGGTGCAGAACTAATATCTTCCCTCCCTATGGTTCCTAGCCGACTCTTCAGTTTGTGAGTTCTCTAAAACGTTCCAGATACAATCGCGCAGCCAGGCTCTGATTGGTTAAGGCAGCATGAATTTTGTGACAAGTTCCCTTTAACTCCTTCATGACCTTGGATCTACCGGTACGTCCAAGGTCGTGTCTTTCCCTTTCATGCGGGCTCACTTGCCAAGCCCGCATTTTTCCACTCGCAAGTCAGCTGATCTGATAATCCGATATGTGCAGCTAAGGGCCGTTTCACACATCCGGCTTTTTGACGGTTTGCCTGATTCGGCGCACGTCAGTACAGTGTATACAGTACAACGGCAGCGCCGCAACCTCCGGGTCACATGCTCCAGTCACATAACAGCATGTGACCGGTGCTTGTCGCACTGCCATTGTACTGTATACATTGTACTGGCGTGTGCCGAATCTGGCTAATCTGCAACAAGCCGGATATGTGAAACCAGCCTAACAGGTGCGTGTGGATCAGAGATCCACCCACACCCATTAACCAATTGAATCCCACTGTCAATATCTGACAGTGGGATTTAACGCGCATCGGCGTGGAGCACACCATTCCCCGCCCCCATCGACTTCTCCATAATGGGATCACTGGATGCCAATGGGTTGTCATGACAGCCGGAGGTCATCTGATGAACACTGTCATGATAAAGTTCCTGTGAGCATCAGCATTTTTAGCGGTTTGCTGTTGCTGTGATGAAGTACCTCTCTGTACAGAAGAAATGATATAATTTAAAAACGTCAGCTCAGGACGCAAAAAATAAACAGTCACTGAGCCCCTGATCCCGAAAAATGAGTACACGACACTACGGGTCTTGGAAAATGCGTCAAATTCTTTTCTGTTTTTAAGATTAATTTCAGATTAGTTTTTCACCACTTAAGTAAAAAAAACAAAAAACAACTATACATGTTTGATATCTACGAGCTTACACTGACCTGGGGAAACCTCATGCCAGGTTAGTTTTACCATACAATGAACATGGTAAATAAAAAACCCAAAAAACAATTGTGGAATTGAACCTTTTGTTTTTTTACAATTTCACCGCACTTGGAATTTTATCCCATTTTCTAGTACAATATGGGGCAGAATGAATGCTCTCATTCAAAATTACGATTGTAAAAAAAAAAAGCCCTCATAAGGCTATATTGACAGAAAAATAAAGTTATAGCTCTTGGAAGAAAGGGAGGAAAAAATGGAAAATCGCCGGTTGGTGAAGGGGGTAAAGTATTCCGGTGTATTGAAGCACTTTCTATAAGACACTGTTACTAGAATGCATTAGGAGATACTGTAGCTAGTTAGGGTTTGTCTGTACTATATACATGAGCTCTTCTTATTTTTGCTTGGAGTATTCCT
The DNA here is from genome assembly GCF_048569485.1 of Anomaloglossus baeobatrachus. Classification (NCBI taxonomy): domain Eukaryota; kingdom Metazoa; phylum Chordata; class Amphibia; order Anura; family Aromobatidae; genus Anomaloglossus; species Anomaloglossus baeobatrachus. Next base: position 304,382,584 of record NC_134357.1, on the reverse strand, counting down.
CAGTTAGGCTGGGGCCACACGGGGATCTACTGCGATCCTCGCATGACACTCGGCTCACGCTGGCAGCACAGCAAGAGCCGAGTGTCCCTGCGACTGAGGACCAATCATGTGATCGGACCACAGCTGCAGGGGAGGGCCGGTGCTGAGGAGGGGAGCAAGGGATTTATCTCCCTCTCTCCTCCGTTGCCGGCTATTGCCATTCTCGCACTGCACTCGCGGTACACCAGTGTACAGCGAGTGCAGTGCGACTTTTCTCTCGCCCCATAGACTTGAATGGGTGCGAGAGAAACAAGGATCGCATTGCACCCGCAGCATGCTGCGATTGTTTCCTTGGTCCGATTAGGGCTGAGAAAATAATTGATCATGGGTGCTGGGACATAGGCTAATATTGGTCCGAGTGGAATGTGAGGTTTTATCGCATTCCACTCACTCCGATTTTCATGCCATGTGTCTTAGGCCTTACTTAGAATGTTCCATTGATCGATTTTCAATCTTCTGCCCTCAGGCTGCTCTTCCCAAGGCGACGGTGTTGGATCTTTCTTGTAACAAGCTGACGATGTTACCGGTAAGATGCTGCATAGCGAGAAATCATTGACGACTTACAGACTGTAAACTTGTGCGCAAGAAATATAAACGATACACCCGCTATAACCTATCAGAGCGTACTAATGTCTCCGCTGCCTTACAGGGTGAATTCTGCTCTCTCACTCACATTGTGAGGTTGGATCTCAGCAAGAACCAGTTACTACAACTTCCATCTGAATTTGGCAGATTAGTGAACTTACAGCACCTTGATTTGCTACAGAATCGGATAAAAGCGCTGCCTGTCACCTTCGCTCAGCTGAAGGTAAAGACCAAGGATTGAGCTCCGACTCTTTTCCACTTTCTTTCAATCCTTTTAGGAGAAAAAATGCCCATACAAAAATGTATATGACTCCCATGATACGTTTGTAGTGTCTGAATCTCATTTGTAATGCTCGATCACAGGTATGTGTCATATCTTATTCTTCTATAGAGCTTAAAGTGGTTGGACTTGAAGGACAATCCCCTGAACCCTGCTCTGGCCAAAGCTGCTGGAGATTGCCTAGATGAAAAGCAGTGTAAAGAGTGTGCCCAAATGGTGAGTAAGAAGCTGTATGTGTAGGATGGAGGTATGGATGACTTGTTGTAGGATGTCGTACTTAAAGGGAGCCAATCACCAGGATTTTCCTATATAACCTAAAGCCAGTGCTATACTGGCACTATCAGGCTGATTCTATACATACCTGTAGTGGTCAGCTCGGATGTATACTTTCTGAAATACAGGCAAGTAAAGTTACAGAAATGTCCAGCTATTTGATTGGCAGCAGCTGCCGAATAGCTAACATATGGGTGGAGTTTTGCTATCTATTCCCGCCCGTCTGCTGCCTGGCCTCTGTAGATGCTAGACTGTATGGGCTCCTTCCTTCTTGATTGCCAGCAGCTGCTGAATAGCTAATATGTGGGTTGGGTTTTGCTATCAATCCAACACCCCTGTCTGCTGCCTGGCCTCTGTAGATGTTAGACTGTATTGGCTGCACTTCTAACATGCCCGTCACATGACAGAATTGACTCCTACCTGGAAGGAGCCCATACAGTCCAGCATCTACAGAGGCCAGGCAGCAGATGGGCGGGGATAGATAGCAAAAATCCACCCATATGTTAACTATTCAGCAGCTGCTGCCAATCAAATAGCTGGACATTTCTGTAACTTTACTTGCCTGTATTTCAAAAACTAGACCTCCAATCTGACTACTAAAGGTATGTATAGAATCAGCCTGATAGTGCCAGTATAGCACTGGACTTAGTTTATATAGGAAAATCCTGGTGATTGGTGCACTTTAATATTAAATATTCTATAGATTTATAACAGAAAGGAAAATATATATATATACGTGGAGGTCAAATGTGCAAGTCTCATTCATCAGTGTCTCTTCAGAGCCCTGCTTATGTGATCACTTGGGGTCCCAGCTGTCAAACCCCCACTGACCAGGACGTTATCTCTTATCACACCTTTCAAGCTTGGCACAAAGCCTTGAATATTTCTATCTTTATTTTATGCCTTTAGAATGCTATAATACCCTGATGTTAGTGAATAGTCTACAAAGCAATGTATGTGACCCTTTAAAGAGAAACGGTCAGCAGGTTTTGATATGTAATCTGCGAGTAGCATGATGTAGAGGCAGAGTGCCTTCTTCCAGCGATGTGTCATTTACTGGGCTGTGTATTGCTGTTTCAATAAATTCAATGTTTTATCTGCTGGAGATTATCACTACAGGACTAGTTGTCTTCAGGTCAGCTTGTTCTGTGTAACCTCTCCCACACCACTGATTAGCAGTTTTTGTCTATGGTAGCTTTCTTTGTACACATAAATCTGTCAATCAGTGTTGATGGCGGCATTATACAGTATTCGGCATTCTGAGCACTGCTAGATCTGCAGCAGAGAAAACAGTGATTGTAACAAAATAACCGCATGTAGACCAGCAAGGGACACATCACTGGAATCTGGTTCTCATGCTGCTCTGAAATCACAAAGCAAATGTACACAGAAGATTCTCTCTAAAGGCATTATCAGAATTGCAGAGGCACTGCTGATGAAACGGCTACTGGTGGGGAGAGGCACACCATACCTACCAGACCTCTGTACAAGGCCTGCTTCAGTATTGCTTCCCACCTTCCGATAGCGAGAAGTGCTGGATTTGTTATTTTTAAGGCCTCTTTCACACGTGTGTGTGTGTGTGTGTGTGTGTGTGTGTGTGTGTTCTGTCAGTATGCTATCCATGTGACCTCCGCATAGCACACTGACAGCATGAACTTCTATACTTACCTGTCCATGGTGCTGATGTCTCCAGCGCTGCTGCTGCTTCCGGTCCTCGGTGCAGTACATATGCATTGAGCATAATGAGTGGCGGTCGGAAGCAAGTGATAGCAGTGCTGGAGACAAGTGAGTATAGAAAATCATTTTATTTCAGACGTGTTTTCTCCGGTACGTGTCACACCGATGTCACATGGAGCACATCAGTGTGCGGTTTGTGTGACACCCATGCTGCCGGAGAAAAATGCGACACGTCTACGTGTGGAGCCCTTGGAGACACGTATGCTCTACACGGTCCATGTGAAAACACGCAGGTGTGCACAGACCTATTGATTTTAATGGATCTAAGTGTGTCTGTGTCTCCGGTACGTGTGAAAACGGACGTCCCACGTACCGGACACATGGACGTGTGAAGGAGCCTAAAAGGTTTTATACTCGTGTGAATCTTGTATCGTAATCTATAGTCTTTGTTTCCTTGCGCAGGTTTTGCAGTACATGAAAGTCGTCCAGGCTGAACAAGAACAGGACTTGCAGCGCAAGCTTCTGGAAGAGCAAGGTTTGTTCATCACGTTGTGTAAGGGATTCATGGTCTGGTCTGAGTACACATTTCAAGTGTGAATGTTTCATTTGTTTTAGCTCTGAAACAGAAACATGAGGCCGAGCAGAGGAAGAAAGAGGATCGGGAACGGGAACAGCGGCGCAAACAGAAGGCTCAACAAAAAGCACGGAAAAGGAGGGACTACGATGCTCAGCAGGCAGCCCAGCAAGAGATGAAGAAGAAAAAAGATACTGAGCCGGCAGACAACCACAGTAAGTCAGCTTGACCCAGTTACCATTTTTATTCTTGTACTTGCTAAATGGGTCATTCCACCCAGACAAGTGCAGCTACGCTTACACTTCTAACCTTCACTGATCAGTGTACTGCATTGGGCTACAGCAGAAGACACTTTACTGCTGGTTGTGAATGGATATTTGTATAGTAACCCCATAGAAACCTTGGTATGGTAGACATGAAATGTCTAATTCAGTAATTGCTTATTGGAATTGCACTTGCTTTCTCAGAATTTCTTGCTGAGCCTTTCTGGTCAAGAGTATGCATACGATTAATGGGAACCTGTTACCAGGATTTTCGCTTATGAGCTGTAGCCACCATCAGTGAGCTTTTATATACAGCATTCCAGCATACTGTATATAAGAGTCCAGGCTGCTCTGTATAACGTAAAAAAAAGACCTTTATTATACTCACCTAGGGAGCGGTTGGGTCCAATGAGTGTCGCAGGTCTCGGTCCGGCACCTCTCACTTGTGCAGTTACCATCCTCCTTCCAAGCCGCGTGTGGATGACTGGTCCTACGCCACCAACACTGAGACCGCTATTGTACGCCTGCGCATATGCACTTTTCTCTGCCCTGCTGAGCAAAGTACTCTAATACACAGGCGCGAGGAAAGGTCAAAGATCGTTCACACATGCTTACTGCAGTACTTTGTTCTGACCTCAGCAGGGAAGATCAAAGTGCGCAGGAGCACAATGGCAGCCTCTGTGTAGATGACATAGGACGCATCATCCACACGTGGCTGGGAAGGAGAACAGTGACTGCACAAGATGTAGGGAGGCGCCGGACCAAGTGCAGCGACACCCATCAGACCGAACCACCCCCTAAAAGAGTATAATAAAGGTCTTTTTTACGTTATAAAGAGCAGACTGGTTTCTTATATAGAAGTATACTGGAATACTGTATATAAGAGCTCACTGGTGGTGGTCGCAACTTATAAGGGAAAAACCTGGTGACAGGTTCATTTTAACCAACAAAGCTTTAACGTCCTCATAGCTATAGTCAATAAAACACTGTTCCGATAATGTAGTATATATACCTACCACAATAAGTTGTACAAAATGTTTGTATCTCTTTCCGCTGGTATGTGGCCCCTACTCCAGCCTGCACTCCTAGACAAGATCCCAAAGGCAATCCTTACCCATCCTAATATACATATTTAATACTATTTTTAATAACCAGCATTTTAGAAATAGTGTCTCTCATCTCCATTTTATCCCATGGAAGCGCCTATGAAAACCCTGCTGGTTTTTGTGCCCTGTGATAAGAATTATGGCAGAACAGCTGTTACACCTTAAAAGGTGACTGCACTTTAAGGAGAACGTTACACCTGTAATACAGACCAATGAAATGTGTGATCAGTATGGATCTGTATGCAGGGACCACCACTAGAGATGAGCAAGTATCGAAATATTCATGATACTTGTAACGAATACTGTGTAATATTTGCGTATTTGTTCAGAACAGCGACTACAATGCAAATCGGTGAGATATGCGAGTAATATTGTGCTGATTGGGATATGCGAGTAATATTGTGCTGATTGGGATATGCGAGTAATATTGTGCTGATTGGGATATGCGAGTAATATTGTGCTGATTGGGATATGCGAGTAATATTGTGCTGATTGGGATATGCGAGTAATATTCTGCTGATTGGGATATGCGACTAATATTCTGCTGATTGGGATATGCGACTAATATTCTGCTGATTGGGATATGCGACTAATATTGTGCTGATTGGGATATGCGAGTAATATTCTGCTGATTGGGATATGCGACTAATATTCTGCTGATTGGGATATGCGAGTAATATTGTGCTGATTGGGATATGCGAGTAATATTGTGCTGATTGGGATATGCGACTAATATTGTGCTGATTGGGATATGCGAGTAATATTGTGCTGATTGGGATATGCGAGTAATATTGTGCTGATTGGGATATGCGACTAATATTCTGCTGATTGGGATATGCGACTAATATTGTGCTGATTGGGATATGCGACTAATATTGTGCTGATTGGGATATGCGAGTAATATTGTGCTGATTGGGATATGCGAGTAATATTGTGCTGATTGGGATATGCGAGTAATATTGTGCTGATTGGGATATGCGAGTAATATTGTGCTGACTGGGATATGCGAGTAATATTCCGCTGACTGGGATATGCGAGTAATATTCCGCTGATTGGGATATGCGAGTAATATTCCGCTGATTGGGATATGCGAGTAATATTCCGCTGATTGGGATATGCGAGTAATATTGTGCTGACTGGGATATGCGAGTAATATTCCGCTGATTGGGAAATGTGAGTAATTTTCTGCTGGATTCCAGCAGAAAATTAAATTACTCGCATTTCCCATTGACTTGTATTGTACTCACTATTTGGAATGAATAAGCGAGTATTACAATTTACTTGTTACGAGTATCGCGAACACGAATATTTCGATACTCGCTCAACTCTAACCACCACTACTTGGTAAAATGAAGGGGCAGACGTGCTCCCGTAAGCGCTGCTTTTTTTTCCAAGACTGACTATGGAGTATTGCCTGAGACCATGTTCGGAGTTGTCTAAATGCTTCTACTCCTTCATTGTAGCCAAGTCATTTGCCGATCAATGCGTTTTGTCTGAAAGCATAGTGACCATTTAAATAAAGTAGCAAAAAACGCATGCTAGGATACAGTTTATATGAAGGACGTGCTGTCTTTTTAGGGTCACTTACACCAATGACATTTCATTTTCTTTTTAGAAATCCCTCCTAAACCTGTGCAGAAGCAAAAACCAAGGCAGAGATCGAAGCTGGGTGTAGTGATGCGGATGCTCCTGCTCGTCTTCTTCTTGCTCCTTGGCAGTATAGTAGCGTGCCGCTACACTCAGCTGCAGCGCCACAGCGTGTGCACCAGCGTCAACGCCGTGTATGAGGAAACCGTAAGAACGCTGAGAAGCTGCCACGTACTGGAGAGCATCGTACAGCTCGCTTCTCGGCAGTAACTGCTGAAGACATTTAGTGTTTCTTCATTTGTGAAGAAAAATGGAATTCCTTCTTGAGGGTGTCTAAAGTCTGGGGGCTCCTCCATGCCGTTTTAAGTATTTTTATATATTTAATAAGACTTGACCTATTCCCTTATGTCTTAAAGAGGATTTTTGGTATACCTGAGATGAGGTGAAGACTATAGGTCTTTACCTGCACAGTTTTACGATGGAGGTGAACAATGGTTGTCCTGCAACATTTTTATGGCCTTTCTTGTTGGCAGAAATTGGTCCCAAACTGTCACCTCGTGTATATATATATATTACATATATGATGACCCTCTATATTTTTATATGGATTAGACAATACTTTGCTTCATCTAAATGGATTCCACTGCCAACTGACCATTGCCCATTCCCCATTCCTGTTTATTTTCATCTCAGGTTCTTGGAATGGTTTTCTGAAATACGTACATATATCCAAACTGCTTAATGGCTTTATCAGTAACTGTGATGTAACGGTGTCAAGTTTCTATGTAAAATGCCATCATGTTGCCTTCTGATTCCAATGGATCCCAAATTTCTATGATCAAATAATAAATATCACCCTGTCTATTTTCCACTGTGGTTTTCAGGTGGCTGCCAGAATTTTACAGCCTTGATATATTGTCATTTAGTGGATGCTTGAACATTTTGGTCAATATTCATTGCGTTCATTAATGAAAATATCAAAAATTTGGATTTTTTTTTTCTGAACTATTTCTGAATTATTATGCCTTTAAAACTGGAAAGTTATAACACAAAAAAATCAGTAAAGAGAATCGTCAGCAGATTTTTTTGCTACCTCAACTGAGAGCAGCATGCTTTAGGCAAAGAGATCCTGAATGCAACAATGTATCACTTTAGGCCAGCTTCTCACTTGCAATTAACTCGCACGAGTGCAATGCGAGAAATTCTCTCGTTGCACTCGGACACATGTTAATCAATGAGGCTGCTCCCATCTGCTATTTTTTTTTCAGTCCAAATCGGACTGAGAAAAAAATCGCAGCATGCTGCGTTTTGGCTAGTTTCACGTGCGAGTCACTCCAATGAAAGTCTATGGGTGCGTGAAAAAAAAAAAAAGGATGTCACACGGGCGGCACATACACCATCCTAGTGACATCCGTTTTTATAAATCCATTTATCGCATGTTGCAGAGAACACTGGAAATGAGTGAGGTCTGTCGATGTCTGTCAATCTCGATCTCTGTCAGTCGGTCTCTGTCCCTCTTGGTCTCTATTCTCTCTGTGTGTCTCTCCCACCCCCTCTCTCATACTCACCGATCCCTGATCTCCAGCGCGGCGCTGCACGGCGTTCACACTGCTCCGGCGGCTTTTCCTCTTTTGAAAAAGCCGACCGCTCATTATTCCATCACATATTCACTGCTTTCCCTGCCCACCGGCGCCTATGATTGGTTACAGTCAGACACTCCCCTACGTTGAGTGACAGCTGTCTCACTGCAACCAATCACAGCTGCCGGTGGGCGGATCTATATCATGCAGTAAATTAAATAAATTAAAAAAAAACGGCGGGCGGTTCCTCCCAATTTTCATACCAGCCAGGGTAAAGCCATACGGCAGGAGGCTGGCATTGTCAGGATGGGGAGCGCCACATTATAGGGAGCCCCCCACCCTAACAATATCAGCCAGCAGCCGCCCGGAATTGCCGCATCCATTAGATGCGACAGTCCCGGGACTGTACCCGGCTCATTCCGAATTGCCCTGGCGCGGTGGCAATCGAGGTAATATGGAGTTAATGGCAGCAGCCCATAGCTGCCACTAAGTCCTAGGTTAATCATGGCAGGCGTCTCCCCGAGATACCTTCCATGATTAACCTGTAAGATAAAGAAAATAAAAACATACACCAAAAAAATCCTTTATTTGAAATAAATGACAAAAACACCCTCTTTCACCACTTTATTAAACCCCCAAATACCCCTCCAGGTCCGACGTAATCCACAGAGGTCCCGCGACGCTTTCAGCTTTGCTACATCAGAAGCTGACAGCGGTCACAGACCACGACCGCTCTCTGTGAGCTCCCCGCAGCGACTGAAGTGAGTCGTGCTATCAGCGATGACGTCACTCAGGTTACCCGCGGCCACAGATCTCAGCTGGAGGACTTCAGCTGGGGCTGCGGGTAACCTCAGTGATGGCACCGATGATAGCGCCGATCACTTAAGTCACTCGGGATTTGCGGTCATCGGTGAGACCTTCACCGGTGACTGAAAATCTGGCCATGACACACAGACAGAGCTGCAGGATGACAATGAAGTTGGGTGAAGTTCATCCGACTTCATTCTGATCCCGCGGCTCTGTCTGATTCTGCTGTCAGCGGCCATTCAGCTCTGCTCCATGGCTCTGTCTGTCTGCTGTCAGCGGCCATGTAGCAGAGCTGAATGGCAGATGACATCGCTGCAGAGAATAAAAACGGATCCCATAAGGATCACACACGGATTGCACATGGACTACAATCAATTGAAAAATCACAGAATCGCATTGCAGTTGCAATGCACACTGATCATAACGTGAACAGAGCTCATGCTACTTTCTAGCATGAGACTTGGACCGATTTTACACGCACAAGTGTGATTCCAGCCTTAGATTAATGGGTGCAGTCGTTGTGATACAAACAGAATTTTTAGATTTCGCCATCTAGCTGAGCTGAGAGAGCTGTTCTGGCCACTCCAGGCTCTCCTAGAGATTGTACATTGACAGTGAGGTGTCAACCACAGGAGGGGGCGTCTGACTGCCATGTGCCTGACGGTTCCCTGAAAATTGCCCACACGGAAAATTGCCCACACGGAAAATTGCCCATACAGAAAATCACCAATTGCAACATCACAAAGTTTCAGATCTATGATATTTGAGGTGCAAGGTGAGGATGTTCACATAATAGGTCATCAACTTGTGATTTACAGTTGACCTAGTGCAAAACTGCAAAAATGCTGAAGATCTGTGGTTTGTAGCAGTCTGTCATTATCAGCAATAGATAGATACAGTCTGCTCTAATCTCACTGATTCTGCCTTAAGGCTGGTTCACACTAAGCGACAGCGACAACGAGGTCGCTGTTACGTCACCATTTTCTGTGACGTAACAGCGACCTTGTAAGTCGCTATTATGATCGCTGCTTAGCTGTCAAACACAGCAGCCAAAGCAGCGATCATAACCGCGAGAGCAGGGAGCCCCACACACTGCTTAGCGCTGGCTCCTTGCTCTCCTAGCTACAGTACACATCGGGTTAATTAACCCGATGTGTACTGCAGCTACATGTGCAGAGAGCAGGGAGCCGCACACACTGCTTAGCGCTGGCTCCCTGCTCTCCTAGCTACAGTACACATCGGGTTAATTAACCCGATGTGTACTGCAGCTACATGTGCAGAGAGCCGGAGCCGGCAGCACAGGCAGCGTGAGAGCTGCGGAGGCTGGTAACTAAGGTAAATATCGGCTAACCACCTTGGTTACCCGATGTTTACCCTGGTTACAGCTTACCACAGCTGCCAGATGCCGGCTCCTGCTCCCTGCTCGCTTCATTTCGTCGCTCTCTCGCTGTCACACACAGCGATGTGTGTGTCACAGCGGGAGAGCGCCTTTGAAGAAAACGAACCAGGGCTGTGTGTAACGAGCAGCGATCTCGCAGCAGGGGCCAGATCGCTGCTCAGTGTCACACACAGCGAGATCGCTAATGAGGTCACTGTTGCGTCACCAAAACCGTGCCGTAGCAGCGATTTCGGTAGCGATCTCGCTATGTGTGAAGCACCCCTTACTCCTTCCACCAGCCCAAAACCACAGCACATGCAGAACCAGAAGCAGTGTGATCCAGAGGAGCAATCACTACTATCTGTACTCACAAAAGTATCACTGTATTATCTGTTGAGTTACATGTGACTGAAGGTCACATCTAAGACATTATCATCTCAGGGGAGCCCACCAAAAGCAGGGTGCTGCTGGCAGAGATAGGGTACTTTCACACTTGCGTTCATCGCAATCCGCCACTATGGAAAATAGCGCAGTCCGTTAACGGACTGCGCTATTCTCCATAGACTTATATTGACAACGCACTGTGACGCAGTGTCTGCGTTTCATCCGCTGGCCGACACTGAGTCGTTATTTTGACTGAGCACCAGGAGGAGGGAACGCAGCATGTAGCGTTTTTGGTGTCATTAAAACAACTCACCTTGGCGGATTCCAAAGTGTCTAATAATCGTCTATGGTGGCCGATTCCGCCGCTATGCGCTAAGCAGCGAAATCCGCTGATGGATACCATCACATTCTACTGAGCATATGTACCGCCCCGGGGCTTGGCCGGCTGCCGAGACCCTCAGATCCGGGCTCATCGGTGGGTGGCTCGAGCTCCTCCCGGACCCGGGGGTCACGTCACTCTGAAGGGATGCTGATGCTACATGAGGGGTGGTGTTCGGTGGGGAGGTCCACGGCCGAGGCCGCGGTTGTTTTTGGGGGTTAAGTTCGTGACGCCACCCACGGGTTGTGGTGAATGGATGGACACCATCGCTGCCGTTGACTAGGCTCCCGGGGATGGTGTTGCACAGCTTGGTGTTGACCCCTCCGTGGGTAGGGGGTGATGCTTGTTGATGCGGTGCGGTGCGGTGCGCGGCCCGAGGGAACTGTTGTACTCACTATTACAGACACACTGGAGTCTCTGGTAAACCAAACAAGATGGTGGACGATGCCCGTAGCCGGCTGCGCTTCTCCCCTTTTTTCAGGTTGGTGGTTTCCGCCTTTCTCCTGCACCTCACTTTTAGTAGAATGGTGACTCCTATGCCTGAGCAACAGTAGTCCGCTCCCCAGCTTTGTGTGTGCCAGTAGAGCCCGTTTGCCCGCAGACGCTGGCCCGTGGGATCTCGATCCCTGGGCGGTGGCTTTCTATCCTTCTGGTTGGGCTGTTGTCTTCAGTCGGGTCTTGGGTGGGAAAGGACCTAAAGTCCAGACCCCAATCAGTTAATTCAACTCGGTCCAGTGGCTGCTGGGCCTCGTACTGGGTCTGAGTACCCCTCCTGGTGCTCTGGTTTCCAATCGGTTCGGTACTGGCGGGCCACTACCCGGTCCCGGTTCCTTACGGTTCCACCGGCTGTAATCCCTGCTCCTGTAGGTGACCACCACCGTCTGCCCCCTGGCCACAGGGTAACCGGGCTCCAACCCAGATCCCTGACAGACGTGCACACTTTGCTACCACTCTCCTCCACTCCTGTCACTGAACTCTGTTTTTCCCGCCTCAGGCTCTCCGAACTCCTCGGTGGGCGTGGCCAACCGCCTGGCTCCATCCCCCGGGTGTGAACGTCAAGTCCTGAGAGGGGTGACTCAGGGTTTTAAGGTTGGCTGCTGGTACCTTTTTAGGGGAAGGTGTTTGTGCAAGGGCCTACCTGTGACTACCTGGCTAATCCAGGGCGTCACACATGCTCAGCATGTCCAGCAGAACGATCTAAATTGTTTAAAATCACTCCTGGTCTCTCTATCGCTGTCGGTCTCTCCCTCTCACCCCCTCTCTCATACTCCCCAATCATGGGTGCGGCGCTGCACAGCTGTCACCATGCTCTGGTGGCTTCTCCGCTTTTGAAAATGTCGGCCGCTCATTATTCCATCTCGTATTCCCTGCTTCCCCCGCCCACCGGTGCCTATGATTGGTTGCAGTCAGATGCGCCACCACGCTGAGTGACAGCTGTCTCACTGCAACCAATCACAGCCGCGGGTGGGCGGGTCTATATCATGCAGTACAATAAATAAATAAATAATTTTAAAAAAACGGCGTGCGGTCCCCCCCCAATTTTGATACCAGCCAAGGTAACGCCACACGGCTGAAGGCTGGTATTCTCAGGATGGGGAGCCCCACGTTATGGGGAGCCCCCCAGCCTTAAAATATCAGCCAGCAGCCGCTCGAAATTGCCGCATCCATTAGATGCGACAGTCCCGGGACTCTACCTGGCTCATCCCAAATTGCCCTGGTGCGGTGGCAATCGGGGTAATTGGGAGTTAATTGTAGCCCATAGCTGCCACTAAGTCCTAGGTTAATCATGGCAGGCGTCTATGAGAAACCCCCCATGATTAACCTGTAAGTGAAAGTAAATAAACACATACACCCAAAAATCCTTTATTTGAAATAAAAGACAAAAATACACCCTTTTTCACCACTTTATTAAAATCCCCAAATACCCCTCCAGATCCGACGTGATCCACAGAGGTCCCATGACGCTTTCAGCTCTGCTACATGAAGCTGACAGGAGTGGCCACAGACCATTACCGCTCTCTGTCAGCTCCACACAGCAACTGAAGTGAATCGCACTGTCAGCGGGGATGTCAGTGAGGTAGTGCTGGTGTGTGCATTAATGATGGGGGCGGTAGTACCTGCGTGTGTGCGGTGATGATGGGGGCGGTAGTGCCGGTGTGTGCGGTGATGATGGGTGCGGTAGTGCCGGGGTGTGTGGCGGTGATGATGGGGGTGGTAGCGCCGGGGTGTGCGCAGTGATGATGGGTGCGTTAGTGCCTGCGTGTGTGCGGTGATGATGGGGGCGGTAGTGCCAGGGTGGGGGCGGTAGTGCCTGCGTGTGTGTGGTGATGATGGGGGCGGTAGTGCCAGGGTGGGGGCGGTGATGATGGGGACGATAGTGCTTGCGTGTGTGTGGTGATGATCGGGGCGGTAGTGCTGGGGTGTGTGCGGTGATGATGGGGCGGTAGTGCTGTGGTGTGTGCGGTGATGATGGGGGCGGTAGTGCTGCTGTGTGCGGTGATGATGGGGGCGGTAGTGACGGTGTGTGTGCGCGGTGATGATGGGGGCGGTAGTGCCTGTTTGTGTGCGGTGATGATGGGGGCTCTCTCTCTCGGCTAAAGAAAACTAACGCAACGTGTTATTTCACAGGAATCTGTTGCCTTTATTATCACACTATTTACAACGCATCCGTCACATGCGTCACACAACGCATTGTGACTGATGCTAAACAACGCAATTGTGAAAGTAGCCATAGCTGGTCCTGAAAGCCCCAAAGGCACAGCAGAGAGGTGAGACTTTGTCGCTTTTACCACCTTGTGTTCGTGCTGGGAATGTATGATATGTTTTTGCAGTGCTGTAACTAGAGTACAATGGGCCCCAGTGTGAAATTTGGACCTGCCCCCCCCCCTCAAACATGTTCTCACTTGTACGGGCCCTTGTAGAGTTCTAACTTCTATCAAGACTTATGAACTGCCTCCCCTCCCCCTTCATTATGTAGTAATGTCCTCCGTCCTGGTATATATGCCCATCATCCTGGTGAATATGTCCTCATCCTGGTGTATATGACTGTCACGAACCACCGGGGGGGTCACTCAGAAATCCCCCGCGCTGGCTACCAGTACGTCACAATCGGGGGGTAACAAGTGGGGGTCACCCCTCCTTTATACCTCCCGACCGACAGACAGAGCACGTGACGCGCTCTCTAGCGCCCCTCTTATAGTCAGGCCAATTATGGAATTGCCCGACAATAAGCAAGGAGGCCGCTATACTACTTATGCCGATTATTGAAGGGTCCCCGGTGAGAGTAGGGTATATATTCCCCCGACCTCCGCGGGCGGAATATATAAAACCTCCCCGAATCTCACTGGCCTCCCCACAATAATCCTTGGCACAACTCGCTGCCACCAACCGCTTCACGGTAACTATTAGCCGAACACACAGACGTGGGATTCAAGATCGAGATAACAGAACAGCCCAAGATTAATTATATAATTTAATCAGCCTAAAGCACACTAGAAAATACAATATATACAATAGGGGATCTACAGAATATACATAGGTCAGAGTACAGTTACAGATAAAGCATGGTTTACAAACAGGCATACACAGTTCCAGCAGTTACCTTGTGCGTCTGGCCACAGGGGGGCGCTGTAGACCAGGTTTCTAGGATCCTTCCCACAGATGTTTCCTACACGTGACCCCCAGCGAAAGAACACTGGAAAATGGCCGAAGTAGGGTTATCAACCTGGGCAAATCCAGGTCCCCTCCTACCTTAGTGACCTCAGAGGGAGCACTGCTCCACCCCTGGCTGGAGTTATGGACAATATCCACAACATGGAATATGGGCCATAACTTTGCCTGGGAGCGTCGTAGGCGGACGCCAACGCTCTCATTGTGACAGTTATGAATTTAGCTACAGAACGAGAGGACTCATGACTTGTCTACTAGTTCCCCATTGGCTGATATCACGCCTGGGGTACTTCCCAATGTCCTACTCCCATAAAAAAGGTGTGCCAGCATCGTCCGCATGCAGAGACACCATTTTTATGGTTGCCATATTTATCGGAAATATGGCTTGCGAGATATGAACCATATTTTACTGGAGTCGTTCTGTCTGGATACTTCCATAGCCTTGCTAATTAGATAGCAGCCCCTACCACAGGGTCACGGCAGGGAGTCATCCTGTGTCCATTGTTCCCACATCATCTAATCTCCATATCACAGGAGATGGCCATGGGATGTGTTGCTAGGATGTGACACCTTCCAAGATGTTGGACATTGAGAACAAGAAGGGAGGGGGCACGGCCATGGAGTGATGAGAGCGATTATGACTGGAAATCATAATTCGTCTTCATATCCCAGGATTTGCCTCACACCTCCCCCCTTTTGAGGGCGCTAGGGGGCAGCACACTCCGGTGTTCCCCCGTGCGCCCGTCCGCGACCTCTCCTTGTCGGGACAGCCCGTCTGCGTTACCGTGGTCCCGGCCCCTTTTGTGGCGAATGGTGAAGTTGTATTGCTGGAGCGCAAGGCTCCATCGCAACAATCGCCCATTCGTCCCAGAGACGGTGTGCAACCAGCTGAGGGGATTGTGGTCCGTCTCCACGATGAAGTGGCGCCCGTATAGATAGGGTTGCAGACGCTGCAGGGCCCACACTATGGCCAGGCACTCCTTTTCCATCGTGGAATAGGCCACTTCCCTTGGTAACAGCTTCCTGCTCAGGTACAAGACTGGGTGCTCTTGGCTCGCAGAGTCCACCTGGCTGAGCACCGCACCGAGGCCGAAGTCACTGGCGTCGGTCTGTACTACAAACGGCCGCGTGAAGTCGGCTGCCTGTAGCACGGGCGGGCTGGACAGGGCGTCCTTTAGGGCCCGGAAGGCTGTCTCGCAGTCCATTGTCCAATCGACTGCAGAGGGCAGCTTCTTCTTGGTGAGGTCCGTCAAGGGCTTTGCCAGGCTACTATAGCATGGAACAAACCTCCTATAGTACCCAGCGGTCCCCAAGAAGGACATCACCTGCTTCTTGGTCCTGGGGGTGGGCCAGGACGCGATGGCCTCCACTTTCTCAGGCTCGGGCTTCAGTGTTCTCCCGCCTACCCGGTGACCGAGGTACTGGACCTCGCTCATGGCCAGCTGACACTTTCCCGGCTTGATGGTCAAACCTGCCTGGTGGATCCGCCTGAGCACCTGTGCTAGATGCTCTAGGTGGTCCTCCCAGGTGGGACTGAAGACGGCAATGTCATCCAGGTACGCGGCCGCGTACCCTTCAAGTCCCTTGAGCAGGGTGTTGACCATCCGCTGGAAAGTGGCAGGGGCATTCCTCATCCCAAATGGCATCACCGTGGACTCGTACAGTCCAAATGGGGTAATAAAGGCAGAGCGTTCCCTGGCCTTGCGAGTCAGGGGGATCTGCCAATATCCCCGGCTCAGGTCCATGATGGTCAGGTACTGAGCCCCGGCCAACTGATCGAGCAGGTCATCGATGCGTGGCATTGGGTACGCATCGGCGACCGTGACAGCATTGAGCCCCCTGTAGTCCACGCAGAACCGAGTGGTTCGGTCCTTCTTAGGGATGAGGATACAGGCGAGGCCCAAGCGCTGTTGGATGCCTGGATCACCCCCAGCTTCAGCATCTCGTCAATCTCCTGGCGCATGTGTTGCTGCACCTCCAGGGAGACCCGATATGCTGAACGCCGGATCGGGGGATGATCCCCAGTGTCCACGTGATGGACAGCCAAGTCAGTCCTTCCGGGCTGGTTGGTAAACAACCCCCGGAAGGGGTGTAGGGTGGCCCACAGCTGGGACCGTTGGTCCTCCAAGAGCTGGTGGCCAACCTCCACATCCTCAATGGATCCGCCTGCCCTAACCTGGGCTAGCATATCCAAGAGGGTTTCCGCTTCTCCCTCCTCGGGCAGGTTGCACACCGGGAGTGCACATGCCTCCCGCTCATGATGTGCCTTCATCATGTTCACATGGAAGGGCTTCCGCCTTCCACGGGCAGGGTCCAGGGTGACCAGGTACGTTACAGGGTTGAGCTGCTGGTACACGAGGTATGGGCCTTCCCAGGCTGCCTGAAGCTGTCCTGTGGTACGGGGACCAGTACCCACACCTTTTGACCCACTTGGTAGGTCCTCTCACAAGCGTTCTGGTCGTACCAACGCTTCTGATCGGCCTGGGCTTGAGCCATATTGTCGTGTACCAGTTGCGTCAAGGCCTGCATTTTGTCCCGGAAGCGCATGACATACTCGATAACCGACACTCCAGGGGTGGCCAAATCCCCTTCCCAAGCCTCTTTCACCAGAGCCAGGGGGCCCCGCACACGTCGCCCGTACAGGAGCTCAAACGGTGAGAATCCTGTTGAGGCCTGTGGAACCTCCCGGTAAGCAAATAACAGGTGTGGGAGATACCGCTCCCAGTCACGCCCATGGGAGTCGACCAACATCTTAAGCATCTGCTTTAAGGTGCCATTGAACCGCTCGCACAGGCCATTAGTCTGTGGATGGTACGGGCTGGCCACCAGATGTCGCACCTGGACCTGCTTACAGAGGGCCTCCATCAGCTGGGACATGAATTGGGTCCCCCGGTCAGTGAGCATTTCCTGGGGAAAACCCACTCGGGAGAAAATCTCCAGCAAGGCGGTGGCCACCTTGTCAGCCCGAATGGACGACAAGGCCACTGCTTCTGGGTATCGGGTGGCATAGTCCACTACCGTTAGTATGAAGCGTTTCCCGGAGCTGCTGGGGATGGCCAGCGGGCCGACCAGATCCACAGCCACCCTCCTGAAAGGCTCATCGATGATTGGCAGAGATACCAGTGGGGCTTTGGGGTGTGGCCCCGCCTTCCCCACTCTCTGACAGGTTTCACACGAACGGCAGTAGGCAACCACATCGGCCCCCATTTTTGGCCAGTAGAAATGCTGGTTTAACCTGGCCTTGGTCTTAGCGATCCCTAGGTGTCCGGCCATCGGAATCTCATGTGCGATCCGCAACAACTCCGTCCGGAACGGATAGGGTACCACCAACTGTCGGTCCCTGGGCCACGCCTCCGGTGAACCCTGCTGGACCGTGACCCGGTACAGCCGTCCTTGGTCCCAGACCACTCGCTCCGGGTCCGAGTCCGAGGGAGGCTGTGCCGCCTGCTCCTTTAGAGCTTTCAGGCTGTCGTCAGCTTCTAACGCTGCCTGAAACCCCTGACTAGATGTGGCCAGAATCGACGAGACTGTCACATCTTCGGTCAGTACCCCGGGACCTGTGTCCTGGCCTCCACCTGACTCGGCTGCCACTTGGTCAGAAGGGGAAGAGCTATCGGACCTCCGGGAGGCCCCTTGGCTTCCAGCACTCCCACTGCGGGTGACAGCGGCCACAGCCGTTGCGACCGTGGGTCGTGCCTGCTCCTCCTCCGTTCCTGACCAAGTCGCCAGTTCAGGCAGACCTACCTGGCTTCCTGACACCCCGGTTGTGGGGGAACCATGCACCGAGATCTTACCTGGGAGCACTTCCGCTCCTGGACCGGCCCCAATCTCACCTGCCTGTTCCCCTCCTGCAGCAACAGAACCCCGCTGTGAAATCTCTGGGGACCCCACATTTGCTGTGGTAGCCCCCACCCCACACACTGGTCCTCCCCCTGCAGCACCCTGCTCTCTGCTTATCCCTGCAGAGGGCAACAGATCCCAGCTCACTGGCTGATCACTTGTAGAGGCATTGTCACACCTTTCTCTGACCCCCTCCCCTGTCACAGCTGCAGCTGAGTGTGTGTCTATGGTGTCTATGCAAGCAGAAATATCAGAGTTCACTCCCTCCTCCCTTACATCATTCATAGATAACACATTAACATTGTCCGGAGGCACGTCAGTACTGGCTGAAGGTTCAGCCCTTGGGGGGGGCCCAAACTGGGAGGTTATCTGCCCCAAATCTGTCCCAAGTAGCACGTTTGCAGGGATCCGATCAGTTACCCCCACCTCTCTCACCCCTCGCCCTGCGCCCCAGTCCACATAAATGCCAGCAACAGGCAGCGCCGGGTCAATGCCTCCAATCCCGGAGACAGCGAGGGTTTTTCCAGGGATCAAGTCTTGGGGGGACACCATCTCAGGCCGCACCAGAGTCACCTCCGAGGCGCTGTCTCGCAGTCCTATGGTCACAGACCGGCCGACGGTGACAGGTTGGAAGCTGTCCAGGGACCTACCACCACCCCCACCCACACAATACACCTTGGGCGGCCCTTGGGACGGAGCCGGGGCCTTGGGACGCTGAGGGCACATGGCCTTGAAGTGTCCAGGTAGGTTGCACTGGTGGCACCGTCTTGGCTCTGCCACGGGCCTGGAGAGGGGAGTTGAGGGGGACACCCCCTGCAGTCTAGGGGCAGGTGGGGCAGTCGCAGAATTCATCTTACCCCCTCTCCAGGTGCTGCTGGTGGCTGCTCTCCTGGCCTCAGGAGCCCGATTGTTGGTGTAGTCATCGGCCAGGGCAGCTGTAGCCGTGGACCCCTTTGGCTTCTGGTCTCGGATGAACTGGCGGAGATCCTCAGGGCAGTTCCACAAGAGTTGCTCTGTGATGACCAAGTCTAGGATCTCTGGTCCGGTGGTAAGCTGCAGGCCTTGGGTCCAGTGGTCGGCAGCTCGGGCAAGTGCCCGCCGGTGGTCAGCCCAGGAGTCCTTTGGTCCCTTCTGCAGGGTCCGGAACTTCTTGCGGTAGGACTCCGGAGTGAGGTTGTACTGTTGGATCAGGGCCCGCTTGATGGTGTCGTAGCCCTGATCTGCCTCAGTAGGCAAGTCCCCAAGGATTTCCAGGGCCTTACCCCTTAAACGGGGGGTCAGGTATTTGGCCCACTGGTCCTTGTCCAGATGGTGCTGCAGGCAAGTCCGTTCAAAAGCAGTCAGGAAAGAGTCCAAGTCTCCATCCTTCTCCAGCACTGGGAAGTCCTCAACACGGACCTTTGGAAGTTTGGTGTCTTGAAGGTCACGGGTGGCTGATGAGGGCCGGAGCTGAGCTAGCTGCAGTTGGTGGTCACGGTCTGCCTGTTGCTGTCGCTCCGCAGCCTCACGCTCTGCCCTTTGCTGTCGCTCCGCAGCTTCACGCTCTGCCTGGCGCTCCGCAGCCTCACGCTCTGCCCTTTGCTGTCGCTCTGCAGCTTCACGCTCTGCTTGTCGCTCTCGCTCCGCTGCCTCCTGCGCTGCCAGACGCCCATGCTCTGCCATGAGTATCTCGTAGGTACCCCGGTTTCCAGCTATAAGACTGGCCATAGCAGCTTGAAGGAGGGCCTCCGAACCTCTCAGGCCGGAGGGATTGGCAAGTGGTGATCTGCGGCACGCTGCAGAGCCAGGTGATTCACTGTCCATTTCAGAGCGGAGGACTGGCATCTGGCTCGTTGAGGACCCTTGGGCGAGCTCCTCCTCATTTTGTCCAGCAGTGCCAGGTTGTGCGATGTCCTCTGCAGAGCTGTTCTCTGGCGTCGGGCTCTTGGAGGGCTCGTGGACAACCTCCTCATCGTCTCTGGCCTGAGCATCGGCCATTCCTTTGGCTTTGCTCCTGGTGCCATCAGCCATTCTTGCAGACTTTTGGTCACTGACACAGAACTGACACCTGATGCACCCACACACCTTACAGTATCTGCACTCTGACACTCTAGTGTTGAGCTAGTCTGAAGACCCCAGCAGCCACAGCTGCTGCAGGCAGTCTTTAGTGTCTGGGAGTATGGGTCTCACACTCACACACACTATTATCTCGATCCCACCGCTATGCCACCAATATGTCACGAACCACCGGGGGGGTCACTCAGAAATCCCCCGCGCTGGCTACCAGTACGTCACAATCGGGGGGTAACAAGTGGGGGTCACCCCTCCTTTATACCTCCCGACCGACAGACAGAGCACGTGACGCGCTCTCTAGCGCCCCTCTTATAGTCAGGCCAATTATGGAATTGCCCGACAATAAGCAAGGTGGCCGCTATACTACTTATGCCGATTATTGAAGGGTCCCCGGTGAGAGTAGGGTATATATTCCCCCGACCTCCGCGGGCGGAATATATAAAACCTCCCCGAATCTCACTGGCCTCCCCACAATAATCCTTGGCACAACTCGCTGCCACCAACCGCTTCACGGTAACTATTAGCCGAACACACAGACGTGGGATTCAAGATCGAGATAACAGAACAGCCCAAGATTAATTATATAATTTAATCAGCCTAAAGCACACTAGAAAATACAATATATACAATAGGGGATCTACAGAATATACATAGGTCAGAGTACAGTTACAGATAAAGCATGGTTTACAAACAGGCATACACAGTTCCAGCAGTTACCTTGTGCGTCTGGCCACAGGGGGGCGCTGTAGACCAGGTTTCTAGGATCCTTCCCACAGATGTTTCCTACACGTGACCCCCAGCGAAAGAACACTGGAAAATGGCCGAAGTAGGGTTATCAACCTGGGCAAATCCAGGTCCCCTCCTACCTTAGTGACCTCAGAGGGAGCACTGCTCCACCCCTGGCTGGAGTTATGGACAATATCCACAACATGGAATATGGGCCATAACTTTGCCTGGGAGCGTCGTAGGCGGACGCCAACGCTCTCATTGTGACAGTTATGAATTTAGCTACAGAACGAGAGGACTCATGACTTGTCTACTAGTTCCCCATTGGCTGATATCACGCCTGGGGTACTTCCCAATGTCCTACTCCCATAAAAAAGGTGTGCCAGCATCGTCCGCATGCAGAGACACCATTTTTATGGTTGCCATATTTATCGGAAATATGGCTTGCGAGATATGAACCATATTTTACTGGAGTCGTTCTGTCTGGATACTTCCATAGCCTTGCTAATTAGATAGCAGCCCCTACCACAGGGTCACGGCAGGGAGTCATCCTGTGTCCATTGTTCCCACATCATCTAATCTCCATATCACAGGAGATGGCCATGGGATGTGTTGCTAGGATGTGACACCTTCCAAGATGTTGGACATTGAGAACAAGAAGGGAGGGGGCACGGCCATGGAGTGATGAGAGCGATTATGACTGGAAATCATAATTCGTCTTCATATCCCAGGATTTGCCTCACAATGACCCAATGCTGGTATATAAGGTCCTCATCCTGGTATGTATGGTCCACGTTGTCTCCATCCTGGTATATATGTTCCCATCCTGAGTTACATGGTCCCCAATCCTAGTGGGCATTCATGTCTGTTGGCAATTTTCTGTGGACATTTCTCACATATCATGTGAACATCCTCACCTTGCACCTCAAATATCATAGATCTGAAACTTTCTCATGCTGCAATTGGCAAATTTCCGTGTGGGCAAATTTCCGTGTGGGCAATTTTCATGTGGGCAATTTTCCTGTGGGCATTTTTCTGGTCACCGTGCCTGACTTTGTACTCCGAGGAATGATAAGGGTGCTGCTGCTTAAACATAGAAACAGACAAAAGATCGGACCTTGACAAAAAAGGCATCCCTGAATTCTATTTTTTAACCCTTGCAGCATGCTGTCTTCAGATTATATAGCACAAGCGGTTGACAGATTCCCTTTAAATGGAAGGTGTCGCGTTTTTAATTTTTGTATTCATAATAGTGATTATGAAATCAAGTATTTTTAATACAAACTTAAACTCATTGTTTTATTTAATTCTAGTTTTACTGAAACACTGGGCGCTGCCATCATGGATTTGCTGTAACGACCGTTACTCAGCTCCTTTATCCTTTTATGGCAGCGCCCAGGGCATTGAGTATGATGGTCGGACTCCGACCTATATACATAACACAGAGACAGCTTCTGCTGTGATCTGGAGATGCCCCCTGGGATGTCCAGATCACAGCAGAGGGAGGAGATAGCTGCCATGTTTGTGGAACCCACAGCGTATGCTTTGTGCTGAACTTTCCCCCTCTGATCTGCATGGAATGGGTGAGTATGGGTATGCTCCTCCCCCCGCCCCCACTCCCCCAACCCCATGCCACCAGTGCTGCTCACCAACCCTCCCACTTGTGTGTGCTTGCTCACCGGCCTCTGTTCCTAGCAGCTCAGTGGGGCAGCGCGGTATACCGTGGGTGAGTACCGGTATGGTGTCGTCGTTCCCCGCCGCTGTCGCTGAATGTCTAAATTCCTCCAAAAATATTTATTAGGTAGAATTTATTGTGGTTTTGCAGTGTGCGACTGTTTCTTTTTTTTTTTCCCCTCATATATTTCACATCACGTACAGATACGCACCTGTTCACATTTGAAAAGGTGCTAGCAGTCCAGTTTGAGGTCAGGATAGTACCAGCGTGGGAAACCAGCAAGGGAACCCCTGTATTCATTATATATTGCATGTAACAGGGAGTCATGCATGCAGCTTTATTAGCCTCCTTTTTGTTTAGAGTAGAACGCAGCAAAGGATGGTGCTGGGCTGGACTAGTATTACAATGGCAATTTTAATATTCTAAATGCCTCCAAAAATATTTATTACTGTATGTATATATATATATATATATATTATGATGTATGTATGTATGTATGTATGTATCTATGTGCGTATGTCCGCTAAAGGAATCCACAACATCGCATTTACAACCACGAAATTTGCACAGATGCTCCATGTGACTCAGGGAACTTCATACACTATGTTTTGACAGGAAAATTTAACCCCGCGCTGAACAGTCACTCTCCAAAACACCGGTCTCCTTTAAAGTCAATGGAGATGGGAGCTACATCTTATTAATAGGAGCTGTGAGTGGTTGCTATAGGAACAAAAGAAATTGATAGTATAAGAAGCTTATGTGTGAGGTAATATGTCAGTGGAGAGACAGACAGACATAAGCACAGACTGAGGCAAAGAGGGAAAGAGACAGAGACAGAGACAGAGAGAGAGAGAGAGAGACAAGTCAAAGACACAGACAGAGGAAGGCAGATAGGGAAATAAACAGAGGGGGACAGATACAGACCTGGAATGAGACAGACACAGAGACAGAGAGACTGATACAGAGACAGACCGAGAGATACACAGACAGACAGACTGAAAGAGACAGACAGAGCCAAACACACAGAGACAGACACAGACAGAAAGAGATAGACAGACAGACTGGAAGAGAGACAAAAAAAAATTTAACTATCCCGGGCAATGCCCGGGTACTACAGCTAGTCTAATATCTAAAGCTCAGTGTATGTACAGTGCTGGGCAAAAGTATTGGCACCCCTGTGCAATTCTGTCAGATAATACTCAGTTTCTTCTTGAAAATGATTGCAATCACAAATTCTTTGGTATTATTATCTTCATTTATTTTGCTTGCAATGAAAAAACACAAAAGAGAATGAAACAAAAATCAAATCATTGATCATTTCACACAAAACTGGGCCAGACAAAAGTATTGGCACCCTTAGCCTAATACTTGGTTGTACAACCTTTAGCCAAAATAACTGCGAACAACCGCTTCCGGTAACCATCAATGAGTTTCTTACAATGCTCCGCTGGAATTTTAGACCATTCTTCTTTGGAAAACTGCTCCAGGTCCCTGAGATTTGAAGGGTGCCTTCTCCAAACTGCCATTTTGAGATTTCTCCACAGGTGTTCTATGGGATTCAGGTCTGGACTCATTGCTGGCCACTTTAGTAGTCTCCAGTGCTTTCTATCAAACCATTTTCTAGTGGTTTTTGAGGTGTTTTGGGTCATTGTCCTGCTGGAAGACCCATGACCTCTGAGGAAGACCCAGCTTTCTCACACTGGGCCCTACATTATGCTGCAAAATTTGTTGGTAGTCTTCAGACTTCATAATGCCATGCACATGGTCAAGCAGTCCAGTGCCAGAGGCAGCAAAGCAACCCCAAAACATCAGGGAACCTCTGCCATGTTTGACTGTAGGGACCGTGTTCTTTTCTTTGAATGCCTCTTTTTTTTTCCTGTAAACTCTATGTTGATGGCTTTCCCCCAAAAGCTCTACTTTTGTCTCATCTGACCAGAGAACATTCTTCCAAAACATTTTAGGCTTTCTCAGGTAAGGTTTGGTAAACTCTAGCCTTTTTTTTATGTCTCGGGGTAAGAAGTGGGGTCTTCCTGATAATCCTATCATACAGTCCCTTTTCATTCAGACGCCGACGGATAGTACGGGTTGACACTGTTGTACCCTCGGACTGCAGGGCAGCTTGAACTTGTTTGGATGTTAGTCGAGGTTCTTTATCCACCATCCGCATAATCTTGCTTTGAAATCTCTCGTCAATTTTTCTTTTCCTTCCACATCTAGGGAGGTTAGCCAGAGTGCCATGGGCTTTAAACTTCTTGATGACACTGCACACCGTAGACACAGGAACTTTCAGGTCGTTGGAGATGGACTTGTAGCCTTGAGATTGCTCATGCTTCCTCACAATTTGGATTCTCAAGTCCTCAGACAGTTCTTTGGTCTTCTTTCTTTTCTTCATGCTCAATGTGGTACACACAAGGACACAGGACAGAGGTTGAGTCAACTTTAATCCATATCAACTGGCTGCAAGTGTGATTTAGTTATTGCCAACACCTGTTAGGTGCCACAGGTAAGTTACAGGTGCTGTTAATTACACAAATTAGAGAAGCATCACATGATTTTTCAAACAGTGCCAATACTTTTGTCCACCTTTTTTATATTTGGTGTGGAATTATATCCAATTTGGCTTTGACAATTTTTTTTTTCCATTGAAGACAAATTAAATGAAGATAATAATACCAAAGAATTTGTGATTGCAATAATTTTCAAGAAGAAACTGAGTATTATCTGACAGAATTGCAGGGGTGCCAATACTTTTGGCCAGCACTGTATGTATGTATGTGTGTATGTCCGCTAAAGGAATTTGCACCGTCGCATTTACAATCACCAAATTTTGCACAGACACCTCATGTGACCCAGGGGACGTCATAGACTATATTTTGACGGGAAAATTTAACCTCGCGCTTTACAGTTACTCTCAAAAATCCTGCCTTCATTAAACTAAATAGAGGTGGGAGCTGCAGGCTATTAATAGCAACTGTCAGTGGTTGCTCTAGGAACATAATAAACTGTTAGTAAAAGAAGCTTATGGGTGAGGTAACATGATGTTGGTGGTGAGATGGATAGAGAGACAGATAGACAGTCCTAGTAAGAGACAGCCGGGCAAAGAGACAGACAAAGACAGATGGGGTAAGAGACAGACACAGAGAGAGACCGACAAACACAGAGAGGGAGACAGAGTGATACAAATACAGACAAAGAGATAGAAACAGACAGAGACATAGATACAGACAGACAAAGAAAGACACACAGAGAGACAGTTACTATGCCGGGTACTATAGCCAGTAATATATGAAGCTGTATGTGTGTATGTTCGGGATTAGTATCTGCACCGTTGCAGCTACAGCCACAAAATTTGGCATACTCACACGTCTGAACCCCGAGAGCGTCATAGGCTATGTTGTGAGGCAAAATTTTAACCCCGCGCGTTCCAATTTATCAATCAATTTTGCCCCTATCAACATAATGGGGAAAAAGTGAAACGAAAAGTGTTTGAGGCAAATTGACAGCTGCCAGAGGTGATCAAGGGGAACTTAGAGAATGAGAGCGATGGCGCCAAAGAGTATATACCCTACAGTTGCTAAGGTGGGGCCCTGACATGGGATACTCACCACACTCAGGGATATGAACACACACACAATGCGCCACACACTACCACGTGTTTGAACACATATACCACCCTCAGCACACATCTCACCACACATACACCAACCTCGCCACATAATCGCCATAAAACACACACAATTCTGGTATTATCCTTCAAAAATAAAAATCTGATTAATAAGCAGCCAAACTACAAGAACAACAAATGTACCATATAGGAAATACGGCAGCGGTCAGCCACATGACCTGTCTATTATGTGTATGTGTGAGCTAATATATACTGTCAGGGGGAGGGCTTTCTGTTGCCTGGGGATTTATCAGGCTGCCAATAGCAACCAATCACAGCTCAGCTTCTATTTTGCTACAGTAAATTAATCTTAGCTCTGATTGGTTAATAAAGGCAACAAAGGACATTCAGTATAACAAAGCTTGTGTAAGGTAATAGGATGTCAGTTAGGGTGTGTTGGTGGAAAGGCTGATGTCAGTTTCTATATCCTCTCACATAGAGGTAATGTGACGGTCAGTTACAGACTATTTTTACCACAATAATGCCTCATAACAAAAAGGAATTCCTTGGCACAAATGTCAGCTGATGCGAAAAGAAAAGCTGCATTACGGGCCAATGAAAAATGTGAAGACCGAGAAACAAGGCTGACACACGAGAACAGCAGCTGCTTCCTCAAGAGCCAATGAACTATCTGAAAAGAGGGAAGCGAGGCTTGCAGACAAGAGAACAAGAGCTGCTTCCTCAAGGGCCAAGAACTTTCTGAGGAGACGGAAGTGAGGCTTGCAGACAAGAGAAGAAGAGCTGCTTCCTCAAGGGCCAATGAAGTTCCTGAGGAGAGGGATGCGAGGCTTGCAGATAAGAGAAGAAGAGCTGCTTCCTCAAGGGCCAATGAGTCATCTAAGCAGAGCGAAGGCCGACTTGCCACTAAGAGAATTGCTATTTCTTCCACCAGGTCACAGGAAATGGTTGGAGATTTGAAACATGCTGCCTTTTGTTACCAGTCAGACATAAACTATCAGAATCATCCTAAAGTTCAGATAGGAAAAATGGATGTGGTCTGCATGTACTGCAGTGCCCTGAAATAGAAAAATGAACCGGCAGGTTTATGCTGTGCAAATGGCAAGATAAAACTTCCACCTCTCCTGTCACCACCAGATCCCCTAAAGTCTCTGATGACAGGTACCAGTACAATATCAACTAAACAATAGTATAAAGAGTTGCACACTAGTCACAATGTATAGGGGAATAACATCAGCATAACTGCTATAGGAATACTAGACTGAAAAATACAATGGACTATCTGAAATAAGTGAAAAACATGAAAATGGTATCTGCATAACTGCTATGAAAAATAGAAATGAGAGATATTTAGCCATTGTATTGATCAATGCAAAGGAGCCCCAAAACCAAACGCCAAGGTAATCTCTATTTTTGGGGTCCCTAACCTATGTGTAACTTCACCTGCAGTTAAAAAACTTGCTCTGTATGGGAAGCAAGGGACCAAGCTATAAATATGTGAAATAAGAGACATGGCTATGGGTGGGGCAGGGTTCTCAGACAAAAAGTGCATACTAACTAAAGAATGTACGTCTGGAACACCAATGGTGTGAACAGGGTGCAAGACTCAAAAATATACAACTAAACAATAGGATAAAGAGTTGCACACTAGTCACAATGTATAGGGGAATAATGAAAAGCATAACTGCTATAGGAATACTAGACTGAAAAATACAATGGACTATCTGAAATAAGTGAAAAACATGAAAATGGTATCTGCATAACTGCTATGAAAAATAGAAATGAGAGATATTTAGCCATTGTATTGATCAATGCAAAGGAGCCCCAAAACCAAACGCCAAGGTAATCTCTATTTTTGGGGTCCCTAACCTATGTGTAACCTCACCTGCACCTTGGCGTTTGGTTTTGGGGCTCCTTTGCATTGATCAATACAATGGCTAAATATCTCTCATTCCTATTTTTCATAGTAGTTATGCAGATACCATTTTCACGTTTTTCACTTATTTCAGATAGTCCATTGTATTTTTCAGTCTAGTATTCCTATAGCAGTTATGCTTTTCATTATTCCCCTATACATTGTGACTAGTGTGCAACTCTTTATCCTATTGTTTAGTTGTATATTTTTGAGTCTTGCACCCTGTTCACACCATTGGTGTTCCAGACATACATTCTTTAGCCAGTACAATATCAAAGCATTTCTTGGACAACATTAGGAAGTACAACTCCTGCTTCCAAATGACATCATTTGGTGCAACAAAAGAAATGTTTACAACAGGATTTATGCCGACATTTAAAGTTCAAGGACAGGTTTACCACTCAATTGGGTCACTGCTTCCATTACAAGGAGAAGAACCTCAATTTCTTCAACTCTTCTTCATGGGAAATGCAGAAGCAGAGGCTCAGCGGAGATGCTCTTTAATTCCTAACACTCGCCTTGATATTGTCACTATTTTGCACCAGTTCCTTCACTCCAACAATCCATATGTTCAACTTTTCAAGGCTGCACTTGAATGCATGCCAAATGACCATTACAAGGTTGTCATTCGAGCTGACAAAACACCACAAGGTGAACATCAGCGACGTTTCAATGCTCCCACATTTGATGAGGTAGCCATCTTGATTGTAGGTAATGATTTTCAAAGTCGTGACATTGTGCTTCAGAAAAGGAACAATAGTTTGCAACGAGTAGCAGAAACTCGCAGATCCTATGATGCTCTGCAATATCCAATCATCTTTTGGCAGGGACAGGATGGCTATCACTTTGGAATGCCTCAGACAGATCCTACAATAGGCAACCCTTCAGTGTTTGCCATGGACTTCTATGCATAGAGGATCATGACAAGATTTGCAGAGGAAAATCTTTGCCTTAATAATTAAATTTCTATCTATTTGTTGTGGTTTTTGTGTGCAGAATACATTTTTGTTAATATATTCTATTTTGTTAACAGCAGATATATATATAAATAAATAAAAAAAAGCTTAGTCATACTTAGAGATAAGCAGACCTGTGGACATTTGGGTGCTGCGGATTCAGCCGGACTTTAGATAATGTTCTGTTCCGGACCCCAACTTCATTGGGACTCCATGATTAGCACTTCGGGTCTCCACCCATATACAGGCAGCCATAAACAGATCACTCCCAGGTTTTTTCATATTAATTTATTTTTTTGTGTACACACTCCATCTGATGACGCTCCCGTTACCCCCCCCCCCCCAGTGCGATCTGTTCAAACACTGCAAGCGGCTGGGCCGAGCACCCCAATGCTCGTTTGAGTTGGCAGCATACCTAAAGCACCCCAAGTCTAACACGGATTTATTTTTTTTTGTAAAGTCTGTGGTTGGTACAAACACTAAACCTTAAAGTTCGGGTCCGTTCGTCTCTAATCGAAATCCTATATTACAAATTTTATTTTAATCCTCAACTTTGCAACACATTCAGGTTTTACTGCGTAATGGTTCATAGGAGTTTCCGAAACCTCAAAAGTTATGGAAGTCTGAACTCGTGGCCAAACTACATGCTGTTTTTGGCTGTGTGACCTATACAGTATAAGTTTAAGTTTGTTATAGATGGGTCCTGTACACATCTCTACCTATATTGCCCATAAGACAAAGAACCATATGGAAAAAAAAATAAGTAATATCTTCATCCAAAATAAAAAGCTTTTCAGGTGTTTTTATCCATATATGCTATATTACTAGGGGAGGTTTCTGTTCTGAAAATGTTTGTATTAATTTGATATAGAAATGTATGCCCACAAATGAATACGTCATATGTATGCTTGCTCCTATAAAAATGAAGTCGTTATATACAGGACAAATGTGATATGTTAGATACAATCATCCCCGTTATTGTTTTCTCTCTATTTCCACCCTCTCCTCTTCTTTGATTGACAGCTCTGCCTTCATAGAACCAGAGAAGGCAGAGATAGATGGTGGGAAGGTGAACCTAAATTATTCCATATGCTATGATATACCAAGGGCCTGTACTTGGTGTGAACAGTCATTCTGTGCTGACAGTCACTTATACTACCTACACTATGGAACAGATAAAGGTTTATTCGGCACCTCTCACTTCTGCGCGCATGCGCAAGATGGGTTATACCCTACAGTCTGCAGCCAGTGCAATGTCAGGTGTACCTTTCATCTCCTAATGCAGAAGTAAGTAGAGCAGGATAACCTCTGGAAAGGGAATCTCCTGCCACCCTATGAAGGCAGGTAAGGTAGTGACAGCCACACTGACTGTTCTCTGGTACGTGTGTGGTGACACAATTGGATGCCTCATCACTCAGGAAAGTGTCTTTTTGAGTCATCGCTACTCATTAGCTGCAAACTCACTCACCTAATAGGTTTTCTTTGATATCTCCTCTACATTATGAGGTGACAGTGATGAGCGAGCAATATTATGCTTAGTACTCGGATGGCCATGACTCGAGTACCCAAGTATAATGGAAATCAGTTGGGAACTTGAGTATTTTTACAGATGATTTCCCTGAAAAATCCTCCACTATTAACTTCCAAGATACTCAGGAGCATCCAACTGCTCGTTAAGAGTACCCGAGCATGGTACTGCTCGCTCATCACAAGTGACAATCTAAAGTTTGGTAATGTGGAATACAGATTGTTACATTTATTCACTGGTCAATCCCATCCCAAAAGTGGATTTTAGAAGTTATGGATCATGAAGCAATGTGATGTATCCCATAGTAACTAAATGAAAATGTGAACATAAAGCTCTCCCTGGGTTTCATCTCCAGTTCCATTATAAATCAAGTGATAACTCGGGTTCTTCTGACATAAGCTGCTGATAGATGCGCTTGGACAGTTCAGGTCCCACACGTCTGGAGGTAGAGATAACGCCTTCACCACGGCGCACAAGTATGTCACTTAAAAGGTTGTGCCTCTCTGTATCCGTCAGACAGCGATGATAGGCCTGAGGAAGAAAGTCATTTTTACTAAACGACAACCATAAATGGGTTTGAACAACAGACAATAGTATTACTAGGCAGATTTTACAAGGCATTTTACCTATAGATGGCTAATAACTCAACATGATTTGTCACTAACCTAGGAACAATACATACTTTAGCTTCTAAGGAATAAAGACATGATAAGGATAGTTTCATCTCTGCCTTTTATGGCTGAACTAAGAAAACTGCTTTATGTCCTAGTCACTAGTGGCAATATTGTGAAAAAAGCCGAGTAAAAGTGGGATTTGCTGTTTCTCTAACGCAGATGGAAATAAGTTACAGTTACGGAAACAGCGTATAACAAGGAACTACAGTGTTGAGATAACTCCTGCTGTGTGGTTTCCATAACACATTCATTTCTATGGGAGTTATGCCAACAGCTTATCAGGACTAATCTCTGCTGCACGTGTAGCCCTGTCTGATGGCTGGGACCGAGAAGCAGGCAGAAGTGGGGGAAAAAGCCTTTAAAAACTAACACTCACCTTAACCAGTAACTGAGGAGAAGGATAGACTGCCACTATGGCACTAGCCACCTCCACACTGACCCTGTTGAACTGCTGGATCTGCCTCTTCCATACTTCCAGCAGACCCTTTCCACAGCGCTCGACTTTAACCCCACTGGCCCACTCTCCATCCAGGTAGAATGAGAAGGACGAATTGTCCCGTTGCCTCCTGAAAGCAAATCAAATACATGAGTAAATTCACTATGCCAGATGGATATGGAGAGGTGAAATACCACAATACCTTTGACATATTACACTTTTCTGTTGAGCTGCATGATTAATGGTAATTTTAAGAATCATTATCCAAAAAACAGTCATAAGGAACTATGCAACGATAAGAAAAGAAATACCCATTTTACTTGTTAGGATTCAAAAGATTGAGAATCTGACCAAACACATAGGTTGGCAAATATGAGTGATATTTTTCTATTTATTATTATTTAAATATTAAAGGGCCTTTGGCTCGATCTCGAGACAGAGCTACTTCATGTATGATCTTGTGCAAGTCTATATATTTCCACCAGGGTCTTGTCCGCTATTTTCTTGATGGCAATAAAAAAAAACCAAAACCAAATATCTATCTAATCTATCTCTATCTATATTTCTATCTCTAGCTATCTACCGTATTTATTTTGTTTTATAAGACGCACCGGATTATAAGACGCACCCCAAATTTAGACATAAAAAAAAAAAAGGTAAAAAAAAAGAAAAATGGGGTCCGTCTTATACTCCGGTGTTCTCTTACCTTAGGGTGGCAGCAGTGGTGGTGAAGCGGGGGTCACAGGAGGCACAGGTTGTGCTGGTAGGCGCGGCGGGTCAGTGGCAGCGGGTCCGTGGTGGCAGGAGCCGCGGGGTCCGTGGTGGCGGCAGCGGGTGAGTCGTGCAGAAGGCCGGTGCAGTGAGTGTCCCAGTGTCCGCTGTCCGGGTTCAAATGATGGCTCAGTGGTAGCAGCGGCGGTGACGGCTCAGTGGTGGAGCAGACCGATGCCGTGTTTTCCCAGTGTGTCCGCGGTTCCGATTCAAGTGATGTCGCCTGGAGTGGCGCATGCGCACATGGAGCTCTCATCCAAGGGCTCAATCTGCGCACGCGCTGACTCCCGGAGCAGCGCGCGCGCGTCCGCCCCTGGCGCCATCATTTGAAAGTGGGACCACGGACAAACTGGGTAACTTGCTGCACAGCCGCCCGCCCCGCACGCACAGAGTGTCAGCCAGCAGGCTGCCCGCCCACCCTGCATGCAAGCGGCTGGGTACCTGTGCTTGCGTGCGGGCGGCAGCCAGGTGCCTGTGTGAGGGCCGCAGCCGTCTGCCGCCCGCACGGGCACCCGGCCGCACACAGCGCCCGGCCGCACACAGCCACGGGTACCCGGCTGCCACTGCACGCAAGCACAGGTACCCGGCCGCTTGCACGCAGCCACAGGCACCCGGCCGCCCGATCGCCGCACAGACAGGACCCCCAGGTACCGCTATATTCGGATTATAAGACGCACCCCCCATTTTCCTCCCAAATTTTTGGGAGGAAAAGTGCGTCTCATAAAGCGAAAAATACGGTATATCTATATCTATCTGGAAACTTGGTAGAAGAATTAAAATTATTCCTTCCTTTCCAGTAACTTAAAACATCAGTGGGACATGGAGAAATATGTTGACGCTTTTCAAAGAGAGAGCCTTCATCTTAACATTTCCTTGATTGTGTCAAGCCATCGGCTTTCTAGTTTTTCTCTTCGCCTTGTTCATTCTATTCTTACGACCATGATATCCTTCTCCAGTGATTGCTGTACATTGTGTTCCAGTAAGCAAGTCGTAGCTTGGTGATCCTAAATTAGTGTGACATGTCTGGCTTTATTTGTTCCAAAATTGATTTGTTTATTCCCCTCGATGGTATTGATAACACCCTTCTCCAGCACCACATTTTGAAGGCGTCTATTCTTCTTAAGTCTTCTTTCTTTATCGTCAGTGAAATGTTCTTTGACTTGAAGACCTTGTCCAGTGACTTCATTGTTGATTTGCCCATAGATTCCTATTGCCCATAATTTCCTATTGACTTCCAGTGTTGTCGCTGTATCTTGAGTGATCATTGACCTGAGTACCGTAGGTTGAAATTCTCTACAATTTCCAGTAATGATCCAAGGAGAATTAAATTGATGAATAAAGCTAAAGTAAAGTCCCCCCATACACATTAGTATAATGGTAGCCATCACCATTGACAGTTCAATGTGTATGGGAGCCTCCCATTTCTTCTCTGACAAATGACGTCAGGGAAGAAAAGAAAGCCAGCATGTTGGATTTCTGGTCAATAACCTGCCAAAAGAGAAGTAACGTAACATCTAATAAAAAACAGGAGTACTAAGCTGAGCTTTCCTGCATATGGGGCAGTTAGGAGAGATAGCTGTTGGCCAAAAGGAATCTTACGGATAGCACACTGTGAGTTGTGTTAGTAATGTCCTTACTTGCTGGGGGCCTCTGCCACTGCTTTGCTAAACATGCAGACAAAGTCTGAAAACTCCTTCCAGGTTTCCAGGAACCAAACATGGACATCTGTGTGCAGCTGTAAAGCCATCAGAGCCTGAGAGAAAGAAGATAAGAAATAGGAAGCCAGACATCACAAGAAAAGGACAGTCAGGGGGCTTGTGGCCAAGAAGCGCCTTACTTCTTCCACATCCACCTTGCTCAGTTGTGGAACTTCTTCCTTGCGTTTCCTTTTATTTCCCTTAGGAGCTTCCCTCCGGACAGCGTCCTGAAGCTTCTTCCGGCTATTTGTCTTCTGATTCCTGTGAAATTCGGAGAAGGGTGAAATGACATTCACTAAATTTATATCATATCTCTTCCCAAGACCTACTTGAAGTATTTCTCCATCTCCATTACCACGAGTGTAGGAATGGCACATGATTTTTTGGATACCACATGTGCCACAAAGCTGCTTAAAGTATCAGTGCTTTCACCAGCTTCCTGAGATACAAGAAACAGAGAAGGGTCAGACCATGAAGAATAAGGAAACTTGTGATTCATTTTATCTGAAAGGTGAAATGGAAAACAGAAAAATGTCCTCACTATTTTACTGTTCTGGACCATGGCAACAAAGTCTTCTGCTGGCACAAGGACCAGAATTTCTGCTTCTTCTTGGTAAAAAGCTTCTCCCTGGGAGAAAATGTGTACTGTTAGGCCTCAGTTCTACTTGCGCATAGCTTCTGATATGAGAGCATTGGAAGCAATATGCTAATGACCCTTTGCTGCGATCGTCAGCCAAGGGTCAGATGACTGTGATCTGATCTTGCGATCGGATCACAGCTGCAGAAAAGAGGGAGGGAATACTTTCTTCCCCTCTCCTCCACTGCCTGTCTCTGTGTACATCACACTGCACTTGGATGACATGCGAGTGCAGTGCGATGTTTCACACACTCCCATAGACTTGCATGGGTGCATGTGAGGAAAGACTCGCTGCCAAACGCAGCAGGTTGCAATTTATTTCTCATGCCGCTATGGCATGAGTAATCAATCTCAGATGGACTCTGCCCCATAGTATTACACTGGTGTGAGTGCAATCTGATGTTTTAATCGGATTGCACTCATCTGTGCAAAACTCAAGAGGAACCAAGGCCTCAACCTCACATATGCATATAGATCTCCTTATATTTTTATTCTCTTTAGTAATTTTTATTATTTTTTTTTTTACTGATAAATCCCAGATGAGTTTTACATTCTTCATCAAATACACATTGTCATAATGTTCCAAGATAGCAGACCAGAGGACCTTTTCTGGCTACTGGCTATCATTGCAGCCCATCGGCACCTTGCAATCATGCTAAGGAGGGCGATGAGGGGAATTTATTTCCTTTGATTAATAACTAAGGGTACTTTCACACTTGCGGTGAACGCCATCCGTCACAATACGTTGTATGATGCATGTGCAGCTCTGTCCTCACCTATTGTACCATCACCTATTCCCTGTAGACTGTGAGCCCTCGCGGGCAGGGTCCTCTCTCCTCCTATACCAGTCTGTCTTGTACTGTTAATGATTGTTGTACGTATACCCTCTTTCACTTGTAAAGCGCCATGGAATAAATGGCGCTATAATAATAAATAATAATAATAATAATAATAATAATAATGTGATGGATGCGTTGTAAATAGTGTGATATAAAGGCAACGGATTCCTGTGAAATAACGCGTTGCGTTAAGCCGAGAGAGAGCCCCCATCATCACTGCACACACCCCGGCACTAACGCACTCATCATCACCACACACACCGGCACTACCGCACCCATCATCATCACTGCACACACCCCGGCACTACCGCCCCCATCATCATCACCGCACACACACAGGCACTACCGCACCCATCATCACCGCACACACACCGGCACTACCGCTCCCATCATCACCGCACACACACCGGCACTACTGCTCCCATCATCACCGCACACACTACCTTAGTGACGTCCCCGCTGACAGCGCGACTCACTTCAGTTGCTGCCTGGAGCTGACAGAGAGCGGCGGTGTTCTACGTCCGCTCCTGTCAGCTTCATGTAGCAGAGCTGGATGCGTCGCGGGACCTCGTGTGGGATTACGCCGGACCTGGAGGGGTATATGGGGATTAATAAAGTGGTGAAAGAGGGTGGTTTTTTTATCTTTTATTCCAAATAAAGTATTTTTTTGGGTGTATGTGTTTATTTACTTTCACTTACACGTTAATCATTGTGGGTGTCTCATAGACGCCTGCCATGATTAACCTAGGACTTAGTGGCAGCTATGGGCTGCTGCCATTAACTCCTTATTACCCCGATTGCCACCGCACCAGGGCAATTCGGGATGAGCCGGGTACAGTCCCGGGACTGTCGCATCTAATGGATGCGGCAATTCCGGGCGGCTGCTGGCTGATATTTTTAGGCTGGGGGGCTCCCCATAATGTGGGGCTCCCCATCCTGAGAATACCAGCCTTCCAGCCGTGTGGCTTTACCTTGACTGGTATCAAAATTGGGGGGGACCGCACGCCGGTTTAATTATTTATTGGACTGCACGATATAGACCCGCCCACCGGCAGCTGTGATTGGTTGCAGTGAGATAGCTGTCACTCAGTGTGGGAGAATGTCTGACTGTAACCAATCATAGGCGCCGGTTGGCGGGGAAGCAGTGAATACTAAATGGAATAATGAGCGGCCGGCATTTTCAAAAGAGGAGAAGCCGCCAGAGAAGTGTGACAGTCATGCAGTGCCGCGACTGTGATCGGTGAGTATAAGGGAGGGGGAGAGAGGGAGAGACAGACCAACAGATAAAGAGAGAGATAGACCGACATTGACAGAGAAAGAGAGATAGACCGACAGAGAGCTAGAGACAGAGAGAGACCGATAGAGAGACCAGGAGTGCTTTTAAACGATTTAGAACGTTCTGCAGGACATGCTGCTCATAACGGATCCCAACGGAATCCTACGGAGTGCGTTTTTTTACAGCAACAAAAAAACGCTACATTCAGCGTTCCCTCCACCTGACGGTCACTGACAGTCAGCGACATAACAACTGATGCGCCGCGGGGTGGATGCAACGCAAGACTATCCGTTGTTATCCATAGCTAATAGAAGTCTATGAGGAATAAACGGTTTCCTGCAACGGTTACCGTAATTCCTCAAGGCGGCGGATAGCAATGGATGCCGTTCAAAGCAAGTGTGAAAGTACCCTAAGATGATGCAGTTGCTACAGATTGCAGGAGGCATAAGAGCTAAACGAATGTGGATGGAATAAACTCCAATCCTAGCAGGGCTGTGTAGTACGGTCTGCTACCACCGATAATGTGGATGCAGTGACCGTGTGCAATTCTAAAGATAAAAATACACTGTATGCTACAAGGCAGCTGCTAGCTGCTGACTATGAAGTACCTTTTCTTCAAAAGTTGGAAAAATGTTAAATAGATCATTAAAGAGAGCAAAGCACCTCAATATCTGCCACTGATTGATATGCTTGAGACCACAGCCAATGCCATGTGAGCCTCAGGAGACCTGGTGTCTATATGGGAGGGGAGTTTAGGATACTTCTATCTTACAGTGCAGAATATAGTAGTTAAGAAGGGCTGCCAGAGTAGGGGGCAACCCCTTTAAATTGTGACCATGATTATTATGGATATATAATAATACCACTCACATCTATGTTCTCCCCGGTTCGGCTCCACGTGATGCTCCTTGGCAGTGGCTGAGACTGGATGACACATGGACTTTCTTGCGCCTGTAGAGCACTTAGCACTTGTCCACCAGATCCATCCTGTAGGAGAACTGGAAAATAGAACTGCTCTATTACTGATTTATGCACAAACCATCAACTACATGAGGGAAACTGTCACCAGGTTTTTGCTACCCTACCTAAAAGCAGCATTACTAAAGGGTACTTTACATGCTGCGACATCACTAGCGATCTCATTAGCGATGTGAAATTCTAGATCGCAAGTGCGATCTTTTGAGATCGCACATAGGTCATTTTACGCAAGTGCGATCTCGACAGATCGCACTTGCGATCTAGAATTTCACATCGCTAATGAGATCGCCAGCGATGTCGCACTGTGTAAAGTAGATTTTAGAGACAGAAACCCCGATTCCAGCGATATGTCATTTACTGGGCTGCTTAGTGTCATTTTTATAAAATCAGTACTTTACCAGCAGGAGATTATCACTAGAGGACTACTTGGCCTGCTGCCAGGTAGTCCAACCACACCGCCACCAATGATTGCGAGCTTTCTGCCTATGCAATGTACACAGTAAGTTATCAGTGGAGTGGGCATTACAGAGCTCAGCATTCAAAGAACTGGTTGATCTGCAGCAGAGAAGACACTTTTTAACCCTAGAACGCACAAGCATAACAATCTACCATAGAAAACAAATGACCTAGCAGGCCTGCGAGGCCCCAGGTATGCGTTCTAGGGTTAATGAGAACTGCACTAAGAAGCCTAGCAGATGACATCACTGGAGTCAGGATCTCCACCCCTACATCACGCTGCTCTCAGACAGAGTTGCAAAAAAAAAAATAAACTGGTGATAGCCTTTTTTAAATGGAATCTTTTCAGAATCACAAATATCCTGTGAGCAGTTGTTAAAGTTGTTGATCACTGAAGGCACCCACAGACAGGACTTCTATAGGGATCCATTGTCCACACCTGAATAGAAATGCAGTTGTACATACGCCTTATGGTTTAATTTAAAGACCTCTTTTCAATAATCACAAGTTATCCCCTACCCACAGAATATATGATAACTTGTAATCGCTGTGAGCCTGACTGCAGGGACCCTAGTGATCCCATCACTGGGTCTCCTCACCCTGATCTTGTATGGAGCAGAGATGCACATGCTCAGCCTCTGCTCCCTTCATTGTCTATGGCAGAAATAGCTAAGCACAGGACTATGGAAAGGTGGTCGAACATGCGCAACTCTGCGCCAGTCAAAATAGGATGGGCTCTGAGCATATATGTGCACTGCTAATACGTGTGTGTGTGTGTGTTTGTATATATGTGCTGTGTGTTGTATGTACATACTATGTGCACACATGTACATGTACGTGTGTTAATATTGTGTAATGGGACAACACTGAAGATATGACACTATGATACAATGTAAAGTAGTCAGGGTACAGCTTGTATAATAGTGTAAATTTGGTGTATCCTGTAAGTAACTCAACCAACGCACGGCCTTTAATATCAAAACAGCTGGCAATAAAAGGGAGAACACCCCTAATTGAAAATGCCCAAATTGTGCCCAATTAGCTATTTTCCCTCCCCAGTGTCATGTGACTCATGAATGTTAGAAGAGCTCAGGTGTGAATGGGGAACAGGTGTGGTAAATTTGGTGTTCTCACTCACACACTCTCTCATACTGGTCACTCAACTTGCCACAAAATTCTCTGAGGATCTGAAAAAAAAGAATTGTTTTATATAAAGATGTCCTAGGCTTTAAGAAGATTGGCAACACCCTGAAATTGAGCTGCAGCACAGAGGCCAAGACCATACAGCGGTTTAACAAGACAGGTTCCTCTCAGAACAGGCCTCGCCATGGTCGACCAAAGAAGTTGGTCATATCTAGAGGTTGTCTTTTCAAATATCAAATATAAGTGCTGCCAGCATTGCTGCAGAGGTTAAAGGGGGGGTGTCAGCCTGTCAGTGCTAAGACCATATGCCACACACTGCATCAAATTGTTCTGCACAGCTGCAATCCCAGAAGGAAACCTCTTCTAAAGATGATGCAAAAGAAAGCCTGTCCGTAGTTCACTGATGACAAGCAGACTAAAGACATGGATTACTGGAACCACGTCCTGTGGTCTGATGAGAGGATGATAAACATATTTGGTTCAGATGGTTTTATGCATGTGTGACGGCAACCAGGTGAGGAGTACAAAGACAAGTTTGTCTTGCCTACAGTCAAGCATGGAGGTGGGAGGGTCATGGTTTGGGGCTTCACGAGTGCTGCCGGCTGTGGGGAGCTACAGTTCATTGAGAGACCCATGAATGCCAACATGTACTGTCACTTACTGAAGCAGAGTATGATCTCCTGCCTTTTGGAAACTGTGCCTAAGGGCAGTATTCCAACATAACAACCCCAAACACACCTTCAAAGGGACCACAGCCTTGCTAAAGAAACTGAGGGTAAAGCATGTCTCCTGACCTAAACCCTATTGAGCATCTGTGCCAGCCCTGTGATGTTATGTAGGATGGAAAAGGATTCCAGTGGCTCCTGTGAAGCTCTAGAGAACTCCATGCCCAAGAGAGTTAAAGCAGTGCTTGAAAATAATGGTGACCACACACAATATTCACACTTAGGCACAGTTTGGCTGTTTTCACTTGGGGTGTACTCACTTTTGTTGTCAGCGGTTTAGACATTAATGGTTGTGTGGTGAGTTTACATGGCACCAAATTTTACACTGTTATACATTACATTAAATTAAGCTGTACACTGACTGCAGTACATTGTATCAAAAGGGTCATATCTGCAGTGTTGTCCTGTAAAAAGATATAAAATATTTTCAAAAATGCGAGGGGTGTAGTCACTTGTGGTATAGTGTGTGTGTGTAATATATATTATATATATATATATATATATATATATATATATATATATATATATATATATATATATATATATATATATATATATATATTACACAGCACAGACCAAAAATTTGGACACACCTTTTATTCAAAGAGTTTTCTTTATTTTCATGGCTTTGAAAATTGTAGATTCACATTGAAGGCATCAAAACTATGAATTAACGCATGTGGAATGAAATACTTAACAAAAAAGTGTGAAACAACTGAAAATATGTCTTATATTCTAGTTTCTTCAAAGTAGCCACCTTTTGCTTTGATTACTGCTTTGCACACTCTTGGCATTCTCTTGATGAGCTTCAAGAGGTAGTCACCGGAAATGGTTTTCACTTCACAGTTGTGCCCTGTCAGCTTTAATAAGTGGCATTTCTTGCCTTATAAATGGGGTTGGGACCATCAGTTGTGTTGTGCAGAAGTCTGGTGGACACACAGCTGATAGTCCTACTGAATAGACTGTTAGAATTTGTATTATGGCAAGAAAAAAAGCAGCTAAGTAAAGAAAAACGAGTGGCCATCATTACTTTAAGAAATGAAGGTCAGTCAGTCCGAAAAATTGGGAAAACTTTGAAAGTGTCCCCAAGTGCAGT
Source organism: Anomaloglossus baeobatrachus (assembly GCF_048569485.1). NCBI lineage: Eukaryota > Metazoa > Chordata > Amphibia > Anura > Aromobatidae > Anomaloglossus > Anomaloglossus baeobatrachus. The sequence continues at coordinate 304,340,961 of NC_134357.1, read as the reverse complement.
GGCAAAAACCATCAAACGCTACAAAGAAACTGGCTCACATGAGGACCGCCCCAGGAAAGCAAGACCAAGGGTCATCTCTGCTGCGGAGGATAAGTTTATCCAAGTCACCAGCCTCAGAAATTGCAGGTTAACAGCAGCTCAGATTAGAGACCAGGTCAATGCCACACAGAGTTCTAGTAGCAGACACATCTCTAGAACAACTGTTAAGAGGAGACTTTGTGCAGCAGGCCTTCATGGTAAAATTGCTGCTAGGAAACCATTGCTAAGGACAGGCAACAAGCAGAAGAGACTTGTTTAGGCTAAAGAACACAAGGAATGGACATTAGACCAGTGGAAATTTGTGCTTTGGTCTCATGAGTCCAAATTTGAGATCGTTGGATCAAACCACCGTGTCTTTGTGCGACGCAGAAAAGGTGAACGGATGGACTCCACAGTGGGAACCTGTAACACCTGCCTGGATAAACAGACTCAGAATGTAATGGACAGACTAGAGGGAAGCCCCTCACCAAGCAGGACCCCAGAACCCTGAAACCCTTTAACCCCTATACAGGGATTTGGAATTACACAAGGCCCTGGAGATCTCTACCCGTGGAAGGCTGCAGTCCGATGAGAGTAGTCGTCAGGCAGGGTCAAACCAGGAATAGCAGAACAGGGACAGAATCGGCAGGCAAAGGCGTAAACAGAAAACGTAGCAGTGGTCAGATCCGGGTCGGGCAGCGAGGTACAAAACAGCAGGCAGAAGGGTAGTCAACAACAAGCAAGTCAGCGCACAGGAATCAGAAAACAAACAGCACATGAGCCAGACTCAGAACTATCTCTGGCAGAGGCCAGCAGACAGGAGGGGGAATAAGAAGGGTGTGGTGTCTTCCCATTAGCTGTAGCTGAATGATGGTACTTCAGCTGGGAGACACCCGCCACCTACAGTCAGCCAGCGGTACTGCAGATCCCAAGATAACCCAGCCCAGTGGATGATCGGAGCCTGCGCCCACCGGTGCCGCTGGCATCGACTCCTCTCCCGTCACCAGCACCATCCACGGCAGGAACACGGCGTCGCCTGGCGATCGGAGCAGAAGTCGCTGGAGCAGACTCAGGCGGTGACGTAACAGAACCAGGCATGTAAAGCATGGAGGAGGAGGTGTGATGGTGTGGGGGTGCTTTGCTGGTGACACTGTTGGGGATTTATTCAAAACTGAAGGCCTACTGAACCAGCATGGCTACCACAGCATCTTGCAGCGGCGTGCTATTCCATCCGGTTTGCGTTTAGTTGGACCATCATTTATTTTTCAACAGGACAATGACCCCAAACACACCTGCAGGCTGTATAAGGGCTATTTGACTAAGAAGGAGAGTGATCGGGTGCTACGCCAGATGACCTGGCCTCCACAGTCACCAGACCTGAACCCAATTGAGATGGTTTGGGGTGAGCTGGACCGCAGAGTGAAGGCAAAAGGGCCAACAAGTGCTAAGCATGTCTGGGAACGCCTTCGAGATTGTTGAAAAACCATTTCCGGTGACTACCTCTTGAAGCTCATCAAGAGAATGCCAAGAGTGTGTAAAGCAGTAATCAAAGCAAAAGGTGGCTACTTTGAAGAACCTAGAATATAAGACATATTTTCAGTTGTTTCACACTTTTTTGTTAAGTATTTCATTCCACATGTGTTAATTCATAGTTTTGATGTCTTCAATGTGAATCTACAATTTTCAGAGTCATAAAAATAAAGAAAACTCTTTGAATGAGGTGTGTCCAAACTTTTGGTCTGTACTGATAAATATATACATACACATTTATATATATATATATATATATATATATATATATAATATATATATTTTATGCATGTGCTCAACTTACACATTTTTTTGTACATCCTCTGTATACATGTAAGTGTTCTATGTATACATATATGTATATACGCATGTTCCCTATGTATACATGTATGTGCTATGAATGTATGTATGTGCTCTATGTATACTTACATATGTTATATACAGTGTTTGTGTCACATACTGTGTGCTTATAGCATCCACATTTCTAAATCCCGGTGGTGCAGGAAAGCGTTCATAGGTGTATACAGATCAGCAATCACCCAATGAGAATAATGACGCTCTTCCATTGGGTGATTGGATTGTACATGGTGGAACAAGTCATTGTTCTCATAACACATCGCCCGATGTAAACAGGAGATAACATGATACTATATGGGGACAGATTGATCTGCCAGTGATCCTTCGGTGCCCATCAGTCTTCCTCAGCCTGTTTGAAGTGGCTGGTAAACACGCACCTGTCAATCGCACTCGTTTAATGGCCTGAACTGGGTGCATGTAAATGCAACTTAAAGGCTATATCCAAGACTTAAAAAGAATGTGCCCAAGCACTTACAGGAAGGTTAGTTGCAACTTGCTACCTTCCTGCCTGTTGTGCCCGGCACCATTCTTCGCTGGCACAGATTGGTCACAGAGTGCTCCTGCCAGTGATATAGTGGCTTCATCAGCAGAGTGGCAGTATATTTTCTGCTCTGTAGACTGGGCAGGACAGCCGACATCTTACTCATTGACAGCTGTCTGTCTGCTGCCAAACTGGGGAGCCGACTGTCAATCAGCTGAATCACCGGCAGGAGTTATCTGTTCTGGCCCAGAGAAGCGACGGGCACAACAGGCAGGTGGGTAGCGACGGGCACAACAGGCAGGTGGGTAGCGACGGGCACAACAGGCAGGTGGGTAGCGACGGGCACAACAGGCAAGTGGGTAGCAACTACGTGCCTATTAGTGCATAGGCACAATTTTTTAACATCCTGGATAAACCCTTTAATGTTGTGTGTGCTCGTGCAATATGTGAGCATTCAGGACCCCACTTTGTCTAAATGGGCCCTGCTTCTTCCCAACTGTGGGTCCACTATATCTAATTCAAGGAGTTGGGGAACCCCCCCCTGGCTATACAGTTGCTGGCTTCCCATGTAATGCCAGTTGGTGCATGTACAGAACACAATGGGACAACTTCTAGAGTTTGTTTCTATCTCAGAAGTATTAGAAGACCCCAGGTGAGAATATGCTAGGCCAGGGCTGCCATTAGGGAATTAATACTGTGACTGGTGTACCGGGCCCAGTGAAGAGCAGGGGCCCGGCCGAGCCTGGGGTAATTACTTAGCTTTATAAAGCCTTGACCCCCCATCCCCTTCACCAAGCCCCAGTCACAGCCGCAGCAGAGGGGTCCAGCCACTACTGCACATGACTAAGGTGCATGCGAAGCCCTTCTAGAGCATCGCATGCAAATTAGCCATGTGTTGGGGGCGGAACTGGGAGTGGAGCAGAGCAGGGAGGCTGCGTGTCATCCCGCAGCCCAGCGTGATGAGGTCATCACTCTGCGCCTCATCACAGTGCTGCGGGAAACGCAGAGCTGGTGAGGGTCCGGCAACCGGCAGGGAGAGGTAGGTGCTTTAAGAGCTGTAGATCGCCGGGGGTGGAGGAGCCCACTGACTGCACAGGGTGGTGGTGGGGCGTCCGCTGACTGCAGCACAGGGTGGTGGTGGGGCGTCCGCTGACTGCAGCACAGGGTGGTGGTGGGGCGTCCGCTGACTGCAGCACAGGGTGGTGGTGGGGCGTCTGCTGACTGCAGCACAGGGTGGTAGCAGCGCCCGCTGACTGCAGCCCATTCCTTGCTTTAGCTTGATGTGTGGAGGGCACACATCCAGCTGAAATGCATTGCTGCTCAGGGTGAGTAAAATTTTTTTTTTTTTTTTTTTTTTTTATCTTTTGCAGTAGACAAATATACGAGGAAAGGCCCAGGAAGGGCACATATATACAAGAAGGAGGAGATATATACCAGGAAGGGGACAAAAACCAGGATGGTGACATATATACCAAAATGTGCCAAGGAGGGATATACATACCAGCAGGTGCCCAGAATAGGACATATATACCAGGATAGGGACAAAAATAAAAGGAGGGTCCCTGGATGGGGACATATATGCTAGGAAGGGAACAATAAACCAGGATGGGGACATACATACCAGGAAGGGGCAAGGATGCAGACATATATACAAAGGAGGATATTATACAGAGAGGCAATGTGTGTGTATGGGGATAATACACCAGTGCTAGTGTGTGGGGAATATTATACAGAGGAGAAGTGAGTGTGCGGGGAGTATTATACACGGGGCAGTGTGTGTGAGGAATATTATATAGAGGGGCAGTGTGCAGGGATATTATACACAGAAGTATTGTGTGGGGGTACACTGAGGGGCAGTGTGTGTGTGGGGATAAACATAGGGGCAGTATGGGAGAGATATTATGGAGAGGGGCAATGTAGAGGGTATAATATGGAGAGGGGAGGTGTAGGGGTGTATTATTAATTTTCTAAGGGAAATGCTTCATTTTCTCAAACAACTTCAAGTGTGCTAACACTATTGGCCATGACTGACTGTGTGTGTGTGTGTGTGTGTGTGTGTGTGTGTGTGTGTGTGTGTGTGTGTGTGTGTGACTGTGTGTGTATGTAATATATATATATATTTTATTTTTTTTTTTTTTTTTTCAAGAATGGTGGTGAAACTGTGGAAGGTTTGAAAGGTGAAGGCAGAGCTGGGGGGGAACTGAGCAGAGTTTCAAGGGGGCCCCAAAATTTTGCCAGTATGGTGCCCTGAAATTTCTACTGGCGGCCCCCTGCCAGGCAAAGGGTGCAGTGCTGTACCGGGGTCTATGGTAACCGTCACCACGTCTGCGCTCTTCTTCCCCTTCCTGGGCTGGCAGACCTTGGAGGGGTCCCGCGTTGGACGGATCCGCTGGTCACTGGCCATTAGACGTAGCGCTGGTGGGTCACGTGAGGCTGAGCATTGTAGGGGAGCAGTCCTTGGAGCAGCGCTCCCTAGTGGTCTAGCAGGAACAACACAGGAAGAGGAGCTCCTTTGGGAAGCAGGTGGCGGCGCAGCGACCCCTGGAGGAGGGGCGGAGAGGCGCTGGAGCAGCGGGAGGTCGGGTGAGTGGTCGTCATCGCTGTCGCTGCTGAGAACAATAACATTGGAGCGATGAGTGGCCGGTACCAGAAAGGGCACCCGGGGCAGGTCGTCCGCCTCACTGGCCTCAGACGAGGAGCTCATGGCGTCTAAATCATTTTTATATTTGCCGCCGGATAAGGAGAGCGGAAGCGGAAGTGACGCTGTCATCCCGGTGGCCGTCATGTCGGTGGTGTGCGGAGCGGCTCGTCTGCTCGGTAAGTGGCGCCGCGGGGTCTGAAGCAGCTGGACTCGGCGGGCTCTCCTGGTCCCGGGCAGTACCGGAGCACTGAGCGTACCGGGGGTCGGCCTGCTTCATACGGCCCGGTGACCTTCCCCTGACCGGGTCCGCCTGTGTGTGGAGCCCTCCGTGCATCGGCCGTGTAATGTGTATATACAGTGTATGGAGACGGCGGCGTGTGTGGAGCCCTCCGTGCAGGAGACACTGCGGCCGTGTAATGTATATACAGTGTATGGAGACGGCGGCGTGTGTGGAGCCCTCCGTGCAGGAGACACTGCGGCCGTGTAATGTGTATATACAGTGTGTGGAGCCCTCCGAGCAGGAGACACTGCGGCCGTGTAATGTGTATATACAGTGTGTGGAGCCCTCCGTGCAGGAGACACTGCGGCCGTGTAATGTGTATATACAGTGTGTGGAGCCCTCCGTGCAGGAGACACTGCGGCCGTGTAATGTGTATATACAGTGTGTGGAGCCCTCCGAGCAGGAGACACTGCGGCCGTGTAATGTGTATATACAGTGTGTGGAGCCCTCCGAGCAGGAGACACTGCGGCCGTGTAATGTGTATATACAGCATGTGGAGCCCTCCGAGCAGGAGACACTGCGGCCGTGTAATGTGTATATAAAGCGTGTGGAGCCCTCCGAGCAGGAGACACTGCGGCCGTGTAATGTGTATATACAGTGTGTGGAGCCCTCCGAGCAGGAGACACTGCGGCCGTGTAATGTGTATATACAGTGTGTGGAGCCCTCCGTGCAGGAGACACTGCGGCCGTGTAATGTGTATATACAGTGTGTGGAGCCCTCCGAGCAGGAGACACTGCGGCCGTGTAATGTGTATATACAGTGTGTGGAGCCCTCCGAGCAGGAGACACTGCGGCCGTGTAATGTGTATATACAGTGTGTGGAGCCCTCCGTGCAGGAGACACTGCGGCCGTGTAATGTGTATATACAGTGTGTGGAGCCCTCCGAGCAGGAGACACTGCGGCCGTGTAATGTGTATATACAGTGTGTGGAGCCCTCCGAGCAGGAGACACTGCGGCCGTGTAATGTGTATATACAGTGTGTGGAGCCCTCCGAGCAGGAGACACTGCGGCCGTGTAATGTGTATATACAGCATGTGGAGCCCTCCGAGCAGGAGACACTGCGGCCGTGTAATGTGTATATACAGTATGTGGAGCCCTCCGAGCAGGAGACACTGCGGCCGTGTAATGTGTATATACAGTGTGTGGAGCCCTCCGAGCAGGAGACACTGCGGCCGTGTAATGTGTATATACAGTGTGTGGAGCCCTCCGTGCAGGAGACACTGCGGCCGTGTAATGTATATACAGTGTATGGAGACGGCGGCGTGTGTGGAGCCCTCCGTGCAGGAGACACTGCGGCCGTGTAATGTGTATATACAGTGTGTGGAGCCCTCCGAGCAGGAGACACTGCGGCCGTGTAATGTGTATATACAGTGTGTGGAGCCCTCCGAGCAGGAGACACTGCGGCCGTGTAATGTGTATATACAGTGTGTGGAGCCCTCCGAGCAGGAGACACTGCGGCCGTGTAATGTGTATATACAGTGTGTGGAGCCCTCCGAGCAGGAGACACTGCGGCCGTGTAATGTGTATATACAGTGTGTGGAGCCCTCCGAGCAGGAGACACTGCGGCCGTGTAATGTGTATATACAGTGTGTGGAGCCCTCCGAGCAGGAGACACTGCGGCCGTGTAATGTGTATATACAGTGTGTGGAGCCCTCCGAGCAGGAGACACTGCGGCCGTGTAATGTATATACAGTGTATGGAGACGGCGGCGTGTGTGGAGCCCTCCGTGCAGGAGACACTGCGGCCGTGTAATGTGTATACAGTGTATGGAGACGGCGGCGTGTGTGGAGCCCTCCGTGCAGGAGACACTGCGGCCGTGTAATGTGTATACAGTGTATGGAGACGGCGGCGTGTGTGGAGCCCTCCGAGCAGGAGACACTGCGGCCGTGTAATGTGTATATACAGTGTGTGGAGCCCTCCGTGCAGGAGACACTGCGGCCGTGTAATGTGTATATACAGTGTGTGGAGCCCTCCGAGCAGGAGACACTGCGGCCGTGTAATGTGTATATACAGTGTGTGGAGCCCTCCGTGCAGGAGACACTGCGGCCGTGTAATGTGTATATACAGTGTGTGGAGCCCTCCGAGCAGGAGACACTGCGGCCGTGTAATGTGTATATACAGTGTGTGGAGCCCTCCGTGCAGGAGACACTGCGGCCGTGTAATGTGTATATACAGTGTGTGGAGCCCTCCGTGCAGGAGACACTGCGGCCGTGTAATGTGTATATACAGTGTGTGGAGCCCTCCGAGCAGGAGACACTGCGGCCGTGTAATGTGTATATACAGTGTGTGGAGCCCTCCGTGCAGGAGACACTGCGGCCGTGTAATGTGTATATACAGTGTGTGGAGCCCTCCGTGCAGGAGACACTGCGGCCGTGTAATGTGTATATACAGTGTGTGGAGCCCTCCGTGCAGGAGACACTGCGGCCGTGTAATGTGTATATACAGTGTGTGGAGCCCTCCGTGCAGGAGACACTGCAGCCGTGTAATGTGTATATACAGTGTGTGGAGCCCTCCGTGCAGGAGACACTGCAGCCGTGTAATGTGTATATACAGTGTGTGGAGCCCTCCGAGCAGGAGACACTGCGGCCGTGTAATGTGTATATACAGTGTGTGGAGCCCTCCGTGCAGGAGACACTGCGGCCGTGTAATGTGTATATACAGTGTGTGGAGCCCTCCGTGCAGGAGACACTGCGGCCGTGTAATGTGTATATACAGTGTGTGGAGCCCTCCGTGCAGGAGACACTGCGGCCGTGTAATGTGTATATACAGTGTGTGGAGCCCTCCGTGCAGGAGACACTGCGGCCGTGTAATGTGTATATACAGTGTGTGGAGCCCTCCGAGCAGGAGACACTGCGGCCGTGTAATGTGTATATACAGTGTGTGGAGCCCTCCGAGCAGGAGACACTGCGGCCGTGTAATGTGTATATACAGTGTGTGGAGCCCTCCGAGCAGGAGACACTGCGGCCGTGTAATGTGTATATACAGTGTATGGAGACGACGGCGTGTGTGGAGCCCTCCGAGCAGGAGACACTGCGGCCGTGTAATGTATATACAGTGTATGGAGACGGCGGCGTGTGTGGAGCCCTCCGTGCAGGAGACACTGCGGCCGTGTAATGTGTATACAGTGTATGGAGACGGCGGCGTGTGTGGAGCCCTCCGAGCAGGAGACACTGCGGCCGTGTAATGTGTATATACAGTGTGTGGAGCCCTCCGTGCAGGAGACACTGCGGCCGTGTAATGTGTATATACAGTGTGTGGAGCCCTCCGAGCAGGAGACACTGCGGCCGTGTAATGTGTATATACAGTGTGTGGAGCCCTCCGTGCAGGAGACACTGCGGCCGTGTAATGTGTATATACAGTGTGTGGAGCCCTCCGAGCAGGAGACACTGCGGCCGTGTAATGTGTATATACAGTGTGTGGAGCCCTCCGTGCAGGAGACACTGCGGCCGTGTAATGTGTATATACAGTGTGTGGAGCCCTCCGTGCAGGAGACACTGCGGCCGTGTAATGTGTATATACAGTGTGTGGAGCCCTCCGAGCAGGAGACACTGCGGCCGTGTAATGTGTATATACAGTGTGTGGAGCCCTCCGTGCAGGAGACACTGCGGCCGTGTAATGTGTATATACAGTGTGTGGAGCCCTCCGTGCAGGAGACACTGCGGCCGTGTAATGTGTATATACAGTGTGTGGAGCCCTCCGTGCAGGAGACACTGCGGCCGTGTAATGTGTATATACAGTGTGTGGAGCCCTCCGTGCAGGAGACACTGTGGCCGTGTAATGTGTATATACAGTGTGTGGAGCCCTCCGTGCAGGAGACACTGCGGCCGTGTAATGTGTATATACAGTGTGTGGAGCCCTCCGTGCAGGAGACACTGCGGCCGTGTAATGTGTATATACAGTGTGTGGAGCCCTCCGTGCAGGAGACACTGCGGCCGTGTAATGTGTATATACAGTATGTGGAGCCCTCCGAGCAGGAGACACTGCGGCCGTGTAATGTGTATATACAGTATGTGGAACCCTCCGAGCAGGAGACACTGCGGCCGTGTAATGTGTATATACAGTATGTGGAGCCCTCCGTGCAGGAGACACTGCGGCCGTGTAATGTGTATATACAGTGTGTGGAGCCCTCCGTGCAGGAGACACTGCGGCCGTGTAATGTGTATATACAGTGTGTGGAGCCCTCCGTGCAGGAGACACTGCGGCCGTGTAATGTGTATATACAGTGTGTGGAGCCCTCCGTGCAGGAGACACTGCGGGCCGTGTAATGTGTATATACAGTGTGTGGAGCCCTCCGAGCAGGAGACACTGCGGCCGTGTAATGTGTATATACAGTGTGTGGAGCCCTCCGTGCAGGAGACACTGCGGCCGTGTAATGTGTATATACAGTGTGTGGAGCCCTCCGTGCAGGAGACACTGCGGCCGTGTAATGTGTATATACAGTGTGTGGAGCCCTCCGAGCAGGAGACACTGCGGCCGTGTAATGTGTATATACAGTGTGTGGAGCCCTCCGTGCAGGAGACACTGCGGCCGTGTAATGTGTATATACAGTGTGTGGAGCCCTCCGTGCAGGAGACACTGCGGCCGTGTAATGTGTATATACAGTGTGTGGAGCCCTCCGTGCAGGAGACACTGCGGCCGTGTAATGTGTATATACAGTGTGTGGAGCCCTCCGTGCAGGAGACACTGCGGCCGTGTAATGTGTATATACAGTGTGTGGAGCCCTCCGTGCAGGAGACACTGCGGCCGTGTAATGTGTATATACAGTGTGTGGAGCCCTCCGTGCAGGAGACACTGCGGCCGTGTAATGTGTATATACAGTGTGTGGAGCCCTCCGTGCAGGAGACACTGCAGCCGTGTAATGTGTATATACAGTGTGTGGAGCCCTCCGAGCAGGAGACACTGCGGCCGTGTAATGTGTATATACAGTGTGTGGAGCCCTCCGTGCAGGAGACACTGCGGCCGTGTAATGTGTATATACAGTGTGTGGAGCCCTCCGTGCAGGAGACACTGCGGCCGTGTAATGTGTATATACAGTGTGTGGAGCCCTCCGTGCAGGAGACACTGCGGCCGTGTAATGTGTATATACAGTGTGTGGAGCCCTCCGTGCAGGAGACACTGCGGCCGTGTAATGTGTATATACAGTGTGTGGAGCCCTCCGAGCAGGAGACACTGCGGCCGTGTAATGTGTATATACAGTGTGTGGAGCCCTCCGAGCAGGAGACACTGCGGCCGTGTAATGTGTATATACAGTGTGTGGAGCCCTCCGTGCAGGAGACACTGCGGCCGTGTAATGTGTATATACAGTGTGTGGAGCCCTCCGTGCAGGAGACACTGCGGCCGTGTAATGTGTATATACAGTGTGTGGAGCCCTCCGTGCAGGAGACACTGCGGCCGTGTAATGTGTATATACAGTGTGTGGAGCCCTCCGTGCAGGAGACACTGCGGCCGTGTAATGTATATACAGTGTGTGGAGCCCTCCGTGCAGGAGACACTGCGGCCGTGTAATGTGTATATACAGTGTGTGGAGCCCTCCGTGCAGGAGACACTGCGGCCGTGTAATGTGTATATACAGTGTGTGGAGACGGCGGCGTGTGTGGAGCCCTCCGTGCAGGAGACACTGCAGCCGTGTAATGTGTATATACAGTGTGTGGAGCCCTCCGTGCAGGAGACACTGCGGCCGTGTAATGTGTATATACAGTGTGTGGAGCCCTCCGTGCAGGAGACACTGCGGCCGTGTAATGTGTATATACAGTGTGTGGAGCCCTCCGAGCAGGAGACACTGCGGCCGTGTAATGTGTATATACAGTGTGTGGAGCCCTCCGTGCAGGAGACACTGCGGCCGTGTAATGTGTATATACAGTGTGTGGAGCCCTCCGTGCAGGAGACACTGCGGCCGTGTAATGTATATACAGTGTGTGGAGCCCTCCGTGCAGGAGACACTGCGGCCGTGTAATGTATATACAGTGTGTGGAGCCCTCCGTGCAGGAGACACTGCGGCCGTGTAATGTGTATATACAGTGTGTGGAGCCCTCCGTGCAGGAGACACTGCGGCCGTGTAATGTGTATATACAGTGTGTGGAGCCCTCCGTGCAGGAGACACTGCGGCCGTGTAATGTGTATATACAGTGTGTGGAGCCCTCCGTGCAGGAGACACTGCGGCCGTGTAATGTGTATATACAGTGTGTGGAGCCCTCCGTGCAGGAGACACTGCGGCCGTGTAATGTGTATATACAGTGTGTGGAGCCCTCCGTGCAGGAGACACTGCGGCCGTGTAATGTGTATATACAGTGTGTGGAGCCCTCCGTGCAGGAGACACTGCGGCCGTGTAATGTGTATATACAGTGTGTGGAGCCCTCCGTGCAGGAGACACTGCGGCCGTGTAATGTATATATACAGTGTATGGAGACGGCGGCGTGTGTGGAGCCCTCCGTGCAGGAGACACTGCGGCCGTGTAATGTGTATATACAGCATGTGGAGCCCTCCGTGCAGGAGACACTGCGGCCGTGTAATGTGTATATACAGTGTGTGGAGCCCTCCGAGCAGGAGACACTGCGGCCGTGTAATGTGTATATACAGCGTGTGGAGCCCTCCGTGCAGGAGACACTGCGGCCGTGTAATGTGTATATACAGCATGTGGAGCCCTCCGAGCAGGAGACACTGCGGCCGTGTAATGTGTATATACAGTGTGTGGAGCCCTCCGTGCAGGAGACACTGCAGCCGTGTAATGTGTATATACAGTGTGTGGAGCCCTCCGTGCAGGAGACACTGCAGCCGTGTAATGTGTATATACAGTGTGTGGAGCCCTCCGTGCAGGAGACACTGCAGCCGTGTAATGTGTATATACAGTGTGTGGAGCCCTCCGAGCAGGAGACACTGCGGCCGTGTAATGTGTATATACAGTGTGTGGAGCCCTCCGTGCAGGAGACACTGCGGCCGTGTAATGTGTATATACAGTGTGTGGAGCCCTCCGTGCAGGAGACACTGCGGCCGTGTAATGTGTATATACAGTGTGTGGAGCCCTCCGTGCAGGAGACACTGCGGCCGTGTAATGTGTATATACAGTGTGTGGAGCCCTCCGTGCAGGAGACACTGCGGCCGTGTAATGTGTATATACAGTGTGTGGAGCCCTCCGAGCAGGAGACACTGCGGCCGTGTAATGTGTATATACAGTGTGTGGAGCCCTCCGAGCAGGAGACACTGCGGCCGTGTAATGTGTATATACAGTGTGTGGAGCCCTCCGTGCAGGAGACACTGCGGCCGTGTAATGTGTATATACAGTGTGTGGAGCCCTCCGTGCAGGAGACACTGCGGCCGTGTAATGTGTATATACAGTGTGTGGAGCCCTCCGTGCAGGAGACACTGCGGCCGTGTAATGTATATACAGTGTGTGGAGCCCTCCGTGCAGGAGACACTGCGGCCGTGTAATGTGTATATACAGTGTGTGGAGCCCTCCGTGCAGGAGACACTGCGGCCGTGTAATGTGTATATACAGTGTGTGGAGCCCTCCGTGCAGGAGACACTGCGGCCGTGTAATGTGTATATACAGTGTGTGGAGACGGCGGCGTGTGTGGAGCCCTCCGTGCAGGAGACACTGCAGCCGTGTAATGTGTATATACAGTGTGTGGAGCCCTCCGTGCAGGAGACACTGCGGCCGTGTAATGTGTATATACAGTGTGTGGAGCCCTCCGTGCAGGAGACACTGCGGCCGTGTAATGTGTATATACAGTGTGTGGAGCCCTCCGAGCAGGAGACACTGCGGCCGTGTAATGTGTATATACAGTGTGTGGAGCCGTCCGTGCAGGAGACACTGCGGCCGTGTAATGTATATACAGTGTGTGGAGCCCTCCGTGCAGGAGACACTGCGGCCGTGTAATGTGTATATACAGTGTGTGGAGCCCTCCGTGCAGGAGACACTGCGGCCGTGTAATGTATATACAGTGTGTGGAGCCCTCCGTGCAGGAGACACTGCGGTCGTGTAATGTGTATATACAGTGTGTGGAGCCCTCCGTGCAGGAGACACTGCGGCCGTGTAATGTGTATATACAGTGTGTGGAGCCCTCCGTGCAGGAGACACTGCGGCCGTGTAATGTGTATATACAGTGTGTGGAGCCCTCCGTGCAGGAGACACTGCGGCCGTGTAATGTGTATATACAGTGTGTGGAGCCCTCCGTGCAGGAGACACTGCGGCCGTGTAATGTGTATATACAGTGTGTGGAGCCCTCCGTGCAGGAGACACTGCGGCCGTGTAATGTGTATATACAGTGTGTGGAGCCCTCCGTGCAGGAGACACTGCGGCCGTGTAATGTATATATACAGTGTATGGAGACGGCGGCGTGTGTGGAGCCCTCCGTGCAGGAGACACTGCGGCCGTGTAATGTGTATATACAGCATGTGGAGCCCTCCGTGCAGGAGACACTGCGGCCGTGTAATGTGTATATACAGTGTGTGGAGCCCTCCGAGCAGGAGACACTGCGGCCGTGTAATGTGTATATACAGTGTGTGGAGCCCTCCGTGCAGGAGACACTGCAGCCGTGTAATGTGTATATACAGCATGTGGAGCCCTCCGAGCAGGAGACACTGCGGCCGTGTAATGTGTATATACAGTGTGTGGAGCCCTCCGTGCAGGAGACACTGCGGCCGTGTAATGTGTATATACAGTGTGTGGAGCCCTCCGTGCAGGAGACACTGCGGCCGTGTAATGTGTATATACAGTGTGTGGAGCCCTCCGAGCAGGAGACACTGCGGCCGTGTAATGTGTATATACAGTGTGTGGAGCCCTCCGTGCAGGAGACACTGCGGCCGTGTAATGTGTATATACAGTGTGTGGAGCCCTCCGTGCAGGAGACACTGCGGCCGTGTAATGTGTATATACAGTGTGTGGAGCCCTCCGTGCAGGAGACACTGCGGCCGTGTAATGTATATATACAGTGTATGGAGACGGCGGCGTGTGTGGAGCCCTCCGTGCAGGAGACACTGCGGCCGTGTAATGTGTATATACAGCATGTGGAGCCCTCCGTGCAGGAGACACTGCGGCCGTGTAATGTGTATATACAGTGTGTGGAGCCCTCCGTGCAGGAGACACTGCGGCCGTGTAATGTGTATATACAGTGTGTGGAGCCCTCCGTGCAGGATACACTGCGGCCGTGTAATGTGTATATACAGTGTGTGGAGCCCTCCGTGCAGGAGACACTGCGGCCGTGTAATGTATATATACAGTGTATGGAGACGGCGGCGTGTGTGGAGCCCTCCGTGCAGGAGACACTGCGGCCGTGTAATGTGTATATACAGTGTGTGGAGCCCTCCGTGCAGGAGACACTGCGGCCGTGTAATGTGTATATACAGTGTGTGGAGCCCTCCGTGCAGGAGACACTGCGGCCGTGTAATGTGTATATACAGTGTGTGGAGCCCTCCGTGCAGGAGACACTGCGGCCGTGTAATGTATATATACAGTGTATGGAGACGGCGGCGTGTGTGGAGCCCTCCGTGCAGGAGACACTGCGGCCGTGTAATGTGTATATACAGCATGTGGAGCCCTCCGTGCAGGAGACACTGCGGCCGTGTAATGTGTATATACAGTGTGTGGAGCCCTCCGAGCAGGAGACACTGCGGCCGTGTAATGTGTATATACAGTGTGTGGAGCCCTCCGTGCAGGAGACACTGCGGCCGTGTAATGTGTATATACAGTGTGTGGAGCCCTCCGTGCAGGAGACACTGCGGCCGTGTAATGTGTATATACAGCATGTGGAGCCCTCCGAGCAGGAGACACTGCGGCCGTGTAATGTGTATATACAGTGTGTGGAGCCCTCCGTGCAGGAGACACTGCGGCCGTGTAATGTGTATATACAGTGTGTGGAGCCCTCCGTGCAGGAGACACTGCGGCCGTGTAATGTGTATATACAGTGTGTGGAGCCCTCCGAGCAGGAGACACTGCGGCCGTGTAATGTGTATATACAGTGTGTGGAGCCCTCCGTGCAGGAGACACTGCGGCCGTGTAATGTGTATATACAGTGTGTGGAGCCCTCCGTGCAGGAGACACTGCGGCCGTGTAATGTGTATATACAGTGTGTGGAGCCCTCCGTGCAGGAGACACTGCGGCCGTGTAATGTATATATACAGTGTATGGAGACGGCGGCGTGTGTGGAGCCCTCCGTGCAGGAGACACTGCGGCCGTGTAATGTGTATATACAGCATGTGGAGCCCTCCGTGCAGGAGACACTGCGGCCGTGTAATGTGTATATACAGTGTGTGGAGCCCTCCGTGCAGGAGACACTGCGGCCGTGTAATGTGTATATACAGTGTGTGGAGCCCTCCGTGCAGGAGACACTGCGGCCGTGTAATGTGTATATACAGTGTGTGGAGCCCTCCGTGCAGGAGACACTGCGGCCGTGTAATGTGTATATACAGTGTGTGGAGCCCTCCGTGCAGGAGACACTGCGGCCGTGTAATGTATATATACAGTGTATGGAGACGGCGGCGTGTGTGGAGCCCTCCGTGCAGGAGACACTGCAGCCGTGTAATGTGTATATACAGTGTGTGGAGCCCTCCGTGCAGGAGACACTGCGGCCGTGTAATGTGTATATACAGTGTGTGGAGCCCTCCGAGCAGGAGACACTGCGGCCGTGTAATGTGTATATACAGTGTGTGGAGCCCTCCGAGCAGGAGACACTGCGGCCGTGTAATGTGTATATACAGTGTGTGGAGCCCTCCGTGCAGGAGACACTGCGGCCGTGTAATGTGTATATACAGTGTGTGGAGCCCTCCGTGCAGGAGACACTGCGGCCGTGTAATGTGTATATACAGTGTGTGGAGCCCTCCGTGCAGGAGACACTGCGGCCGTGTAATGTGTATATACAGTGTGTGGAGCCCTCCGTGCAGGAGACACTGCGGCCGTGTAATGTGTATATACAGTGTGTGGAGCCCTCCGAGCAGGAGACACTGCGGCCGTGTAATGTGTATATACAGTGTGTGGAGCCCTCCGAGCAGGAGACACTGCGGCCGTGTAATGTGTATATACAGTGTGTGGAGCCCTCCGTGCAGGAGACACTGCGGCCGTGTAATGTGTATATACAGTGTGTGGAGCCCTCCGTGCAGGAGACACTGCGGCCGTGTAATGTGTATATACAGTGTGTGGAGCCCTCCGTGCAGGAGACACTGCGGCCGTGTAATGTATATACAGTGTGTGGAGCCCTCCGTGCAGGAGACACTGCGGCCGTGTAATGTGTATATACAGTGTGTGGAGCCCTCCGTGCAGGAGACACTGCGGCCGTGTAATGTGTATATACAGTGTGTGGAGCCCTCCGTGCAGGAGACACTGCGGCCGTGTAATGTGTATATACAGTGTGTGGAGACGGCGGCGTGTGTGGAGCCCTCCGTGCAGGAGACACTGCAGCCGTGTAATGTGTATATACAGTGTGTGGAGCCCTCCGTGCAGGAGACACTGCGGCCGTGTAATGTGTATATACAGTGTGTGGAGCCCTCCGTGCAGGAGACACTGCGGCCGTGTAATGTGTATATACAGTGTGTGGAGCCCTCCGAGCAGGAGACACTGCGGCCGTGTAATGTGTATATACAGTGTGTGGAGCCCTCCGTGCAGGAGACACTGCGGCCGTGTAATGTATATACAGTGTGTGGAGCCCTCCGTGCAGGAGACACTGCGGCCGTGTAATGTGTATATACAGTGTGTGGAGCCCTCCGTGCAGGAGACACTGCGGCCGTGTAATGTATATACAGTGTGTGGAGCCCTCCGTGCAGGAGACACTGCGGCCGTGTAATGTGTATATACAGTGTGTGGAGCCCTCCGTGCAGGAGACACTGCGGCCGTGTAATGTGTATATACAGTGTGTGGAGCCCTCCGTGCAGGAGACACTGCGGCCGTGTAATGTGTATATACAGTGTGTGGAGCCCTCCGTGCAGGAGACACTGCGGCCGTGTAATGTGTATATACAGTGTGTGGAGCCCTCCGTGCAGGAGACACTGCGGCCGTGTAATGTGTATATACAGTGTGTGGAGCCCTCCGTGCAGGAGACACTGCGGCCGTGTAATGTGTATATACAGTGTGTGGAGCCCTCCGTGCAGGAGACACTGCGGCCGTGTAATGTATATATACAGTGTATGGAGACGGCGGCGTGTGTGGAGCCCTCCGTGCAGGAGACACTGCGGCCGTGTAATGTGTATATACAGCATGTGGAGCCCTCCGTGCAGGAGACACTGCGGCCGTGTAATGTGTATATACAGTGTGTGGAGCCCTCCGAGCAGGAGACACTGCGGCCGTGTAATGTGTATATACAGCGTGTGGAGCCCTCCGTGCAGGAGACACTGCGGCCGTGTAATGTGTATATACAGCATGTGGAGCCCTCCGAGCAGGAGACACTGCGGCCGTGTAATGTGTATATACAGTGTGTGGAGCCCTCCGTGCAGGAGACACTGCGGCCGTGTAATGTGTATATACAGTGTGTGGAGCCCTCCGTGCAGGAGACACTGCGGCCGTGTAATGTGTATATACAGTGTGTGGAGCCCTCCGAGCAGGAGACACTGCGGCCGTGTAATGTGTATATACAGTGTGTGGAGCCCTCCGTGCAGGAGACACTGCGGCCGTGTAATGTGTATATACAGTGTGTGGAGCCCTCCGTGCAGGAGACACTGCGGCCGTGTAATGTGTATATACAGTGTGTGGAGCCCTCCGTGCAGGAGACACTGCGGCCGTGTAATGTATATATACAGTGTATGGAGACGGCGGCGTGTGTGGAGCCCTCCGTGCAGGAGACACTGCGGCCGTGTAATGTGTATATACAGTGTGTGGAGCCCTCCGTGCAGGAGACACTGCGGCCGTGTAATGTGTATATACAGTGTGTGGAGCCCTCCGTGCAGGAGACACTGCGGCCGTGTAATGTGTATATACAGTGTGTGGAGCCCTCCGTGCAGGAGACACTGCGGCCGTGTAATGTATATATACAGTGTATGGAGACGGCGGCGTGTGTGGAGCCCTCCGTGCAGGAGACACTGCGGCCGTGTAATGTGTATATACAGCATGTGGAGCCCTCCGTGCAGGAGACACTGCGGCCGTGTAATGTGTATATACAGTGTGTGGAGCCCTCCGAGCAGGAGACACTGCGGCCGTGTAATGTGTATATACAGTGTGTGGAGCCCTCCGTGCAGGAGACACTGCGGCCGTGTAATGTGTATATACAGTGTGTGGAGCCCTCCGTGCAGGAGACACTGCGGCCGTGTAATGTGTATATACAGCATGTGGAGCCCTCCGAGCAGGAGACACTGCGGCCGTGTAATGTGTATATACAGTGTGTGGAGCCCTCCGTGCAGGAGACACTGCGGCCGTGTAATGTGTATATACAGTGTGTGGAGCCCTCCGTGCAGGAGACACTGCGGCCGTGTAATGTGTATATACAGTGTGTGGAGCCCTCCGAGCAGGAGACACTGCGGCCGTGTAATGTGTATATACAGTGTGTGGAGCCCTCCGTGCAGGAGACACTGCGGCCGTGTAATGTGTATATACAGTGTGTGGAGCCCTCCGTGCAGGAGACACTGCGGCCGTGTAATGTGTATATACAGTGTGTGGAGCCCTCCGTGCAGGAGACACTGCGGCCGTGTAATGTGTATATATACAGTGTATGGAGACGGCGGCGTGTGTGGAGCCCTCCGTGCAGGAGACACTGCGGCCGTGTAATGTGTATATACAGCATGTGGAGCCCTCCGTGCAGGAGACACTGCGGCCGTGTAATGTGTATATACAGTGTGTGGAGCCCTCCGTGCAGGAGACACTGCGGCCGTGTAATGTGTATATACAGTGTGTGGAGCCCTCCGTGCAGGAGACACTGCGGCCGTGTAATGTGTATATACAGTGTGTGGAGCCCTCCGTGCAGGAGACACTGCGGCCGTGTAATGTATATATACAGTGTATGGAGACGGCGGCGTGTGTGGAGCCCTCCGTGCAGGAGACACTGCGGCCGTGTAATGTGTATATACAGCATGTGGAGCCCTCAGAGCAGGAGACACTGCGGCCGTGTAATGTGTATATACAGTGTGTGGAGCCCTCCGTGCAGGAGACACTGCGGCCGTGTAATGTGTATATACAGTGTGTGGAGCCCTCCGTGCAGGAGACACTGCGGCCGTGTAATGTGTATATACAGTGTGTGGAGCCCTCCGAGCAGGAGACACTGCGGCCGTGTAATGTGTATATACAGTGTGTGGAGCCCTCCGAGCAGGAGACACTGCGGCCGTGTAATGTGTATATACAGTGTGTGGAGCCCTCCGAGCAGGAGACACTGCGGCCGTGTAATGTGTATATACAGTGTGTGGAGCCCTCCGTGCAGGAGACACTGCGGCCGTGTAATGTGTATATACAGTGTGTGGAGCCCTCCGAGCAGGAGACACTGCGGCCGTGTAATGTGTATATAGTGTGTGGAGCCCTCCGAGCAGGAGACACTGCGGCCGTGTAATGTGTATATACAGTGTGTGGAGCCCTCCGTGCAGGAGACACTGCGGCCGTGTAATGTGTATATACAGTGTGTGGAGCCCTCCGTGCAGGAGACACTGCGGCCGTGTAATGTATATATACAGTGTATGGAGACGGCGGCGTGTGTGGAGCCCTCCGTGCAGGAGACACTGCGGCCGTGTAATGTGTATATACAGCATGTGGAGCCCTCCGTGCAGGAGACACTGCGGCCGTGTAATGTGTATATACAGTGTGTGGAGCCCTCCGTGCAGGAGACACTGCGGCCGTGTAATGTGTATATACAGTGTGTGGAGCCCTCCGTGCAGGAGACACTGCGGCCGTGTAATGTGTATATACAGTGTGTGGAGCCCTCCGTGCAGGAGACACTGCGGCCGTGTAATGTATATATACAGTGTATGGAGACGGCGGCGTGTGTGGAGCCCTCCGTGCAGGAGACACTGCGGCCGTGTAATGTGTATATACAGCATGTGGAGCCCTCCGAGCAGGAGACACTGCGGCCGTGTAATGTGTATATACAGTGTGTGGAGCCCTCCGTGCAGGAGACACTGCGGCCGT